>NC_139226.1:57967471-58696410 GCF_055691185.1 Crinia signifera
GCACTACTGGGTACATCTGTAACTGGCACTACTGGGGAAATTACATGTAACTGGCACTACTGGGGAAATAACATGCAACTGGCACTACTGCAGAAATAACATGTAACTGGCACTACTGGGTACATCTGTAACTGGCACTACTGGGGAAATTACATGTAACTGGCACTACTGGGGAAATAACATGCAACTGGCACTACTGCAGAAATAACATGTAACTGGCACTACTGGGTACATCTGTAACTGGCACTACTGGGGAAATAACATGTAACTGGCACTAAATATGTGCAAGAAAATGATTGCTTGGCATTCAAAGGCAGTATCTGAGATTGTAAACAAACTTTGTTTCATGTTTTAAAACCTTGTTTCGTGCACAAATAAAATATATGTAGGTGTATTTCATGTGTTTGATGTGTTTGTACAACATAAATGAAAGATAACTCATACAAATTCTAAAATATTCCATAATACAGAATAATCCGTTATCCAAAATTCTTCTGGTCCCGAGCATTTCGGATAAAGGATACTCAACCTGTATTGTTATTTTAACGTTTGGTTAATAAGTAGGTTTAAATGAACAAGAAAGTTAAACAATCATTATTTTGTATTAAAATGCTGAAACTGTTACGTTGTGTTGATTAGGATACATTCTGAATCTATTCCGATTTTATTCTCACCTCTTCAATAAGGATCAAGTGATTTTGTCTGTTTGCCTTAAGCCTGTCTATCTTTCTCCTAATCCCTGTGTCCTGGCCTCTCGTCACCTTACCTCTGCCTGCCTGTCTCAGACCAGCAAAGTCATTACCATCAGCAAATACACAGCTATGTGTCATACAATAATAAGGAATCTTACCTGGAAATGCCTTGTCTATTAGCATACTGTACTTGACTTCTTTCCCTGATATTCTTTCTTCTTACAGAGTTTTGGATAATTTCTTTAAGTTGCCAATTTGTCTCCTGCTTGATAAAGGTTTATATAACCTCCTGTCTTGTGCTGCCAGCTTGTTTTCAAAGAAGCACCCTTATTTTATTGTAGCTGTTCCTTGTCCTGTCAGCCAGCCCTTGTCTGTCAGTCTCTTTGCTTCAGTTCTCCAGCTTGGCAAGTGGCAATTTCAGAGAATAAAATTAAAGCACCACTGAGGTGGCTCAATCTTTTGATCCAATCGCAGCAGTGCCCTAGGCCTTCAGCCAATCACCTCTTAACCCCAGTCCCCTATGAGGATGAACCTTCCTTAAGCAGGCTTGGAAGTGACTGAAGTGAGTCCTTCCCACAGACTACTTACATTGCTAACTTTGAGGTGTTGGACTGAAGTCCTGAGCCATTAGCTGCAAATGAACAAATAAAAATATATATGCATGTAAGCAGAGTAACAGAGGCAGGCATTAGCTTGCATTACTGAGAATTCATTAATGCGTTTGCTGGGGCATGGGATAAAGCTCATTTAACAGACAGGTCAATATGCATATTGATCTGAACAGCCAAAGCATGCAAATTGCAATGTGTTTTCTTCTGTTTATCCCACATTTTATGAATATTAAAAGCAGAACTCTTACTCATGTCTATAGTACAGCATCAGAAACATGACAATAAATCCTGCTCACAGGGTTATTGTAATTGTATGTTCTTTGATTTTTTTTTTAACCCTTTCAACTGAGTTCTGCCAAAACCTCAGGAACTGTATCATTCAAAGCAGCGCTGTAAATCAGTGTTGTGTTCCTACTAGTACATGAAAAGCCTTCAGCCATTGTACAGCACAGATTAAAAGTACAAGAACACAACCTACAAAAATAGAACAGTCCAAATGAAGAATGGCTTAATAGCAACCATCGACCATTTTGTTACACCTTGTTACTTCTAACCCACCGGTAGAAAGGAATCCGACCATTCAAAAGCAGATCTACAGTACTGTATAAAATGACTTTAAAATATTAACAGTGCATATAACAATCTGGCGTGGTTAAATCATGATTGTAATGGAACTAATATTCTACTTATCTCAGAGACGTTGCTAAATCCCTTACTCATCTGAGCTATTCAACCCCTCCCAGACTCCAGTATTTTGCAGCATGACATTAACAGAAGTTTAATAGGGGAAGGAAGGTTTATATCACACGTCTGATTACTATTTAAACAGTGTTTGTCTGTGCGCCCTCGCACACAGCTACAGTGATCTGGCATAATGTGAATGTGATATGCCCTGTGGCATAATGTGAACTGGATATGCTGTGTGGCATAATGTGAACTGGACATGCTGTGCGGTATAATGTGCACGGGGGCAGTAGAGTGTGTTCAACACATTTGTGGTGCTGAGAGCATTAACTTCTGACACTTTTTAATAAAATCACCAGTGTTTACATTTGTCAATTTTATTAGTAGTGACCTTTGCATATTAGTTGCCATGGGCAGGGCCAGATTAAGCCCTTGGCAGGCCCAGGGCACTCAAGGTACGTGGGCACGCCATGCGCTCCCCTTACTGCGCAAACCATGAGTTGGCAACATAAGCCGTCTGGTGGAGGGGCCATGCTACAGAGGGTGAAAGGACTCCAGGGTTCCGGGTAGGGTAGGCCGGTGGCTCTGCGCTGTCAACCAGCATACTGAACATCCACCTCCCCTCCTCTCTGCCAGCTGAAGATTGCATGAGTCAGTCATTCAAGGAGGGGCAGAGCAGCCCTTACCCCCATCCCCCCACCCTTTATCCTTCTTGGGCGATGGGTCCCCACAAATCTTAATCTGGATCTGAATTTAAGAATATGCAAAAATGCACCATTACAAATGTCTGTTTGTGATGTTATTAGCCTACCTCAGGCCAGAAGTGCTGTGCAGATTTGTTGTTTAACCATGAGTGAGAATCCATACACTTTTGTGAAAAGGTGCAGTTGTCACCCTTGCTTGTGCAAAATGCATTTGTGTTTCACCATTAGCTCAGCCAATCGATATTAAACTATCTGTGGTTGGCCATCTGACCACTGCTGGGGAACAAAACACCCAACTCATCATCGACCTCTGAACATCAATGAGTGCTCAACCATCAGCGGTTGAGTGCCAACTCTATTTGTACGTGTGCAACATATACAGTATGGCTGCTATATGTCCCTGTCTTTTCAGGATAGTCTTGTCTCTTTCATTCTAATCTTACAAGGTTATGATCCCAAATCTCAGGCTCTTCATGCACCCAAAGTAACAAGATACGTGAGGATATGTACTGGATCAGGATCAGCACCCATGAGACAGATGTGGTTGTTGAAATATGGGTGAAACCATAAAAAAGATAAATATTTAATTACTTAAGTGGTCACAAAGCCTGTCTGTCCTTCGGAAATCAATAATTAGTCATTTTCTCTACATCTATATACAATTTCTGAACTAATGTTTATATGATCGGTAGTTTGTTTCTATTTTCGGTACTCTTTACCTAGCACGGCGCCCATCGTGGGGATCGCGGGCATCGCGGGCAGTACATTAACGGCCGCGACGCGATGCCCGCGATCCCCACGATTTCCCATAGGGTTCAATGTTAAATTTAGTGCTGGCCGCGATTTTACATTCAATGCTTCAATGGCCGCGATTTGGCCATAGGAATTAATGTTAAATGGGCCACAGAGCCCAAATAGGCACAATTAACACTTAAATGTCCCCCCAAATTTGTAACGCCACCCCACGATCCACGCCAACCCGAAGCGTGGCGAGCGCAGCGAGCCCGCGAGGGGCGGCGGTACGCGTCCTCCGACCTTTTCATACCCCCACTATCCACGTCGGCGTGGAGTTGAGAATAGAATAGTGTGGCGAGTGCAGCGAGCCACCGAGCCCGAAGCGTGGCGAGCGTACGCGGATACCTGTGAAGCCCGCGTAGGGCCACGTTTACCTGTGAAGGTATCCGCGTCCGCTCGCCACGCTTCGGGCTCGCCACACTATTCTATTCTCAACTCCACGCCGACGTGGATAGTGGGGGTATGAAAAGGTCGGAGGACGCGTACCGCCGCCGCTCGCCACGCTTCGGGTTGGCGTGGATCGTGGGGTGGCGTTACAAATTTGGGGGGACATTTAAGTGTTAATTGTGCCTATTTGGGCTCTGTGGCCCATTTAACATTGATTCCTATGGCCAAATCGCGGCCATTGAAGCATTGAATCTAAAATCGCGGGCAGCACTAAATTTAACATTGAACCCTATGGGAAATCGTGGGGATCGCGGGCATCGCGTCGCGGCCGTTAATGTACTGACCGCGATGCCCGCGATCCCCACGATTTCTTTACCCACGACGCCCGCGATGGAGATCGTGGGCGCCGTGCTAGGTAAAGAGTACCCTATTTTCCTACTTTTATAGATATTGTCTATGTTCTGTATGCTATAAAATTATAATAACAGCCAATTTGTGTTTTAATTATAACAGTGAAACTAACAGGTTTATAAAGATGTAGTTGCATAGAGACCAATCAGGGCCCAGTACTGTGGGATGCAAGTCCAGGCATACAAGGGTGTTCTCTTTTTATTTTGACCTACACAGTGCATCCCAGCTGGTTGCCTCGGATGGTTCCTCTGCGGGCAGGATGTGCTTCACGTGGAGGTTTCCATACACTGCATATCATACTGATACTCAAGCATCCGCTTTCCCATATCTGCATTGGGTCCTTATATAGCTCACCTCCCACAATGTAACATTTGTAGTGCGCCCAAGATGGCTGCCTCATGTGGTACACTTGTGGATGGGATGAAAAATACATGGACCTGTAAAATACATGTCTTATTGGGACCCTACTCTACACTGCAATCACCCCATTTTGTGTAATTTCTTCTAGGGGTAACCTATTCCACCCAGGGTAATCCTACGCAGTGCTCCTAAGATGGCTGCCTTACCTGGACCTTGTTAGGGTAGAATACACAACTAGTGGAAGTAATTATCCAAAATGCCTGCACCAACACTACATTGTGCGTACTGTGCTCTCAAGGCTTTCTTTTATGTCTGTATGTATCTATTGCTGCACTACCTAAACTTTATGTATTATGTGCATTATTTTGATGTCTGTAAAGCGTCTTGAGTCCTTTTGGAGAAAGTGTGCTATGTAAATAAAACATACTTACTTACATGGGCCATGCCAACTGGAAGGCTTGGATGCTTAGCTGTGCCTCCCTAGTAGAAGAATACTCAAGTACAAACGGGGGCAGAGGGGACTTTAGTCATTCCAGGCCCCCTGCTACACCGTTCTCTGCACCACTGCCTCCATATACACTGTATCTTTTGCACAAAGGGCCTAATTCAGCATGGCTCGCTATGCTAAAATTAGAGTTAGGGGTTGATTGGCTGGTTGTTTTTCACTGTCCACTTTATCACTTTTGTAGTTTGGTGCATTTGGCCCTGTTTGTAATACATTTTAAACCGGAAACAGTGTCAGTGACTTGGAAGGTAGTTGTAGGGTGTGTGTTAGGATCTGGCAGTGTCCCCGCCAACCCTAACTCTGTTGCCTCTACCTGGAATCGACAGACGTGTGCAGGGCTAGGCTTCACCTGTACCTGTCCCGGCTGTAAAGGCGAATTAGGTCCGCCCACACTCCGTTACAGGCAGGTCTCAGGTATAGACAACACGTCCGTCGAGGCCAGAAGAGAGCAAAGGGACAAGCTAACTAATGCCTACAAGAGGCGGGGAACCCCCAGAACCCCCGGTTGCTGACAACCCAGAGAAGATGGGAAAACACAGTAGTACACCCACCAGTAACCTGAACAGGGTAATATGCAGTGGGACGCAACAATGCGTAGAGGTAACCAATAATAAAATATAGAAATGCAGACGGCAACAATGCTCTAAGGTGGTATAAAACGATAACTAATAGCAACAATGCTACAAAGATGGTACCAACAATTAACAACCTCAACTGAAATACAGGAGTATACACAGGACCGTCCAAGGGACCCCACGGAGGGTATCCCCATGGGAGTCACGGTGGAGATAGTGCCACAGATGGGACCCTCAGGGCACAGGACAATGCTGCTTCCTCCAATGGGTTAACGTACTCACAGGATGGTGACAGGTACTTTGGAATGGAGAAGCAAGTATCACGGGACAAGGAGTGAAAGGCAGATCCAAGACCCACACAGGGACCAGATAACCACAATGAGCCAAACAGGACAGACCAGGAAGACTCTAAATCTGGGTCTGCCTGAGGGCTATAAAGGAGCCTGGTCCAATAGCATACTACGGGACCAGCCCCCTAATTAATCGGCAGCACCTGTGTTTAAACTTTCTCGCCTGCCGGCGGCTGCCTGGCGTCTCCATTGCCTCCGTTGGCGACGGCAGCCGGAAGTTCGGGTCCGGAAGTGTGCTGGCGTCCCGACTGCTTAGCAATGGCCGGGCGCACACTCTGGGACCAGTCCGCCGGACAGGGACGCCAGCGCCGCGGGTCCCAACAGTGTGAGTGTAAATCATATTATTATAGATTGCTAAAAGGAAGAATGAGTAACTTACAATACTGGGGAAATGGTTTGATAAAATGAATGATTTTTCTGCTATTACTAATGAAAAGTCAGCCTGGACTTTTTATTTACACACTCTCCTCTGAATTGGGGGTGGGCGCTGACGTCATGTTATCTCTACTCCTGTGTGTGCAGGGGAATGCCCAGCGATTTTATGGGGACGCCCATAAAATAATAGGCGTTTCCCTGCTTTTAATAAATAAATTGGTGTGTGAGGGTTTTTGCAGTATAAGAAATGGAGCTCTTCCCTGGAGATGACCCCATATGTTCCTGCATCCCTTAGCAGCTTTAATAATTCCATGCCAAAATTGGGATCCATCTCCAACTTGACATAAAAATTCTTGTCACTCAGCTGCCTGTTAGCCTCCTAGATGTAGTCCAATCTGTCCTGTATCAAAAGACCCCACTCCCTTCGTCTGCTTCTCTTATCACCACTGAAGTGTCTTCAGTCAGGTTCCTCAGAGCTTGTTTCTCATTCTTACTCTTACGAAGATTTGTTTTCTTCACTCTATCCAGCTGCTGTTTTGCATACAGTAAATTCTTAAAGTCATCGAGCATTGTTTTGTAAAATAATTCTACACTTGCCCTTTTGATTTTAGTAGGGTAGAAATCTGATTTAGCATGAAACTTTTCTCTAGATATTTTAAATAATTTAATTGGCTCTGAGGAACCTGAACCAAACCCCTACAGTAGTCCAGTGAGGGCGTTAAGGGTGAGTAGGTCTCCTTGCTCTTTTTATTGGGTTTTTTATTTTTGTTAATATAGTTTTATTTATATTTTCTTTATATCTTCATATATTCATGTATTGCACGTATATATCAATTTATTAAAAGCAGGGAAATGCCCAATATTTTATGGGCATCCCCATAAAAATGCTGGGCGGAACCCTGCACACACAGGAGTGGAGATCACATGACGTCAGCGCCCACCCCCAATTCAGAGGAGAGTGTGTAAATGAAAAGTCAGTCATTTCTTATACTGTGAACAACCTCACACACCAATTTATTATCATTTTGCCTATAATTTCAGGAATTCACTCACTTACATCTAATTTGTCTTTTTTATGTTAACTCTTTTTCGCAACCCGGTGTTTCTACCCTCAGGTCACTTGTGAAAGATACTATCCATTTTGTGCAGTGCATTAAAGATATGAAAAAACTGAATTTTCTCATCACTTGATATTGCCAGTTTGTATTCTAACATTTGCCTATTGCGAAAAGACTTGTCTTCTGACGGTGACCTGGGGGAGAGACACCAACTTTTTATCACTGACTGTATTTTGTATATTTTACAACACAATTATATCCTATTTGAAAACACTCTTTATCTACAGGTGATGGAAACGGCCATGGGGACCAGATTTGGGCCAAGTTATGCAAATTTGTATTTTGGAGAAATTGAACATCAATTTATATGGGGAGTGACTATAACACAAATCTGGTCCTCTATGGCCATTATATAGCTCATTTATTATTTGGGATGGTGATCACTCTTTAGCACTCAATTTTGTTGATCACCTTAATTCTAACCCTTTTTATTTCCATTTCACATACACTCTCCACACAAAACGGACCTCTTTCCTGGACCTGACCCGAAATTGTGGGAAATATCATCTCCACCTCCAACTATACTAAATAGGAGGGATCAAATGCATACTTGCATTTTAATAGTGCCCATTACCTTCCCTGGAAGAAGGGTTTTCTAAAAGGGCAACTGTTTTGCCTGTATAGAAACTGTACTGATCGTGAGATCTTTGAAAATCAAGCTTCTGAGATGTTGAGCTCATTTGAACAAAGGGGATACTCCAAACACATACTTACAAAATTCTACAGAGAGCTGTCCACCTTAGACAGAAAAAAAACGCTTCTGAAATCACAAAACAAGAATGGAGACACTCTTCCACTTAACAGGAGGGGGTTTGAGATAACATATATCTCGAAATTTAACAACTACAGATGGGGCTGCTCTCATCTCATTCTTGGCAATGGATGCGCTCACGTGTGAGATGCTCACGTGTCCATGTACTGTCCCCATCCGCCAGATCGCCATCTGCCAGAACCCTGCAGATGGAGGTCTGGTGGAAACAATGAGTGTGACTCCATCTCTATTCCACACAAATTAAGAAGATCATAGAGAGAAACCACAACACACTAAAACAAGATAACCTACTAGTAGTTTTTTAAATGCTTGTTTTTAATAGAAAACATATACAATGTTATAGCCCTGTTCCTGCTCATACTCCATTATGGTTAACTTGTATTTTGCTAATGTTATTCAATTGATTATGTACAACAGATGCTCTGCATCAACCTATTGGCACAGGTATATAAACCTCTAAGACTTAATACCACACACAACTTGATAAAGCTGGGCATACAGCGAAATGCGTTGGTGGATCCTGTTAGATGACAACACCGGCTCAACCTTTCTGAAAGTACCATCCAGTGTCCAGAAACCTGACCAGCCCTTGCTCTACCACTACTCATAATTTGTGACCCAAATAATTCTAAAGTGGTCTCCCGCATCCTAGGCTATAAGAAGCAGGACCCCATTCTACAAATGGTATAGAGCAAGGAAATGGATACAGACGCCCATGCCTTCCTAACTGAATATCCATCAAATATATGATACCGTATGGACTGCAGCTGTTCTTGTCACCCATTTAATAACCGATTTTTAATAACGTTTTATGTTTTCTTTATATCTTTATATATTCATGTCTTGTATGTATATATCAATTTATTAAATTATATCTAATTATTGATATAAGTGTCAAAGCACCTTCTGGCACAGTTTTCTACTGCTTTGTTTAGTTACTTTGTCATTTGTATGGGAATAACATCCCTATGTATAAACTGTTGCTTGGCTACACAACTCGGTACTTGTTTCCTAGCTTGGCGCCACCGATTTTGATCGGGTCGGAAAAATCAGGTCGGTCATATCGCATACGATACGATCGACGCGACCGACCCGATTTTTACATTGGATCCAATGTGAAATGGTCCCTGGGACCCTATTTTACATTGGATTCAATGTAAAATTGTCCCCAGACCCCAATTTGAACCCCCCTGATGGGTCAAATGCCCCCATTGTGAACGGCACCCCACGATTGACGTCAACCCGAAGCGTAGCGAGCCCGCGATGGGTGGCGGTACACGTCCTCTGACCTTTTCATACCCCCACTATCCACGTTGGCGTGGAGTTGAGAATAGAAAGTGTGGCGAGCACAGCAAGCCACCGAGCCCAAAGCGTGGCGAGCGCATTGAGCCATGTGAGGGGACACACATAACTTCACAGGTATACATGTGCGCTCGCCACACTAATCTATTCTCAACTCCACGCCGAAGTGGATAGTGGTGGTATGAAAAGGTCAGAGGACGCGTACCGCCGCCCCTCACGGGCTCGCTACGCTCGCCACGCTTCGGGTTGACGTCAATAGTGGGGTGGCGTTCACAATGGGGGGGCATTAATTAATACCCATGACGGTAGCATATACAATGAGAAATGAGCCATATTGGCCCATTTCCCATTGTTTCCTATGTAAAATATGTTTAATCGCGTCCATCGCATCTTGTGCCATTATAATGGCACACGACCGACACGATCAACGCGATTACAACATTAAAAATAATTTAACATTGAACCCTATGGCAAAATCGCGTTGATCGCGTCGGTCGCGTCGTGTGCCATGTTAATGCACGCGACCGACGCGATCAATGTGATTTTGCCTTTGCCGGCAAAATGGACCTGATTTCAAAGGAAAATCGGGTCCATCGCGTTGGTCGTGTACCTTAACTTAAGGTACACGACCTGTAACGACGGGCGCCGTGCTAGGAAACAAGTACCCACAACTCTGCTTCAATCGCCCCCATCTAGACAACTTGTTATTTACAACTGACAACTCACCATCTGCGGGTCATTAACAATTTCCCCTGTCGTCTGAAGATGCAGTGAAATCTAACAATATAGTCAGCCACGCCACTGCATGTTCGGAGGGGGGTCCCGGTGATGACACTGAACGATATAATTTACAGTATCAGGTACTTGTGTATTATAGCGGCGCCCCCGATGTACATCGCGCAACGTTTTTATCGCATTGCATGCCATGCACCCAATGGCATGTGATGCGACGCGATTTTTGCCCCCTATGCGATGAAACATTGTATAAGCACCCTAAAGGGTGCTTTTAAGCACCCAAATGGGTGCTTACAATGTTAAATGCACCCCCACGCCACCCCCCCACTATAAACGTGAAGCGTGGGGAGCGCAGCGAGCCCGCGAGGGGCGGCAGTACGCGTCCTCCGACCTTTTCAAACCCCCACTATCCACGTCGGCGTGGAGTTGAGAATAGAAAGTGTGGCGAGCCACCGAGCCCGAAGCGTGGCGAGCGCAGCGAGCCCCGCGAGGGGACGCGGACACCTGTGAAGCCCGCGAGGGGAAGCATATACCTGTGAAGGTATCCGCGTCCGCTCGCCACACTTCGGGCTCGGTGGCTCGCTGCGCTCGCCACACTTTCTATTCTCAACTCCACGCCGACGTGGATAGTGGGGGTATGAAAAGGTCGGAGGACGCGTACCGCCGCCACTCGCCACGCTTCGGGTTCGTGTTTATAGTGGGGGGGGGTGGCGTGGGGGTGCATTTAACATTGTAAGCACCCATTAGGGTGCTTATACAATTTTTAATCACATTGCATCACATTGGCCCTTATTCTGATCGGTGCGGATATTCCCGAATTCTTTCGGATGGCGTTTTTTAGCCGTCTGCGCATGCGTGGAGAACGCTACGCGCATGTGCCACGCATGGTCTCCGTACTTGTTCTCACTAATACCGTACAGAAATGTGCACCGCAATCATTCGGGCAATATGGGTGTGTTATGGGCGTCATGCGGAATGACACAGGGGCGTAGTTTCAAAGTGGGCTAAACTGGGCGGAAACATGGGCAGACACGGGGGAGTACACACATTTTGGTAGGCGTGCATTCGGACAGCACGCCGAATGCACGCGAGCAAAAAGGGAAGAAATGTGCGGTGTCCAAAAGGTTACTCTTGCTTTGCGGACACCACTCGGTCATGCGCTAGGCAATCGGAACGCCTAATCAGGACGAACGCACCTCAACCAATGTCACCTGAACACAATACAATCACATACTTTACCCATTACTTGTTAATTACACGCTTCTCACTGCTACAATTGGAAGCATTGCAGCTTAAAGGGAACTTTACATGCTGCACTTGTCACACACTTTTACACTGCAAATAATGCACACAACTTAATATTACTAATACTAATACACATGGCACTTGTGCATGTATTAATTAATACAGACATTTGGGGGGCCAACATAAAATTTATTAAAGAAACTTTGGTACAAATTTTAAAACCATAACAAAACAAATGGTACCATACCAGGACAAAAATGACATAATATATAATAAATAGCCACAGCAGAATCATTGGGAACACATCAGGTGGCTTCACAACAAAAGTACAGCACCAATACTTCAAGTACAGCACACATTAATGGTAGCCGAAACAGGGCAACAGGTGAACCAAACATGACATTTGAACCGCGGGCAAAAGTGGTGACCCTGGGCACGGATTTGGACACAGGATGCTGACACACACAGCTCAATGGAAGATTTGGGAAGACATAACGGAGGAGATTAATGGGGACACAAGTTCATTTGCGAGCACGTTTGCCCCTGGCAGGCTCCTTGCCACGTGCAGCAGCTCTTCTGCCTCGTCCACGACCAGAGTCCGATGGTGGCTCATGTGGAGCACATGCTGGTGAGGGGGTGGATCTTCTTCCCCCTCTGGCAGCAGGGAGTGATGAGGTTGGTAATGCACCCGAAGCGGGTGACATTAGGGCCCTATTGCTGTTAACTAGCTCCACCATAAGTTCATTATGGCGGAGGAGGAGGTCGTTTTGCCGCAGGGCTTGATCAGCCAGCACCTGCAGGCTACCAGCAATAGCTTGGTGGCTGGCAGCCATAGCTTGCTGGCTGGCACTCATAGCCTGCAGGCTCTCAGCAATACTCTGCTGGCTGGTGGTCAAACCCTGCAGCACCTCCTCGGCCCTACGCACCCGCTCGAATGCCGACTCTCCCTGCTGCACAATACTATCCAGCACACGGCCCCACATGGACAATTCAGCCGGGGACAATCCCGGCTGCTGCTGCACGGGCCTGCTACTGGGGCCAGGTGGCACAGACTCCACAACCTCCTCAAGAGAATCTTGACCAAGCGGTGGCGATGCTGTTGAACGAGAAATTACCAATTACCACACATTCCATGCCAAATTTAAAACATCTACTTATGGCCTGGCAAATAATTACCTTCAAGAGTAGAAGCCATCACTTCCGCTGGGGACTCGCTGTCTATAGTGCTCACCCCCCGGACCTCCTCCACTGCAATACAGCACTGGGCCATCTCTTCCAGGGGGGTGAGCTCCAGCTTGGATGGCATGGGGCCAGCCCCAGAGGTCTGGCTGTGTTGCCACCGCTCGGTCAATTTCTTCTTGAGGTTGCCTTTGAAGTCGTGCCACCTGCAATCAAAGTGTACATATTAATACATGTAACTCCTCATGTTTGCTGTAGCACCCATTGCAATCTGAAACATAATACAACATGTGCCTACTGACACCAAACTTACATTATATTCATTTTTCATACCAACCCTTAGAAGATACAACCACAGTCACCCTCCAATAACTATCAATTCAATGTCATGGCCAACATGTCTGTGCCTCCAAGCAACGTGAACACCCATTGCCCAACTCTAATATTGAATGTAAACATTACTGGACTTGTACTACTCTAATGTAACACACATGTACTTGCCTCTTCTTAACATGCTCCGTCTGACGAACTTGTGGAGCCACTGCATTAATCTCCGCCGTTATCTCCTCCCAGATCTTCCATCTCCTTGTGTGTGTCAACTTCACCGCTGGACACTCAATTAAATCACGTGCCCGGGTCACCAGGATGTCAAGCTCCCGCGGTTCATATGCCATGTTTCATGTTGTTGGTTCCCGTGTTGCCCCACTGCGGCCACGGGCACGGGCACTGCCACGGCCACGGCCACCGGTTGCTGTACCTGAAGTGCTGGGCTGGCTACTCTGTTGGGAAGCCACCTGCTGTGTTCCCAATGATTCTGCTGAAGCTGAGGATGGCCCAGCTGCTGATTGGCCTGATGTTGATGGGCCATCTGGGTCCTCTGGGTTGAGGGGGACATAGGTGGTGTTGGCCTCCATGCGGGACAACAGATTCTGCACCACCTGGTCTTCCTCTGACTCTGAGCCTGGCATGTTTGCAACAACTGTTTGCCTTTCTAGGACAACTTTAAATACTATTTCTGTAATTGGCGTTAATCAGCTGCAACCTGCGTTCCGTACGGCCGCGTCCCGTACGCCAGCGTCAACCGTGCGGCGCATACGTCCCGCCCCTTGGTGTTGAAAAATATTTCCAAAAAACATGGCAAACTCAGTAAGTCTGATTTATTTGCTAAATGCAGATTCCAACACCAATGACCAAATACAACTGAGGTCAGACATGCAATGTATATTTGAATGTACTTCTGTACTGTGCACTTGTTTGCTATGTAGTACAACTGACACTACTCATTCCATATGTCAATCCAGTCCACCACTTAGCCACAAGTAATCAGTGCTAGCATCCAAATCACATGTGAAAGCACTCCACATTCAGGTTAGATGCTAGCTACTTTTCATTCCACCTCTGTAGTAGGGGCCAGTAGAAGGTAAGTGTACACATGGCAGCATGTGGAGTTAGGTGTAAGTGTCTAGAGATGCACACTATTTCACCAGTTGGTTAGACCCATGTTTGGTGAATGTTATAGATTAGATATAATGTGTTTCCATCTTATTTTACACTGTTTAGGATGGGTGTGCGATGCAATGGGTTAGCCGTCTGTTCGGGCGCATACACGCTGTTAGTGTACAAATGAACAATAAAGTTAATACCAAATATCACTCTGATCAACCAATGACAGCACATGATTGTTTGATTTGTGCCATTGCTAAGATGGCGGCTTATGGCAGAGCAGCACCCTTTTCTGCAGCCGAGCTGAGGACACTGGTCTCCGTTATGGAGACCAGGCTGGGTCGTGCGGGCCCATTCATAACGAATAGGCAGAAACGCTCTGCCTATGCGGTGGCCCACCGGCGGATATACGCCCGCACCCATGTGCGGTGGACCATCGCTCAGCTTGAGCGGCGGTGGTCCGACCTCCGGCGCAGGGAGCCAGAGAGGCTTCAATCCATAAGGGCCAGCATTGCTAGATGTGAGTATTTCAACAGTAAATGTGGATTTGTACATGATTGCTTACCTGACATTATTTAATCCACTAAGGTCAGCAGCCTGATCATGAGTTAAACAT
Organism: Crinia signifera; assembly: GCF_055691185.1. Lineage (NCBI taxonomy): Eukaryota > Metazoa > Chordata > Amphibia > Anura > Myobatrachidae > Crinia > Crinia signifera. Next base: position 57,982,331 of record NC_139226.1, read on the forward strand.
GGCATACAATATATGAGTGCTACTTCCTGATTGACACCCTGTAATGGTCATAAAATATGTTATTGGGGAGGATTAATGCTTGTGATGCTTACAATGGCCCAAATGTCACAGCATACCTGCCATGTTACAGGCTGTGTTTTGTAAAGGCCACTGAGGAGCTGTTTGCATGTACAAGTATCAGTACCTCTAACCTTTGCATTTATAGGTTGATAAGGCTTAATACAAATTACCACTAATTGGCACTTTTTTGATTTTTCCAAAACACAGCACGTGCACGAGCAAGGCAGGCCCAGGAGGAGGCAGAGGCGGGCCAGGCCCAGGAGGAGGCAGAGGTGCCCCAGGCCCAGGAGGAGGCGGAGCCAGCGATGGGCGAGGAGGAAGAGAATGAAGAAGGGGTGGCAGAGGAAAGTGATGGAGTGGAGGAGGCTGAGTGGCCAGTGGAGGCAGAGGTGGCAGCCGAGGAGGAGGTTGTGCCGGCCGAGGAGGCCCAGGAAGAGGGGGAGGATGAGGAGGCCTGTGAGGTGGAGCAGGCGGCCGAAAGTGGTATGTATACATAAAGATTCGTTATTCCTTTTGTCATCCACTATTTGATATGTAGCACTGTTGATTCAAATGTGTTTGAAAATACTATAAAGGCAAACAACAAATTGGGTAGCAAAAGACACACTTTGGGGTTAGATAGGGTGCCCAAACCATCCCTTTCATCCTGGACACATATTAATGACACAGGTTGTGCGGATGGCTTTCAGGTCGAATTGAAGTGCCACTGAACCTGTGTAGTTAATCTGTATGCAGGAAGAAAGTGATGACTTGCTCATGTAAGGGTTACATGTCCCTGCTGGTTGCATACAATCTGTAGGCTCATATAGGTGAGTAGAGTTTACTGGTGAATAATCTTTGTAAACTAGATTCAGTATGGCATAAATGGAGTATGGCCAGGCGTGGCTTAGACTAGAGTAACAAGTGGTGAGTGCCCCTGGGCCCTCCTCTAGCTAACCACCCCCTGCCGTCTGCATGTATGTTTTTCACCATAATTGTGTGTGTATTTGGTCTTAGTAATGCTTTTGAGCATGGGAGTGGGTTAGTGCTGCAGCTTCCCCTAACTGGCATTCTGACAATGATTTCTGGAGCAGACCATCAGCAGCCAAGCCATGCTTGATTGCACAAATGTACTGAGCATTCCGGAGAGTTGTGTAACTCCCCTGCCAGGCTCTATCATATAACCGACACTGAACTTTGTTTGCAGAATTGTGATTGGTGCAGCGCGTGGCATGCTTCTCAGAGCTTAGTCATGGGTGGGTTTGGATTGAGAAGGAGCAGTATGACTGTGAGGTGTTCTACAGAGTAAAGGGTAGAGGGACAAAATCAGGCTTTCCATGTAGTATGTATGCATGTATGTATAGGTGTATGTCTCATATATATAGGTAGATATGTGTGTATATATATATAGTTATATATAGAGATATATATATATATATATATATATATATACACACACACACCTCTCAGAATGCATGTTTAAAATGTAGGTTTGACTATGTTAAATGTATGCATGAATATCATTAGTCATTTTTCATTTTGAATTTCCTCCACAGATGAGCCTGCCCAAGCAGAGGAGGGTCGCCGTGGGGCCCTCCTTAGAGTCAGAGGCCTGATGAGGGAAATGTTGGTCCTAATGGACGAAATAATTGATGGGGAAATTTTATGTTTTTTTTTTTTTTACCGTTCTGTATTAATAAATCGTTCTTTAAAGTTGAAAGTTGTCAGTGTTTTTTTCTAACATGCTAAAGTATATGTGTAACTTGTTTAAAATCTTTAAAATAAGCAAAATGTACATAGTGTATCTAGATGTATGTTAGGGTCACATGCTGTAAGGGTTAATGTGTGTCATGAATGTAGTAGGAATGTGGGTCAGTATAGATGAGCATTTAATTGATTGAAATTGCTAACAATCCCTTTTTCAGGAGGTTGCCTAATAGCCTAAGTGGGTCATGTGATCCAGTGACGTGCGGTGAGGTTAGTGGTTGGTGAGGCACTGGCTTGGTGGAGCCAGTGCCGATGGGCTCTGTGGGGAGCGTTGGGACTGGGTTGCTTCTGTGCTGACAGGTAAGTGCAGGAGCTGCCGCCTGCATAAGCAGCAGAGACTGGCAGAGCAGCCCCTTACTGTCGGACCAGCGCTCGCCACAAACCCCGTCGTCGCTGGCTCCACCAAGCCACCATGGGGTCTGCCCACATAACACTTTCACTTAAAAAAAACCATGTGGCCAAATGTACAAGCCTCTGAGTTCAGTGGCTGTGCAGGGTGCCGGCTGAACAGGGCAATCATTTACAATGCATAGTTTTGTCTTGTAGATGTCTGCCTCTTTAAAAGAACCTCTGAGTTCAGCTAGCATCCCGCACAGCCACTGTACTCAGAGGCTAGTACATTTGGCCTTTATACTTCATTCATTTAAAAACACACAGCATTTTACACAAATACACAGATACACATCTATGTCACTTTACACAACACACACACCTCTGTCACTTTACACACTGCCTCTCTTATATGATCAAATCAAATATAGGTCCCCCCTGCCCCCCCCCCTCCCCCATCCCCAAATACAACCCTAGTGTGACTCCATACTGTACATATATACAAATCTCCCCCACAACACTACCCTAGTGCGGCTCTGTGCATAAATACAAATCTCTCTCTTCTCCCCCCTAACCCCCTGCCGCCGCCGCCGCATTTACGCTGAGATCAACTTTGGTCACCAACTACAGTACTCCGGGTCCTTACCGCTACTCTCGCAGATTGCTGCATGCCGCTTTCTCCCTGCTTCGCGGTTCCATAAGATATGCTCTGCGCCCGGCGGTGCTGCTGCAGGCGGGGAGTGGCGACTGCTGTATACTTCTGTACAGCGCAGCACACAGGATCCTGCCATGTCACAGGACCCTGTGTGCACAGGAAAAAAACTTAAAAGAGCAGGGTGCAGTGGAGTAGCTTGCGGATTTGCGGGACCCATTGCAACCGCACCTCCTCCACCCTCTATAGTATAGTTACGCCACTGCTGGCAGCAGTGACCGGAGGGTCCAAGGACAGGCACCCGGAAACAGAACGCCGGGCAGAAGGCAGAATGGACACCCCCCGGGCAGGAAAGAGCAGCACACAGGTACTCAGTGGCCGGTAAACAGCGGGAGACGACGGCGGCAATACAAGTCAGCGGTACGGCTCGTCCGGTTTTAAAAATGGCTCTGTGCTATACGCGTCACCTATAGAAGAGCCACGGTGACAGTCAGGGATGTGCTTTTTGCCTATATGAAAGCACACCCCTGTCACTGAGGCAGCGCCACTGTGCCCAATCACATCTGCCTCAGTGACAGGGGCGTGCTTTCATATAGGCAGAAATCACGTCCCTGTCACCGAGGCACCGCTATAGGTGCCGCCTATACACCTTTTTTTAATGGGCTTTTACAGCCCAGTGCTCAGCCCTGCCCCCTGCCCGCCCCCTGTTTCTGTTACTGTACTGTAGACAGTAAGAGGCACCGCACTTGATGCCTCCTAAATTAATAAAACAAAAAAAAGGTAAAATTATTATAATAATACAAAACATATACTTATGACACATAATATGTGTCATAAGTATTTTCTTTGTATTTTATAATGATATTAATCATTAATGACAGGGGAGGCTCTGCCTCCCCTGCCTCCCCTGACTGCACGTCCCTGATGTGATCGCTGTGTGTACTCAGTACAAAAGTGTTGGATTGTGCGTAAATACTCCGCATCGGGGCGTACGGACAGTTTCCCGTACGTTCTGACGCGGTAAGACCATGCTTGTGCGGGAAGACCGTGCAAGAATCTGTACGTTTCCACCGCACACGCACGGTTTGTATGTCATCCGTACACACGCCCTGTTCTTAAAGAGTGAGTCCGTCCGAATGTGGAGGACAACCTGGGCGTTTCTACGGACGATGCACGCACACCGCCGCACAGCGTGGCGTGCGGCCCGCACCGTAAGAATTCGGGAATATCCGCACCGATCAGAAAAAGGGCCATTGTATGGCATTGTATGCCATACACAATGTCATACAATTTTAAAATTGTATGACATTGTACAATATCGCGCGATATCGCATCGCATACCATCGCATGCCTTATGGTATGCGATGCGATTAGCGCCGCTATAATACACAAGTACCCAGTATCATTCAGTGATATATCATCCATTCTGCGGCATCACCTATAGTATATCATTAATGACGGTGCCGAATACAACATTGTTCCTTATTCTGGTCAATTCGCATCAGCATTCATTCACAAGGGGACCAATGTTTGGCGCATGTGCATTTCTGCGCTTGTGCATACATCGGGTGCATGCGTCCACGGCGAACAGACTGTTTGCTGGGTGCACACACCCAAGGCTGCGGCTTGGGGGCATGGGGTCAGATAGTCGCACCCATGGGAACACCAAGCGTTTCATGGGCATTCCAATGTAAATGCTGGCCATGCTCATGATAATCGGGCTGTGATGTCGGTACCAGGGGTGGCCAGCTGACATCACCGGATGTCAGCTGCCCGCCCACTTCCTCCCAAGGGTGCACACAAATCTAAATGACCTAAAGCTGGCCATACATCAGAAAGATCGATCTTAAGATCGATTGCGCTCATGATTGTGTACAATTTCCCTTGAAATCCCCGGCAGTCCTTGGTGGTTTTTGGACACACAATCTACACACAATCCATCTTACAATCAGTCATACAATCCATCTGCTGTATGATTGTGTATACAAGATGTGCACACAATCTGCATACAATCCATCATACAATCAGTCATACAATCCATCTGAAGATTGATTGTATGATTTGTGTACACAAGATGTGCGCACAATCTGCATACAATCCATCTTACAATCAATTGAGATTGTATGATTGGGTACAATATCTTTCTGATGTATGGCCACCTTAAGAGCCACTTAGATATGCCTGCAATTTCCACATCATTCGATGGTCGGGGACCATCGAATGATGTGGGTTTTAATCCACAGGCTGCGAATGGATGTTTATGTTAAACATCCATTCGCAGGCCCTGCGTGCGAACACACGCTGTGAGGGGGGTGGGCTTACCACCATTCGCAGGGCGGGTTCTGGTTGACTCGCAAGGGTGCGAATTCGCATCCGAGCAAATCAACCAGAATAACCCCCATAGTGTCTATGTGGCTTTAAATGCACTTCCAAAAGTTATATTTTTTATGGGACATAATGGGATAAGATCTTTATAAAAAAGCAAATTGCATGATTAATCTCACTGTTAACATTGGACAGTAACTGATTAGTTCTATTGGCATGAAAGAACAATCCTTGTTTACCCCATAGAACATGCATTTCATGACGTTAATATAGTGAGGCACCTCTTTCTTTCACTCAGAAGCATGATCCTTATTTATTGCGGTGTCAGGGCCTCTCCTTTCCTTTACAAAGAGGTATACAGTAATACCATCTTCCTGCGGATTCATGTTTATTTACCGCTTGATGTCACTGTCTGATATGTGTACAGCCGCTGGCAAATGGTGAAGCATCATCCAATGTATGTGCTACAATGAAAGCTTCTACAGTATTTTTCCATTTTTGGCCGGAAATCCAAGATCCTCACATGGTATACATTTTTTTTTCCATAATGGGGATCTGCCTCTTTACATGGAATGTCACAATCCATGGTTGCTGGTTAATAAAGGAGTTAACAAATGCAATTTTTTTCCTGCAATAAAGCTTGATGAAGAAATGACCAATGCCAAGCTAGTAGTAGATATTACAACCACATCCAAGGCCGGCCTTCTACTGTGATGATTTGGAGCTCTGGAAGGTTCCTAGATTCCTCTTAATTTAGTCGAGAGCTGCTTTTTTTAGGGAAAACTCCTCTTCAGTTTGCCTTTTTGGGGATAGATCAGCAGCATGAAATACGGAAGCCTCAGTTCTTTAGATTATGTAACGTTAAAGCTGCAATACCAGGCAAACCCATAATTGCCGACTTTTAAAAACACCTCTCCGGGAGAAGCCAGGAGAGGAGTGAATGGGGGGCGGGACGAGGCAAAGTTTTGGGGGCGGGGTGATGCTGACATCACATAGCCGGCCCCCACGAGACGCAGCCGCATTAAATCGCGGGTCTGTGGATGGAGGGAGGGGCTGAAATGACGCGATTCCCAGGAGGGTAGGCAAGTATGGGCAAACCATTGTTGAGCACCACTTGGAGCTTCAAGCCTGCATAGTGCATGCTTTATTTCCTAGAACTAGTAAAGTTTTCACATGATTAGTCTCACATAAGCTGCAATTATAGACATTGTGGCTTCTGATTGGCCCTTCCACTTGCAACCACTGCATGCTTCCATGTAATTGCTACATCAGTAAAGGGCAATAATGGGGGTTATTCTGGTTGACGCACAGCACAGTAAAGTTCACAGCAGTGGGTGTCATTCTTCACATGGCAGCTGTTCGCATATGCCCCCGCCCCCCTTCACAGGGTGAATTCCCCAGCACAGCTGCCAATGGATGTTTAGCATAAACATCCATCCGCAGTCTATGGGGAAACACCCATATCATTTGATGGTCGTAGGTTTCTATGGGGAAAGCGATGCTGCCCGATGTATCAACACTGTGGGTCTCAGATGGTGGTAGCCCATTGTCGCAGTGGGTCTGAGATGGTGGTAGCCCATTGTAGCCTATGGGCTACAGACCTCACTGCCAGTGGGGCAGTGAGGTCAAATTATTTTGGCAGGGGGGCACAAAACTTCTAGATACGCCACTGCAGAAGCCACTGAACCTGGATGTGATCTTTCCTACATTCAGGTGATTTCTAATTACCCTATAATACCGCGTTCTCACTGTGAGTGAGAAATACACAGCTTTTACCCGGCATTAAAATGATGGGGACTGCAGGGACGGGCCCCCGTTCTCACTGCAAGACAAATTCCCGGGTGAAGAAGTTCTACCCGGTAATTTGGCTTTTAACCGGGTTTTTATGCAGTGAGAACGGGTCTGTGGCGCTAACCGGTCCGGACTGTGCGGCTAGGTTTGCAGTTCTTCTTCCCGGCGGTCCAGCAGCCGGGTCTCTCTCCCTCTGCGGGTGGCCGCTGCGCTTCCGGTCTTCCTGCACTAGGCGCTCCGGAGTGCAATACATTGCAGTTACAGGTCTGCACCATTTTGTTGTAGTCCTCAGCGCTGCCCAGAAGCCCTCCAGCCAATAAGGGCAGCCCGGGAGGTACAAATCCTCCCAAACCTTTCTGTCCAGTGCTAGAACAACGTTTAGGATCCTTCAGTAAGGATCTGTGTTCTAAACTCCCTGCTTTATACTATTATCACTTGTATAGTTACCCGCACCTTGCTTGTCCCTCCTGCTGTTATTCTGACACTCCGGTCCAGCTCCCTGGTTACTTCTCCGGTGCATCCTGTAGTTATTCCGACACTCCGGTCCAGCTCCCTGGTTACTTCTCCGGTGCATCCTGCAGTTATTCCGACACTCCAGTCCAGAATCCTGGTTACTCCTCCGGTGTATCCTGCTGTTATTTGCGACACTCAGGTCCAGCTCTCTGGTTACTTCTCCAGTGCATCCCGCAGTTATTCCGACACTCCGATCCAGGTTCCTGTTCTCCCACTAGTGCACTCCACCGCTGTTCCACTGGTCTGATCTTGACCCAGCATTCCTTGGCCATTCCGTTAATCCTGATCCGGACCCCTGGCTACCTGCCCAGCGTTCTCAGTGACTGCTCTCCAGCTCCGGTCCTAAAGTCTGCTTCTAATCCTTGGGCAGTCTCCTCGGCAGCTCCGGTCCACTCGCACGTTCAGGCTTCCTGGTTACGACTGGCTCTCCAAGTTAAAGGGTACTGCCCTAACGACGCTGCATGAACAGAAGGTATATCTGTCCAGCTACCTTCAACCCACCTTCAGAAAACTTATCGAGAGGTCAAGTTGCCGAGCCGGATTCACAAAACCCTCGATCTGTAACAGGGTCAACCCGTGTCTACATACCCGGATCTCAAACACGGGTAAAAAGAAGGGTTTTACCCGTGTATGAGATCTGGGTATTCGACCCGTTCACATTGCAAAAAAACCTGTGTTAAAAGGCAAATTTCCGGGTCGACATGCTAGACCCGGGAATTTGCCTGCATTGAGAAGAACGGGGTATTATTCATACATTTGCCCCTGAATGTGCAAAATAAAAAATGACATCTCAGGATTCAGACTATTCTCTTCATTCTTATTATGTTTCTAGGGCCGGGTTGATAAGAAATAGAAGTATACTTTATTGATTCTTGTACTGCTGAAGTTTGGAGGGGATTGTAGTGCCACATATATACAGCAGGTGGCGATACACATCCCCTTTATTCAGTATGTTGCAAATACAGGTAGAGTGTGGTAAAACACATAGACTATAGATTATAGCATTAACCATCAGTGAGGCAGATGTATTAAGCCATAACAAAATATATATATCACACACACTAATATGAACATTACTGACTTCACATAACATACATTTGTTTAAACTTTAAAACAATTTGCTATACACGAACCAACAATATTAGCAAACGTATTTATGTTAAAAGAAAGAAAAAAACCTTGCACCGGTTTTCTTAGTACCACGACGTTGTGCGTCCCGACCTTAAATGTCCGCCTATAATATCGCGCATGCACAGTCCAGGTTTTTTAACTGGGACCCACAAAAACCAGGAGGTAGACTAAAGGATTGCGGGGCACCTGTTAAAAAACGTGAGCCTCCCGCTGAATGCGGGACTGTAGGTAACTCTGGTCCGGCCAAAGACACACAGGGGTAAGGCAGGGCGGGGGGGGGGGGGGGGGGGCGCGATATGTGATTGTGGGGTGGTCTGCTAGAATGAGCATCATGTACAGCAGCCACTCACACACTCTGGCACACCTCATCTCACCCGAATTCCCGTGGGAAAGCCCCGCATTTTCCTGGGGACCCCCATGAAACACTGGGCATTCCCTTGGGCCACACCTGACTACGACGCCACGCGCCCCCGGCCCGTACCGCTCTGTGCGAACAGCTTGGTGACCATGCAAGTCAGCGAAGCCATTCACACGGGGATGCGAGTGACTTTGCAGAAGAATGCACAGAAGAAAAACATTGGTTCCCCTTGCGAATTTGCCAGGGACCGAATGCATTAGAATGACCCCCTTGGTTTGTTAATAGACAAGACCATGTGCACTGCAGGTGGGGCAGATGTAACATGTGCAGAGAGAGTTACATTTCGGTGGGGGGTGTACTTAAAACTGATATCTACATTGCAGTGTAAAGATAAAGCTGCCAAGCATTACATTTCGTACTGGGGGGTTTTAATTGTAAAAAATATATTTAAAATAATGTTATTAATAGTATCCCTTATATTACAATAACTCTTAATTTAGATACAAATGTATCAATAAGTGACTACTAGGACATCATAATCTGGGGGAGATGTATCAAAGTTTGGATGGAGATGAGTGGAGAGAGATAAAAGTACCAACCAGTCATCTTATAACTAACATTTTACAAGCTGTGATGACAGGAGATAATTGGTTGGCCAGTTTTGATACATCTGCCCCTAAGTGTTTTTAATGCAAATATTCCAAAACTAACTTTACCATTGTGTTAATATGTGCTCTCATATATCATATCTTGTCCTGAATGATACATTGCTGTCTCTGAATTTCCCATGCCATATAATGATGTCTGAGTGAGAGAAATCAATGAATGGAAAAATCCCTCCGGCATCAATCCCGATTCCTCCAATCAGGAGTCTGCTTTTACTAATGATCTCGAACACACACTCACATTGATAAATAATACATCTCCTTTCTTTTTTACAACCTACTCAACTGGCCAGAATCATTGTTGTCCTGTGCGCGATACGCCCCACTGAAGGGAAATCAGATATTGCCAGTTCAATAGATTACACATGATCATATGGGGAAGCTCAAACAGGATACAGTTAAATGAGTTCTGTATTTTACAGTACATACGGGGCCTAATGTACACGTGCAGTAAGTGAATGGCAATGCAGCTTACACCGAGGGATGAGTGGCAAAGTGAGTGCAGGAAGACAGCATTTGGGGGTGGTAATGAATCAGAGTCAGCTTTATTGGCCAGGTTACTTGCGTATACTAGGAATTTGTTTCGGTTTGCTGTGCATCAGCCAGGTGGGTAATACTGTAAGTAAACAGCATACAGTATAAACAATATAACCAGGTGGGGGAACATATACAGTCATACAGAAAGTTATTCTGAGGGGACACCGTGCTAGATTATGTGCAAAGGGTTATGGCGCGACTAGACAGTGAGGTGTTCATGAGGTCACGTGTCAGAGGTGAACCGCTTGAGGGAAGAAACTTTTTAGGCTTCTGGTGGACCTGGTGGGAATAGCCCTGTAGCGTCTGCCTGATGGCAGCAGGTTAAACAAGCCATGGCCAGGATGTAGTTGGTGGAACATCAATGGAGCTGAGGAATTAACGATGGTGCTTGGAAATCACCAATGGTGAGAACAGTGTGTGGAATGGAGCCACATTTGGAGCACTCAGGTTTTGGAGCTGGATGGAAAGCTCTGGGGAACGACACCTGGAAGCAGCTAAGAAGGCACAGAAAGAGAGCACCATACAGGTAGCACAATCTGTAGCACTGGCAACTGGCTTTACTTACCCATTACCTATGGGTATGGATCATTTGGTCTACAACAAGTTGGTAGACAAGCATTAGGTCGACACCACTAGTGTCCTAACCCATGTTGACCTAAAGTCATGTCGACCTTACTGCATGTCAACCTAAAGTAGTGTCATTAACACTGCTGGGAGCCTCACAGGATAAGCTGAGAAATACCATGTGACCATGAAAGGTGGGAAAAGCTGTTTGTACAGCACATGGAGCATGTCTATGATAATGGCGGAGGCGTGGAAGCCGCAGGAGACAGGGGCTGACAGACAGGCATGGATTGCTGTTTGTCTGCATCATCTGCTGCGCTGGGAGACTGCTGGATCGCTGATCTAGATGCATCCTGTGAGTGCTGGATCCCCGCACTGCAAAAGCAGAGTGCACACATCGCTGGTGAATGCATATTTTGGAATGCAGCGACAGTCTTTCTAAACACTTGGAAAGTAAATATACCTGTCTTAATACTGTGGCCGTGACACTGTGCATGCGTATGGTTTGTATTGCCAGGGCTGCCGTCAGAAATTTTTGGGCCTGGGACTGACAGAATCCCGGGCCCCTACCCTCTGTCAGAGCGGCAGGCCTGGGACTCAAGTACCCCCAGACACACACACACACACACACACACACACACCCCCCCCCCCCCCCCGTCGGCGGCCCTGTGTAGTGCGCATACACAAGGCCATCCTGTGATTAAATCTTCCACATTTTTTATTTGCTGGCTGGCAACCGGTGGTTTTCTGGGATTGTCAGATGTGCCCAGGCAGTTTAGAGGAAGTCTTGTGTTGGCGGCACAAAATGTTGCCCATCTAGGAGTGGCACTGCAGCAACAGACAGGATGGCACTTTGAAAAACTGACAAAAAAAGCTCCAAAGAGCACATAATGTAAAGAAAATAGGTGCATGATGGAATTGTCCTTGGGCCCTCTGTAAAAGGACCCCTGTACCAGAGTAGTGTCGTACCTGGTTCTTCAAAGACGGCTTTGGTTGATTCAGGACGCTTCACTGCCTTTTCTTCTGTAAGAACCCGTGGCAGAAGATGGAACACCCCAAAAAGGACCCCACGGAATAAAGACTACAACAGTTATCAGAGACAAAGGTTTATTGTTCAGGAACCGGTCACTGCTGCAAACCAATTAGGGTAAATGTTAGACATGGTTAACAAACATTAACAGTACGCCTGGGTAGAAGGTAATCTCTTGAACTGTAATCATAAGTTATACAATCAAAGTACACTTTAATCACAGTTATTATTATTTAATAACATAAACCAATTATGCCAACAAAATTTACTTTAACCTTAGCGGTAAATAACATAATGGATAGGCATATATGCAAATGATCCACCGCAGTGGTAAGATGTCCATACTATAGGATTCCACTTGTTCTTTATATGAATGTCCCCAGTTATTGATATCCTTCAAGGAAAATGGTAAATAAGGCCTAAACTGTGCACAGTTATTTAAATCTTATTTACAAAAGTATTGTACTGTATACAGGTTGTACTCAGATATGATTGATGGGGCAAATAGAGGATGCAGTAAAGGGGTGTACACACGCTTCGATTTTGACAGGTTTTCAATTCGATTTTGCTAATAGAAGCAAAATCGAATCGAAATAGAATGGTTTTTAAGGTGCTTTCGATCTGCATTCAATTTAATGCGCACTCCTGTTTTCTCTATATCGAAATGAAAAATAGACTGTGCAGGCAAGATCCAGTAAATCTAATGTGTATACTGTGCCTTGAATGTAAATTGAATTTGATATCGAAATCGATATCGAATGCAAAAGTGCAGATCTAATGCCAAATTGAATGCAAAGATCTAATGCCAAATCTAATGGAAAATCAAATCGGACGTCAAATCAAAAGCAAATTGAAGTGTGTGTACACATCTTTAGAGGTGAATAGCCAGTGTGTTTTATATTCCACAAATGTGCTGTGAACCTATGAGCAATGTAGCAGTCTCACCAAAAGAGGGCGCTGTGCTTTATGGACAATGGGCGGTATTCAATGACGTGAATCGTTGGTCACGGCGATTCTGATTTCAGATTCGCCAGCCATTCGCCGGGTTTTTTGACGTCGATTCGCCAAGCGTAGGGATTCGTCGGTAGTCGCCGGGACTAGCTGTGTCACCCTATTCAACGTGGCTGAGAATCGCCGCCCCCAACGGCGATTCTCAGCCAATCCGGCGTTTCCCTAAACAGCTTCAGTACTGTAAGAAATTGCAGTGAAATGCAAGAAAAATGCAAATTACCCTGAAAAAACGATTCCAATACAGCAGACTGCAAAAGCTGTGTAATCTCCTCAAAGGCCAAACGAAGGAGTGAGGTGGGGAGGAGAATCATGGGTAAGTGAGGTGCACCATGGGTAAGAACAGTGCTTTGTGGGAGAAAAAAAAAATACCAGAAAAAATTAAATATATATTTGTATAGCACTTCTACGACCATCACATCACACAAGGGCAGCAAATAATATTATATTACACTTGCAGAGTTAAATTGAACACTTAAAACCAATTATTTCACAGGTTCATAACAAAGTTCACCATAAAAAGATGACGAGGGACACTCGGTGAGGAACGGCGATATGAAACAAGAAATAAGAATCGCCAACTTCTCATTGAATACACTTTTGGCGATTCATGGTGATTTCCGTCGACTACCGGCGAATCCCCATGAAAATTCCTATAGACAAAAACCGGCGATTTGTAGAGAATAACATTTGGCGATTGGTGCTTCATTCACCGGTCGTCATCGGCGAATAGAGGTCGTTGAATAGGGTGATTCGCTTTTTCAGCTCCAAAAATTGCCGGCACACACGAAAAAAACACAGAATCGCCATAAAACTTGGCGATTCTGCCTCATTGAATACCGCCCCATGTGGCAGTCTCACCAAGAGAGGGTGCTTGTAAGAGAAGCATTGCCAGAGTCACCAATAGAGGGTGCTGTGAAGCACTTTATCGGATAAACAGTCTACTCTGCCTCTGCGAGGGCCCCTACACAATGAATGGAAACTACCCGAACTTGATCCACAGTCCCCACTTGGATGTCACTGTCCTTGATGTTAGGATTGGTTCCTGCTTAAAAAAATAGCACTGATTATAGTTCCCCCACTCTCCTTTCTCCTACTCTTTCCTCTTGTGGTTGCCATTAAATGTTTTAGATTTTATCCTCTAGGAATACTTTGTCATTATAATGTGCCTTTATCGTTTCATAGCTTATAATAAGTACATTGTTATTGAAACTATTTCATATTATTATTATTATTATTATCATTATTATTACTATAAATATTATGTAAAATGTAATTTAACAAAACAGAGGTGTTACCCATGGCAATCAAAGTTCAACTTCTGTCTAAGATCTTTTAGAATATGCCAGATAAATGATAGCCCGTATTTTTCTATTGGCAGCATCTACACTTCTCTACCAGTAAATTTACCAATTGGACTTTCCTATCAGGGGCATTTTAAGACAGTAGAGGACTTTTGTGCAGTTTCCCACCATCGCTGTCAAGCTTAAACTAATAGTTTAGTTTTTCTTTTCCCTGGGACACGGAGCATAGCTCCGCCCAGGACACCCAAAAAGCCCTGCCCCCATATTCTGATTGGCCCACAGGCCAATCAGTCAAAGACAATAAATGACCAAGCCATCAATATGTAAAAATATCAATGGTCATCCATTGCATAGTTATGCACCATCGATGGTCAGTTGCACTTTTGCCATCAATGGCAAAGGCAACGATGGCCATCCCTTGTTCCCGAGGACATCTCCAGTGCACATGCACAAATCACTTAGGGCGGGCATTTTCCGAGTGATTTGTGTCTTCAGTGCAGAGATGCTGCTGCTGGACTGGCCTGTGTGTACGGCACCCATAATATCCATATATGCAAAGTAGATGAACAAAAGTATCTGGGGACTTTTTACTTTATCAATGTTATAAAATAGATTCCAATTTTGCTTAATAATCCTTCATGCAAATGGTAACAGTCATCCTTGCTTTTTGGGGGGGAAAGTGCGTACATTTAAAGTTTTTGGCAATCCAGCATATCCTGTGCAGAATAGAATCATCTTCTCAATTTTGCAACCTCCTCTGTAGCCATTTAAACTGACCACAAGAATCTGTAATATTTTTAGTCATCTCGGAGATTTATTAGCTGACAATTATACTGTTTATTGTTCTTTTCCAGACTACATTTTATTCTAACATACAAACCTGGTCCAAAATCACCTAAGCAAATACACCACTCTCTTGGGTCTTTGAGCCCTGTGTTGTCAAATTAAAAGGAATCCAGAGTTCATCATTAATCCATCTCATATTTTACCTCAGTCTGCAAACCTTCGGCAAAACATGAATTTCTCCAAGAATTCCATCACAACATCGTCCCAGGTGGTGGGAGACCGGAATTCTATATACTCTGGAAATTATTTGTAGGAAATATGAGTGTTTTAAATTAAAAACCAAAGGTCTACCTATAGAATATTAGTAGCATATCTGGCCGAATGGTTGACCATGTGTTCAAAAGTTGGACACCACAATGTTGACTTGGTTCAAACTGCCATCAGGCTCTAGGAATACATCTTAAAATTGTCCACAGATTTATAATGCCAACTTGTGAAATGTCACCTTGAGAAATGTGGGTAGTTTCAGGATGCTGACTGGTACGGTAAGGCCGCAGGGCAAAGAGGAGTTAGGGTTACTCACTAGAGGGAGGTTTAGGGTTACGGATAGTGTGAGAACTAATCACTGGTACTGTTCCATCCTGACAACATCGAGTCCAAACCAAACTGCGCATCTACAGTTTGGATGACGCTAAACATTTAGCAAATTAACCACTACAAGTTGATGCTAGCAGCATTATTGCTGGTTGTCAGGATAAATGGGCCACATAACTACTTCCATTTAATTATTTTATTTAAATAAAATTAAAATCTGAGTGATCAGTACAGCTTTTTTAGGAGAGCGCTGGGTTTTTTGTTTTCAAAGTAAACCTGTCTTGTAGTGAATTTAGTGGTTTTGATCTCTAAATCTGTGTGGGCAGCAGCAATTCCAAACCACCTGCAAATGCATTAGCATAATTATTGACCTGCAAGGAGACCCTGTTTGTAAATAAACTGTAATTACGCGGGTTGGCCCCTTTCACGCCAGCCTAGTTCCTGCATTATCTGGTGGGGCATATCCTTATGCATAAATGTTGTTCCACTCGGTTTTATAAAGTGAAATAAAAAAAATTTGAGGTGAAAATACCCCAAGATAATAATACTGAGTTTTCTAGCATTTGGTGACAGCTTATTACAGGGACTGATCATTTTATGAGAAAACAAGTAGCAATTAGTCCATACACATTCCAAGTTTGCATTCTTAAACGTCTTACATTATTCTCTCTATCACCACCTGTCACACTGTTCTTCCCATCACAATATTTCACATTCTTCCCATTTTGCAAAAGCCAAAGATTGAAGAAGTGTTCAGGATTCTTTGCAGTGCAATGTTCTATATATGTTGACAGGGACTTAAGATGAAATTATGGGTTGTGACGCTGTCTTCTGTCCAGTTCAGTACTGGAAATTATGTTTTATACAGGGTTGCCTACTTTCTGGCTGCCCTCTCCAGGAGAGGGCAGCCAGTTCAGTGAGGCAGGGGTGGGTGGCCGGGTCGATGATGGGAAGGGAAAGAGGTGGGGCTAGCAAGATCACGTGATCGTGGCCACACACCCCGCAGTGCATTGCAGGTATTTTTTAGGCATTGCACAGGGGTGGGCTTGGCTAAAATGATGCAAATTGAATCATACGGTACCGCGGACCCCAGCGCTGAGGAACACTGCCTGCATTCAAGGAGACTTTCCCCCCTTTCTGGGGGGCCAGCAGAGGGACCCGATTTTCGGGACCCTCCTGGCCATTCTGGGAGGGTAGGCAACCCTTGAGAGATGACTGATCGGGTTGGGATCATTTGGTCTACAGCATGATGGTCGACAGTCATTAGGTCGACACCATTAGGTCGATATGGGAAAAGGTGGAAAGTTCATTAGTTCGACAGGTCATTAGTTCGACAGTGTCTAGGTCGACAGTCAAAAGGTCGACATGGGGTTTTACACTGTTTTTTTTATCCGAATGTCAACACAGTCAACATGGCCACAGTTTAAAGTGCACCGCATCCCCTTGCATTTCTCCATGTCGACCTAATGGTGTGGACCTAATGACTATTGACCATATGCTGTAGACCAAATGACCGCATCCTGAGTAATCTTGGTACTAAAAACTGAAAGTGACACCAATTAATTTGGAAACAGTCAGCTATAGCACTACAACTTATATTTACACAAACAGAAGCAAGATATACGGACATGGTTTAACATTTTGCAGGAAATGTGTCCAGCGTATAGATTACAGGCAAAGGTATGAGGGCAGTGCTTGCAGGCTTACAATCTATATTTATTGCATTTATTGATTGCAGAAGTTGAGAAAGCAGTTAGGACAAACACATATACAGTATGCGTGCGTCTGTGTCATAGGCGTGTGCAAGGGGGGTGCCGGGGGTGCACAGGCACCTCCTAATGACCCCCAGCACAAGTGCAGGCAGCACCTCCTATGACCGGCAGTGCCCCCTCCCCTGGCCGGCTAGAAGTTGCTGCGTTGGGCTGGCCTGGCTGGCTGGGCTCCTTCAGGATTCAGCAGTCAGCACGAGTCTATTCAAAAGGGGGCGGGGCCACGGGGGGCCGTAATTAGGCCACGCCCACTGTATTTTCCTGTGCCCGGGTGGACTCGAGCAGCAGCTGCAGGCTTAGCTGGCTCCTGGCTGAAGATGTGTGCAGAGACTGGGGACCAGTGAGTAAGTGTGTGTGAGTGTGACATATATTGTGATGGAGTGGGCTGTGTGTGAGAATGTAGTGAGGGGAACAGGGGGCCTAATTCAGGATTGCTCACTAAGCAGCAATCTTTTGCTGCTTAGCAAGCAGAACAGTGGCGTAACTATGCCTCCGCAGCCCCCGCTGTGGCGGGGAGGCGCAGAGTAACTATGGGCGCCGGGGGGGGCTGCGGTGCTATAGTTACCCGCTGCGCTGCTGCCCGGCCGCATCTGCGGTCACTGTCCCGTCACTTGCTCCCGGCGCCGGCTCCTGCTGATAATGAAAAGTGACACTTAGAAAATGGCTGCCCCCGTATTGCAGACAGTTTTGGCAGCCATTTTCTAAGAGTCACTTTTCATTATCAGCCGGCGCCGGGAGACTGGACGGGACAGTGACCGCAGATGCGGCTCTGTCAGGTATGGGCATGGGGAGGGGCGCCGAGGGGAGGGAGAGAGAGAGGGGGAGGGGGGCGCCGAAAAAGTTTGTGGGGGGGGGCGCAAAATATATACTTACGCCACTGAAGCAGAACACCGCCTGCCGAACCCCTGTGTAATGTGAATATGGGTCAGTATGTGCTAATATTATTCACTACGCTCTGTGTAAAGTGAATATGGGTCACTATGTGCTAATATTAGTCACTATGTGCTGTGTAATATGAATATGGGTCACTACGTGCGAATATTGGTCACTGCGCACTGTATAATGTAAATATGTGTCACTATGCGCAGTGTAACGTGAATATCGGTCACTATGTGCGAATATTGGTCATTACATGCTGTGTAATGTGAATATCGGTGAATATCGCTTAATATTGGTCACTGCGCACTGTGTAATGTGACTATGGGCCCAAGCGCTGTGTAATGTGGCATTTACCGCTGCTCTGCCGGACCGATGATGAGGTGAGTAGAGTTAAATGGGTGAACAGTTTACAGCGTGTGGGGCCCCCAGCGACATTTATGTGGTAGCATATGTAATAGCCATTACAGTGTGTGATATAATATGTAATGGGCATTATGGTGTGTGGCATAATGTGTAATGGGCATTATGGCACAATGTGTAATGGGCATCACGGTGTGAGGAGTAATGTGTAATGGGCATGGCATAATGTGTAATGGGCATCACAGTGTGAGGTGTAATGGGCATCACGGTATGAGGCATAATGTGTAATGGGCATCACGGTGTGAGGCGTAATGGGCATCATGGTCTGAGTCATAATATGTAAGGGGCATCATGGTGTGAGGTGTAATGGGCATCACAGTGTGAGGTGCAACATGTAATGGGCATCACAGTGTGTGGCGCAACATGTAACGGGCATCACAGTGTGAGGTGTAAGGGGCATCACGGTGTGAGGCGTAATATGGGTACTTGTGAGTTATCCGGGCTGCCGATTTCTAAATCGGGTCGGATCGGGCACATCGCATCGCATCGCATGCGACCATTGGATGCGATGCGATGCGATGCGATGCGATGACCCGATTTTTCCATAGGAATCAATGTTAAAATGGACTGAGTCCATTTTAACATGGAATTCAATGGGAAAAAGGGGTCCTTTTCATACCCCTACTATCCAAGTGGGCATGGAGTTGGATATAAACCTGTGGCGAGCGTAGCGAGCCACCGAGCCCGAAGCGTGGCGAGCGTAGCGAGCCCCGCGAGGGGACACAGAATACCGTCCCCTCGCGGGGCTCGCTTCGCTCGCCACGCTTCGGGCTCGGTGGCTCGCTACGCTCGCCACAGGTTTATATCCAACTCCATGCCCACTTGGATAGTAGGGGTATGAAAAGGACCCCTTTTTCCCATTGAATTCCATGTTAAAATGGACTCAGTCCATTTTAACATTGATTCCTATGGAAAAATCGGGTCATCGCATCCGATGATCGCATGCGATGCGATGCGATGCGATATCGCATCGCATCGCATCTGATTGTATGCCTTAACTTAAGGCATACAATCAAAAAATCGGCAGCCCAGATAACTCACAAGTACCGTAATATGTAATGGGCCTTACAGTGTGTGGCATAATGTGTAATGGGAATTACAGTGTTTGGTATGTTTATTGGGAATTACAGTGTGTGGCATAATGTGTATTGGGCATTATGGCATGTGGTATACTATGTAATGGGTGTGTGACGTGTAATAGGCATTACGTTGTAAATTTTTGGCACGCGCCTTCAGCACGCACTGTCCCTATTATCCCTATTTTACAAAAATTTGGCAACCCCTGGCATAATGTGGAATGTCCATTACTGTGTGTGGCATTATGTTTGATGGGCATTACGGTGAGTGGCATTATGTGTAATGGGCATTACAGTGTGTGGCATTATGTGTAATGGGCATTACTGTGATAGGCATTATGTGTAATAGGCATTATGGTGTGTAGCATTATGTGTAATGGGCATTACGGTGAGTGGCATTATGTGTAATGGGCAGTACAGATGGTGTAATGGTTAACATTACTGCCTCACAACCCTGAGATCATGGGTTCAATTCCCACAATGGCTCTAACTGTGCGGAGTTTGTATATTCTCCCCGTACTTGCATGGGTTTACTCCGGGTATTCTGGTTTCCTCCCACAATCCAAAAATATACTGGTAGATTAATTGGCTCCCAACAAAATTTAACCCTAGAATGTCTGTGTGTGCGTGTATATGTGTTAGGGTGTTTCTGGTGTGTCTGGTGGGAATGATTAATTCTGAAGCCCATATACATAAATAATTTTGCATTGGTGCCCAGTAGGCGGTGATGGACACGCCCAGTAGGCGTGATGTACACACCCCTCCAATGGTGCACCCCCTAATAAAATGGGCTGCGCACGCCTATGGTCTGTGTGTGTGTGTCTGTGTGTGTGTGTGTGTGTCTGTGTGTGTGCGCACAGTATGGTGCCACAAAGAAAGAATGGCTAGTTGATTAGTGGGCAATATGATTTACGTTTACAAAACACAAACTTGCTAGTCTCAATGGCAAGTATCATGTACCAGCAAGTTCCCTGAATCAATCAATGCACAACAATTAGCTTGGCCCGACAGACAGTGCTGCTGACCCCAGTACAATGAAATCAGACTTATGCCCCCCATACACGGTCCGTTTTTTCGGTCCGTTCTGTACTTTTAAAGTACACATCGGATCGGATCGGATCGCATCCCTAGTGCATGCACTGCGATCCGATACGATGTGTACCTAGTACAAAAAGTATGTGCAGCACATACTTTTTGTACCGTACTATGTGATGCGCGGGAGCGCGCATCGCATAGTACAGAACGGAGCCCTACACAACGGACCGTGTATGGGCTCCTTAACCCATGTAATGAAAGGGAGGCCCCCATACACTATGCGATTTGGGCACGATTTTGCCCGATTCGGATGAATCGGGCCGTAAAATCGGCCCAAATCGCATATGAAGACATGCCCTCCGACCCGATGTGCGGCCCCGTGCGCATCGGATCGGAGTCGGGAGGTCGGACGGGCTGCACATAAGATTTTCTAAATCTTATGTGCTGACCGGAGCCGTGCGGGGACTGCAGCTGGCAGGGGGACCTACCCGAGCCGGCCGGAGGGATCAGGGGAGCGGCGCAGGGAGCCCGGCAGAGGAGGAGAAGAAGCTGCCGTCAGCGGGAGCAGGGGGGGCGGCTCAGAGTACCAGAGAGCCGGGCAGGAGAAGATGCTGCCAGGCAGCGCGAGTGGCGGGAGCAGAACACTTAAAAAAGAAAAAAAAAAAGCCTATAGAAACGCATAGGAAGCCATTGATTGGCTGAGACCTCTCTCAGCCAATCGCTAATTGGCTGAGAGAGGTCTCAGCCAATCAATGGCTTCCTATGCATTTGTATCAGCTTTTTTTTTTTTTAAGTGTTCTGCTCCCGAGTCCCGCCGCTGCCTGGCACTGGCAGCGTCTTCTCCTGCCCGGCTCTCTGGTACTCTGCGCCGCCCCCCCTGCTCCCGCTGACGGCAGTGGCTTCTTGAAGGGCTCCCTGCGCCGGGACCCGCCGCCCTCCCCACTGCTCCCCCTAATCACCGGCGCCCCCCTGCCCCTCACCGCCCGCTGCATATCCCCGTTACATGTGGTAACTCGCAAGCGATTTATCACATGTAAAATTTGGCTAATCAAGTGACAAATTGTATGTGAGCCTCCCGGGGAGCTGCTGGGCGGCTCACAGGAGAATTGGGTCCGACTTGTCCTAAGGACAAGTCGGCCTAATGTATGGGGGCCTTAAGAGCAGTGAAATAGCCACTAGACTGCCATTCCTTACTACTGCATGGGCAGGAGTAATTTATTATTAATTTATTAACAGTTTCTTATATAGCGCACACATATTCTGCAGCGCTTTACAGCGCTTTACAGAGAATATTTAAACATTCACATCAGTCCCTGCCCCAGTGGAGCTTACAATCTACAGTATATTCCCTACCACATGTACACGCACACACATTCACTCTTGGGTTAATTTTGTTGGGAGCCAATTAACCTATTTTTGGATTGGGGGAGGAAACCGGAGTACCTGGAGGAAACCCATGCAAGCACATGGAGAATATACAAACTCCACACAGGGGGCCATGGTGGGAATCAAACCCATGACATCAGCACTTTGAGTAATGCTAACCATTGCACCATCTGTGCTGCCCCTAATGGGTACTGATATGGAGCGCCGAAGAGGCAGGACATAATAGCTCTCCTTATTGGCGTGGTGGGATGATACATTTGGGGGATACAGGTGCCCATTTCTCCATGATATCGCAGGAAATGCGGGACCCAGAAATTACAAAACATAAACAGTATGTTAATACATCAGTCCTCTGGCACCCCCAACAGTTTACAGGTGCACAAGTGTACTAATTACACACTGACACATTTTAAAAGATCCACAGACGGCGCTAATTATTTCACTTGTCATTCTTTCGGAGCGGACCGCACGCCACGCTGTGCGGACATCGTACAAAGAAACGCCCACCGGTCCTTTCGCATTCGGACGGACTCACTCTTTAAGAAGAGGGCGTGTTTACGGACGACATCCAAACCTTGCGTGTGCGGTGGACACATACATATTCTGCACGGTCTTACAGCGTCTGCATGGTCTTACAGCATCAGAACGGACGGGAACCTGCCCGTACGCACCGATGCGGTGTATTAACGCAAAACTCACGACTATTATCTGAACTCATTATTACCCCTTTATCTAGGTTTTATGTATGCATATTATATCATAATTGCACGTCAAATGAAATATTCTGCAATGTGCTAATTATTACTAACACATACTAAAGCTCACTTACCAACAGTTATAAACACAGTGTGTGTGTGTATTTTGTTTTTTGGATAATGTTATTTGCTCTACATATAGTTACATAGTTACATAGTTACATAGTAGGTAAGGTTGAAAAAAGACTTGCGTCCATCTAGTTCAACCTGGTATAGATATCCATTGCTGATTTGGTAGGTTCTGGTATTTTACAGACAAATTATATTTCTTATTTGTACCCATGGATGTTTTTCTCCAGTAAATGTTTGTCCAACTTTGCCTTGAACGCATTTAATGAGCCAGCCATTACAACCTCTCTGGGAAGAGAGTTCCAGAGTTTGACTGTTCTGACCGTAAAGAAATTCTTTCTACTAGCTGAATTAAATCTTTTTTCTTCTAATCTATACTCATGCCCTCGCGTCCTAGATTCCTTTCTAGTAGAAAATAGGGTGTGTGACAGTTCCTTATATTGGCCCTTGATATACTTGTACATGTTGAGCATGTCCCCCCTTAAACGTCTCTTTTCTAATGCAAATAGTCCCAAATTGCTTAATCTCTCCCCGTAGCTTAAATTCTCCATTCCCCTAATAAGCTTTGTTGCTCGCCTTTGGACTTTTTCTAATTCTATGATGTCCTTTTTATAGTGTGGGGCCCAGAACTGTACTCCGTACTCTAGGTGAGGTCTCACCAATGCTTTATATAGTGGCATAATTACCCTTGAGTTCCTAGTTTCCATTCCCCTCTTAATACATGCCAGAATTTTGTTGGCCTTTTTTGTAGCTACATTACAATGGGCACTACATCCTAGATTGCTGTCTATTTGGACTCCTAGATCCTTTTCAAGTATGGAATTACCCAGTTCCTCTCCGCTAAGGTTGTAACTTGCACACTGGTTGTGTCTCCCAAGGTGCATAACCTTACATTTATCTACATTGAACCTCATCTTACATTTTTTTGCCCACTCATCTAGAATTGCAAGATCATTTTGAAGCATGGTGACATCTTCTGGTGATTTGATGACTTTGCTAAGTTTTGTATCGTCCGCAAAGATGGATACATTGCTGAGTAACCCTATCCCAATATCGTTAATAAAAATGTTAAACAAAATGGGCCCCAAAACCGAACCCTGGGGCACTCCACTTAGTACCGGTATCATATCTGATACGGCACCATTCACAACCACTCTTTGTTCTCTATTACATAGCCAATTCCCTACCCATCTGCAGATATTTTCACCCAATCCTAGGTTCTCCATTTTATTAATCAATCTCTTGTGTGGGACAGTATCAAATGCTTTAGCGAAATCTAGGAAAATCACATCTACAGCATTTCCATTATCGAGGTTTTTGCTAACCTCTTCATAGAACCCTAGTAGATTAGTTTGGCATGAACGATTTTGCACGAACCCATGTTGGTTAGTACTGAGTAGACGGTGATGATCTAAATATTCCTGGATACCATCCCTTAAAAATCCTTCAAATAGTTTACCCACAATTGATGTTAAACTAACGGGTCTGTAATTAGCGGGATCTTCCTTTTTTCCTTTTTTGAATATTGGCACTACCTCTGCTATTCTCCAATCTTTTGGTACTATACCTGACGATAGTGACTTGCTAAAGATATAATGTAGGGGGGTAGCTAGTTCATCCCTTAATTCCATTAATACCCTCGGATGAATCCCATCTGGCCCTGGTGACTTATTTGTTTTGAGTTTGCTTAGCCTCAGTATTATTTCCTTTGGCGTGAAATCCACAATGAGATCTGGCTTATTTGTCCCGTTTGTGGTAAATGTTCGTTCCACAGTCTGCTCTCCCTTAGTAAATACTGATGAGAACTCATTTAACAGTTTTGCTTTTCCCTTGTCCTCAGTAACACTTTTTCCACTAGTATCAGTTAGTGGGCCTATGTTTTCCTTAATTAAACGTTTACTATTTATGTATTTAAAAAACTTCTTTGGGTTGGTTTTGCTTTCAGTGGCTATGCACTCTTCATATAATATTTTAGCTGCTTTGTTTACCCCTTTACAAGTTTTGTTTGATTCTTTGTATTTTGCGAACGCCTCCTCATTCAAGTTATTTTTATAGAATTTAAAGGCTCTGGTTTTATTGTTGATAGCTGACCTTACTTCTTTGTCCAACCATGGTGGCTTTTTTTTGTTGAATTTACCTTTAGTTACTTTAGGAATGTATTCAATAGTTAGTGAATCAAGCACCTTTTTTAGAGTATCCCACATTTCCTCTGCATTTTTCCCCTCCATAACCGTTTCCCACCCAATTCCTGTTAGGGCTTCCCTGAATAATTCAAAGTTCGCTTTTCTGAAGTTTAGTATTTTTGCAGATCCTTTTTGATGTAATTTACTGAAGTTGATTTCCAGTGAAACCATATTGTGATCACTATTCCCTAATTGTTCAATTACTTTCGTGTTTGAAACTAAGTCTGTGTTATTTGTTAATACTAAGTCCAAGAGCGCCTCATCACGAGTTGGAGTTTCTACCGTTTGTGTAATAAACTGGTCTTTAAGTAAGCTTAAGAACCCATTGCTTCTTGCTGATTTACCTGTTTCGTTTTCCCAATCAATGTCGGGTAAATTAAATTCCCCCATAATTAGTACCTGACCCTGATTTGATGCTTGTTTGATTTGGTTTAAAAGAAGAGACTCTTCCTTTCATTTATATTTGGTGGTCTATAGCATACCCCTATTATAAATTTGTTTTTTGGTTTCTTATTATTGTCGGTTATCTCTGCCCACACTGTCTCCGAGTTGTCGTCTTCCAGGTCTGTGCTCATATTTTTCTCACAGGATGTTAAGTTATTATTTACATATAGGCACACACCCCCGCCCCTTCTATTTTCCCTGTCTTTCCTGTAGAGTGTATATCCCTCCATGTTTAATGCCCAGTCATGCGACTCATTACACCATGTTTCTGTAATACCAATGATGTCGTAGTCATCCCTACTGATCACCGTTTCAAGCTCCCCGATTTTACTCACTAAGCTTCTTGCATTAGCCAGTAAGCATTTTAATTTATGTTTATTTTTAGATATGGCTCTAATATTGTGATTAGTTTCACCCCAGGACCCATTTGAATTCTTTACTAGCTTCCTCTTTCCCCTCTCCCCTTCAATAGACTCTCTACAGGCCTCCCCACCATGCACACTGCCTGCCCTCTCCATAGTTCCGGGAATTATTCCTCTGTCATTCCCTCCTTCCCGTATACTAAGATCATCTGTACCTAAGAACTGTAATGGGGTAACTTGACTGTTACAACATAACATTTTATTACATGACATTCCTGATGCACCCTGAGAGTTACCCCCGATTATACCCTTGTTATGTCCCAGGGCTTTGTCTATGTCTCCGTCCCCCCCCCCCCCCCCATCTCCTTCCCCCATATGATTCCTGATCCCAGTCCGGCTTCTCTCCCTGATGGTCCCATAATGTCTTGCTGCCCCCACCCCCCGTCGCCTAGTTTAAAATCTCCTCCAACCCTCTAACCATCCTTCCCCCCAGCACCGCAGCCCCCTCCTCGTTCAGGTGCAATCCATCACGGCAAAAAAGATGGCGCCTGACCGAGAAGTCCGCCCAGTGTTCCATGAACACGAATCCCTCTTTCCTACACCAATCCTTAAGCCACACATTTACCTCCCTGATCTCCCTCTGCCTCCCTGAGCTAGCGCGTGGCACTGGTAATATTTCCGAGAAAATTACCCTAGATGTCCTCGCCTTTAATTTCTTACCTAATTCCCTATACTCTTTCTTGAGGACATCCCACCTACCATTGACTTTGTCGTTGGTGCCGATGTGCACCAAGACCGCCGGGTTGCTCCCAGCCCCTCCCAACAATCTGTCGACTCGGTCCGCGATGTGCCGTACCCGAGCACCCGGGAGGCAACAGACCGTGCGGCGATCGCGGTCCCGATAGCAGATTGCCCTGTCTGTTCTCCTAATGATGGAATCCCCTACCACCACTATCTGCCTTGGTACCTCACTAACTGTCATCCCGTTTGAGCTAGAGGGACCGCTCCTCTGGTTGCTAGAGGGAGCCGTCTCCTCCAGCTCCGTCATTTCGTCTCCATCCTCCCCCGAAACTTCGTCCAACCGGGCAAATTTGTTCGGGTGTGATAGATCCGAGATGTCGTTCCTGTCCCTCCTGTCCCTCTTGTTTCCCCTTCTAACCGTGACCCAGCTGGCTACCTGATCCTCCTCCTCTACCAGTGACCCCATCTGCAACTCCTCCACCGTTCTATTAAGGCTTTGCTCAAGATTGGAAATATCCCTCAGTCGCTGAACGGTCCGCTCTAGATCAGTGACCTGGGCTTCCAGGGCGGACGTTCGCTCACATCTCGTGCAGATGTACAATTATAGTACATTTGTGTCTTGCAAGGATGTGCACACTACACAGTAGGTGTTTATTGGTGTTCAAATCTGGCAATGAGTACAAAATCAGACTTGGAATGTATGCCTGGTTTTGTACATTTGTTTTTCCGCTGGTATGGGCGTGGCCTAAGCGCCGCAAACACCACGGTGTACGTACGCTGCCGCACAGAACGCATGGTGGGGCTGATGTATGCCAATTAAAGCAATGTGTATATATAGGTGTGCATGGAACAAAAGATTGTGCTGCAAACATGTCTGGTTCTCAATCAGAGGGAGAACAGGAGCATCACCAGAGACCAGCCATTGGGAGGTGAGCAGGCAGCTGGCCCATCTACATCTGGCCAATCTACAGCTGCCCAACCTACAGCTGAGCCATCTTCACCCTCAGCAGAATCATTGGGAACACAGCAGGTGGCTTTACAAGAGAGTAGCCTGGCCAGCACTTCAAGTACAGCTACTGGTAGCCGTGGCCGTGGGCGTGGCCGGAAGAGGCCAACAGAGGAACCAAGCACCAGGAACATGGCATTTGAAGCACAGGAGCTTGCCATACTGGTACCCCGTGCACGGGATTGGATAGAGTTGACACAGGACAGGTTGACACACACAAGGAGATGGAAGATTTGGGAGGACATACGTCTTTCAGCATCATCTCCAACGTGCGGTAGTGAGACTCTTGAGGAGGCGGAGGAGTCAGTGCCACCTGCCACACGTGCCAGCCATGTGCAGCAGCAGCAGCCAACGGCCACACAGGATTTGGACAGGTGGGTGCAGATGCTTGGGCAGATTCGCCAGCAGGGAGAATTAGCATCAGAGCGGCTGCGTAGGACCGAGGAGGTCATGCAGGGTATTGCCAGCACCCAGCAGACCATCGCTGCCACCCAGCAGGCCATGGCTGCCACCCAGCAGTCCATAGCTGGCAGCCTGCAGGTGTTGGCAGAGCAAGCCCTGCGCCAAAATGACCTCCTCCTCCGCCATAACGAGCTTGTGGCGGAGCTACTTACCACCAATAGGGCCCTATTGTCAGCCATTTCTGGTGCATTCCCTACACCAGCACTCCCTGCTGGCAGAAGGGGAATACCATCCCCCCTTCTACATCATCTGCTCCACCTGCCCCACCATCCCAACGTGGCCATGGCCGAGGAGCTGCTGCACGTGGCAAGGACCCTACCAGGGCCAAACGGTCCCAAAAATGAACTTGGCTCCGCATTAATCTCCACCCTTATGTCTTCCCAAATCTTTAATTTTGCTGTGTGTGTCAGCTTCATGTGTGCAACCCAATCCCGTGCACAGGGTACCCACATTTGCCCTCATTTCAAATGTTTTGTTTGGTTCCCCTGTTGCACTCTTTCTGCTACTATTACTGTCTGCTGTACTTGAAGTGCTGGTGGTATACTTTTCTTGTGAAGCCACCTGATCTAATGATTCTGCTGAGGCTATGTATGAAAAGAATACATTTTTGTACATTTTGTTTGTTTTGTACATTCCTGTTATGGTCCCTTTATTTTTTGGCATGAGCCACATAACATGCTATTAAAATGTTATACTTTCCCTAACTGTAATAAACTTTTCATTTGATCCCCAAATGTGTGGTGTTATTGCTGAATGTAAAAGTGACATGTATATTTATATTAGTGATACCAAGTTCTGTCCATTGCTTGCAGTGTAAATGTGTGTAAAAAATGCAGCCGTGCTTTCAGCATATATTTGTGTGTTTAGTAATTTAGGCTGCAATGGTTCCAATTGAATCAATGAAAAGAGTGTAATTAATGAGTAATGAGTAGAGAAGTGGATTGTATTGTGTTCAGCTGACAGTGGTTCAGGTGCGGCCGTACTAATTGGGCGATCCGAATGCCTAGCGCATGACCGAGTGGTGTCCGCAAAGTGAAACTTGCTTATGAAGACCGCATATTTCCTGGCTGTTGGTTTGTTTGCAGTCGGTGTTTTATCCGAATGAACGCCTACCAGAATTAGTGCACTCCCTCGTGTACGCCCATGTTTACGCCCAGTTTAGCCCACTTTGAAACTACTCCCCTGTGTACTTCCGAATGAAGCCCATATTACGCCCATATTTCACGAGTGAATGCGGTGCACATTTCTGTACGGTATTAGTGAGAATGAGTACGGAGACCGTGCGTGGCACATGCGCATAGCGTTTCCCACGCATGCGCAGACGACTAAAAAACGCCATCCGAAAGAATTCGGAAATTAACGCATCGACCAGAATAATGGGCCCCATACATCAGCAATCACAATTTATGGATTTCCAGATCCAGGGATTTTTTGGCCAGATAAATGGATTTTACAATCTATCTGACTTTACCCACACATTACAGATTTATTTCAGTGATCGGCAGATTTTTCCATCTAAAGATTGCATCTTCATATCTGAAAATTGCCCCAATCGATTGTCATTTCAGCTGTTCATAATGTAAATAGATGAAGACGACGAATTGGGAATGCCCACACATATAAAAAAGATCTGCAGATAATACCAGATTATTAAGCATGTTTAAAAACCTGATTAAGCAATCGATTGGCGATTTTGATTGGGATTGCCAAAAGGGGGAGCCCACACATCTAAAATAAATTGTGGCAATCATCTCCATATCTGAAAATTGTCACAATTAATTGCTGATGTATGGGGCCCTTAAGGGACCGAGTTTGGAAGCAACTGCTCTAACATATACATTGATATGCATGTAATCTTCCCCACACGAAGCGAGTCTGGAATCAATTTACCCTACAATACATCATAGATTTAAGTTTTCTATTAACTTATGCTCTCACCTATTTACCTCAGCCAATCTTTATACCTTAAAACATTTCTACAAAATACTATTTACTTCTATTTATTATGTATCAATCATATATATTGTGACAAGGATCACAACACAGGGTCTCAGATGACGACTTGGTAGTTTATTCTCATCAGCAGCTACAGCATCGCAGGTGACATTTATATACAGTTGGTATCACAGGCAGTAGCATACAGGCATAGCCAGTGGCGGATTCAGGGGGGGGGCACCCGGGCACGTGCCCCCCTGTCATTAATTTTGTAGATGAGGACCAGAGCTTTCCAACGAGCCCAGCCCCATGTCTCTAGCCCCCCGGGAACCGGAGATATCGCCTGGCAAAGCTGTAACATTTTTCCCCATAATAATATGGGACCCGTCAATCCGACCCCCACCCGGTTCCGACGGCTGCCAGTTCCCCCCCTGCCATCACAGTAGCTTGTGGTTGATGTCATTTAATTCCAAATCGCTGGGCCTTCAATATGATACCAGGATGGTCCATATCGGTCAATCAGTTCCAGAGATATAGCATGTAAATCGATTTTTTTTATTTTTGAAATGTAATTTCATGGCTGTTCATGTTCTTTGAGGGCAGATTACTCTGGAACCAAACGTTCCAGTTTCACTGGACCAAAATCATTCAAAGCCCACTCAAAAGTTCTTCAATATGATACTTGTCTCATGTAAATGGGTCAGTTGGTTCCGAAGATATAGCCGGTTAAATTAGATAACTGGTTAAAGGGGGGAAGGGGTGGTTTTCTCTCCCCCTCACACCAGAAAATGCAGGGACTAGGCTGGTGTAAAAAGGGGCCAACCTGGGAATGCATTTTCTGGTGTGAAATGGGTATTATTTCAAATAGCCGGGACCTGCAGTGCTCGGAATACAGCCAGGCTCTGCCACTGTCAGTGGCTATCACTTCTGCCTGGCGGCGGCTGTCCCCCATTTACCACGAGCATGTATTCCCCATTGGCAATGAGCATGTAATCCCACATGGCAACGAGCATGGAACCTCTGGCAATGAGCATGGAACCCTTGGCAATGAGCATGTAGATAAGCAGCACTTACTGTATGTAGCATAATTTTTAATAGGCATTATGGTGTTTGGCATAATACATAATGGACATCATGCCGTGTAACTTAACGTGCAATGGACATTATGGTGTCAATGTTTAATGCGCGACAATGTCCCTGTTTATGAAGCGTATTGTGAATTTTGTCTTAATCTGTGTGGCATTATGTGAATTTTGTCTCAATCCGTGTGGCATTATGTGAATTTTGTCTCAATCTGTGTGGCATTATGTGAATTTTGTCTCAATCCGTGTGGCATTATGTGAATTTTGTCTCAATCCGTGTGGCATTATGTGAATTTTGTCTCAATCCGTGTGGCATTATGTGAATTTTGTCTCAATCCGTGTGGCATTATGTGAATTTTGGCTCAATACGTGTGGCATTATTTGAATTTTGGCTCAATCCATGTGGCATTATGTGAATTTTGGCTCAATCCATATGGCATCTTATGAATTTGGCTCAATCCGTGTGGCATTTTGTGAATTTTGGCTCAATCCGTGTGTTATTATGTAAATTTTGGCTCAATCCGTGTGGCATTATGTGAATTTTGACACAATCCATGTGGCATTGTTTGAATTTTGGCTCATTCCATTTGGCATCATGTGTAAGGGGCAAGTATAATGGTGTCTAGTATTTTGTAGCATAATGTGTAGAAGTTGTATATGGTGTTGTACACTTCACTCAAGGACATGCCCCCTGTTGAGTGGCCACACCCCCTTTTCCAGAGCGCGCCTTCGGCGCGCGCACAACTACATCCTTCACTTTTGTTGCCATGGTGGGCCTATTTTTAATCCCATTGCCACCCTCTCTCTGCCGCTCTCTTAGCATGTACACTGGCACCACTAACACTGGCCCTCCCCCACCTAAACCCTCTTTTATCATGGTGCCCCCCCTGTCATTTTATCCTGGATCCGCCCCTGGGCATAGCAGACTACTAAACGGCTCCAATGGTCCCTAATCTAATCCACATCCCCGTCCTATCGCTCGGGCAGATAGTCCACCATCGAGATCCAGCAGACAATGCCATGGGAAGACTTAAATCAGGACATCCCAGGTACTGCTGATTACACCACCTGCGATTCTGCTACTGCTAACAAAACCTGGTCTGGATCCTCCACATTACTTGCATGTTGGGGAATGCTGACTCTGCCACAATATCTATATCTGGGGTAGCCAACTCCAGTCCTCGAGAGCTACCAACAGTGCATGTTTTCCAGATCACCTCACAGAATCACAAGTGAAGTATTTAGCTCCACCTGTGGATCTTTTAAATTATGTTAGTGAGTAATGAGTGCTCCTGTGCAGCAGCTAGCCTTTTTTTTGCCCTGAGGAAGCCGGCATGACGGGTGAAATGCGCATAGGCGCGTGATGTAGGATAGCCTTAAAATATAGGAATGTAACCTAGATAATGTCTAAGAATGTCTACTGTTCTCCTTGTGTGTGTCAAATAAAATAACTGTCCCAGACCCCACTGTCACGCTGGTACCGCATTCCCAATATCAGGGGAAGCGGGCAGCGTTCACATACTGCACGTGGCGAGTGGCTGCGGTGTAGAGTGACATACAGGGCCTTATTTTGGTTCATTCTTTCTGACAAAATCCTTCTTAGATGGGCAAAACCATGTGCACTACAGGTGGGGCAGGTGTTACTTGTGCAGAGAGAATTAGATTTGGGTGGGGTTTTACTTCAAAGTGAGATCTATATTGCAGTGTAAAAATAAAGCAGTCAGTATTTTCCCTGCACAGAAACAAAATTACTCACCCAAATCTAATTCTCTCTGCACATGTTACATCTGCCCCCCCCCCCCCTGCAGTACACATGGTTTTGTCCATCTAAGAAGGATTTTGTCAGAAAGAATGAACCAAAATAAGGCCCATTTGGGCGAGTTATTTTGTTTCTGTGCAGGGAAAATACTGACTGCTTTATTTTTACACTGCAATAAAGATCTCACTTTGAAGAAAAAACCCCACCCAAATCTAATTCTCTCTGCACAAGTAACATCTGCCCCACCTGCAGTGCACAAGGTTTTGTCCATCTAAGAAGGAATTTGTCAGAAAGACTAAACCAAAATACCCCCCTACAGTATGTGCACTTAAAGTCCACATTTGCCTACAACTTCATTGTGACCAGTTACTGTAATAATACGCCACCGATTGAGTTAATGGACCATTCTTGGATCGAGATCCCAATCTCTTCTTCGAGATCGTCGTTCTGGGTAACTTTATATAGAGATACACTTCTACATTGGCTCCTAAAAGTTCTGCCTGTTACTTAAATTCAACATAAATCTATCACCTCAGTACACTTGAGAATGTTTAATGGTTTGCAGCTGTTCCGTATGTTCATTTATATTGGATGGACTATCAAAGTGTGTGTTCATGTGTTCATTAATGTAAGTGAAAGAGCATCTATTTATAATAATCTTTGTCCATTTGAAACCTCTGTAATATCCTATTTATAGAGTGAAAACATGCTTGTCTTGTACAGACTTATATATCAGATCTCATATGATAATGTGGATATCAGTAAGTATCCACCATGCTCCTTATACTGTAATTCAGAGTAATTGCTGTTTTTTTTTTACTTTCTGCACGATGTACTGTAAGCTTCCACAGGTCATTAGTGATGTGTATGGATTATATAAATTGTCCATGAGTTCTAGGGAAATCATAAGTAGCATTGTATCATTTGCAGTGATGTCTAATGCTGACCCAGTTTTATGGGGCCTACACACATAGAAATATACAGGCATTTTCTAAGTGATTTTACTAGATCAACTATAAAATGCTCCTACATTGCTCCGTGTGCAGGGGCCATAGCGATAACAAAGCTATCGTCCAGCGATTAATATGCAGCATGCTGGACAGTCAGGGTTGCCTACCCTCCCGGAACGGCTGGGAGGGTCCCAGAAATTGGGTCCCCCTCCCTGCCCCCAGGAAAGGGAGGTAACCCTCCTGGAGAGCTGCCTGGCTCCCGCGACCCCCACTCGGTGGGGGTCTGGGAGTCAAATGCCGCAAATTGTTTAATTTTAGCACCGCCCACTGCAGTGCAATGCACTGCAGGAGGCGTGGCTAAAATGGCACAATCACTCTGACCACGCCCGGAAACAAGTAGCCCCTCATGTGGCTTCACCCCACCCCACCCCTTTTCCACTCCCAGTGGCCCTGCCTCCCTGAACTGGCAGCCCTCTCCCGGGGCGGATGTACTAAGCTTGAAAAGTGATTATATAGAGAGTGATAAACCACCAGCCAATCAGCCCCTACCTGTCATTTTTCAAACAAAGCCTGTGACATGACAATCAGCTGCTAACAGTCATGTCACAGGCTTTGTTTGAAAAATGACAGGTAGGGGCTGATTGGTTGGTGGTTTTTCACTCTCCATTTGATCACTTTTCAAGGCTTAGCACATCTCGCCCCTGGAGAGGGCAGACAGAAAGTAGGTAAGTACTGTATGTGGATAGTAATCGGTCAGGGCCAGTGTCCGTACCGGAGAACAGTGGCCCATACAGATCACTCAGTGGTGATCTAACATCGCTCAGAATGCTAATTACCGCACCTCCCCATATGTAGGCCCCATCCATCTGCTATATGTAATATAATGTAATGTGTTTATTGTTATCATTGCTTGGTCCTTTTAAATAGAAAATATGTCACACTATGCTTGGGATCTGCTGCCTGGTCAGGAAGTGACGAAGGAAGCTCCAGCCAAGTTACTTTCCAGGCAGGAAACGCTCTTAACTATGTGATTGTGGGGTGGTCTGCTAGAATGAGCATCACGTACAGCATCTACTGAATGCAGAAATGTTAAAGGAAGTGCGCACAACAGAACTAGAAGAGTTCATATTGCGGTGATAGGAGAGGCCTGTGTCCCCAGCCTGCCTTCTGTCCCTGACTTGTTTTTCAATAATTCGGTTTAGTGTTTCCCCATCAGTCATTTCAACCTTTTTAAATATGCGTCAGTACAAAAGTGTGCATGCTTTGCTGTGTTCTGTGTTAATAGCAGGGTTGCCTACCCTTCTGGAATGGGTCCCGGAATGCTGGTCTTCTCCCGTGACACCCCCCCCCCTGTCGATGGGGGTCAGTGGGACCAGATGCCACATATTGCGTCATTGTAGCCCCGCCCCCCGCTGTGCATTGCACAGCAAAAGGGGGGATGGGCACAAGGACGCAATTGCACTGGTCACGCCCCCAAGTTGTGACGTACTATTGTAGAACCATCCACATCCTGCCCCTTTCTTATCCATTCAACAGCCCCACCCCCCTGCTGGAGAGGGCAGCCATAAAGTAGGCAACCCTGGTTAATAGGTCAGGGTGATATTGCTACACAGTTCTGTCACAATACTAGCCAAATCCGCTTCCACTCATACTCAGTGATAGTAGGCTTGAAATGCTTAAAAAAAGTCCCGGTATTTTGGGCTCTGGACCCATTCACAACAGCACTAGACCCAGGTCGATTGCACTGTGGTGTATGAGCACTTCTGTAACAGCAAATTACTACAGTGTTACCTTAATAGAAGCAAGTTAATTCCAGAGTTGCCTACATTCAGGCTGGAAGAGGCAGCCAGTTCAGTGAGTCAGGGAGGGCATCACCAGTGCGATTGTGTTCTGATGGCCATGCACCCTGAGATGCAATGCCGGTATTTCAGGCATTGCAGAGTGTAGGGCGTGGCTACAATGACGCAATTTGTGTCAATTGCTCTCACTGACCCTCAAGGGGGTCACAGGAGATTGCCTGAATTCCGGGAGGCTTGACCCCTTTAGGGGGGGGGGGGGGGGGGGACAGATTTCCGGAACCCTCCCGGCCATTTTGGGATGGTAGGCCACCCTGAGCCAATTAAGACTTCACACTTCATACAAGTCTTTAAAATATGCCATACTGTATACAATTTCTAAAGTGTAGCTATGTATACAGGACAAATTCCTAAAACAGTATTTCTAGCTTCTAGAGTACCTTTATGGTCATGTTCTTTCTTTTTTTCCCCAAAAATTATATAACATATTGTTTATGTTATTTTTATTTAACGTCACAGTAATTTTGACACCCAAAATGATGCCAAGTGTACAGTGACATCTAGTGGCAATACTTCATTATAGCTTATGACTATCCTAACCTTGATTTTACATTAAAGTATAACATTATCCTCCACTCCAGTTATAAGGAAGCCTTTTGGAACATGTGTGCATTATCTTTTTGTGAATAATTGTTTCAATTGACAAAAACAAAGGGACAGATTTAGAGTTGGGAAGATCCAGTTACTGGCTGAGAGATTTCTTCCTGAAAAAAAAAAAAAAAATCCTACAGGGGGATATTTAGGAGGTACTGAGGTTCTATTGATTCACCTCATTTTCATTTGGTATATAATTGCCACATCTCAATTTATATCCACACAATAGTATACCTCATACCTATCTACTTTTGAAAACCAGAATCAGTGAGATTATGCTGTGCCCGAAGCATGGCGAGTGCAGTGATGGGACACAGTACACAGCGAGCGGACGCACTTAGACGGTGTCCAGGGTCAGAGCCGTAGCTACAACTTTGTGGGCCCCATAGCAAAATCCTGAAAGGGCCCTAAATTGTGTCATGAAAGAGAGAGAGGAGAGAGAGGGCTTCATGGAAAAAGAGGGAATGAGAGGAGAGAGAGGGAAAGGGAGGAATGTGAGCACGAGAGAGAGGAAGAGGGGATCAAGAGTATGATAGTGTCAGGGAAAGAAAGGAGGAGAGACGGGGAGAGGGGCAGGGTGTCAGGGAAAGAGAAACAGAGCCAAGTGTAGATATACGGGGGGGAGAAAGGAAGGGTGAGACTGTCAGAGAGGGAGAGGGGGGAACAAAAGAGATGTGGGTAGAAGAGTGATAGAGTAGAAGGGGCAAGAGGCAGAGAGAGAGAGAGAGAGAGAGAGATAGATATGTGAGACAGAGGGGGAGTGAGAGAGGGTTGAAAGAGGGGGCAGAGGGAAGAGAGCAGGGGCTGGGGGAGAGAGAACATGGAGGCGGAACAGGAGAAGAGAGAAAAGGGAATGGTGAGCAAGCAAAAAAGAGGAAAGAGATGCGGTGGTGGGAAGAGAGAGATTAAGAGAGGGGGTGTGGGGGAGGTCAGAGGGTGAGGGAGGACAGGGGGAGGGAGGGAGGATGGGAAGAATGAAGGAGGATAGGAAGAATGAAGTAAGAGGGGAGGGTGGTTACAGGGGAGGGAGAAAGGAGAGATGGGAGGGGGTGCAGGAAGAGGAGAGGGGAAGGGGGAAAAGGGGGAGAGGGAAGAGAGGAGGGGGAAGGGGATAGGATAAGGGAGAGGAGACAAGTCAGAGGGGAGGGGGAAGAAGAGGAGAGGGGTGGTGAGTAGGTAAGAAGAAAGGAGAGGAGAGGGGTAAAGACGGGAGGACATGTGGGGGAGAGGGGGAGCAAGGGTTTTAAAGGGTTTGACTGACTTCCCCCTGGCATTGGCAGGTCTCCAAATGCAGTCACCACCTCCTTTCACTGGTGCTGAGCTCCCCTGCTCTGGCTGTTCTGCTCCCCTGCTCTTCTTTTCTGGGCTGTATAGCTTCCCAGCACCGCGGTCTCCTGCTCTCTGGGCGGCGTGGCCTTTACTGCACCCTGAGCGGCGTCGGACTCCACTGCTCCACGGGCGGCGCTGTCCTGTACTTCTCCTCCCCAGGTGGCATCCATTACTTCTCCCCGGGCATCGCTGTGACCGTACTTAACTTCTTCCCGGCGGTGGCGAGCTCCATTGCTCCACGGGCTGCGCTGTCCTGTACTTCTCCTCCCCAAGTGGCGATGGTCATTAATTCCCCCCAGGCAGCACCATCCTTTACTTCTTCCCGGCTGCGTTGAGCTCCATTGCTCCCTAGGCGGTGCCAGGCTGTACCACTTCCTGGGCCTGGGCTCCCCGGCACCATTGAATTAGGTAGAAGACGGCAGCGCGGTGACCACTACCTGCGCTGCAATATTACAATAAAAAATAAAGACTGGTAAAAATAAAAGATCAAGGGGGTGCAGGGGATAGCCCCCCCCCCCCCCCCCCCCCCCAATGCTCGGGCCCCATAGCAATTGCATCCCCTGCACCCTCTATAGTTACGCCACTGTCCATGGTGACTATGTCGACATTCCGGGCCTTTGATCTTAGGTAAATTCATCCCTAAGCATATACTGTAAGTATGTTTTTAGTTTATTAAACGTTATTTTATTGTGAGCACTGGACTGTCTACAACTTGCAGGCATTGCCTATATTTATTGGACGTGCTGTTTTTCATACCAATTATAGCATTAGCCAAATCATTATGGACACCAAATCCTGTAATTACACAAATCACGATAACTAGCAAAAATATTTACCCTAAGTCACTCACTAGCAGCAAAGGCAGCAATGAACACCAGCACAGAAGACCCTGTGTGATCATGTGCTGTCTCTATCAGGGATTCCCACAAGAGGGGTGTACATGAGAGTCACAAGGAGGGACTCCTGAGCAGCTACAGTAAATTATAGTGATTACAGCAAACCACTGTCCTTGCAAATAAACCCTGTAGTGGTACTCCTTGCAGAATCTGAAGAATCTGAGAGATTAGGAGTGCAATGGAGGGCAGCAGGATACTTATGACTGAAACAAAAGCCTCCAACAGGATGCGGGAGTTTAGGCAAATATTGTATTTGTATCTAGAAGTTAGGCAGGTTCATTTACCTACAGATAAACATCCATCTCTTATAACCGTATGAATCCAAAATGACCAGATTCAGGGTGATATTCAGTCCTACATTTTTCACAGCCCACTAGATACATGTGATCAGAATCACCAACAGACTGTTTTGGATTATCTTTGATGACTAACAACACTATACCCATCATACATGCCTATTATTATGTACATAAATCAATAAGCAAAACAGTGACTTACAGTTGAATACAGTAGAGGACAAGTACGGTATTGTATAACCCTCTGACAGTCAGAACTCCGATGGTCATTTCTCCTGCATCGGAATCCCGAATATCAGGAGCCCAACAGGGGGGCGAGTGCATTCAATCCCATTGCGGCATCTTCTCTCTGGGCTTCTCCTACAGAGGAGAAAAATAAGTCAGTAAATATGATACACATATGATACACATTGGATTAAAGTCAGTTGTTATATAACATAGAAGTCTTTCTTCAGGTAGTTTACATGCAATTTATCACATATATAACCTTTAACCCTTTGTGTGTCAACATCTCTGTGAGACATGTGTAAAATATCTGCTAGAAATGCCAGTATCGCTCACATTTGTTATATAAAATCAAATAAAAAATATGTAAAAAAAGACTATATTGCACTTACATTGGAATAAAGATTTAACAAAATCTATTAGGTAAACATTACAGGTCCTTAGGATAAATAATAAAGTTTGCTTGGCAATTTTCACACCTATTTTGACAAATCCACTTGGCACTTAAAAGGGTTAAAACTAACTGACAATCTCTGAATTTAGGAATCTTTATTTTGTTTCAAATACATCTGGTTAATGTTATGACCAATATAAAACATGTCCTTTTGGAGCCATGTTAAACAATTATTAATATTACTAAGTCAATATAAATCTGTCATATATATTAGTTGACTAGTTATTAATCCATAATATATCACTATAATGGGTAATGAATATTTATTTACTGGAAACCTCTACATGTGATCTACATTTGATGTGACTCTACTTTCCCCTACTCCGTCTGCAAAGTATTAACACATGTCAGTGTAAGAATTATTTATCTTTTTCCCATTTAACCGCTGATGGTCATAAATATTTGCCAATGGCGTGAAGTTGTACTTATTTGTGCTTTCATTAATGTATGGATTTATGTCATATTATCTCACCACCATTGCACACATCATATTAGATACTGTAGGCCAGGGCCGCCACTAAAAATGTTAGGGCCCGGGACTGATCTTCAGACCAGGCCCCCCAGCGGCATAGTGGCACCCCCCAAGCGCACGCACGCACACCCTCTCCCCCTCCCCCCCCCCCAAATTACCATTAGTTACCAGCAGCGGCGGCGCGGCATCTCCCTCCTTCACGGACGGTTGGAGCTCACACAGTGCAGCCTGCAGAGCGCCGAGCCACTCTGTATCCTTGGCTCTGCAGGCTGCACTGTGTATTGTGCGTGCCTGGCTGGGGGGCCGCCGGTAGGGGGAGGTGTTGTGCGGGTGTGGGGGGGGGGGGGTGGTGCCGTGCCACTGTGGGCAGCTGCACGGGCCCCTCAAGAGGCAGGGGCTCGGGACAGCTGTACCCACGGCACACCCCTGTCGGCGGCCCTGCTGTAGGCACAGATGGAGCTGCTCTCATCTGAGCAGCTCCCAACCTGCCATCCACCACGCTGCAATTGCATCAGCTGGCGGACGAGCCCCATTCTCCGCTATGGACGCAAGAGCGTGTGAGAAACCCGCGTGTCCATGTCTGCCAGCCCACCCTCCTCCAGCCACCAGATACTGAAATCTGGTGTGCTGACGGGAGAGAGCGCCTCCATCTGCAGATGATAACCTATTCTGCAGTCTGTATGATACGGTGCTTTCTGAGATCTAACTACCTTCATGAGGTGAAGTACTGCCACCAACCACTAGAGGCCACTCAACGGCCCAAATTTGTGTGCTAAAAGATGTCATAGCAGACAGTAAAAGCTATTTTTATAGGGACACTGATCTGTTTCAAACTTGCTGGATATGGAGAGAGGGAGCTGTGAAAACAAAGATTGGAGGTAGGAGCAAATAGGGGGGTGGCAGGGGCCTGAGTTTTTTGGCTAAAAACTGTCACAGGTAAAAGTACATTGCAAAAAATATGAAAAATGTGTCAACCTTTTCATGTTGACCTTTTGCTTGTTCCCCCCCCCACCCCCAGGTAAAATCAGCCACTGTAGTGAAGCCAGATGCAGTGACTTCCTATTGGAAGTCTGACCTGCCAGTCACCAAGGCAGTCCCATTGTGAGGTGTTCCCTCCCTCCGGGATGCCTTTCTGCAGGCTGCCGAGCAAAATCCACGATTGCGCATGCACAGTACCTACATCCGTACTGCGCACGCGCTGGTCCCGGTACCTGTCATTTGTATTATACAGGCACCGGGACCATGATTCCCTCTTACTTGCCTACTTTTGAAAGCTAGTTTCAGGGGGATTATAGTGGGTATAAACATTTTGCACAGCGCCCCATTGAGGGGACGTGTCATGCCCTGCCCAAAGGGCGTGTCTACTTCCATATATGGAGAGATTGTAAAAAGAGATTGGGAAAAGAGATTGTGAATGTGGCGCCTAGAAGCGCGGGTGTGTACTGCTACATCTGAGAGGAATCCTTTAAATGACTTATATCTAAATGTAGATGATCCCCAAAGCAGTTAGTAAGAGCTACTATACTTGGTAAAGTGCTGGGAAATGGCGCTGATGATTCAGTGTAAATGTATCTATTTCTCATTCCTTTTTTCCCCAAAAATTTAACAGTGTAATGTGGGCTATGTGACATGAGGGAGATTGCTAGACTAAAGCTGGGTACACATCTATACAATCCCTATTTCTGGCAACCGTTCGGCCGACCGTACTCCCGTCGGACCGTCCACAAACAACAGCCGACACGCACGTACACACCTGTACAATTTTACTTGCGACGTCTGATGTACTCCCGTCCAAACAGTCGAGACAGATTGTACCACCATACACACTGTCTCGATTTGGGCTATTGACACGTCACATGTGACCAAAATTATCATAATGGGCTGGGTTAGGGCATAATTATAGCTGTCACTCTTTTACCTATTAAGCCACAGCCGTAACCAGCACCAGGCTGAAAGAGCCGGGTTGGTATTAAAAAAGGAGAAATTAGAGGGAGAGAGGGAGATTGCTGCTATGTCAGGGAGTCTCCTGCAGAATGCTGGGTAGACAACTATGCAGTGGCGTAACTATACCTCCGCAGCCCCCGCGGTGGCGGGGGGGCGCAGAGAAATTGGGGGCGCCGCCGGGGGGCTGCGGAGGTATAGTTACCTGTGGTCTTCGTCTCGCCCGGCTCTCTGCCGGGACCTGCCTGACGTCACGGTCCCGGCCGGCTCCTGCTGCAATGAAAACTGACTATTATAAAATGGGTATGTGCAGTATGGGGGCAGCCATTTTCTAAGAGTCAGTTTTCATTGCAGCAGCAGGAGCCGGCCGGGACCGTGACGTCAGGCAGGTCCCAGCAGAGAGCCGGGCGAGATGCAGACTGCGGGGACAGGTAAGTGTAAGAAGGGGGGTCAGGTTAGGTGGGGGGGTGGCGGGCGGCGGCGGCAGTGGCGGTGTTCGAGGGGGGCGCCGAAAAACCATCCGGCGGGGGGGCGCTAAAAACTTAGTTACGCCCCTGCAACTATGGATTCCCTTCTATGGGCTGTTGCCGAAGCAGCACATAGAAGCTGCTCACATGCGCAGTACAGAGGTTTGCACTGCGCATGCACCAGTCCTGGTGCCTGTCATCATAGCATAGGCACCGGGAACTCAGCGGGGACCGGGAGGAGAGGCATTGGCAACAAAGTCGACAGGGGGGATGTGCCTGCATCATTACTGAAGGCTGGAGAAATCATTCGATGGTGAGCGACCATCATTGATTTCCCCTGCTAGCGGACGCATGCTAGCGAAAAGATTCAGGCACCGGGGGGAGGGAGGTCAGCTGTTCAGCAGGGCGGCATTAAGGTGCTCACTCTATATACTATACTATACGCTGCCTAGCGAGCCAACCTGAATCAGGCCGTACTGTAAGCATTTAACTGTAATGCTGTGTACACACGGGGGCGATAGGGGCTATAATCGCTGGGAATATGGTCGCAGGCGACCATATTGCCAGTGATTGGAGTGCGCACCAGCAATAAATCGCTGGGTGCGCGCTCCCGTTTTCTGCCCCATTGTAATCGCTGGTCGCAGGAGCTTGCTTCTGTGATCAGCTGATTACCTCTGCGGCTCCCCCAGCAGAGGTTCCTTTTCATCAGCAACCATCTCTGGTCGTTTGATGAAAAGGAGACACTGTGCAATATATTGCTCAGCAATATATTGCAAGCAATATATCTCCCCCCGTGTGTACGCACCTTATGAGATCAGAAGATACATTTTTCTTTTACTTGTGTGCAAACACAACTCATAGTAACTAAGAGTGTACTTCCGATTCTTGTCCATTCCTGCTTCAATGACAACATTTCCTTATAGTAGTGTGTGTTTTTCGATTTGTTATGGTAATACTTATGTAATACCCCAAATGTTTTCATTCCTCTTTCCATTGTTGTAAACTCTCCCAAATGACTGCACTTCTATTTCTGGAATGTCAAAGAAAAATATTCACATTTAATTTAAACCACTGGATCTGAAAACCGGCCATTACAGGAAAATGCCATTAAAGAATGAGGCCCTGGTGTTAGGTTGGGCTGCACCAGTGAAAATATGTTAGGCTTAATTACCTCTAAAATGTTTTGGTTTGCTACTGGCATTCTTTGGGACTTACATAGTTACATGTTAATTAGGGTATGGACAGGGTCGCCGAGGGGGGGGGCGGTTACTAATTACCCGGGTCCAGGTTTGCTGGAGGGGTCCGGCGGGGGCCCTGGTCTAGCCGCCCCCCCCCCCCTTCCACCGCCATCCCTCTCGAGTAGCACACACCTACAGCATGTGCTGTGATATGGCTCAGCATGAGAGCTCATGCTGGGCCTACTGTTAGCACAGCACATGCTGTAGGTGTGCTGCTGCTGAGGGGGGGTGGGGACAATAACACAATAAAAAAATACAATAACAAGTGTTTTCACCCCCCCTAAACGGCTTAGGGGCATGGTCCAATCACGTGAGGTGACCATACCTTCCGCAATTAGGCCACAAATCCCAAATTTTACCAGGGCCCGGCATACTTCTCGGCTGCCCTGGGTATGGATCATTAGGTCACCAGCATTATGGTAGACAAGCATTAGGTCGCCATGCATTTATGTCGACATGCATTTATGTCGACATG
This sequence comes from Crinia signifera, assembly GCF_055691185.1. Classification (NCBI taxonomy): domain Eukaryota; kingdom Metazoa; phylum Chordata; class Amphibia; order Anura; family Myobatrachidae; genus Crinia; species Crinia signifera. Next base: position 58,026,281 of record NC_139226.1, read on the forward strand.
TCTTTAGGTCGACATGCCTTTAGGTCGACAAACAGGAAGGTAGACATGACTTTAGGCATACCTCCCAACTTTTGAAGGTCTGCAGGCGGGACGATGCTCCTGCGCGCCGGAGGCGCGTCAAAATTTCCGGGGGTGTGGCCTAATTTGGGGGCGTGGCCTATACTTGCGGCTCTTCCGCGAGGCCACGCCCCCATTTTGCTGCTATGGGGGCATGACCCAGAGGCTCTGTGAGCCTCTAGCCATGCCCCCAGTCCCCTGGCTGCGGGAATAGACGCTGTGCGCATGCGCACAGCGTTTATTCCCCCGCTGCTTAGCAGCTGACAGGGGGGACTCCCAACAGCCCCCCCACACCGCGGGACACTGCCGCCCGCGGGTGGGACATCGGGACAGGCCCTGACAATCGGGACTGTCCCGATAAAATCGGGACTGTTGGGAGGTATGCTTTAGGTCATGGGTCCTCAAACTGCGGCCCTCCAGATGTTGTGAAACTACAAATCCCAGCATGCCTTGCCACAGTTTTAACACTCCCTTATAGCAAAACTGTGGCAAGGCATGCTGGGATTTGTAGTTTCACAACATCTGGAGGGCCGCAGTTTGAGGACCCATGCTTTAGGTCGCCACGAGTAAGGTCGAAAGGGTCATTAGGTCGACATGGGTAAGGTCGACATTGAAAAAAGGTGACATGTTTTTTTTATAAACAGGAATGTGAACACAGTCAGCATAAACAGTAAAACGTAGCACAGCATCCCCTCGCATGGCTTGTTACACTCGCCACGCTCGGCACTCGGCACACTGTTTTATTCTCCCACTATGCCCTAGTGCAGTGGTTCCCAAACTGTGTGCCGTGGCTCCCTGGGGTGCCTCGGGACACATGCAGGGGTACCGTGGCTTGGTGGTCTAGGACCAACTCAAATTATTAATGGTTAATTATTCATGAGCAAAACCAGTGCTGGTGGCTGCCAATCATAAAATGTGTACAAACAGAAGCAAATCCTGCCCTTTACCACATACCTGCCGCTAAGAATCACATATAAACCCAATCTAATTACATTTTTTGTGACCTAGGGGTGCCGTGAAAAAAAAAATTCTGATTCTCTAGGGTGCCGTGAATCAAAAAAGATTGGGAACCTCTGCCCTAGTGGATGATAGGCATGAAATAGCGGATGTCGGCACAAAAAAAACTGTAAAAAACCCCATGTGGACCTAATGACCCTGTCAACCTAACCCATCTCGACCTTAAGTCATGTCGACCTTCCTGCATGTCTACTTTAAATCATGTCCACCTAAATGCATGTCGACCTAATGCTTGTCTACCATCATGCTGGTGACCCAATGACCGTATCCCGTTTATTAACATGCTGGGCGAAATGTGATAGGTTTGCAGCTACAGTAAGAAGGCATCTGAGTGCTCCCTGGGCCAGCATACAGTAATGTATTAAAGGTGCCCACAGTCCCCCCATGCCCCTGCCCCTGCCGCTGGCAACCACAACAAAAGACACGCAGCTGGAGAGTCAGCGTCACCCGGCCAGGCCAGCAGCAGCTCCATCCCAAGGAGCTATGACCTGCAGCATCACCTATATGCAGCTCTCAGCATTACATTCACTGCGGCCTCCCTGAGTTCCACTCCACCAATCTCTATATAAAAACAATCCCCAGCTGGCTGGAATGATCGTCAGGCAAGTGGGGCCCTTTCAGAGAGGGGGCCCTGGGATACATACCCACAGAGCACCCCACTCCCCAATCCGGCTCTACCCAGCCACCACTCAGGCAGTCAAATAGAGATTTGCCTGTGAGGAGCTGCACGCTAGCTCCCCCTACCTTAAACCATCTGAGCAGCAGCCTCACACTTCCTTTTAAAAAGGAATAAAGATCGGACAGCTGAGCCAAGGGGGGGGGGTTCTAGGTATTCCGAAACCCCTCCTGCGTGCACGTATGCAATTCATGAGGAAAGTGAGAGCAGGGTGTATGGGCTCATTATGCAGACATTTTCCTTTCTTTCCATTCTGTCTGTTCACTAAATATTCAGCATTTTTTTCTAGGGATTCAGAGACTATAAAACAAAAACAGGGTAAATGCTGAGTACAGTACAAAGGAATTCACCTCTAGAGAATGGGGGGGGGGGGGGAGAGGGGGGGAGATGAGAAAAGGAGGAAAAGAGGGGGAGAGAGATGAGAATAAGCCAGCCTACTGGTCTGGAACATTCACAACTAGCTTGAGTTCTCAGCATAGGAAGACAGCGTGAATGGCATGTTATAGTGTAAATAATAATCTAACAATAATGTATCACTTGTTTTATAAACACCATCAATTCATTCAATAGATTCTCACATAATATCTCTTGTCACATATGGGACTTAACCAACCACAGGAATGTAATGGGCACGGGCATAGTGCCATGACTAATACACCTAGGATTGTAAAAACCTATTTCATAGCAGTGGTCGTTCTATGTGAACCTTAAAGAAATATCCATGATTTAACAAATATACAGAAACTCATTTAAAAAAATCTACTTAACGCAAAGTGTGAATAGTGTGGAAATAAGACATGGGATCCGAGCAGATCAAAAGTTGCAAATCTTCATTTTATACAGAGATGTGATCCATTTCTGGGGCACATGTTTCTATATACTGTATGGTTATTATTTTTCACTAGATTATACTCCCTTTTCCCTCTGTAGTCCTGCGATGAAGGCAGCAGCGCTGCCGGAATCGCTGCAAAAAATGGTTGCGGTGCCATTAACCCCTCTAGGGCTCAGACTCTACTGCGCTGTACACTAATGCAGTGCTGCGACTGCATCCGGGAGAGAGGAAAGGGCCTAAATGTAGGAGGCTGCACACAGGTCTATTCCTCTCTAATGCTGTGTTCTCATTGCCGCCCCTGCAAAATCACGAGTTTTTCTTGCTGGATTTTTGGCGGGGCATAGAGCTTCTCAGCTCAACAGACCCCCTTCGTACTGCACACCAGACCTGGGAATTTCCCGTGTCTGCCCTTTCACACTGCTTTCCATGGTCTGCCTTCCAACAAGTGTGTGGAATTTGATTGGGTGTTGGGAAATGTGTACAAATTGCTGTGATTGGCTGTTTAAAAACCAGCTTTTATTGGCTGGCTGTCACATATCACATGATTACATCCCCCAATGAACTTGCTTTTTTGCATTTTGTGCGAAAAACCCAGGTCTGTGCTGTTCACACTGCCGTACACCCGTGTATTACCCAGGAAAAACCCTGCAAAAAACCTGCGTCTAATTCCCAGGGTATAACACCCGGGAATTTCACAAAGACCCTTTCACACTGAGACAGGACACGGGAAATTACTGTTTGCCCTGGCAAATACTGCGGTGGCGGCGGTGAGAACAGGGTATTAAAGTGCCTCTGCTTGGACTAAAATCTGTGGATACCCCTGTCTTATGGGTAGCGTAAGTACATGAGACTCCTACCTCTGGGCATTCTCTTACTAAAGTGAGGTAAAGCAGGCGATACCCTATAGAAGCCTATGGGCATATGCAGAAGGACTCTCGGTTCTTTGATACGGAAGTCTAGCACCGGAGCCACATTGCAAAGGGGGAAAAGTACTGATAGACCTGTGTGACAAGTTAATTCTTATACTACTCTTTTTGTGTGTAGGGTCCAGTGTAATGGTATAATACTACCGGTTCTGTTTATATAGGGTGTTTATAAACCACAATATATTGTCATAAAAACAGTATTGGAAAAAAAACCACCTTTTATTTTTGTTTAAATAAAACATTCCTGATACAGAAATGTGCATCTAGACCAGGGGTATCCAACTCCAGTCCTCGAGAGCTACCAACAGTTCACATTTTCCAGCTCACCTCACAGGTCCACTCATTACTGACTGATATTTAAAAGAGCCACAGGTGGTGCTAATTATTTCACTTGTGATTCTGTGAGGAGACCTGCAAAACGTTAACTGTTGGTACGGTAGCTCTCGAGGACTAGAGTTGGCTAGAGTGGTGTAGTTAGGTGCCACGGTGCCTGGACCAAGGGCGTGATTTGCCTAACATTATAGCACACAACGAAATGCCTATTGCACATTTTAGAGAACTAAAGGGTGCCCACACACTAGAAAGATCTGCGATCTTAAGATGTGCGCATAAATTAGCCTTGAAATCTTTTGTCCGTCCCGGACAAAAGATTAAATCTTCGGATCTTACAGGCTGCATGAAAGATTTAGCAAAAGATCTGCAGGAGAGCACATCTGATCGAGATCGGACGATTTTGCAGTAAAAATCGGGCTATCAGTCGGTAGCCGGTCGATCGGCAAAAAAATCGTTGTAGTGTGTGTGCACCTTTAAGGTGTGTACACACGCATCGATTCACATTTGATTTGATTTGCTTTCGATTTCCCCAATTCTACCCCCTTTTGATTTAGCCTTTGCTTTCCATTCGATTTCACAATCGATCTGCACTTTTGATATCGATTTCGTTATGTGAAGGCACAGTGTACACATTTGATTTACTGGATTAAACTCAAAATTTCCTTGCCTACACAGTCTATTTTCTCTTTGATATTGAGAAAACAGGAGCGCACATCAAATCGAAAGCGTCTTAAAAACTGTTCGATTTCTATTCAGTTTTGCTTCTATAAGCAAAATCGAATCGAAAACCTGTAAAAATCGAAGCATGTGTACACTCCTTTAGATTTACTAAATCTAACTAACTAGATTTGTATAGGCCCCATATCTATGGGCCCCCATAGCAGCTGTACCCCCTGCACCTATCATGGTAGTTACACCCTTGTCTGTAGGGATATACAGTCTGTAATTATTCTTCAAGCGCTGTGTGTGTGTGTGTGTGTGTGTGTGTGTGTGTGTGTGTGTTATTTTTGGGGTGAGGGTTTGTGCTTTTTTGGGTGAGATTTTTGCGGAGGGGGAGTTTTTGTATTTTCTGGTTATGTGTGTGTGTGTGTGTGTAAATACATCTGTATCAGATCGCAGTTGATGTTGCAACAAAGCAACAATTTGTAACAATTAGTCCCTAGGAAAGTCACTGCTGTGGCCACTTGTCACATTCACCACCACTCCAGCAATACCAGTGCCCCCTGTGTCCTCTGGTGCATGGATCTGCAACCTACATAGGCAACAATTACGCAATCCTTCCATTAACGCTCTTTATTTCAATATATCTTGCCCTACAGGAGTTACTTAAACTTGTAGCTCCATTACTTACCAAACATGACACAATATACATAAAGGCCATGGGCCAGATGAACGAAGCTTCAAAAGTGATAAAATGGAGAGTGGTAATCAACCAACCAATCAGCTCCTGCCTGACATTTTTCAAACACAGCCTGTGACATGGCCGGTAGGAGCTGATTGGTTGGTTGTTTATCACTTTCCATTTTATCACTTTTGAAGCTAAAGTGCATCTGGCCCCATATCAACTGAGCAGAGCCTAGAGGCCACTTTATGCAGTTAGGCCACTAGCCGGTCATTTGAAGACTTTACATTTTCTACCACTATTTTTGTCCAAGCTCTCAATAACATTATACATGGGCTGTAAACAGTTGTTTGTTTCTTTTCAAGGTAAATGCTTTTTTTATATTAATAAAACTTAATAACAGAAATCTTTTTAAAATACTCTGCTTTTAACTCTCAGATTTCTGGTATAAATGTTGCCAACACTTTCTCTACCTGGCTACCACCCGGTGCTGAAGCTGCACAAGTATGTGCATCAGTGGCTTTACTTGAATTTTTGCACCCCCCCCCAGCCCAAAAAGTCTCTGCCTAATTATTAAACATGTTACCCACATGCTTGTTCCCAAGGGTTTTTTTTCTCATTGACAGGGGTTACATGCTTGTTGCCAAGAGTTTTCTGCTCATTGCCAGGGGTTACATGCTCATTGCATGAGCTGCATGACACCCGCCACCTGGCCAGAGGAGTAAGTTATGTCAGATGACCCATATGTGCACACACAGCCCCCCCCCCCCTTAAAAAAAAATTAATTATCAAAAATATTAAATAACAAAAACACAAAAAATAAAATTAAAATAATAAAATAAAAAATACATAAATACATAAGTAATAAAAAATGTAAGGGCCAAATGCAGAATTGACTTGAAGGGGGGGGGGGGGTGATCCCATATTGCACACATATACATAGCACATCACACACACACACACACACACACACATACATAACTCACCAGTCACACATACATAGTGCATTATATCACCCATGAATAAATTATAAATAACCCACCACACAGACCTTTTTCATTTTAAAAAATGAATGCAGCCAAACACAGCCCCCGCACCTACAATACGTCCTGCTCGCACCCTGAGACACCTGGCAGCCGCTGTATGTCAAGGCTCCAGGTCCATGCACTGCTGCTGCCTGCGGTTGCTTCCATTCTTTGTGGATGTGGCTCCACCAGCCCCTGCTCTGTGTGCAGTTGGCTGGGGACACAATTACTATCCATCACCTCAGTCACATCCAGCGCCCAGGTCATGTGAACTAGTTGCGTCCCTGGTGGAGGGGAAGGATAGCTCTCCTTGCAGGAGCAGCGTGTCCGGGTGCTGGCGCTCTGCCTCACACTCCCGGCACACCCTGTAACTCACCACTTCACAGGTGTTTTCAGTGCACCTCACAGACCCCACTGGCGCTGGCTCCCCCAAGCTGCTGCTGGGGCTGCGGTATGATTGGTACGCCACTGATATGCATCTGTTTGTCTGCCCTCAAATACAGTGGTGGCAGTGGCATAACTACTGTAAGGCAGCCCCAGCTGCTGCTTGGGGGAGCAAGCCACAGTGGGGTCTGTGTGGGTGCCGGCACCTGCTCGACACATTGATATGTTGCTGCCTGTCTCTGTCCACTGGCTGAGCACTGGAGGCTAGTCAGCCGCAGTACGGGTGCGGCCATGGCAGAGATGACAAATCCCTCCACTGATTCAATTGACTGTACACAGAGCCGGCTATTGGCTACTGTGTACAGGATGGGCAGGCGGATGGACGTGATAGGGTGGCCTGGGATGCATTGGAGACAAGGGAAGCAGCAGTGTCTTCTGGTCTCTCTTCCTCTATCCTGCTTCAGCTTCTCCGTTATGCATGTGATGTCATCACATCACACACTGGGGAAACACGCTGGAGAGGAGTCCGGGGGGGCTGCCAAAAAATTTTGGCTGGGAGGAACAAAATTTATAGTTATGCCACTGAGTAGTGGCCATGTTCACTGCACACTGGCTTATATACATAGATATAGAGGTGGTAGTGCAGTGGACATGCAGGGCTCACTGGCCTTTGTTACAGGAGGCACTTCCTCTCACTATATGGAGGATGGAGCTGAAGACACATAAAATGGCTGTGCATGCACAATAGAGCACAAAGATTATAGGTCACACTAGTGATGGGTCCTAGTGCAGTCAGATAGAGACAGCACAGTGGGCTCCCAATAAAATACTTTCCATTCTGCATTTTCAGAAATGCTGTTTTTCTCTAATATTGAGACTCTCAGGGGCACATCTATGTATTATGGAGTAAGGAGCAGTAAATCCCCAAATGTTCAGTAGTGCACAAGGGTCAGAGGTCCTGCGTATACGCAAACTGATAATTAGTACTTTATGCATGATGTCACAGATCTTCAGGAACTAATTAATCCCCCTTATCCCCCTTATCCCAACCAGAGATCTGTGGTTTCCACTATCAGTACCAGAGGAAATCTGGGGCGAAATGTAATAGGGTGAGACTTTTTAGACAAGTGCAATTTTTCGTTAAAAATGGCTGAATTTCATACCTCCCAACTTTTTCAATGGAAGAATAGTGACACGAAAAGGGTGTGTGGCATATGCAAATTATGGTGAAGCTTATGCAAATTAGGCAACGCCCCCATTTTCATCCGCTGAATAGAAAACACACAGCCCGGGACGGGTGACACCTGGGGGGGGGGGCCTTTATTAGGGGGGTCCCCACTCCCCCAGGTACCCCGTCCAAGGCTGACCAGCCACGGTGCTCATAGTATGGCCGGGGGACCTTATGAAAAATTGTCCCCAGGCTGTGGCATGACACAGCGGGCTGTTGGAGCCCAGTGCTGGTTTCAAAATACAGGGGACCCCCAGAATTTTTGACCCCCCTATTTTTGGAACCAGGACCGGTCGCAATTTTCGCATCTCATTACATATGCGAAATCGCATAAAAAAATGTGATTTTTAAATGTGCGATATGGTGTGATTTTGGGACATGCGATAAAATCGCACCCTATTACACTTCGCCCCTGGTGTCTTCTATACAGACCTTATATCATCACTAATAAAAATAAAAGGCTACAGATTGATACTACCTCTACGTCTTTGCTGTATCTAATATGTTTGTGCCCCATTATCATATTATACCAGCTACACTATGCTGGTACACAGCAGCAAATTGTGCATACAATGACTTTATATATTTATTGATACTTGTTTCCTAGCATGGCACCCATTGCATCGCATACCATAAGGCATACAATGGTATGTGATGCGATGCGACGTGATGGCCCCCGATGTCATACAATGTTAAAATTGTATACCATTGTATATGGCCTACAATGCAATGGTATACAATTTTAAATTGTATAAGCACCCTAATGGGTGCTTTCAATGTTAAATGCCCCCCCTATAAGATTATTCATTGTATAAGCACTGTAATGGTTGCTTACAATGTTAAAAGCACCCACACGACATCCCCACTATCACCGCCAACCCGAAGCGTGGCGAGCGTAGGGAGCCCGTGAGGGGCGGCGGTACGCGTCCTCTGGCCTTTTCATACCCCCACTATCCACGTCGGATTTTAGATTTTAGTGTGGCGAGTGCAGCGAGCCACCAAGCCCGAAGCGTGGTGAGCACAGTGAGCCCCGCGAGGGGACGCTGAATACATGTGAAGCAATACGCGCTTGCCACGCTTCGGGCTCGGTGGCTTGCTGTGCTCGCCACACTATCTAAAATCAACTCCACGACGACGTGGATAGTGGGGGTATGAAAAGATCGGAGGACGCGTACCGCCGCCCCTCGCGGGCTCGCTGCGCTCGCCATGCTTCGGGTTGTAGTTGATAGTGGGGGTGGCGTGGGGGTGTATTTCACATTGTAATCACCCATTAGGGTGCTTATACAATTTAAAATCGTATAGGGGCTTATACAATTTTTAATCGCATCACATGCCATATGCCCGCATGCGATGCGATGCGATGAGATGCCATACAATGTAATATCGTGGGCCCCCGTGCTAGGAAACAAGTACCTATTTATTGTAGGTTTGGTATTCTGGTGTAATATTCCAGGTGTTTCCAATCTGTGGTGAAAATAATATTTGGTAATGTGTTTATGTGCCACATATAGTTAAACATTTGTAGAGTGTTTGCTTTAACCACTTAAAGTCCTAATACCCAGACCTGTCAGAATATGCAAGAAATAAATGTTCCTTCTGTCTGTTCCATTATCCCCTCGCCCGACTATCCCGCCAAACTAAGTAAATATTAATCAGAGTGCACTTGATCAAATATGCCAGGTCATAACCTCCTGGCTGGAAGCTTTTAGATGAATACACCTAATCACTTGATGGGGGAAGGACTACTTATCAGCTTTTTCAGGGAAAAACAAAATTGGGCAAAGAATGGACTTTAAACCCAAAGACCATTAAAATAGAGAGACACAATAATCTGCAAATATTTAAACATCTTTCGATGGAATGTTTTGTTATTACATGCTAGCAGACAATCATTAACAACATGTTCAGTTGTAATATTTATATTTAAAATCTAAAATAAATAGACTTTTTTTAAAGTATTAAAACATTTAATATGCTGATCATGGTTGGACTGGCCCACAGTGGTACTGGGTAAACCCCCGTTGGGCCCCAGTGCTCAAGGGTCCACCACATATGTTACCTTATACTGCACAGTATAAGGTATTCTCTTGCACTGCTGTTATTAATCTGGTACATAATCATACATGCACTAGCAGTATTTACTATAGTATATATATATTAATCAAGGGGCCCAGAACATTGACTCTATAATGGCTAGCTTAGCCCCTGTCTAGTCTGGCCACACCCCTTCTGAGGTCTGTCCACTGGTATGCAGAGCTGGCAGTACCCGGTAAGTCGGGTAAGCATGGTAGGGGTTGCCAAGCCAGAGAGGTGCTCCGCTCCGCAAGCTATCCTCTTTCTGGCCTTAATTCCTGGAGTCCACCTTTTAAATTAAAAATCGCAGCCGGGAAAAGAAGGTGGGGATGGAGCAGCGCCAGGCTCAGAGTCTTTGTCCCCATACAGACAGAGACCCTGCGCCCCTCCAAAAATGGCTGCCACCTTAGAGGAGACAGAGGCTAGAGGTGCTCCTGCACCTCTAGCCTCTGTCAGGTGCCCAGTTCTACCCAAAAGTGTGGATTTCGGGAGCGCTGGTGCACAGTGCACCTGTAACCCCCCTGGGCAATGAGCATGTAACTCTCCCTGGGCAACAAGCATAAGATCCCCTGGGTAATGAGCTTGTAACTCCCCATGGCAATTAGCATTTAATCTCCCCTGGGCAACAAGCATGTAATCGTCCGTAGCAGCAAGCATGTACAGTTTGTGATATAATATGTAATAGGCATTATGGTGTGTGGCATAATATGTAATAGGCAGTATGTTGTGTGGCATAATATGTAATGGACATTACAGTGTGTGCCATGGTGTGTAATAAAGTTTACAATGTGTGGCATAGTATGTAATGGGCATTACATTGTGTGGCATAATGTGTAATGGGCATTACAGTGTGCGTAATCCTGGCTTAGAGACAACTGCTCTGGTGCCTCCCAGAACCTTCACATTCAAACTTCCAGAGAAATCAGTGCCACTCCAGAGTCTGTTTACAGAAATGATATATTTGTGTAACAATTTACAAATCCATGTCTCTAAGGATCAACGTTTCGGGTACTTCGTTTGCCCTTTTGTAAAGGGTCTCTCACCTTGACAAAAGGGGCAATTGAAGGCCCACTTGGTGTGGGGAAATTCTGTGTGAAGCACTTACGAACAGAATTCCAAGAAGTAGTATCTCTAGATATTGCGGAACACTTCAAGCATAAATAAGGTGGAATAACAATTTGAGTGGCAGGTAGGGAACATGGGAAGGAACAGTATTGAGGAGCATTTTTTAAATTGTTGAAGACTAAAGGTCCATAAACACTGGGCGATTATGCCCAGCATGTATGCACAGAGATGATCTCTATCATCACTGGGGGGAAAGCCGCTCAGTGCATACACATTGAGTGGCTTTCCCCCTGCCCGGTGCCCTCAGTGGGGGAGGACGGCTTTGCATAGCACAGCGCTATGCAAAGCCATCCTCAAAGCTGCACATCTGCTGGTAATACCAGCAGATGAGTGGCTTTCCCGGCGATGATGCGGCAGCCCATAGCAGTGCTCACCGCTCATTGCTGGGCCATACACCATACTTGCCTACTTTTTCATTCCCGGGAGAGGCCCAGAGAGGAGACTGCAGCATGTTAGGGGGCAGGACAAGGTGGACGTCACCAAGCAAAACCACGGATTGGGGGTGGGGCTAAAATGATGCAATTTGCGTCACTTTAGCTCCGCCCCTCGCCTCGGACCCTCGAAAATCACTATGAAGCGCAGCGGGGAAGGGGGGCTGCGGGGACAGCTTGGCTGATGCGGGAGACTTGGCCACCATCCCGGGGGGGGGGGTGGTCGGGACGGGCACCCAAATTCCAGGAGCCTCCTGGCCATTCCGGTAGGGTAGGCAAACCGGTGGCTTTGAGCTGAAAGCTGCTCAAACTTGCTTTTTTGAGCGGCTTTCAGCTCAAAGTCACCCAGAGTATGAGTATGGGCCTTTAGAGAGTGTTGGATAATGTAAAAGAAGTCTTGTAGAGGCACCAGGTTATAAGGAACAATGCAGTCAGTATATACAAAACAAACAGAATCAATTCCCTTCAAAAAATGAATTCCAATATAAATTTACTGAGTAAGACACAGTGAATAGTGCGGGGCATCATGCCAGGTGCTGGTTTCCAGAAACAGTAGGATGATGTCATAGATTTCCTGGATGCCTAGAGCAGAACCCACATGCTATGATACAGCAGAAGGAGTTCTCTATTGAAATGTATAGATCATTATATCGCATGCTGGGAGGAAACAAGAGATTTGTGGAAAATGAATATAGTTCTGCTTTGTTTCCTCGCCATCTGAGTCTGATTACATTACTTTTATCACTGATGTCTCCTTACCGGAAATGTGTATACACGTTTTATTGATGTTATAATATACATGTACTGTCTATGGAGGTTATTCTGATCGGAGCGGCCAAACGTGCGTACGTTCACTATTAACGTACGCTCTCCATACGCGGCCGTTGGGGTTAAGTCCACCCACAAATCAGCCGCATACGTACGGCCAGAAACAACGTCTAAGGGGAGTGGCGTACAATTGAGCGTACGCCAACGTACACGGACGGACCAGCCCTTACACTCCGACAACTGGCGTACAACAGAGCGTACGCCACCGTTTACGGACGTCTCTCGTCCGTCTTCCCACCGACTTCTTGCGGCTATCTGAGCGTACGCCAGCTTGCACGGACGGGTCCCTATTGTTTTCAATAGAAAACTCAGCTTATGTCACCGCTCGTGAGAGTGAGCGTACGTCCTTGCACGCTGGCATACCCTTCACATATATGGACCTGCAAATCTTGCCTTTCAACTACAATTCTGACAATTAATTAATTATTTTAATTGTTATTCAATTATTGTTTTCTATTAACTCAATTGTCTACCTTAATAAAGACCCTAATAAAACAACATTTTAACCCTCATTACATGTATATTTGTTATGTTCTAATGTGGCATTTTAATCACTATCTATGTGTCCCCACATTGCTGTTACTTTTAAAACAAGTTATGTTGGTGTTTCTGTATATGTACAAAATTATGTCCATAATTATTTTGTCCAAAATGTGTAACATGTATCCCTACCCTGATGTTATGTGTGATGTTTTCATCTAACAACATTAAACATTCATGCATTTTCACTGTGTTATTTAACTCAAAAACACACACATTCACACAGCAATCGTTACCCCTCACATCAAAATACAAATATAACTTACATTACACATCTGTATGTACCTGCCCTTACAAACCTGCAAACATATTTTTGATTAACAACACAGGCAACTTCTCTCTGTACAGAAATTTTTAATTTTAAAATACAAACATAAAAAAAAATCAACAAACTTAAATGCGGGCCTCCAGTAGGCCAAAAAGTATCTGCAAATATAGGAGGGTCAGGAAGATCTCCCGAATAATGGCTGCCACCTCCTCCTGGTGCTGTTCAGTGTCTGTAGTGAAGGGATAAAAAAATATATATAATATACACAAATGTTTGTTGTATTTGTACATAATAAGAAGTTGTGAGTTATGTGTGAAGGCCACATACATTTTTTAACTACATTGAAGATGGGTCTGATGTAAACACAGTACTAAAAACTACACACATACTGTACATAGTAAATAACATTAATTAAATTACTCCTTCTTGGATGAATGTTTTCTGTATCCCAATTGGTAGTTTTGTTTTGGGGGACTCACCTCTAACCTCACAATTAGGCTGTGCTATTTAAGGGTTATGACATTGTTGCGGCTTAAGCACTCCTTAATATTTTAAATTTAGGACATTGCTGTACAAATTATAGGCCTAAAGCTATGTTTGTAAAGCATGCATCCGCATGGCCTCACACACTATGAACAAAACAATCTATAAATTAATGTTGCACATCATGCTGGGAAGTGGAGTTACCCAACACCTGGACCCACATAACTACAACACCACTAATGTCGGATATCTCATTGGATGTACTGTTATGTCAATTATTCAAGGGGTGAGCCATGGCCACACTCCAAAAAACCACCAAGGGGACCCTTGTTCCTGGAGAAGGACAGGCCACACCTCATGGTCGCCCTGCAGTGATATGTTGCAACTAATGTTGATGTTGGATACACATATGTGGTTGTTGTGATTGTTTATGTGTAGAAATGTGTAGGTAAACATTAGACACATTATTTACTTACGGCTAGTTGAGCCATCCTGCTCGCCGCTGGTTGGGTGTGCGGTGGTTGGGGGGGTCAGGAGCAAGGGGGATGGGATAGGACTTGGGATACTGGTAGTGGGTTGGAGTGGGGATTGGAGAGGTTTGGGGGAGGGTGGTGGAGAGGTGTAGGGGGGTTGGAAATGGGGTGGGGAGGGGGTGGGGGTAGGGGAGGGGGTGGGGGTTGGGGAGGGGGTGGGGGTAGGGGTGTGGGTGGGGGTTGGGGAGGGGGTAGGGGTTGGGGAGGGGGTGGGGGTAGGGGTGTGGGTGGGGGTAGGGGAGTGGCTGGTGGAAGGGGATGTGGAAATTTGGTGGCCCCAGCTGGACCCATTGTCTCCTCCTCTTCCTCCTCCTCTTCCTCCTCCTCTTCCTCCTCCTCTTCCTCCTCCTCGTCTGGCTGCTCCTGGGCTGCCTGCTCCCGGGCTGCCTGCTCCCGGGCTGCCTCCTCCCGGGCTTCTATGCGTGCCATTGCCCGTGCTGAAATGTTCATGTTGATGGCATAGAAATCGAAGGTTGGGTTTCATAAAAATGGGGGAAAGAAAAATTCACATTAGTCATGCTCATAACCTTACAAATTATCATTGCTGTTATATTTCAGACATTTATCATGCGAACTAATTGATATGCTACACCCAAAAACTGAGCAACTACTTAAACCCCCCCCTATACACCCCCTATACACCCATATACACCCATATACACCCATATACACCCATATACACCCCCTATACACCCCCTATACACCCCCTATACACCCCCTATACACCCATATACACCCCATATACAACCCCTATACACCCATATACACCCACATACTCAGGAACATATTTATAAAAAGTACAGAAATCATTTAAAAAAAACCGCAGACATACTAGTTAATAAAAACTTACATCGGGCAATATGGTGGCGAATGGAACTCAGCATGACTGGCTGGCGCCGGCGCAGGTCAGACCAGCGCCGCTCGACTTGGGCCAGGCTTCTCTGTACGCCGGTCCGGGTGTATATTAGGCGGCGGGCAGCATTATACGCCCGCCGCTTGTCCATGTTGGACACATATGGGCCCCTGGGCCCCAGCCGCCGGTCCATGACCTCAACCAAGGCCACCAGCTCCTGGGTCGAAAACGCGCTAGCCCTGGTTGAAGTCATAGTGGCAATGGCGCAGTTATTAATTGCAGGTACATATATCACTTTTGGTGCTTGCTGATTGGTGTAAAAAATTGTTTGTTTAGTATTAACTTTATTAATCCTTCTTACATTAACAAACTGGATGCGAATAGAAACTTACGCGGACCGTTCCGATATACACACACCATAACCAACAGCATGCATTCAATGTATAGAGAGGAACTGTATATACAGTGTGCGGAAAATAATACACGCAACCGTCTACTAATAAATACGCTGCTAAAAGGGGCACAATACACCGATTTCCATGGAGAGACGTACTGTATATACAGTGTGCGGAAAAGAATACACGCAACCGTCTACTAATAAATACGCAGCTAAAAAAGGCACAATGCAACATGTTGGTGTATGACAATTTCATACTCATTACATATGTAAGGAAAGCATTATAACGTGATGTTTTGAAATGTGACTCACAAAGCATACACGAACTCCAACAGATACCAGCTGACAACACTCATCATTGGAATGACAGGTGCACACATTTCACGATGTAGCACACAATGCTCCACAACCTGTGTATGTGCATATACAGGTGATTGATCAGGTGCGTTGAGACCTGCGTAATTTAAGCGGCAATTATCGGCGGGAAATATCGGCGTAAATTAGCAACTACATTGCGGGGAAAAATATACGCCCCCTTGTTCATGGCGGGAGATTAACATATAAATATTCAGTCAGATGCAGGCCAGAATTGCTGCAAACATGTCTAGCTCAGACGATTCCGCAGCTGAGGACGCTCTACAGAGAGCTACAGCAGAATCCCTGCTTGAAGCTTTGCAGAAGAGGGAACAGGAGTGGAGAAGGAGGGCCCAAGAGAGAAGTAGCCTGCAAGACCAAGCGGGCCCCTCACTAACAGGCCCTGTTCAACCTCCACCAGCTCCACAAGGGCCAAGCAACCAGCCAGAACAAGAGGTTGCATCTCTCCAAACAGGTGTGACCCAGCAGGTGCATGGTAAGAGAACTGGGGCCACCAGAAAACGAGCTGCAACATCTAGGGTGAGGACTGAGCAGGATACCACCACCAAAAAGAGAAACCCTGCATTTGTAGAGGCAGAATTGCGAATTTTAGTGCCCAGAGCACGCGAATGGATCGAATTGCCAACCAGGAAGCCGGGTGCCAGTGCAAGGAGAAACCTTTGGGAGAAGATCACAGAGGAAGTGAACCAGGTGTCACCAGTGGTCAGAGATTGGCTAGCGGTGAAGAAAAGGCAAGTGTGTTTGTCCCCCTGATAATGTCATATGTGTGTACATATGTTACATGTATGTTTTGAGAATAATAGAAAGGTGTGTTTGTAGATAGTGCTACACTTCAATGTCACATGTGAACACAACCATGTCTAATAACCCACATTTATATATGAAACATGCACCATTGGTGTGATGTGAGGTTATGGGCACAGTTCTGCTCATGTGAAGTATGTGAAGTATGTGATGGGACAAGAGAAAGTGTGTTTTTGAAAGAGTTGTTGTAACATGTTCCATATGATGCTACTGAAACAAGAATGACCAAACTGTGCACATGTAGCTGGTGAGAAACTACACATCCCAGTATGCCATCCCATAGTTAAATTACTCCATAATAACCACACTGTCAAGCTATGGTGGAATGTGTAGTTTCACAACAGGTGGAGGTGCATAATTTGGCCATGGATGATGTCATTTCTGCATAGTGATCTATGTATGTGCATTTAGTGGCCTAATGAATGAGATGAGACACTGAAATGCCTCCTAATGGAGACATTAATGTGTGTGTGGGACACATATGGCTAAAATACATAAGATCACCCACACTAGGAAATGTAACATAGTCATGATGTTCACTAGCACAGTGGTGCACATATCTCATGGTGATATTTGTATGTTTAAACTTGTAGGTGGACAGACTTCAAAACAACACTGAAGAGGAAGATGACTGACCGGTACAACCACAGCATGTCCACCGGGAGGGGGCCTATGCCAGACACCTTGGAATATACCCCCCTGGAGCAGAATGCCTTGGATGTCATTGATGTGGCCGAGGTCAGGGGGATATCCAATGTGGATAGTGAGCTCCCGGTGGAGATCTTTGCTGCTGATTTTGATGGTAAGTCACAGTAATGCATTGTATTTGGAAAGATATTTTTTAGTGCGTATGTGATGGTGACATTGTTTTCAATTATTATCCTAGAACAAGCAGAAACCCAGGATGAACCGGCAGCATCTTCCTCTGCAGAGCCACAGGTGGAGCAAGTGGTCCAGCCTCCACCAAGACGACACCCCCAGACACAGTTTGTAGATAGGTGGTCTTGTGTCCCTCTGCGCACCCCCTCGCTGCTGTGGTCACACTCCCTGGTGTCTCCCGAGCACCAAAAGTGAAGATTAGAAAAAGAAAGTTGAAGCTGACCTCTTAGCGCATAGAGTGTTTACTGAAAAAATTCTTAGTGATATATCCTTATGATAAAAATTTCATTTATTCCACATAAAAAATGACAATAAAAATGACAATGAATCACAATAAAATGGCAATGAATTCTTTCTCACCCAACAATGGTGGTGGAGCCAGGATGGTAAAGACAGAGTGTTCCAAATAGTGGGTTCACCCTGTCGGCTCCACAGGTTAAGGTTGGGTGGAAGTCCTTGTCACACGCAGCCGCGGCGGTGCGCGGCGGGCTTACTACTCACCCGTTCGCGCCCGCCGTCGGCTAGCGTGTAGTGGTCTCCAGGTCAGCGGCAGCAGGCAGCGGCAGTCTGGTGGGCAGCAGGCAGCGTGGGACGCCAGCAAGTGTAGCGGTATGTGCTGTAGGGGCGCCGGGAGGCCGGCGCCGCCATCTTGATTAAGGGCAAATAGCAGATTGGTCCTTGTCTGAGGTTTCCGCCCATACTGACCTGACAGCCAATGGCAGCCGCCCTCTAGGGATATAGGGGATCTGCCTAGGCCTGTTCAGTGTCAGTACAAAGAGTCTCCAGAGGCGTTCACAGCTCCCAGCTGACTCCGGCTCTCTGACTCACCTCTCCTGACTTGGTGCCTTGCTTCAGTGCTCTGTGTTGGTCTCGATTCAGCTTAACCCCATCGCTGCCAGATCTCTCCACAGTCTGGTCTCTGCCTGCATCCCTGAGCTTCCTGGCCTAAGTTCTTCAAGTCGTCTGCTTCCAAGCAACTTCCCATTCTTCTGTCATCATCCATCTTCTTTCAGTCTTCAAGGATCCCTCATTACCATCAAGTGCATTCTCTTTCCGGATTTCTTCATTTCCCAAGACCCCAACCTGCAGTCCGCAGTGCTTGAACCGTCATTGTTTAAATGAACTTTTTCTTCTTTACAAAGTGCCGTGCCGGCTCAATTCTTATTACTGCTAAACTGCCACTTAACAAAGTATTCAAGCGTGTATTGTTCTATTTATGAATTCTATTATTAAACCTGCACGATTTAATCCTTCCTCCTCTGGTCCGTCTCCGGTTGCTACACACCACACGACTTCATCCAGCCCTTCAGTTGTGACAGTTTGTACTGACCCGATGGAGTCGGGTGAAGAACAGGCTTCCATGGCGGACGCACTTCACAGCATCATGGCTCGTCTGGAGCAAGTGGAGGCTACCCAACGTCAAGTGGCTCAATTCCTTCAGGTCTTGGCTTCGCCCCCGGCGGCTCCCTCAGTTTCTGTGGCTCCAGCTCCAGAGGTTCCAGTCCCTGTTCCTACACCTGGACCAATAGTTCCTCATCACATGCAATTACCAACCCCCAGCAAATATGATGGTTCTCCGAAAGGATGCCGTGGGTTTCTGAACCAATGCGATGTGCATTTCACCTTACAGTCTTCTCACTTTCCTACTCCCAAGGCAAAGGTGGCTTATATTGTGTCTCTCCTAGCAGGGTCAGCTTTGGACTGGGTGTCCCCTCTCTGGGAACGTGCTGATCCCCTGCTCAGTGACTATGAAGCTTTTATTACCTCTTTCCGTCACATCTTCGACGAACCTGGCAGAGTGTCGTCTGCCGCTACTGAGATCCTGAGAATTCGCCAGGGTAGTCGCTCAGTGGGACAATATGCTGTGCAGTTCCAGACTCTGGCTTCGGAACTAAAGTGGAACGAAGAGGCTCTCGTCTCCGCCTTCTGGAATGGGCTGGCAGGTCGTATCAAGGACGAATTAACTACCCATGACTCTCCTGCTACTTTGGCTGAACTCATCTCCTTGTGCAACAAAGTAGATCTACGGATGCAGGAGCGTCAACTAGAGAGAAATCGCTCCGACCGTCTCCGCCCTCGTCTCACCACCAACGCTGTTCCTGTTCCTAGACCTGGGTCCTCCACAACCACACCACCAGACGAACCCATGCAGATCAACCGCTCTCGGCTTTCCTTTGAAGAAAAATCCCGTAGACGTCGTGAGAATCTTTGCATGTACTGCGGTTCTTCCGCTCATCTGTTGTCTTCCTGCCCACTGCGTCCGGGAAACGACCGCTCCTAACCTCCCCGAGGGAGGCCAGGTTAGGAGTTTTGCTTTCATCTCCCTCTTCAACTGTGCCCACCATTCCTGTTACTCTTGTGTGCCCTCAGGGAAAAATCAAGGTCCAGGCTCTACTAGATTCCGGAGCAGCCGGGAACTTCCTTTCTTCCTCTTTCGTTCTTCAACATTCCTTGACGGTGCAACCTTTGGCCCATCCGTTGGCTCTCACTGCAGTAGATGGGAGTCGCATCAGCAGCGGGCAAATCACCCTTCAAACCGATCCAGTGACAGTTCTCGTCGGTGCCTTCCATCAAGAGACTCTAGAATTTTTTGTCCTTCCTCAGTCCTCACACCAGGTAGTCCTGGGCCTACCATGGCTTACTAAGCACAACCCTCATATTGATTGGACCAGTATGGAGATCACAGCCTGGGGTACGAACTGCCTAACTACTTGCATGCCTCGTGTCATTCCACTCCATCAAACTAATCCTCAAGAAGTAGGAGGTTCCAGTCTTTCATCTTCACCAGCTCCACCCTTGTCGTTACCCACACCATATCTTTCTTTTTCTGACGTCTTCAGCAAAGGAGGTGCCGATACCCTGCCGCCTCATCGTTCCTGGGACTGTCCGATAGAGTTGATACCTGGGAAGTTCCCACCGCGGGGCCGCATCTACCCCTTGTCTCTGCCAGAGACCAAAGTCATGTCTGACTACATTCGAGAGAACTTGGATAAGGGGTTCATTCGCCCGTCCACTTCGCCAGCCGGAGCGGGGTTTTTCTTTGTGAAAAAAAAAGATGGAACCCTCCGCCCGTGTATCGACTACAGGGGTCTGAACGATATCACGATCAAGAACCGCTATCCTTTGCCTCTGATCACCGAATTATTCGATAAAATCCGAGGGGCTTCCATCTTTACTAAACTGGATTTAAGAGGGGCGTACAACTTGATCCGTATACGATCTGGAGATGAGTGGAAGACGGCGTTCAACACCCGAGACGGCCACTATGAATACCTGGTGATGCCCTTTGGTCTTTGCAACGCTCCAGCCGTCTTCCAACAATTTGTAAATGACATATTTCGAGATTTATTGTATCATTCCATTGTGGTGTATCTCGATGACATTCTCATCTTCTCATCGAACCTCCATCTCCATCGGCAAACAGTAGCTGAGGTCTTGCGGCGCCTTCGCCAAAATAAATTATTCTGCAAGCTAGACAAGTGCGTCTTTGAGGTTACCTCCATTCCATTCCTTGGCCACATCCTCTCCAGCACTGGGATAGAGATGGATCCAGAGAAAGTAAGAGCCATCTTAGACTGGACAGCGCCCACCACGCTCAAAGGCATCCAGAGGTTCCTGGGCTTTTCAAATTACTATCGTCGTTTCATCCGGAACTTCTCCACCCTTGCTGCACCTCTTACTGCTCTAACCCGTAAGGGTTCTGATCCAAGTCAGTGGTCACCTGAAGCCTCTCAAGCCTTCCAACAACTAAAGGATGCTTTTGTCTCCGCCCCAATCCTTCTCCAGCCAAACCTCGACAAACCCTTTATTCTTGAGGTGGACGCATCCTCAGAGGGGGTAGGGGCAATCTTGTCACAGAGAGGGGAGGACCAGGTGCTTCATCCCTGTGCCTTCTTTTCCAAGAAGTTTCTTCCAGCGGAGAAGAATTACCCCATTGGAGAGCAGGAGTTACTGGCAGTCAAATCAGCGTTGGAGGAGTGGCGGTACCTCCTGGAGGGGGCACGACATAAAATTACGGTGTACTCCGACCATAAGAACCTCTCATTCCTCAAGCAGGCCCAATGTCTTACAGCTCGTCAAGCCCGCTGGGCCATGTTCTTCGAACGCTTTGATTTTCAAATCAAATTCAGACCCGGGACGATGAATGCCAAGGCCGATGCCCTTTCACGCTCTTTTGAGACTTCCGCTGATCTTGAGACTCCCCCTCGACCCATCCTCGATCCTCTGGTCTTCGCTCAAGTAACAGTCCAGCCTTCACCTCCACCAGGCAAGACCTTCGTTCCTCTCAATCTCCGGAAGAGAGTGCTGTCCTGGGCACATGCTTCCCGTTTCGCAGGGCATACCGGGGCACAGAAGACCTTAATGTTCCTATTGCGGTCATACTGGTGGCCTACCATCCGTCGCGATGTAAACTCCTTTGTCGCTTCCTGTGTAAAGTGCACTCAGCATAAGTCCTCCAGAACGTCTCCTGTCGGTCCTCTTCTACCTCTAGCCATACCAACAGAACCATGGTCCCACCTGTCTATGGACTTTATCTGTGAACTTCCTCCCTCCAAAGGGCATACAGTAATTTGGGTGGTGGTCGACCGCTTTTCAAAGATGGTGCACTTCTTCCCATTGAAAGGTCTTCCATCTGCTCCAGTGTTGGCTCAGCTCTTCATTTCCACCATCT
This sequence comes from Crinia signifera, assembly GCF_055691185.1. Taxonomy (NCBI): domain Eukaryota; kingdom Metazoa; phylum Chordata; class Amphibia; order Anura; family Myobatrachidae; genus Crinia; species Crinia signifera. The sequence continues at coordinate 58,048,362 of NC_139226.1, forward strand.
TCAAACTCCATGGGTTGCCCAAAGAGATCATTTCTGACCGTGGCGTGCAGTTCGTCGCAAAGTTTTGGAGGGCTCTCTGTTCTGCTGTACAAGTCAAGCTCAAGTTCTCCACTGCTTTCCACCCACAAACCAACGGGCAGACAGAACGAGTCAACCAAGACTTGGAGGCCTTCATTCGTTTGTTCGTCTCTTCCTCTCAAGACGACTGGGTAGACCTTCTGCCTTGGGCGGAATTTGCGCACAACAATTCTTATCATTCTTCCTCCGGCACCACTCCCTTTTTCACTGTCTTTGGCAAGCATCCCCGATCTCCGGAGTTCTCAGATCTATCATTGTCCGAAGTCCCTGCAGCTGCTTCTTCCCTACAACGGTTTGCAAAGATCTGGTCAGACGTCCATACAGCTCTCCTCAAAGCATCCGCTCGATATAAAAGGATGGCGGACAGGAAAAGAAGAGCAGCCCCTAAGTTGAAGGTTGGAGATCGAGTATGGCTGTCTACCCGCCATATACGCCTTCGGTTACCGTCCATGAAGCTGGCTCCTCGGTTCATCGGGCCGTACCCGATCACTCAGGTGATTAATCCGGTGGCCTACAGACTACAGCTCCCTCCTTCCTTAAAAATATCAAATTCGTTTCATGTGTCTCTTCTGAAACCTTTGCGTTTGAACTTATATCAGAGGAAGGTGCCTAAACCGCCCAAGATTGGCTCGGAAAGAGAAACAGAGTTCGAGGTGAGGCGCATTATCGACTCACGTTGCCGCAATACCCATCTTCAGTATCTGGTAGAGTGGCTTGGATTCGGTCCTGAAGAGAATTCCTGGGTTGATGCTGCAGATCTTCATGCTCCTCGTCTGGTGAGACAGTTCTTTCAAAGAAATCCACACAAGGTGCGTAGGTGCCCTGGGGTCACCCAGAAAGGGGGGGGTACTGTCACACGCAGCCGCGGCGGTGCGCGGCGGGCTTACTACTCACCCGTTCGCGCCCGCCGTCGGCTAGCGTGTAGTGGTCTCCAGGTCAGCGGCAGCAGGCAGCGGCAGTCTGGTGGGCAGCAGGCAGCGTGGGACGCCAGCAAGTGTAGCGGTATGTGCTGTAGGGGCGCCGGGAGGCCGGCGCCGCCATCTTGATTAAGGGCAAATAGCAGATTGGTCCTTGTCTGAGGTTTCCGCCCATACTGACCTGACAGCCAATGGCAGCCGCCCTCTAGGGATATAGGGGATCTGCCTAGGCCTGTTCAGTGTCAGTACAAAGAGTCTCCAGAGGCGTTCACAGCTCCCAGCTGACTCCGGCTCTCTGACTCACCTCTCCTGACTTGGTGCCTTGCTTCAGTGCTCTGTGTTGGTCTCGATTCAGCTTAACCCCATCGCTGCCAGATCTCTCCACAGTCTGGTCTCTGCCTGCATCCCTGAGCTTCCTGGCCTAAGTTCTTCAAGTCGTCTGCTTCCAAGCAACTTCCCATTCTTCTGTCATCATCCATCTTCTTTCAGTCTTCAAGGATCCCTCATTACCATCAAGTGCATTCTCTTTCCGGATTTCTTCATTTCCCAAGACCCCAACCTGCAGTCCGCAGTGCTTGAACCGTCATTGTTTAAATGAACTTTTTCTTCTTTACAAAGTGCCGTGCCGGCTCAATTCTTATTACTGCTAAACTGCCACTTAACAAAGTATTCAAGCGTGTATTGTTCTATTTATGAATTCTATTATTAAACCTGCACGATTTAATCCTTCCTCCTCTGGTCCGTCTCCGGTTGCTACACACCACACGACTTCATCCAGCCCTTCAGTTGTGACAGTCCTCCTGGATGTACAGCAATCCTTTTCGGGCCAACGCGTTTCGAGTCTTGCTGACTCTTTTTCAAGGCTACTGAATTGTTCCTAGGTTGCTGTATTTATGGGCAAAAAGGGCGGTAAAAGTGGGGGGTGTGTCATCAAATTGTGTCACTCAGAAAGTCCTCCTCGGAAACGGATGTCCGTCTCCTTCACAGGTACATCTGGCCCCGATAACCGGAAGTGCGGTAGCTCCCGCATCCTGTGTAGACGCATCTGCATGCGCCAGTGTTTACCGCTACTTCCGGTCGCGGCAGTCGGAAGTACGCGGTCCGGCTTGTAGTGTGTTCTGCTGGAAACGAGGACTGTCCAACGTCCTATAGGGAGGTCCATCTTATATTCCGTAGTTGTATATTTCAACTCCATCTTTGATGTGGTTATGGGCGGAAGGCTTCACCGGCGGCCATCTTGGTTTGGACGCCATCTTTAATGTTGGTATGGGTAAACGGCTTCAAACGGTGGCCATCTTGATCTGAAGTGCCATATTTGATAGAACGCCGTTCATAGTGTAGTACCTCAGGAAAAATAAAGTGGACAAAGGATTAAATCACATGATTTCATGCGGAAGAATGTTGAGAAAAAACAATTCCATCAAAAAGATTCATAAAAAGATTCATAAAAAAGAGATAAATTCATAAAAAGGGTTCATAAAAAGACTTGAAAACCAATGGAAAGAAGTGATTACAAGAACCATTTAAGTTCAAAGTCCTTGTTTAAGCCGTGAGGGACCAAAGATTTTAATCTAAAAATCCACTCCATTTCCTTCTTGGCTAACATGGTCTCACAATCCCTTTGCTTCCATGTAGATTTTACATTCTCTATCCCAAAGAAGTCACGGATATGTGTACTAGAGCAATTATGTTTGCTACTAAAATGTTCTGCCAATGAATGGATTTGTACCCCATTTTTTATGTTTCGCAGATGTTCGGTCATTCTGGTTTTTAAGGCTCTACTGGTCCTTCCGATGTATATTAGGCCACATGTGCACTCGATTAAATAGATCACATTAGGTGTGTGGCACGTTATGAATTGAGAGATTTTATACTTCTTATTTCTAACTTCAAATGAGTCCCGTTTGGACTGTTTGGATTTTACTGCCTTACACATTCCGCATGTGCCACACCTGTGAAACCCTTGGGTGCGTATCCGGGAAGTGTCTGTCCCAGGTAGTGCACTTTGAACCAGTTTTTTCTGTAAATTGTCCGATCTGCGATAAATAATTTTTGGTTGGGGAGGAAGGATGTTAGCTAGGATAGGGTCTTTCTGTAAAAGTGGCCAATGTTTCTTCAGAATTGCCTCAAATTTCTTCTGATGAGGACCATACTGGGTAATGAAGGCAAGGTTATCGGGACTGGTCTTCTTCTCTTTTTCTTTTTCTTCTTCTTCTTCTTCTGTATTCTCTCTTCTGATGAGAGTGTCTCTATTTATGGTGGAGACTTCCTGTCTTGCCTTCTCAATCTGTTCTGCTTCATAGCCACGAGCTCTAAAGTTGACAGTCTGTTAATTGTTCCGTACAAACCTCTTCCTCTGTGCAGTTTCTCTTTACTCGTAGGAATTGGCTCTTAGGGACACTATTGAGCCATCGCGGAAGATGTTGACTTTCCTTATGAATATATGAGTTTGTGTCCGTCGGTTTCCTAAAGGTCTTCGTTTGCACTTTGTTGTCTTTGATGTAAAGAGTGAGGTCGAGGAAATGGATCTCCTGCTGGCTTTTCGTGAATGTGAAATGGATGTTTAGCTGGTTCATATTCAAATGGTCACAGAAAGCATCTAGTTCTTCTTCGGATCCCCTCCAGAAGAAGAGGACATCGTCTATGTAACGGTGCCAGGATACCAGATTCGCCCCCCAGCTGTGTGTTTGCCAGATGGTATCCTCCTCCCATTTGGCTAGGAAGAGGTTGGCGTAGCTGGGGGCGAACCTGGTACCCATGGCAGTCCCCACCAATTGGAGGTAGTAGTCTCCATTGAAATAGAAATAATTGTTCTTCAAAATAAAGGACATTCCTTCCATCAGGAAGTTCTTCTTATCTTCTTCTATGGAGGATTTGTTGAGAAAGCATTTATTAGCCTCCAGACCATCCTCATGACATATAATGGTATATAGGGAGGTTATGTCCGCAGATACCATATACATGTTTTCATCCCAAATTATTTCTTCTATCTTTCCTAAGGTATCTGTGGTATCCTTAAGATAAGATTTTGTGGTCTTCACAAGAGGTTGGAGATGGTAATCAATGTATTGTGACAGGTTGCTGGTTAAGCTGTTGGTCCCTGCCACTATGGGATGTCCAGGTGGGTTAGTGGAGTCCTTGTGGACCTTAGGAAGGATGTATATGGTGGGTACTGTAGGGTGTTTGGAGTGGAGAAAATCTTTTTCTTCTTTGGTTATTACACCTTTTCCAGCATTTTCCTCAAGCCATTTTTCATAAGCTCCATTAATCCTTGGAGTGGGGTCATTCTTGAGTTTTTTGTATGTAATGCTTTCTAATTGGCGTATAATCTCCTTCTCATACCACTCCCTGTTCATGATGACGATACTCCCTCCTTTGTCAGAAGGTTTGATCACGATAGTTTTGTCCTTTTGTAGTTCTTTCAGGGCAGATCTCTCTTTATGCGTAAGGTTCCACTTGCGTATATACTTTTTCTGGTTGAGGCTTTCCAAATCATCGAGAACCAGTCTTGTGAAGCTCTCTACATAGGGTCCCTTAAGATGGGCAGGGAAGAATTTTGATTTCCCTCTGAAGTTTGTTCCTTGAGAAGGTGGTTCTTCTTTGTCGTGGAAAAATTTCTTTAGGGTCAGTTTCCTCACGTATTTTTGTACGTCTATGAAAGACTGAAAATGATCCATTTGTCCGTGGGAGCAAACTTCAGGCCCCTCTGTAGAACTGATTCTTCCTCTTTTGTAAGTACCCTTGAGCTGAGATTGAAGATTTTGCATGGTTGTTCTGGCACACTATCCTTTTCTCTTGTATGGTTGTCTCTATTGGATTTATTTTTCTTCTTCTTCTTCTTCTTCCTATATTTCTTCTGTCCTGCCCTGGTTCCCCGTTTGGTCTTTTTATGTTCTGTGGTCAAAATCTTCTCCTTTGTGGGCCTCTTTCCCCTAAAAAAGGAAGATGGGATCTGTGTTGTGTGACGTGAATGTTGTCTCTATAGTTCTCATCTGGGTTCCATCTTTCTCTTTCTCTGTCGACCCTTCTCATTGGTGTTTGGTTCTCGTATCGTCTGGGTCTTTCAAAATAATTCTCCCGATGGTTGGGTCTTCTGTATGGTTTTGAGACGATTGTTTCTGGTTTCTGTCGATAATCTTTCGCCGGTTTTCGGGATCTCTTCTCCTCCTCCTCTCTCCATTGAGTGATATTCTCATATTTTCTTTCATGGATCTTTACATGTTTTCCCCACCAATTGGAGGTAGTAGTCTCCATTGAAATAGAAATAATTGTTCTTCAAAATAAAGGACATTCCTTCCATCAGGAAGTTCCTCTTATCTTCTTCTATGGAGGATTTGTTGAGAAAGCATTTATTAGCCTCCAGACCATCCTCATGACATATAATGGTATATAGGGAGGTTATGTCCGCAGATACCATATACATGTTTTCATCCCAAATTATTTCTTCTATCTTTCCTAAGGTATCTGTGGTATCCTTAAGAAACCACAGAACACACTACAAGCCGGACCGCGTACTTCCGACTGCCGCGACCGGAAGTAGCGGTAAACACTGGCGCATGCAGATGCGTCTACACAGGATGCGGGAGCTACCGCACTTCCGGTTATCGGGGCCGGATGTACCTGTGAAGGAGACGGACATCCGTTTCCGAGGAGGACTTTCTGAGTGACACAATTTGATGACACACCCCCCACTTTTACCGCCCTTTTTGCCCATAAATACAGCAACCTAGGAACAATTCAGTAGCCTTAAAAAAGAGTCAGCAAGACTCGAAACGCGTTGGCCCGAAAAGGATTGCTGTACATCCAGGAGGACTTCCACCCAACCTTAACCTGTGGAGCCGACAGGGTGAACCCACTATTTGGAACACTCTGTCTTTACCATCCTGGCTCCACCACCATTGTTGGGTGAGAAAGAATTCATTGCCATTTTATTGTGATTCATTGTCATTTTTATTGTCATTTTTTATGTGGAATAAATGAAATTTTTATCATAAGGATATATCACTAAGAATTTTTTCAGTAAACACTCTATGCGCTAAGAGGTCAGCTTCAACTTTCTTTTTCTAATCTTCACTTTTGGTGCTCGGGAGACACCAGGGAGTGTGACCACAGCAGCGAGGGGGTGCGCAGAGGGACACAAGACCACCTATCTACAAACATTGTCCTTTATCCCAAGATCTTGTGTCATCAGCAGCACCATGTTTACACACTTCAAGCAACGTGAAGACACAGTCAAATCTGTTTTCTACTTTGATTTCAACCCTGAAGAACAAGAAATTACAGATGAGAACATTCAAACCATTATGAGCTCCCTCAATGAAAGTCTCCTGAAGGAGAACAAAATTTGGTGGGAGATTGCAGCCCTAGAGAAGTATGCAGCTGAATAGGTCGTCCCAAAAGGCCTGAGGATTAAAAAGATACCTACTTTTTCTGATGCATCAGAAGAATTTAAAAAAGAATGGGATGCAATCCTGACTCACTGTTCGATGTCTTTAATTGGTCTCATTATTAAAGAAAGACAACGGGATCTAAAAACCACAAATGAGAGAATACAGATCCTACAAAGACTAGTGAATCCCTTCAAGGAAACAGAAGAATGTATAGAACTACAGAAGAGAATTGAGGATAGAATCGAGAAAAGCACCCGAAAATTGGTCAACAAGAAATGGAAGAAATTCCGGAGGGTTTTCGATTTCCTGAAAGCAGGGAAATCTCAAAAGAAGAACCCCAGAAAAAACACCAAAAAGAATTTTGGAAGAGACGAAAGAAAACATGTAAAGATCCATGAAAGAAAATATGAGAATATCACTCAATGGAGAGAGGAGGAGGAGAAGAGATCCCGAAAACCGGCGAAAGATTATCGACAGAAACCAGAAACAATCGTCTCAAAACCATACAGAAGACCCAACCATCGGGAGAATTATTTTGAAAGACCCAGACGATACGAGAACCAAACACCAATGAGAAGGGTCGACAGAGAAAGAGAAAGATGGAACCCAGATGAGAACTATAGAGACAACATTCACGTCACACAACACAGATCCCATCTTCCTTTTTTAGGGGAAAGAGGCCCACAAAGGAGAAGATTTTGACCACAGAACATAAAAAGACCAAACGGGGAACCAGGGCAGGACAGAAGAAATATAGGAAGAAGAAGAAGAAGAAAAATAAATCCAATAGAGACAACCATACAAGAGAAAAGGATAGTGTGCCAGAACAACCATGCAAAATCTTCAATCTCAGCTCAAGGGTACTTACAAAAGAGGAAGAATCAGTTCTACAGAGGGGCCTGAAGTTTGCTCCCACGGACAAATGGATCATTTTCAGTCTTTCATAGACGTACAAAAATACGTGAGGAAACTGACCCTAAAGAAATTTTTCCACGACAAAGAAGAACCACCTTCTCAAGGAACAAACTTCAGAGGGAAATCAAAATTCTTCCCTGCCCATCTTAAGGGACCCTATGTAGAGAGCTTCACAAGACTGGTTCTCGATGATTTGGAAAGCCTCAACCAGAAAAAGTATATACGCAAGTGGAACCTTACGCATAAAGAGAGATCTGCCCTGAAAGAACTACAAAAGGACAAAACTATCGTGATCAAACCTTCTGACAAAGGAGGGAGTATCGTCATCATGAACAGGGAGTGGTATGAGAAGGAGATTATACGCCAATTAGAAAGCATTACATACAAAAAACTCAAGAATGACCCCACTCCAAGGATTAATGGAGCTTATGAAAAATGGCTTGAGGAAAATGCTGGAAAAGGTGTAATAACCAAAGAAGAAAAAGATTTTCTCCACTCCAAACACCCTACAGTACCCACCATATACATCCTTCCTAAGGTCCACAAGGACTCCACTAACCCACCTGGACATCCCATAGTGGCAGGGACCAACAGCTTAACCAGCAACCTGTCACAATACATTGATTACCATCTCCAACCTCTTGTGAAGACCACAAAATCTTATCTTAAGGATACCACAGATACCTTAGGAAAGATAGAAGAAATAATTTGGGATGAAAACATATATATGGTATCTGCGGACATAACCTCCCTATATACCATTATATGTCATGAGGATGGTCTGGAGGCTAATAAATGCTTTCTCAACAAATCCTCCATAGAAGAAGATAAGAAGAACTTCCTGATGGAAGGAATGTCCTTTATTTTGAAGAACAATTATTTCTATTTCAATGGAGACTACTACCTTCAATTGGTGGGGACTGCCATGGGTACCAGGTTCGCCCCCAGCTACGCCAACCTCTTCCTAGCCAAATGGGAGGAGGATACCATCTGGCAAACACACAGCTGGGGGGCGAATCTGGTATCCTGGCACCGTTACATAGACGATGTCCTCTTCTTCTGGAGGGGATCCGAAGAAGAACTAGATGCTTTCTGTGACCATTTGAATATGAACCAGCTAAACATCCATTTCACATTCACGAAAAGCCAGCAGGAGATCCATTTCCTCAACCTCACTCTTTACATCAAAGACAACAAAGTGCAAACGAAGACCTTTAGGAAACCGACGGACACAAACTCATATATTCATAAGGAAAGTCAACATCTTCCGCGATGGCTCAATAGTGTCCCTAAGAGCCAATTCCTACGAGTAAAGAGAAACTGCACAGAGGAAGAGGTTTGTACGGAACAATTAACAGACTGTCAACTTTAGAGCTCGTGGCTATGAAGCAGAACAGATTGAGAAGGCAAGACAGGAAGTCTCCACCATAAATAGAGACACTCTCATCAGAAGAGAGAATACAGAAGAAGAAGAAGAAGAAAAAGAAAAAGAGAAGAAGACCAGTCCCGATAACCTTGCCTTCATTACCCAGTATGGTCCTCATCAGAAGAAATTTGAGGCAATTCTGAAGAAACATTGGCCACTTTTACAGAAAGACCCTATCCTAGCTAACATCCTTCCTCCCCAACCAAAAATTATTTATCGCAGATCGGACAATTTACAGAAAAAACTGGTTCAAAGTGCACTACCTGGGACAGACACTTCCCGGATACGCACCCAAGGGTTTCACAGGTGTGGCACATGCGGAATGTGTAAGGCAGTAAAATCCAAACAGTCCAAACGGGACTCATTTGAAGTTAGAAATAAGAAGTATAAAATCTCTCAATTCATAACGTGCCACACACCTAATGTGATCTATTTAATCGAGTGCACATGTGGCCTAATATACATCGGAAGGACCAGTAGAGCCTTAAAAACCAGAATGACCGAACATCTGCGAAACATAAAAAATGGGGTACAAATCCATTCATTGGCAGAACATTTTAGTAGCAAACATAATTGCTCTAGTACACATATCCGTGACTTCTTTGGGATAGAGAATGTAAAATCTACATGGAAGCAAAGGGATTGTGAGACCATGTTAGCCAAGAAGGAAATGGAGTGGATTTTTAGATTAAAATCTTTGGTCCCTCACGGCTTAAACAAGGACTTTGAACTTAAATGGTTCTTGTAATCACTTCTTTCCATTGGTTTTCAAGTCTTTTTATGAACCCTTTTTATGAATTTATCTCTTTTTTATGAATCTTTTTATGAATCTTTTTGATGGAATTGTTTTTTCTCAACATTCTTCCGCATGAAATCATGTGATTTAATCCTTTGTCCACTTTATTTTTCCTGAGGTACTACACTATGAACGGCGTTCTATCAAATATGGCACTTCAGATCAAGATGGCCACCGTTTGAAGCCGTTTACCCATACCAACATTAAAGATGGCGTCCAAACCAAGATGGCCACCGGTGAAGCCTTCCGCCCATAACCACATCAAAGATGGAGTCGAAATATACAACTACGGAATATAAGATGGACCTCCCTATAGGACGTTGGACAGTCCTCGTTTCCAGCAGAACACACTACAAGCCGGACCGCGTACTTCCGACTGCCGCGACCGGAAGTAGCGGTAAACACTGGCGCATGCAGATGCGTCTACACAGGATGCGGGAGCTACCGCACTTCCGGTTATCGGTGCCGGATGTACCTTTGAAGGAGACGGACATCTGTTTCCGAGGAGGACTTTCTGAGTGACACAATTTGATGACATAAGGATATATCACTAAGAATTTTTTCAGTAAACACTCTATGCGCTAAGAGGTCAGCTTCAACTTTCTTTTTCTAACCCCCAGACACAGGACACATGGGATGCCAGCTTGATGGTGACGCTGGAGAGGATCGAGAAGCAAGGGGAGGATGCTGCGGCCCGTCAGCAGCAGGTTGTGGCCATTCTGGCGGATTGGCAGGCCACAACCAGGCAGCAGTGTGAGGCCTTCAACCGCATGAATGACACTCTGGCGGCTGGCATGCAAAGCATTGGCCAACACCTCAGCCGCCAGAATGAAATTCTTGCGGAGCTGCTGACCACCGCCAGGTCCCTAAGGGACAATCCCCCATCTGCTGGCCCACCCCAAGCTGCTCCCCAACCTTCCACCTCTGCTGACCCTCCTGTGTCCACTAGGGGAAGACGCCGCAAGCCATCTGAGCCAAAGGCCCCTGTCCCCAAGGCCCCATCTAAAAAGGGGAAAAAAGGGCCCAAATAATGAGACCTGGTTCACTTCCTCTGTGGTTGGACCCCAAATGTTTAAATTGCACTGGACATCCACTTCCTGAGTTGGCCATCGATCCATTTTCGTGCCATGGGCATTAAAGTTCTTATTTTGACCTCTACAAATGCAGGATAAATTTTTGGTGGTGTGTATCTTGCTTAGTATTCACCCTGGTTGTTGCAGTACGTATTCTGGTGTCCCCATTTCTTTCACCATTGCATTTGCAGGGTAACACATGTTTGGAGATATGCAACCTCTTGTTCTGGCTGCTTTTTATTTTTGTGTCTATTTTATTTGTTTATTTGATTTATGACATTAAAGTGTCAAATAAGCTGTGATGCTGAACAGCAAATAAATTTATTTTACCAATTAAAACAAAATTGTTGTATGTGTAATTTCTTGTGTGAAACAAATACTACATTTATGTGTACTTACTGACCAGGGTATTTTTGAACATTTGTTGAACTGTGGTAGAAGTTTCCCATGTGTAACCCTCTCCATGGCCATTCCCATGTTCCTATCCAACTTTTCCCTGCTAATTAGTTTGTGTCAGCACATGTGCAGAGCAACTTAATAGGTGAGAAAGCAGTTTGTGTGCAGGTGAGGTAGCTCCTACAGTAGTAGGTAAAAGCAGGTCCAGAACAATGCTTTCCTCATGGAGTGGGTGAGGCAGACAAACAAGGGTCAAAAGGTACATTTGTGTAGGAATTCATATGTGTCCTCCCTAAAAAAAGATGTGTGAATCGGCCAAACATGAGAAAATTGCTTGTGAACAAACATGTTCAGATGTAGGAATCCTTTGTTAGAGAGATGTGAGTGCAATAATGTGATTGGTGGCATCTTACATCCAGAGTGTAGTAAAATCCAATTCATAGCAGATCAGATAGTGGTACAGTTCTGTATTTTGGGTACTATACAAAGATTGTGTGCAAAATAGTGGGCATGGGCTTAAAACATTGCTGAAACATCCTTTGTAGGTGTTAGTTGTGGTTTATGTTATTGTATCATAAATACAAAACCTATGTTTGTATTAGAGTGAACACGTTGACACATGTCGACTTGTGTAGATTGAGTGTGCTACTGTGTAAAGTCTATGAAAGCACGTAGTGAATGTGTATAACAAATACCTACCTTAGCATATATAAGCAGGTCTTAAAAAGATTCTTACCTTAAATTAAACAAACCTTTAAATGTAGAGAAGTATAGAAAGATAAGCTTCCAATGTGTTTGAGTGCTGTGTGTGGCTTGCAGGTAGTGAAATCATGGTTTGGGCTTAATAGACTGCAGCATTGGTTATTACATTCAGGTTTATGTGTTTGAGTAGTAATCAGCGTTAATTAGCAAACCCAGGCGCACGCTGGCATGCGGTATCTGTAGGGGTGGTCTGAGCTGGCGGTTGGCGGGCGCCTGCTTTGTGTCCGAAATGAACGGTGCTTTAGGCGATCGTGCGGTAGTAGCACCGTTCATTTTTGGTGCACACCCCCGTGTACGCCCATATTTACGCCCATTTTCCCTCATTATTTCGGCCGCTCCCCTCATCACGCCCCTATGCCGCCCCCAATGCCCGTACTCTCGCGTACAGGTTTTTTCGCACGTAGAGACCCGTCCGTAAGCGTTGTGGAGTGTTCGCGCCTGCGCATTGGAGATGGTACGCATGCGCAGATCATTAAAAAACCCGGAACGTACGCGTACGGCCCGGCCGCACCAACCAGAATAAGGCCCTATGTCATTTTGTGGTATTGCATTGCATGAGCACAGCATATATTCACAGGAGACGGAGGGTCATGGGGCATGGCCAGGAGCTCTTAAATTAATGGCCATATCCCCCCCACATTGAGGCAGTGGTGGAACTTGTTAGTGGTGAGCCCAGGGGCAGAACTATAATTTTGGTCCTCCTCCACCCTAACCCAAGTTCACAATATGCAACATGGCAATGGGTGACAGGGAGAGCCAGAGGGTAACAGAGAGAGGCAGAAGGAGGCAGAGTGTGACAGGGAAAAACTGTGGGTGACAGGAAGAGGGTGACAGGGGAAGTCCTTTGTGGCCCCAGGGCAGAGCACCTGCTGACCAACCATTGGTCAGCAGGTGCTCTGTCCTGGGGCCACAAAGGACTTCCCCTGTCACCCTCTTCCTGTCACCCACAGTTTTTCCTCTGTATTAAGATGAAATTAGTATAGAGTTACTAGCAGTGACAGTCAATGTAAAATATCCAGTTAAAGCATATTGCATTATTACCCACCAGCGGCGGCTGCAGCACCAATCATGTAGTGCAGGGGGTCCAAACTTTTTGCAAAGAGGGCCAAATATGGTGATGTGAAAATGTGTGGGGGCCGACCATTCAGCCTGACATTCTTTAAACCATTAATCACATCAGAATGGTCCCCCACTCTGCCCCCATTCACTGTATGTCCCCCAGCGTGCCCCCACTCTTGTATATCCCCCAGCATGCCCCTTCATTGTATATTCCCCACCTGACCCCCCTTCTCTGTATTTCCCCCACTCTTCCCCCATTCACTGTATGCCCCCACTCTGCCCCCATTCACTGTATGCCCCCACTCTGACCCATTCACTGTATGTCCCCCACTCTGCCCCATTCACTGTATACCCCACACTCTGCCCCATTCACTGTATGTCCCCCACTCAGCACCATTAACTGTATGCCCCCCACTCTGCCCCATTCACTGTATGTCCCCCAGCGTGCTCCCATTCATTGTATGCACCCCAGCATGCCCCTATTTCCTGTATGTCCCCAGCATTCCCCCATTCACTGTATGTCCCCCAGCGTGCCCCCATTTACTGTATGTCCTCCAGGGTGCCCCTCCTTCACTGTATGTCCCCTAGCGTGCCCCTCCTTCAATGTATGTCCCCCGCCCAGCCTGCCCCCATTCACTGTATGTCCCCCAGCCTTCCCCCATTCACTGTATGTCTCCCACTCTGCCCCTTTCACTGTATACTTCCATAAGCTGCCCCTCCTTTGCTGTATGTACCCCATTCACTGTATGCCCCCACTCTGCCCCCATTCACTATGTCTCCCAGCCTGCCCACCCTTCTCTGAATGTACCACATACTTCCTCCCTTCACAGATGCTTGGAATCCCGCCGCCACCCTTCTCCGCCACCCTTCTTATGGGAGCAAGCTTCCCCTTTGCTGCTCCCCCCTCCCCGCACACTGCTGTCACTGTGTTCGCGGTGGAGGGTGATATGTAATTGCAGCAGCAGGAGTTGGACACATACTCATCTGAAAGATGGCAAACACGTCTCACAGTGGCAGCTGGCACCCCCTCACCAATGCAGACAGCAAGCCAGCAAGGTAAAGGCGCACTCACCGGGGTCCTGTGCATCCCACATCAGCCTCCAGCCACCCGCTTCTGACTGTAGGCTGCGGGCAGCTTGAAATTACATCACGGGCCTCAATTGGCCCCCGGGCCGGACTTTGGACATGCCTGATGTAGTGCAAGGGAAGGGGGGCAATCACTAAGCGAATATTGCTGTAACAGGCACCATGTATCTTCAAGGAATCAGTATTCAGTAATTCATCAAATACTGCTAAGCCCGCCCCCAGTCTCATGTGAAGCTAGCCAATGGGAGTCCTGGAGCAGGCTTAAGTGTGTTTGTAATGGCTATTGCTGATTTCTGGGAGCTGCATGGGATCCAATACAGCACTGACACTTGACTATCCCTGGGGGATTAATCCAGCACATTTATTACATACATGATAACGTGTATACTTATATGTGGTTAGCGATACCCTTGTGCACTACATGGTTGGCACTGCAACCGCCACTGTTAAGGCCCCCATACACTATGCGATTTTGGGACGATTACATCCGATTGCCCACCTGACAGGCATATGCATGCAGACTGACCGGGGGATCAGTGGGACGGGCAGCAGGTTCCTGAGCGCTTGGCTGGCGGCGCTGGTGAGTGATGATCACAGACAGTCTCTCATTCAGCAGCGCTGCGGGACATCACGCGCAGTGGCGGGTATTCGATTTTTTAAATACCTGTCAAAAGACTGGCCGTTCTCTGATTGGCAGAGAACGGCCAGTCATTTGACAGGTTTTTTAAAAATCTAATTCCCGCCACGGCACGTCCCGTCCCGCAGCGCTGCTGAATAAGAGACTGTGATCATCACACCGCCGGCCAGGTCAGCACTCGCTGGTGCCGCCAGCCAAGTGCTCAGGGACCCGCTGCCCATCACACTGCTCCACCCTGATGATGATGACCTCCGCCCCCCTGCACCTCACCGCCCGCCCCCTACTCCCCGACATGTGATAAATCGCAAGCGATTTATCACATGTCAAAATTGGCTCATCAAGTGCCAAATTGTATGTGAGCCTCCCGGGAAGCTCCCGGGCGGCTCACAGGAGAATTGGGTCCGACTTGTCCTAAGGACAAGTCGGCCTAATGTATGGGGCCTTTACTTACATTGTGTTAATTCACATGATATTGTGTTGTACTGTGTACAGTTTGTTGTTCCGCCTTTACTTGAAACAGATAAAAGATGATGGAATGATGATAACAACCATTAACACACAGTCATCACCTCACCCATTTGTCTTGTCATTGTACTGTAGGACAAGGAGAGTTTCCAGGCTCTCTGCTTGGTGTGGGGTCCTGAAGCAAAGTTATGGTCCACACTGTCATACAACATAATTACTAGAGGTGTTACATATGCGCAAAGCAAATCTTCATATGCAGTAAAGCCCCACTGCTGGGGGTTTCCGCCAGTTCTTGATGGAATAACCCCAGAGAAGCATATGGGCTTACCTTTGCGTCCCCTGCCGCAACGCACAACACCCCCCCCCCCCCCACACACACACACACACACACACCTCTGTCTGGGCAGCCTCCTGCTGTGCTGCCAGGACCAGTGACATCCTCTTCCCGGCACCTCTTCTGGGTGCAGGGAGGAGGAGGCGGAGCCCTGTCAGGCAAGCAGCAGCCAGGTTAGGGTCCAGGGAGGGAGGGGGACCCGCTGCACATCGCCGGCCACAACGCAAAGGACAGCTCTTATTGCAACAGCTGTCTTTTGTGTTAACAATCGCATGTTAGTGGATAAGCGATTATTAATGCAAATGGCGGCGATGTGTGGTGGAGGATGTTAGTGCATCTCGCCCATTGAATCAGTCATTGAATCAGGTCACATTAAACTAGGGGCATGGCCACATTATGCCACACTATAATGCCCTTTACACATGCCATCCCCTGTAATGCCCATTACACATTATGCCACGCACCGTGATGCCCATTACACATTATACCACACACCGTAAAGCCTATTACATATTATACCATACACCGGAATGCCCATTACACATTATGCCACACACCGTAATGCTCATTACACATTATACCACACACCCTAATGCCATTAAATATTAGACCTCACAGCAATTGACATTCACATTGTAGAAAACCTTTTTTCTCAAATCTCCAGTGTTTTCATCCCCTTAATATGTGGCAAACTATTTTTTATCTCCGCAGTTTCATCTTAAAGAAGTGCAGGTATCTTTGTAATTATTACAGTGTTGCAGAATTATGTATTTTATGTCTCTCTCTGTCTCTATCCCTTGCTGTCTATCTCTCTCCCCATCGGTGTCCTTCCTTGTGGGCCAGATGTATCAAGCTTCAAAAGTGATAAAAAAGAGAGAGATAAACAACCAGCCAATCAGCTCCTACCTGCCTTGTCACAGGCTGGGTTTGAAAAATAACAGGTAGGAGCTGATTGGCTGCTTTTATATCACTCTCCACTTTATCACTAGTATTTTGCTATGGGGCCCATATAGTTCTAGTTACGTCCCTAGGGCGGGATGTATCAATATACATCGCCGCTCGCCCGCCGTGATGCCAGCGCATATGTACTAACATATGCGGATGACATCGCGATGTGGTGACAGAGGCCCCCCGCGATACCTGTAATGTAGTGTGCGGAGGGTCCCTGTCACCTCCCTGCTGCCTCCTGCTCCCCTCACGCCGGGGACAGCATGCTTAGCTGTGCCACCTCCTCCCCCCTGCAGCTGGAAGGACGTCTGGCTGCGTCACTAGGGGGAGAAAGGTTTTACCTTCCGGGTCCAGGAGGACCTGGACCAGGACCAGATAAGCCAGATAAGCCAGAGGGAGGCGGAGAGGGGGGTCGGCGTGTTTGCGGCGGAGGGAGGCGACGGGCGGCGAAAAGAAGGCCATAGGCCTACGGCGATACCCTATTATGCAGTAACGGTGCAGCCGGGTTTTAATACATAGGAAAATGCGGTAAAACGGGGGTTTTACCGCATTTTCCCCTTAGTACATCCTGCCCCTAATGAGAATTTACTCGTCTGGGCTGCTTTCAGCTCGAAAGCCACTCAGTGTGTACCGGGCAGCGATGAGCGGTGAGCGTTGATGTGCGCTCCCACATCATTGCTGGCCCCGACACTCATCTGCTGGTATTACCAGCAGATGAGTGACAAAGTGGACAGTTTTCCATAGCGTCCTGCCTATCTGTGGAAAAGCTGTGGAAAATAAACCTGCAGTGTGTAACTGTTAATCAGTGTACATGCTCCTTGTCACAACATACTTGACCGCAGTCTGTGCTGAGCAATGGATATCTTTAAGCCCAGGAGTATTCGTGGGGTAAACTGACTAAAGTCAAATGGCTAAAGGTCCATACACACTCAGCGACTATGCCCAGCGTGTATGGACAGCGATGATATCGATGATGTCAATCATCGCTGCAGGGAAAGCCGCTCAGTGCATACACACTGAGCGGCTTTCCCACTGCCCGGCGCCGACGGAGGGGGGAGGACGACGTTGCATAGTGCAGCGCTATGCAAAGCCGTCCTCAACACTGCTCATCTGCTGGTATAACCAGCAGATGAGCGGCTTTCCCGGCGATGATGCGGGAGTGCGCAGCAGCGCTCACCACTGGGCCATACACACTGGGCGGCTTTGAGCTGAAAGCCGCTCAAACCTGCTGTTTTGAGCGTCTTTCAGCTCAAAGTCGCCCAGTGTGTATGGGTCTTATGAATGAGGAAATTGCGTACGGGAATCCCATTTCAGAAAGATTTTCAGCCCAGCAATCAGGTCTGAATCAGGCCTAATATTAGACTCCAGTATTTATATCTCGATACTATAGAGATATTCCTCCTTAAGCACAAATGAGGTCATCAATGACTGACTTAGTGGATATGACTGTGCCACCTGTGCTGAAACCAAGGCTTAAAATATGGCCTCTAAGCAGCCACTGCTGGCAACTGCTCTGAATCATGTTGACAAGAGTCCTAAATATTCACAGGAGCTGGCCTGGGGTGTATTGTGAGCATGTTTGAAAGCATGCAAGGAATATTCGTGGGGAAAATTCCCTATGAGTTTCTCACACCCTTGCATTGCATCTTTGTGAGGGATATTTAACCCCTTCACGACATTTGACGTATATATACGTCATGGGCCCTTATTCTGTTTCGTGCGGTACGGCCCGCGTGCGGCCGTACCGCCGATGTTTTTACTCTGCACATGCGCAGAGGTCAATCTGCGCATGTGCAGCCCCCTTCGCCGCAGACGTATTTCGTCCGCCGCAAAGGGGGCGTATAGGGGCGTGAGAGGCTTCATGCCCTCATTTCCCTATGTGTACGCCCCGCGTTTCATGGGCGTTCCCATGCAAACGCGGGGCGTATGCATGGTAATGAGGGCATGACGCAACTCATGGGGGCGGAAAGCTGACGTCGCCGGATGTCAGCTTTCAGCCCCCATACAAGCTACCACACGGACGATTGTCCGTGTGGTCTCAGCTTGCGGGAGCTGCCGGGGCGTGCGGACCTGCCTTCGATGGTCGACGACCATCGAATGCAGGGGGCAGCTCCCACCATGGTGGAGGCGTACGCCTCCACCATTTTTATGCGGATCGCCAGCCGTCCGTGTACGGACGGCCGTGGCGATCCGTAGGGTGGGCGGGGATTGGTTTGTGCGGCCGGAGCCCCGTGTGCGGCTCTGGCCGCACCAACCAGAATAAGGGCCATGGCCGGGAAGTACTTCCCGACCGTTGACGTATATATACGTCATGGCTTAAAACTGTCACTGCGTCTAGAGACGCAGTGACAGAGGGACGATGTCTGCTGTCCCTGACAGCAGACATGTCCGTGCATGCCCAGGGGGGGCGGCGATGCCGCCCCCCCGTCGGCGATCGCTGTGATTGGCTGTTCATTGTGAACAGCCATTCACAGCGTTTTCTGTGTCACCGGCGAATAACGTTCGCCGGTGACACGAGATCGGAGGTGATTGGTGCTGTAAAGTACAGCACCAATCACCGCGGGGTGTAAGGGTGACACTGGTGTCACCCCACCTCACCCCTCCCGCCCCCAAAGGCCGTGATTGGTTCGTCGGACCGACGGACCAATCACAGCCATGGAGGGGGGTTTAAACTAACGGTGACTGCACTGCAGACGCCATTCCGGTCTGGAATAGCGTGCAGTGCGGTCACCGTGCCCAGCTGCCGCCTATACTGACCAGAACCCATCCAAAATACTTACCTGATCATTGATATTGCTTATGCTTGTGACATCTTGTGACATCCTGTGACATCTTGTGCTGCTGCGATTTATTAGATAGAGAGAGAGTTAGAGAGAGAGAGATAGAGAGAGATAGAGAGAGATAGAGAGGCCTAGTGCTATATTTTGTGCTGCTGCAGTGTGATAGAGCTATAGATAGAGAGATAGAGAGAGATAGAGAGAGATAGAGAGAGAGAGATAGAGAGAGAGATAGTGACAGATTGTGCTATATATTTTTTATATAACTGAAAGAGATAGAGAGAGATAGAGAGAGATAGAGAGGCCTAGTGCTATATTTTGTGCTGCTGCAGTGTGATAGAGCTATAGATAGATAGAGAGAGATAGAGAGAGATAGAGAGAGAGAGATAGAGAGATAGTGACAGATTGTGCTATATATTTTTATATAACTGACTGCTGCCCCCCCCTTTTGTGCTGATCAGTATAAATTAACTGATCAGCAACTTTTTGGGGGCGCAGGTTTTTTTTTATATATAGATATACCTGTCAGTGCTGCTGCTGCAGTGTCATAGAGTGATAGATAGTGAGAGATAGAGAGATAGAGAGACATAGTGACAGAGAGTGATAGAGAGTGCTAAATTTTGTGTCTGCTGCCCCCGCCTTTTGTGCTGATCACTATATCTGAGGTGATCAGCAACTTTTTGGGGGTACAGAGGTTTTTTTTTTTATATATACCTGTCAGTACCACCAAAGGTTGTGCACCTGCTGCCCCTCACTGGTAATCAGTGTCGCATCACTGATCACCTTTTTTTATTTTTTTGTGAGTGCTGTGGGGTCTTTTTTACATTTTTTTTTTACACACACTGTGATTTTGTGTGTGTCCTGTGGCCACTGTGCGCTGATCAGTGACGTACATCACTGATCAGCTTTTTCGGCACAGGGTTGATCTATTTTTTTTTTTTTTGGATCAAATTCCTGTTGCCTTTGAGCGCTGTTCAGTGACGGACGTTACTGACCAACATCTGTGCTCAATTTTTGGCGCAGGACCTTTTTTTTTTTTAACCCCTTCCATTTTTTTTTTTTTTTAACCCCTTCCATTTTTTATTTTTTAACCCCTTCCATTTTTTTTTTAACCCCTTCCATTTTTTTTTTTTTTGAACCCTTCCATTTTTTTTTTTTTTTTATTTTTTTTTTCTGCACTACACACTACATACCCCCCGGGTTGAAATAAAGTTTGTACCCCCCCCTACACTATACACGTGTTGAAACATTTCACTACCAGTAACACAAAAATATAAATGGCATCCCAAATGTCATCCCAAATGTCGTCCCAGTCATCCAGGAGAATGTATTCGGTGGAGGAGGCATATGCCATGCTTGCCTCTGACTCTGACACAGCCAGTGAGGCAAGCGGGGAATTTGAAGGATTTGTCTTAAGCTCCTCTTCCTCCTCTGATGATGAGGGACCCCCTCAAAGACGCCCCCGTAGAGCAGCTGAGACCCCCCCCCCAATAATTGATCTCGTATGGACCCCACCACCAGACAATTTTGAGCCCCAGGTTCCTGAGTTTTTGGCCATCCCAGGAATGCAATTTGATTCAACAGGTCTCAGAGAAATTGACTTTTTCAAATTATTTTTCTCTGATGATTTTATAAATTTAATGGTGGACCAAACTAATTTATATGCCCAGCAGTTTATTGCTCAAAACCCCACGTCATCATTTGCTAGGTGGACCCCTGTAGATGCAGTAGAGATGATGACGTTTTGGGGTCTGGTGTTACATATGGGCATAGTAAAAAAGCCACAAATTAGGCAATATTGGAGTACAGATGTTCTGTACAGCACCCCATTTCACCGTATGGCCATGCCCCGGGCTCGTTTTGAGGCAATCCATAAATTTATACATTACACCGATAATGCACAGTGCCCACCCAGAGATGATCCCACCTTTGACAGGCTATTCAAAGTCAGGCCGGTCATTGATCATTTCAGTGCCAAATTTGCAGAGCTATACATCCCTGATAAATGTATTAGTATCGACGAGTCCCTTATACATTTTAAAGGAAGGGTTAAATTCCGCCAGTACCTTCCCAGTAAGAGGGCAAGGTATGGCATAAAAATGTATAAGCTGTGTGAAAGCACCACAGGGTACACCCACAAGTTTAGGGTATATGAAGGGAAGGATTCAAGAATTGAACCACCAGAATGCCCCCCCTCCCTCGTAGGTGTTAGTGGAAAAATTGTCTGGGATTTAATGCACCCCTTCCTGGATAAGGGTTATCACCTCTATGTGGATAACTTTTACACCAGCATCCCCCTGTTTAAGGCCCTTGGTTCAAGAGGTACAGCAGCTTGCGGTACTGTGCGCAAGAACCAAAGAGGCCTCCCCAAAACGCACATTGCCCAAGTAATGAGAAGGGGTGAAAGCAGGGGAATATGCACCGAAAATATGTTGTTGGTCAAATATAAGGACAAGAGGGATGTCCTTATACTGACAACAATTCATGGAGACAGTACCACCTCCATCCCTGTACGAGGTACCAGTACCCACACCTCAAAACCAAATTGTATCCTAGATTACAATAAGTACATGGGCGGAGTGGATCTTTCAGATCAGGTACTGAAGCCGTACAGTGCCCTGCGGAAAACAAATATCTGGTACAAGAAGCTGGCCGTGTATATCATCCAGATGGCACTGTATAACGCTTACGTGCTATTCCGTTCTACCGGCCAGAGGGGGACATTTATGCACTTTCAAGAGGAAGTCATAAAGAGCCTAACATTTGGGAATCAGCAGGCAGAGGGCCCCAGTACTTCTAGTACTGGCCCCCGTATTGTACCAGGGCAGCATTTTCCCAACGAAATCCCCTCCACTGCAAGAAAGGGCAGGACACAAAAAAGGTGCAAAGTTTGCTATAAAAAGGGAATAAGAAAGGAAACTATTTTCCACTGTGAAACTTGCCCCGACAAACCCGGCCTATGTATAAAGGAGTGTTTCAAAATATACCACACATCTATGGATTATTAGGTTCATCATTTCACCGTGCTTCGGGGGTCTTTCTAATGCCACATAGCACCCACCATTCATTCCACCAGAATCTGAGCTGCAAAAACCAAAAATCACTACTTCCCTTCTGAGTCCTGCCATGCACCCAACTGGTATTTTTTGGTCACATGTGAGGCATTGCCGTACTCTGGAGAAATTGGGGCACAGATTTTGGGGTGCTTTGTCTCCTTCATTCCTTGTGAAAATGAAAAATTTTGAGCCAGAAGTACATTTTTGTGTAAAAAAATGTATTTTTTTCATTTTCACTGCCCAGTTGTACCAAAATTGATGAAACCCCTGGGGGTTTGAAATGTACAATATACCCCTAGATGAATTCCCTGAGGGGTGTAGTTTGCAAAATGGGGTCATTTGTGGGGGGGTTCCACTGTATTGGTAATGCAACATAGCACCCACCATTCATTCCACCAAAATCTGTGCTGCAAAATCCAAAAATCACTCCTTCCCTTCTGAGTCCTGCCATGCACCCAACTGGTATTTTTTGGTCACATGTGAGTCATTGCCGTACTCTGGAGAAATGGGGGCACAGATTTTGGGGTGCTTTGTCTCCTTCATTCCTTGTGAAAATGAAAAATTTTGAGCCAGAAGTACATTTTTGTGTAAAAAAATTTATTTTTTTCATTTTCACTGCCCAGTTGTACCAAAATTGATGAAACCCCTGGGGGTTTGAAATGTACACTATACCCCTAGATGAATTCCCTGAGGGGTGTAGTTTGCAAAATGGGGTCACTTGTGGGGGGGTTCCACTGTATTGGTAATGCAACATAGCACCCACCATTCATTCCACCAAAATCTGTGCTGCAAAATAAAAAAATCACTCCTTCCCTTCTGAGTCCTGCCATGCACCCAACTGGTATTTTTTGGTCACATGTGAGGCATTGCCGTACTCTGGAGAAATGGGGGCACAGATTTTGGGGTGCTTTGTCTCCTTCATTCCTTGTGAAAATGAAAAATTTTGAGCCAGAATTACATTTTTGTGTAAAAAAAATGTATTTTTTTCATTTTCACTGCCCAGTTGTACCAAAATTGATGAAACCCCTGGGGGTTTGAAATGTACACTATACCCCTAGATGAATTCCCTGAGGGGTGTAGTTTGCAAAATGGGGTCACTTGTGGGGGGGTTCCACTGTATTGGTAATGCAACATAGCACCCACCATTCATTCCACCAAAATCTGTGCTGCAAAATCCAAAAATCACTCCTTCCCTTCTGAGTCCTGCCATGCACCCAACTGGTATTTTTTGGTCACATGTGAGGCATTGCCGTACTCGGGAGAAATTGGGGCACAGATTTTGGGGTGCTTTGTCTCCTTCATTCCTTGTGAAAATGAAAAATTTTGAGCCAGAACTGCATGTTTGTGTAAAAAAATGTAATTTTCCATTTTCACATCCCAGTTGTACCAAAATTGGTGAAACCCCTGGGGGTTTGAAATGTACACTATACCCCTAGATGAATTCCCTGAGGGGTGTAGTTTGCAAAATGGGGTCACTTGTGGGGGGGTTCCACTGTATTGGTGCTTGGGGGGTCTTGCTAATGCGACATAGCACCCACCAAAATTCCACCAGAATCTGAGCTGCAAAATCCAAAAATCACTCCTTCCCTTCTAAGTCCTGCCATGCACCAAACTGGTATTTTTTGGTCACATGTGAGGCATTGCCGTACTCGGGAGAATCTGGGGCACAGATTTTGGGGTGCTTTGTCTCCTTCATTCCTTGTGAAAATGAAAAATTTTGAGCCAGAACTGCATGTTTGTGTAAAAAAATGTAATTTTCCATTTTCACATCCCAGTTGTACCAAAATTGGTGAAACCCCTGGGGGTTTGAAATGTACACTATACCCCTAGATGAATTCCCTGAGGGGTGTACTTTGCAAAATGGGGTGACTTGTGGGGGGGTTCCACTGTATTGGTGCTTTGGGAGTCTTGCTAATGCAACATAGCACCCACCATTCATTCCACCAAAATCTTTGCTGCAAAATCCAAAAATCACTCCTTCCCTTCTGAGTCCTGCCATGCACCCAACTGGTATTTTTTGGTCACATGTGAGGCATTGCCGTACTCGGGAGAAATTGGGGCACAGATTTTGGGGTGCTTTGTCTCCTTCATTCCTTGTGAAAATGAAAAATTTTGAGCCAGAACTGCATGTTTGTGTAAAAAAATGTAATTTTCCATTTTCACATCCCAGTTGTACCAAAATTGGTGAAACCCCTGGGGGTTTGAAATGTACACTATACCCCTAGATGAATTCCCTGAGGGGTGTACTTTGCAAAATGGGGTGACTTGTGGGGGGGTTCCACTGTATTGGTGCTTTGGGAGTCTTGCTAATGCAACATAGCACCCACCATTCATTCCACCAAAATCTTTGCTGCAAAATCCAAAAATCACTCCTTCCCTTCTGAGTCCTGCCATGCACCCAACTGGTATTTTTTGGTCACATGTGAGGCATTGCCGTACTCGGGAGAAATTGGGGCACAGATTTTGGGGTGCTTTGTCTCCTTCATTCCTTGTGAAAATGAAAAATTTTGAGCCAGAACTGCATGTTTGTGTAAAAAAATGTAATTTTCCATTTTCACATCCCAGTTGTACCAAAATTGGTGAAACCCCTGGGGGTTTGAAATGTACACTATACCCCTAGATGAATTCCCTGAGGGGTGTACTTTGCAAAATGGGGTGACTTGTGGGGGGGTTCCACTGTATTGGTGCTTTGGGAGTCTTGCTAATGCAACATAGCACCCACCATTCATTCCACCAAAATCTTTGCTGCAAAATCCAAAAATCACTCCTTCCCTTCTGAGTCCTGCCATGCACCCAACTGGTATTTTTTGGTCACATGTGAGGCATTGCCGTACTCGGGAGAAATTGGGGCACAGATTTTGGGGTGCTTTGTCTCCTTCATTCCTTGTGAAAATGAAAAATTTTGAGCCAGAACTGCATGTTTGTGTAAAAAAATGTAATTTTCCATTTTCACATCCCAGTTGTACCAAAATTGGTGAAACCCCTGGGGGTTTGAAATGTACACTATACCCCTAGATGAATTCCCTGAGGGGTGTACTTTGCAAAATGGGGTGACTTGTGGGGGGGTTCCACTGTATTGGTGCTTTGGGAGTCTTGCTAATGCAACATAGCACCCACCATTCATTCCACCAAAATCTTTGCTGCAAAATCCAAAAATCACTCCTTCCCTTCTGAGTCCTGCCATGCACCCAACTGGTATTTTTTGGTCACATGTGAGGCATTGCCGTACTCGGGAGAAATTGGGGCACAGATTTTGGGGTGCTTTGTCTCCTTCATTCCTTGTGAAAATGAAAAATTTTGAGCCAGAACTGCATGTTTGTGTAAAAAAATGTAATTTTCCATTTTCACATCCCAGTTGTACCAAAATTGGTGAAACCCCTGGGGGTTTGAAATGTACACTATACCCCTAGATGAATTCCCTGAGGGGTGTACTTTGCAAAATGGGGTGACTTGTGGGGGGGTTCCACTGTATTGGTGCTTTGGGAGTCTTGCTAATGCAACATAGCACCCACCATTCATTCCACCAAAATCTTTGCTGCAAAATCCAAAAATCACTCCTTCCCTTCTGAGTCCTGCCATGCACCCAACTGGTATTTTTTGGTCACATGTGAGGCATTGCCGTACTCGGGAGAAATTGGGGCACAGATTTTGGGGTGCTTTGTCTCCTTCATTCCTTGTGAAAATGAAAAATTTTGAGCCAGAACTGCATGTTTGTGTAAAAAAATGTAATTTTCCATTTTCACATCCCAGTTGTACCAAAATTGGTGAAACCCCTGGGGGTTTGAAATGTACACTATACCCCTAGATGAATTCCCTGAGGGGTGTACTTTGCAAAATGGGGTGACTTGTGGGGGGGTTCCACTGTATTGGTGCAACATAGCACCCACCATTCATTCCACCAGAATCTGTGCTGCAAAATCCAAAAATCACTCCTTCCCTTCTGAGTCCTGCCATGCACCCAACTGGTATTTTTTGGTCACATGTGAGGCATTGCCGTACTCGGGAGAAATTGGGGCACAGATTTTGGGGTGCTTTGTCTCCTTCATTCCTTGTGAAAATGAAAAATTTTGAGCCAGAACTGCATGTTTGTGTAAAAAAATGTAATTTTCCATTTTCACATCCCAGTTGTACCAAAATTGGTGAAACCCCTGGGGGTTTGAAATGTACACTATACCCCTAGATGAATTCCCTGAGGGGTGTACTTTGCAAAATGGGGTGACTTGTGGGGGGGTTCCACTGTATTGGTGCTTTGGGAGTCTTGCTAATGCAACATAGCACCCACCATTCATTCCACCAAAATCTTTGCTGCAAAATCCAAAAATCACTCCTTCCCTTCTGAGTCCTGCCATGCACCCAACTGGTATTTTTTGGTCACATGTGAGGCATTGCCGTACTCGGGAGAAATTGGGGCACAGATTTTGGGGTGCTTTGTCTCCTTCATTCCTTGTGAAAATGAAAAATTTTGAGCCAGAACTGCATGTTTGTGTAAAAAAATGTAATTTTCCATTTTCACATCCCAGTTGTACCAAAATTGGTGAAACCCCTGGGGGTTTGAAATGTACACTATACCCCTAGATGAATTCCCTGAGGGGTGTAGATTGCAAAATGGGGTGACTTGTGGGGGAGGTTCCTAACTTTTAGCACTTATGGTGCCTAGAAACCTACATGGTGCCTAAAAAAAAATCTCATAAAAAGGAGGCTCCAAAATCAAGTAGGTGCTCCTTCTATTATGAAGCCTGTGGTTTGGTCAACGTGCACACTAGGGCCACATATAGGATATTTTTGAAAACAAAAGAATTGGGGGAATCAATTTTTAGTCACATTTCTCTAGTAAAATCTACTGTATTCGTTAAAAAAATGTATTAAAATTGAAACTCTGCAAAAAAAAAGAAATTTTGAAATTTCACCTACACTTTGTTTTAATTCCTGTGAAACACCTAAAGGGTTAACAAACTTCCAAAATGCTGTTTTGAATACTGTGAGGGGTGCAGTTTTTGAAATGGCATCATTTATGGGGGTGTCTCACATACAAGTCCCTCAAAGTCACATCAGAACTGAACTGGTCCCTAAAAAAATCAGTGTTTGAAATTTTCATGAAAATTTGAGAATTTGCTATTCACATTGTAAGCCTCCTAGTGTCCAAAAAAATTAAAAGGAAGTTGAAATAATGATGGAAACATAAAGTAGACATATGGTCTATGTTAGTTATTAACTATTTTGAGTGGTATGATTATTTGTCTCACAAGCAGAAAATTTAACATTTTGCAAATTGCTAAATTTTCCATTTTTTCACGATATTTTGGTATTTTTCACAAAAAAACACAGACTGTATCGACGAAAATTTACCACTAACTTGAAGTACAATATGTCACGAGAAAACAATCTCAAAATCACTGGGATAAGTAAAAGCAAAAAAAAGTTATCCCCACTTAAGTGAGACATGTCAGATTTGAAAAAAAGGGCTCTGTCATGAAGGCACAAACTGGCTCTGTCATGAAGGGGTTAAAGAACAAGTACAGCCTCGGTACACAGCATGCAGGTAAATGGTGACATAAATGCTGTACACTAAAGCTGGGTACACACTAGACGATATGCCATCTGATTCGGCGGATCGGACTGATATATCGGGCACAACGTCCGGTGTGTAACCAATATGTCGCTGATGATGCACGTTCCCGCAGGTCTTTAGGGACATCCAGGGGTTAAAGTGAGCCGGAACGGGGCGGAACTGCGTTCCGTCAGTTCCATATTAGAGGCGGAACGGTTCCGCCTCTGTCCGGTCACCTTGCCCCGCTGTGGCAGTGTCCCTGCCTGCAACTTTGCTATAAGAGACTGCCGGGCAAAGCGATGTAAACCAGGCTGTCTTTCTTATCTATCCCCACCGGCAACTCTGCAGCATGGCGCGGCTATTTAAAATGACGCGCCGGGCCCGGCTCACAGCCCGGCAGCCAATCAGGCAGCTTGTTACTCTTGAGCCAATCAGAGCTGCTTGATTGGCTGCTGCGCCGTAAGCCAGGCCCGGCGCGTCATTTTAAATAGCCGCACCGTGCTGCAGTGCAGAGTCGCGGATGGGGATAGACAAGAAAGTCAGCACTTATGATGTAAGAAACCAATATTTTAGTAAACATACCAGGCAAATAATTTCCCATAGATTGCCTAAAGATGCAGGAAAATAACTGATCTTGTGAGAGTAGTGTGGCTGTCCGTTCATTACCCCCTTGTTCCCTGTGTAAAGATTTCCCTAATCTGTTTAATGAGGCTCTTTCCCTTTTCCACCATTTGCAGTGGTTAACTGGTCAGATGGCCCTGAATATGCAGATATAACAACAAGAAAGTGAGGTGTGAAGCTCCCACAGGCTTTTTAACACAGTTACAGGAGATAAAATAAGCAACAGATCACAGGTCTGATGGCATTTAGAATAATTGTGATTGCATTTCTTCCTGATGCATAAAAAAGTTCCATCACTTTGCTTATAGGGTTTACATCGCTCTGCCCGGCTGTCTCTTTTATAGCAAAGCTGCAGGCACAGACAGACACAGCAGCAATGGCGGGCTGGGCCAGGGGCAGGGTGCCATCTGGCCACCAGGCCACTACAATACTGCATAAGTAGGGCCACCGCAGCCTGTCACCTTCATGGTGTCTGCTGCACAGTGTGTGTGAGGCTCTGACAGGCAGCAAGCATGATAAAGGGGGCTGCTGCTGGCATGCTGTGCCAGCGGGCCCTTTAATGCCCAGCAGGCTGAGACTTGTGGTTCTCCAAGTCCCAGCTTGCTGGGGAGGCTTGCTGGCACTTGTAGTGCCACAGTAAAAAACAATAGGTTCATCTTTTTTTTTACACGATAATCAGCTCGATGCCCACCGCCCAGGGGCATCGAGGACAGCACCAGGCTTCAGCCTGGTCAGGTAAGTCCTGGAGGGGGGGGCCCTGGCCAGGCTGACTGGTCGGTAGGGTTAATGCTTTGGCCGGGGGTACTTGCATAAAAAGTCTCCCCCCGGCTGTGGCATTACCCTGCTGGCTGGTTTTGCCTGGGGCTGGTTCTTAAAATACGGGGGACCCCTACTCATTTTGTCCCCCGTATTTTGGGAACCAGCCCCGGACCTGGAGCCTGGGGCTGGTTGTTAAAAATCGGGGAACCCCTATTTGTCGGGTTCCCTGATTTTTAATTACCGGCCCCGGCTCCTTCAGCCTGGTGCTGGTTACAGCTGTGGGGGGGACCCCACGCCGTTTTTTTTTTTTAAATTTATTTATTTTTTCTATTTTTTTTACACCTTGCAGCCTGCACGGATCTGACTGATCCGTGCAGACTGCTAGAAATAATTCGTATTAGCGGCCGTATATACGGCCGCTAATACGAATTGTTACACCATCGGAGGGTTACAAAGCAGTCGTATCTGACTGCTTTGTAACTGATCCTCCGGAACACGACTTTGCATACGACTTAAACAGTCGTATGCAGTCGTAGGGAAAATACCAATACGAAAAACTAGGTTTTTCATATTGGTAAATTTCCCCCATAATGTATAATGGGCATTACGGTGTGCATAATCCCCTGTCCCACAAAGCCATGCCCTAAAATTTTGTGGCGCGCCTACGGCGCGCACTTTCACATTTTTTGGCCTATTAGATTCTTTTGCACTTTGGGGCATAATTTGCATTAAGGGTGGCGTTATGTGGCCCGCATTATTGTTTCCATGTCTATGTGAGATAGGTCATACATTTTGAGCTTGCAGGGGGGCGCCGAATACCCTAGCACCCGCCCTGGTTGTGACATATGGGGGGGGGGAGATGGCGGGGTAGAGAGTTCCACTACCTCACCAGGACCACTTTAAGCACTGGGGATATCCCTCATCCCCAGATGATGAGATATTGTTAACGAAGGCCTTGCTGTTGAATGCAGCATATCCCCCGCCATTGTTTTATTGCTGCCTGCATCGGCAACCGTGTATGCACTTGCCGATGCTGGGTCCCGTCACGTCACTACCATTGTCGGGATGGGTGCAGGGCCATCTTAAGGTATGGGCTCAATGGGCAGCTGCTCAAGGGCCCCCAATTCTATGGGCCTCTAAGCTTGGGTGGATTGGGTTGTGAGCATCTGCCTCCTGATCTTCTTGGGAGGCAGTAGAGAATATATATTACAGCATTTTCTACCTGACACCCGGCCTGCATCCAGACAGTGAATGGCTGTCAGCATTCTGATTGGTGGATGGCTTGAGCTTTCTATACCTGCCTTCCAGCCTGCAACCAGACAAAGAATGTCCTTCAGCATGCTAAATGTTGGTTGGCTGGGCCTATTCACCAATCAGAGCGCCGACAACCATTTACAGCAGGGAAGCTAGTGGAGAGCTAGCACAGGACCACAGGAGGGGCGTGTTGTGATTTTTTTATTTTTCTTGTTACATTTTTCCCATGAATATGTGTGGAGGGGCCCCAAATGCATTGTTTTGCCCAGGGCCTACAATTCTGTTAAGACTGCCCTGGTTGGGTGTAGATTGTATAGTGTGCACCCAGCTTAGTAGTGCAGCAATACAGCAGCTGGGTTTTTTATTAACCAAAGCATTTACACAAATAGCCCTACGAAACTAACACAAAAGTTTGACAGATTTATAGAAATGGTGAAATATGTTTAAAAATGTCTCATAGGTCACGTATCTGCCAGAATTCTGTCAGAAACATATTACACATGGGCTCATTTGCATGTGTGTACATAAATGTGCTTTTGTTACCGGAGGTCGATTTAGATATCATGGGGCCCTAGGCAAGATATTCGTTTGGGGCCCTCCACAAAAAATCCATAGCACTATGTTTTTGCATCGAGTCTATCGATAAATGCCCAGCTGCGTGAACATCGGCATTGCGTACAAATCTGACGACATATTTAGGTCTTTTGGAAGTAGGCCTAATACCTGTGTCACATTTACAGTAACCTGGCTGCCCACATACAGTGGATGAGACCATTATATGTGTCCAAATATTTTTTTTATCACATCAAAGGGACTTGGGGAGTGAGGGAGGGTCCACATTCTGTTTGTTGGGTGCACGCACCCTACACAGCGGGCGGGGGGGTCGGAGAAGGGCGCGGGGTGCTGGGCATTCTCATGCTAATGAGGGTGGAGGGGTGGGCAGCTGACATCAGCGGATGTCAGCTGCCCGCCCTATCCTTGCACAGTGCGCCCGCAGTTTAGAGACACCCTATAGGTAAACTGTGAGCGCTGGAGAAATCCTTTGACCAACGAATGATTTCTCTCCATCCATCTGATTTTGTAACTCATCCATTCGCAGGCGTGCGGGGGAGGGTCGCACGTGCAAGGGGGGGTGGCGGCACTGGTGTGTGATGGATTCGCATGGCTGAACTTGGGGGTCAGTCAGAATAAGGGTTTTAGTCCCTGATAGGAATACATAAACCCCTATGCCATCCTGCTTGGAGGCAATATAGTGGATTGGTTCAATTGCTCCGATAATCAGACATGGAGTCCAATTGCTCAGACGCCAAGATTACCGTGATTAATGGGGGTGATTGCACTATATCAATTGCTCAAGAGAATCAAGTTTCTGATATGGATGGAGTGTATGTAGTTTAAAGTGTTGTATAATTAACCAGTACCTCCATTTTCCATAGTTATCTAGGCAGAAGTATGCTAGAATATAAATGAGTGCCTACAATGGATATAGATGGGCACCCACAATGGATATAGATGAGTGCCTACAATGGATATAGATGGGTGCCCACAATGGATATAGATGAGTGCCTACAATCAGGGCCGGATTAACAATGGGCCTGATGGAGCTACAGCTCCAGGTCCACTCTACAAATATGCCCATTTTGTAGCTGAGGGCCAGGGCTTTCCAACGAGCCCAGCCCCGTGTCACTAGCCCCCCAGGAACCGGAGATACCGCCAGGCAAACCTGGAACGTATTCCCCATAGGATAACATGGGACCCGCTAATTCTCCACCCGGTTCCAACGGCTGCCAGTTCCCCCTCCGGCATCACAGAGGCTCGAGGTTGATCTCAGTCGAACCCAAATCGCTGGGCCTTCAATCTGATACTTGGTCCATACGGGTTCATTGGTTCTAGAGATATTGCAGATAAACCAATTTTTTTCATTTCTGAAATGTAATTTCATGGCTGTTCATGTTGTTTGAGGACAGATTTCGCTGGAACCAAATGGTCCACTTTCACAGGACCAAAATCATTTGAAGCCTACATGTAAATGGATCAGTTGGTTCCGAAGATATAGCTGTTTTTCTCTCCCCCTCACACCAGAAAATGCAGGGACTAGGCTGGTGTAAAAGAGGCCAGTCCAGGAATGTCCCTGCATTATCCTGGGACCATATTCCCGGGTAAATCCCTGCATTTTCTGGTGTGAAAGGGGTATTATTTCAAATAGCCAGGACATGCAGTGCTCTGAAAACAGCCAGGCAGCCCCCTGCTCTCTGTCTGACTGTCAATGGCTGTCATTTCTGCCCGGCGGCGGCTGCCCCCCAGTTACCGCGAGCATGTATTCCCCCTTGGCAATGAGCATGTAATCCCACATGGCAATGAACATGGAACCCCTGGCAATGAACATGTAGGTAAGCAACACATGTAGCATAATTTTTAATAGGCATTATGGTGTTTGGCATAATACGTAATGGAGATTATGGTGTGTGGGTTAACATGTAATGGGTATTATGGTGTAAATTTTTAATGCAGGCTTTCGGCGCGCAATGCCCCTGTTTGTGAAGCATATTGTGCATTATTGCTCAATCTGTTTGGTATATAATGTATATTTTGGCTCAATCCATGTGACGAAATGTGAATTTTGCCTTAATCTGTATGGCATAACGTGAATTTTGACTCAATCTTTGTGCCATAGTGTGAATTTTGGCTCAATCGGTGTGAATTTTTGCTCATTCCACATGGCATAATGTGTAAGAGGCAAGTACAGTATAAAGGGGTTACTATTGTGTTGCATGATTTGTATAAGGGGTATATGGTGTGGTAAACTTAGGTGACCACATAAAAGGTGCTGAAATGTTGTCTACCGAGTATCGGCTTTCAGTATTTTTTTATGACTGGAGTGCCGCCTCACCCCGCAAGTATCTTAGGACCTTTGGAGTGCACCCACCAATATATCTCCCTGCATTTTTCTTATGCCAGCCCCCTGCCTTTTCCAGGCATATATAATTAGTTGAAAGTATTTACACAAATACAGATACACCCATGAGCAGACCACCCAAACAGAACACTGGTCACGCCACCCACATTATTAGGTGCTGGCCACAACCCCTATTATTGCGCATAATAGGCCCTCGATCATTTTCAGCTCCAGGCCCATTTACACCTTAATCTGGCTCTGCCTACAATGGATATAGATGAGTGCCTACAATGGATATATATGAGTGCCTACAATGGATATAGATGATTGCCTACAATGGATAAAGATGAGTGCCCACAATGGATATAGATGGCCAACCCACAATGGATATAGATCCGCCCCTGGAGTTGGCATATTGTAGACCCAATTCTAATTAGTAATGTTTGAATAGTGCACCTGCATTTTTTCTCCTTGTGTGTGGCACTAAAAGTCTCAGCAGACTAGTAACTCTCATTACTTGTAGTTAGGGTGTGCATCCTAGGGCCCTCTTCTATATATCCTATATTGGGGGGGTATCGAATTACATGCAATGACATATTGGAAGCTTATTTTCCCAATGTTTCACCAATATTTTGTTTTTACTGAGTATCCAATTAGAATTCTGGGTACTTGTTTAGTTTCACGGCGGCAGTATGGCTGCTGCGCTCACTAAAATATCAAAAATAAGGTAAATTAACTCTATGCCAATGAAGATAGTTCATACCCCTACTATCCACGTTGGCATAGAGTTAATTTTAGATAGTGTGGCGAGCGCATCGAGCCACCGAGCCCGCAAGGGGACTCAGACGCACGGCCGCTGCCGCCGTGAAACTAAACAAGTACCGAATTCTGATTATAACACATTTTTTTCATGTGAAAACACATAGGTGAAGCTAAACCTATAGGGGAAATTTACTAAGAATTTGAAAATTCTTATTCGTATTCTTAATACGAATGAATAAGACTGGCATCGCCATCGTATTTCATTTACAAATTCATATTTCGGAGGGAAATTTCCAAACAGTCGTATTTGGCTGCTTCATATTTTCTGATGGAGTAAGGATTCATATTTTTGCCGATACAAATTCATATTTTTAAATACAAATTTGTATTTTTAAATACAAAGTTGTATTTAATTATTTATTTTTCTTTTACACTGCAGCCTGCAGGGATCTGACTGATCCGTGCAGGCTAAAGCCAAATACACCTGGAAAATTAATTAAGTCTATTTTCCAGGCGTATATTGCCGGCAATTAGCGGTGTATTTTCAAAATGGCCACTTAGTAAATTAGGAATCACCACTCTTGAATGGTGATTCCTATTCATATTCTTTCGATGGTGTAT
The DNA here is from genome assembly GCF_055691185.1 of Crinia signifera. Taxonomy (NCBI): domain Eukaryota; kingdom Metazoa; phylum Chordata; class Amphibia; order Anura; family Myobatrachidae; genus Crinia; species Crinia signifera. Next base: position 58,082,938 of record NC_139226.1, read on the forward strand.
ACATTCGTATTTGTAAATACAAATAGGAATGTGCCACAAACACAAATTTACATATTTACATATTTTCAGGATAGTAAATCCCGAAAATACGAAAACGTATAAAATATATTTTTGGATACGAATACGCCTATTTAATACGTATTTTTGTAAGTAAATCTCCCCCTATGTGTGTGTCAGGGTTCTACTACTGTGGGCATTATATGTAATCAGCATTACTACTGTGGATATTTTGTGTAAGCGTATTTTCAATAAGGGGTACTAGGTGCTGTGCAGGGCTGTAACTATGTGTGTGCCAGTGGTGCCTTTCCCATTTGCACTTGGGTACACCACCTGGCAACACCACCTACACGACTTCTCACCGCCGATCGCCAACTGCCACTGCTCTCAGAACTTGTGGTCCAGCAGCTGCAGTTATTGATTGGCTGCCAGACCGTGAGCTCCGATTGGCTCACGAGCCTGCACCATATTTAAAGATCAATTTAGCGCTTCTCCATGTTCTGCCCTCCTCCCCCTATTCAGTAGCATCATCAGCAGTGGTGGCAGGATACCAGGTGCTGGGCTCACAGCTAGACTGGATTGGATTACACAGCTTGCAGTACTGGGGGCATACTGCAATAGGGACTACTCCTGGGATTGTGTTAGGGGCACCAGTGGCAAAGGTAGGATTTTAACAGGGGCATTTCCAAATGTTATCCAAAATCTCCCACTCCCACTGAATAAATGAACTAAATACACAAACACAATACAACCACTACTACTGCACTTTCTAAGCTCACAATCGCCCACTTCATGTTAAGGCTCCTGCATACCTCCCAACTTTGCGAGTACAGCAGGCGGGGGCGTGGCCTAATTCGGGGGTGTGGCCTATACTCACGGCTCTCCCGTGAGGCCACGCCCCCATTTTGCCGCTATGGGGGCATGACCCAGAGGCTCTGTGAGCCTCTAGCCATGCCCCCAGCCCCCTGGCTGCGGGAATAGACGCTGTGCGCATGCGCACAGCGTTTATTCCCCGCTGCTTAGCAACTGACAGGGGGGGACTCCCAACAGCCCCCCCACACCGCGGGACACTGCCGCCCGCGGGTGAGACAGCGGGACAGGCCCTGATATTCTGGACTGTCCCGCTAAAATCGGGACTGTTGGGAGGTATGCTCCTGTCTCTTCCTCCTTGCAGTTACTCTCTGATCCATTGCAATGTTTGAGGATAAACACACATACAGCAAATGTTTGAGATACACACATACAGCAAATGAGGTAGAAGAATCTGGTACCCTAGGCATGTGCAGCAGCACCGCCCTGTCCCTTACACTGCATGACGTGGTGGCAGCTCTATTGAACATATTATATACCAATGCTACTGGTGTCATAATTTAAGATGTTTTAAATTTAGAAATTAAGAAGTTGCCAAGAGGAGGGGGGTTTCCAGGCAACCAGTGCTGCATGTCGGCACCTTCTAGTTTAGATCAGTTTCTAGCTATGATCTTACACGAGGAGCAGCAATAGAGATTTGTCATATTTTATTTATATAGCGCACACATATTCCACAGCGCTTTACAGAGAATATTTGAACATTCACATCAGTCCCTGTCCCAGTGGAGCTTACAATCTATGTTCCCTACCACATGTACACACACATTCATTTTGTTGCAAGCCAGTTCACCTACCAGTATATTTTTGATTTGCGGTAGGAAACCGGAGTCCCTGTAGCATCGGGAGAACATACAAACTCTGTACAGTCAGCGCTCTGAGGCCCGTGCAATGATTGCTAAAAACGCAGTCTGTTTCTGATTATGAGATAGAATAGAACAAAAAAGTAAAAGTATGAAGCCTGTAACTTGCTCAGCATGAGCCGTCAGCCTTATTTGCTGGACACAAAGCCTAGATACAGTATGATTTCCAATCCCATTGTCAATCATTTCAACATGGGTGGCCTTAATATAAATTCCGAGCAGAACATACACATGCTGTAAGAACAGCTCTGTAACTTCTAATCTCCTAACAATTTATATTAGGCAGTACATTATCCATTACACATATACATTACGTGATTTATTGAAGAAATGGTTACTGTTTATTTATAGTGGTTGGTTTTATAGATGTGACGTGTCTATAATTCATACACACAAGGTATATATATATATATATCTGTCATTGGGCGCCTACCCTAAAACAATGATCTTGATGTAATCTGCTATGTGTGGCTGTCACTGTAAATGTAAATTGCATTGCAGGTGATTTAAAATGTTCGCGTTGATAACAAACAGCCAGTGGGTTTCATTCTATCCGGCACTGGGATTAGTCTGCGCTATTCTCTTACTGTTTGTTCTTCATCCTGGATGGTTTATTTCCCTTTGTATGTGCAGCTGCTCTCCCCTGCGGGGCCACGTTATCCATGACACCATGTCCTTGTCCTCCTAACGATTGTTTTCTCGGTCGGAAAATGTTTAAATAAATAAGTAGATGCATAATACAGAAAGATAAGAAGATGAAGCATATGATAGAGATTTTCCTATCCGTAATGCAGCAGTCGCATCCCAGCAGCTCGGAAATGATTTTTACAGTGACCACACCTCAGTCTTGGACGCTGCAGACATACAGTATGGGTCAACCACTGAGGGAGTGGGCCCGCACACACTGTATTGCTACATAATTGCAGAAACACATTGTGCCAAAATCAAATGTATTAAACCTCACTAGTAAACTGGATAGTAATGTAACAGAGCATGTTCTAGCCACCCAGGGTAATCTGAAGCCGGCCCACCTGCTGTTTAGATTTGAAGTTGTTTTTAGAAGAGGAAATTATAAGCCACAAAATATATGGGCTGCTCATTTTGATAAAGACATATGTATAAAAGAGGCTTAAATGGTAAAATACTATAATATGGTATAGGGACAGAATGGAGGTGAAGAATCTTATCCTGCCCTTTCATCAAAGTGTAGGTTTCCTATTGGAAAGTAGAGGAAGAGGGGTGGGGCTTGTTGTGTACTGCTCTTTAAGATATTTTAAGGCCCTTACATTACCGTGACTTGTCTGAACCATAAGTCAGATACGTTTTCCCTTGAACTCCCCCGGAAGCTCCCCGGTAGTGCTTGTATCCGATTTGGCAATTGGTGTTCCATTTTTTACATGCCATTTACCTTATCCATTGACCCTGGAACGTGACTTTCCGTTGCTGCAGGAGCTGGTTACCTGGCATAACACCAACAAACCATCAGCCACTGAAGCAATTCAGGGGCCAGAGACTACCAAAGCTTGGCATCCGGGAGCAGGGCTGCCACCAGGAATTTTGGGGCCCGGGGCTGATTTCTAGTCTGGGCCCCTCCTCCTTTACTTACCGTCCGGCTCCCCTGTCTCCCCCTTCCGCTGTGTTGCCTGCGATCCTCAGTGGCTAAACAAAAGCCATGCTCCCAGACATCAGATTCAGGATGCTGGCGGCCACTTAATATCCAGGGTGGTGAGCCAATCAGAGCTCGCATACCGGTACACTAGCTCTGATTGGATCACCATCCAGTGCCGCATATTAATTGGCTGCCAGCGACCTGATGTGAAGAAGCAGCACAGTGGAGGGGGGTGTGGTGGGCAAAATGAGTACCCCACGCCCTTCTCTCAGGCCCGGGACAGCTGTACCCGCAGCACCCCCCTAATGGCGGCCCTGTCCGGGAGAGCTACTGCAGGTCCTGAACCACCCCAGGAGAATGAGTCTGAGGCCCAATGGAACACAGTTGGTGAGAAGATATCACTACAGGCGAGATCAATGCGATGATAGCAATTTGGTACACGCCTTTGAGACTGTAAAAGTGTTTAATGGCAGGGTGATTGTTGCTTTGTCATCAGAGGGTGTGCCATATTTTGTATTTAAAAATGATTTGCTATATTGTGTTGCTACTTTAAAATCAGGTCTTAGTTCCCCGAAAACTGCTGTGGTTGGTATTAGAAGCTGCACATATGCATTTGTGGGATGGCCATATGGGGGAGGAGAAAACACTCCAACACAGACAGTTAAGGTTATTTTGGCCTGGCATCTATGCCTCCATTAAAGGTATTTTCAGGAATGCCCAGTGTACCAGAAGACAACCCCATGAGTTTAGGGCTCCACTGGTACCCTCCCTATAATTTCCATGCCTTTTGAGTGGATTGGTACGGATCTGATAGGGCCAGTGGAAAAGTCCACTCGAAGGCACCAATACATAGTTGATTATGCCACCAGGTACCCGGATGTGTACCCCTCCATAAAATTAAATCTGGCACCATTGCCAGAGAGCTACTAACCATGTATACCCACTTCGGAATACGGAAAGAGGTCTTAATGGACCAAGGTTTCCCTTTTTTTTCTAAACTTATGGATTTATGCCAGCTGTTAAAAGTAGACAGGATTACCACCTCAGTGTACCACCCGCAAACAGATGGCCTGGTAGAAAGGTTTAATCAAACCGTTAAGCAAATGATAAAGAGGGCAGTGTCACAAGAAAAATTAGATTGGGATCTGCTCCTACCTTACTTGATGTTCGCGGTCAGAGAAGTAGCCCAATCCTCTACAGGGTTTAGTCCATTTGAGCTCCTCTATGGGAGACAGCCCAAAGGGATTCTAGATCTCTTAAAAGAAGGGTGGGAGGAACAATAATAGTCAGGACTCTAATGTCGTTCAATTTGAGGCCTAGTTATATGGCCTTTAAAGACATATTGCACCACTCCTGAGCTATTGCATGGAAAGGGTCCAACAATGTCAGAAACAAAGGTATGACATTACCTCAATCAACCGGTCCTTTGAGAAAGCCATACGTGAAACGTACGTCCGACGGACCAATCACAGCCATTACACCTCACAGAAAATAACGGAGAGAGCCCTGCAGCCGCCATTCCGGTCAGGAACAGCGTGCAGAGCGGTCTCCGTGCCCATCTGTCCCCTTATACTGACCTGATCAGCGTTGGTGGCATCCGTGCTGCCAGCTGCTGGTGCTTCCTGGTTGCTGTTGCTTCCTGGTGCTTGTGCTGCTGCTGCTGCAGCGTCATTGTGTCATAGAACATAATATTGTATAATATAATTTTGTCTCTGCTGCCCCCTGCTGCCCCCCTTTTGTGCTGATCAGTATAAATTAACTGATCAGCAACTTTTTTGGGGTGCAGGTTTTTTTTTTTATATATACCCCGTCAGGTTGCACCAAAAGTTGTGTGCCTGCTGCCCCTCACTGCTAATCAGTGTTGCATCACTGATCAGCAGTTGTTGTTTTTTTTGAGGGTGTTGTGGGGGGGGGGGGTTTTAAAAAATTTTACACCCACAGTGATTTTGTGGGTGTCCTGTGGCCGCTGAGCGCTGATCAGTGACGTACATCACTGATCAGCATTTTTGGCACAGGGTTGATCTAATTTTTTTTTTTTGGATCAAATTCCTGTTGCCTTTGACTCATCAGCAGTTTTTTTTTATTTTTTATTTTTTTGGAGGGTGCTGTGGGGTTTTTTTTTTTATTTTTTTTTACACCCACTGTGATTTTGTGGGTGTCCTGTGGCCGCTGAGCGCTGATCAGTGACGTACATCACTGATCAGCATTTTTGGCACAGGGTTGATCTAATTTTTTTTTTTTGGATCAAATTCCTGTTGCCTTTGACTCATCAGCAGTTTTTTTTAATTCTTTTTTTTTGGAGGGTGCTGTGGGGGTTTTTTTTATTTTTTTTTACACCCACGGTGATTTTGTGGGTGTCCTGTGGCCGCTGAGCGCTGATCAGTGACGGACGTTACTGACCAACATCTGTGCTCAATTTTTGGCGCAGGAGCTTTTTTTCTTTTAACTTACACGTGTTAAAGCACTACATACACACTACATACCCCCCGTGTTGAAATAAAGTTTGTACCCCCCCCCCCTACACTATACAGGTGTTGAAACACTACACTTACACAAACACAAAAATAATAAAAATGTCCCAATCATCGCAAAGACTGTTTTCAGCGGAGGAGGCATATGCCCTTATTGCCTCTGACACTGACACAGCCAGTGAAGTAAGCGATGAATTTGCATTCGTCTTAAGCTCCTCTTCCTCCTCTAGTGATGAGGGACCCCCTCAAAGACGCCCCCGTAGAGCAGCTGAGACCCCCCCCCCCAATGATTGATCTCGTATGGACCCCACCACCAGACAATTTTGAGCCCCAGGTTCCTGAGTTTTTGGCCAACCCAGGAATCCAATTTGATACTACAGGCCTCAAAGAAATTGACTTTTTCAAAGTCTTTTTCTCTGATGATTTTATAAATTTAATGGTGGACCAAAGTAATTTATATGCCCAGCAGTTTATTGCCCAAAACCCCACGTCATCATTTGCTAGGTGGACCCCTGTAGATGCAGTAGAGATGATGACGTTTTGGGGTCTGGTGTTACATATGGGCATAGTTAAAAAGCCAGAAATTAGACAATATTGGAGTACAGATGTTCTGTACAGCACCCCACTTCATCGTATGGCCATGACCCGGACTCGTTTTGAGACGATCCTTAAATTTTTGCATTACAACGATAATGCACAGTGCCCACCCAGAGATGATCCCACCTTTGACCGGCTATTCAAAGTCAGGCCGGTCATTGATCATTTCAGCGCCAAATTTGCTGAGATGTACATCCCCGAAAAATTCATTTGTGTAGACGAGTCACTTATACATTTTAAAGGAAGGGTTAAATTCCGCCAGTACCTTCCCAATAAGAGGGCAAGGTATGGCATAAAAATGTATAAGCTGTGCGAAAGTACCTCAGGGTACACCCACAGGTTTAGGGTATATGAAGGGAAGGACACAAGAATTGAACCGCCAGAATGCCCCCCCTCCCTCGTAGGTGTTAGTGGAAAGAATGTCTGGGATTTAGTGCACCCCTTCCTGGATAAGGGTTATCACCTCTATGTGGATAACTTTTACACCAGCATCCCCCTGTTTAAGGCCCTTGGTTCAAGAGGTACAGCAGCTTGCGGTACTGTGCGCAAGAACCAAAGAGGCCTCCCAAAAACGCACGTTGCCCAATTACTGAGAAAGGGTGAAACCAGGGCACAATCCACCGAAAATATGTTGTTGGTCAAATATAAGGACAAGAGGGATGTCCTTATACTGACAACAATTCACGGAGACAGTACCACCTCCGTCCCTGTACGAGGTACCAGTACCCACACCTCAAAACCTATTTGTATCCTAGATTACAATAAGTACATGGGCGGAGTGGATCTTTCAGATCAGGTACTGAAGCCGTACAGTGCCCTGCGGAAAACAAAAATATGGTATAAGAAGCTGGCCGTGTATATCATCCAGATGGCACTGTATAACGCTTACGTACTATTCCGTTCTACCAGCCAGACGGGGACATTTATGCACTTTCAAGAGGAAGTCATAAAGGGCCTAACATTTGGGAACCAGCAGGCAGAGGGCCCCAGTACTTCTAGTACTGGCCCCAGTACTTCTAGTACTGGCCCCCGTATTGTATCAGGGAAGCATTTTCCTAACGAAATCCCCTCCACTGGAAAAAAGGGCAGGACACAAAAAAGGTGCAAAGTTTGCAATTAAAAGGGAATATGAAAGCAAACTATTTTCCACTGTGAAACTTGCCCCGACAAACCCGGCCTATGTATGAAGGAGTGTTTTAAAATATACCACACATCTATGGATTATTAGGTTCATCATTTCACCGTGCTTCGGGGGTCTTGCTAATGCGACATAGCACCCACCATTCATTCCACCAGAATCTGTGCTGCAAAATCCAAATATCACTCCTTCCCTTCTGAGTCCTGCCATGCACCCAAATGGTATTTTTTGGTCACATATGAGGCATTGCCGTACTCAGGAGAAATTGCGGCACAGATTTTGGGGTGCTTTGTCTCCTTCATTCCTTGTGAAAATGAAAAATTTTGAGCCAGAACTGCATTTTTGTGTAAAAAAATGTAATTTTTCATTTTCACAGCCCAGTTGTACCAAAATTGGTGAAACCCCTGGGGGTTTGAAATGTACACTATACCCCTAGATGAATTCCCTGAGGGGTGTAGTTTGCAAAATGGGGTCACTTGTGGGGGGGTTCCTAACTTTTAGCATCTTATGGTGCCTAGAAACCTACATGGTGCCTAAAAAATAATTTCATAAAAAGGAGGCTCCAAAATCAAGTAGGTGCTCCTTCTATTATGAAGCCTGTGGTTTGGTCAACGTGCACACTAGGGCCACATATAGGATATTTATGAAAACAAAAGAATTGGGGGAATCAATTTTTAGTCACATTTCTCTAGTAAAATCTACTGTGTTCCTTAGAAAAATGTATTAAAATTGAAAATCTGCAAAAAAAATGAAATTTTGAAATTTCACCTACACTTTGCTTTAATTCCTGTGAAACACCTAAAGGGTTAACAAACTTCCAAAATGCTGTTTTGAATACTGTGAGAGGTACAGTTTTTGAAATGGCATCATTTATGGGGGTGTCTCACATACAAGTCCCTCAAAGTCACATCAGAACTGAACTGGTCCCTAAAAAAATCAGTGTTTGAAATTTTCTTGAAAATTTGAGAATTTGCTATTCATATTTTAAGCCTCCTAGTGTCCAAAAAAATTAAAAGGAGGTTGAAATAATGATGGCAACATAAAGTAGACATATGGTCTTTGTTAGTTATTAACTATTTTGAGTGGTATGATTATTTGTCTCACAAGCAGAAAATTTAACATTTTGCAAATTGCAAAATTTTCAATTTTTTTACGACATTTTGGTATTTTTCACAAAAAAACACAGACTGTATCGACCAAAATTTACCACTAACTTGAAGTACAATGTGTCACGAGAAAACATTCTCAAAATCACTGGGATAAGTAAAAGCAAAAAAAAGTTATCCCCACATAAAGTGATACATGTCAGATTTGAAAAAAAAGGGCTCTGTCAGGAAGGCAAAAACAGGCTGCGGCGGTAAGGGGTTAATGAAACTTGCATACTGCTACTATTATCTGCTAGGGTGTATGTTGCACTATATGCTAAACGAATGCACACACTGTGTTTTTTATTGTAGAAACATATAGCTTTATTGAACCCTTGCAGTATCTCTTACAATTTATTGGCCCTTATTCTGATCTGTGCGGAAATTCCCGCATTCTTACGGAGCGGTCCGCACGCCACGGTGTTTTTCCGCATGCGGCCATCGTCCGTAGAAACGCCCACGTGTCCTCCGCATTCGGACGGACTCACTCTTTAAGAACAGGGCGTGTTTACGGACGACATACAAACCATGCGTGTGCGGGAGAAACACTCCGATTCGGCACGGTATTACAGAGTATTACAGAGTATGCTCGGGAATACCGCATCCGAACGGGAGCCAAGCGGTGCTACCGCACGTAAGCGGAGGATTTCCGCCAAACAACCCACTATGAAGTATCTTCTGCAATACATCACATGACCCACTTATTCAATTACCTACCCTCATAAAAAACAGCTTATTTGGAATTGGAATCAATTAGATTCCAATATATCCTTACAAGCATGCCTAACACATGCATAGCACACATTAACCCTTACAGCAATGTAAGTGCAATGGTTTCTATTAAAGCACTGACAAGCGGCCTATTAGTGAGTAATGAGTAAAGGAGTAGATTCTATTGGGTTCAGGTGTTAATGGTTGTAGTCATTAGGCGTACGTTCGCCTACCGCATGAACGAGTGGTGTCCGCAAAGCAATAGTACACTTGTGGACACCGCACATTTCAGCCCTTTTTGCTCGCGTGCATTCGGAGTGGTTTCCGAATGTACGCCCCCCAACATAAGTGTACTCCCCCGTGTCCGCCCATGTTTCCGCCCCGTTTTGCCCACTTTGAAACTACGCCCATGTGTCATTCCGCATGACGCCCATAATACGCCCCTATTTCCCGACTGATAGCGGTGACCAGTTTTGGACGGTCTTTGTCCGAACTGGTACCGAGTCAAGGCGTGGCACATGCGCGTAGCGTTCTCCACGCATGCGCAGACGCCGTAAAGACGCAATCCGTAAGAACGCGGTAAAGTCCGCATCAATCAGAATAAGGGCCATTGTTTGGTCTATGTACAATCCTGAGGTTACAACATTTATGATTGTGGTAACAGATATCACTAATTAACCTCTGCCACATTCTAACACTATCTTTTGTCTGATCTGCTGCCAACACAGTGTGTGCATGTACTATGTACCAATCAATCACACAGGACCTCTGTTAACATTAAAGACACTATAGTGTTTCCTAAATTGTCAATACATACAGTAGTTCACTGCTTCTCTAAAGGTCCATACACACTGGGCGACTATGCCCAGCGTGTATGGACACGATGATGCTAATCATCGCTGCGGGGAAAGCCGCTCAGTGCATACACACTGAGCGACTTTCCCCCTGCCCGGCGCCGACGGAGGGTGGAGGACGGCGTTGCATAGCGCAGCGCTATGCAAAGCCGTCCTGAAAGCTATAACCAGCAGATGAACGGCTTTCCCCGAGATGATGCAGGAGCGCGCAGCACTGGGCGGCTTTGAGCTGAAAGCCGCTCAAACTGGGTGTTTTGAGCGACTTTCAGCTCAAAGTCGCCCAGTGTGTATGGGCCTTACGTCTTCCGCTCTGCACCATTGTGGCTAATGAATTTTATGTGTCTACCCCTTGCAATGCCAATTTGGTAACAAGGACTACACCAAAGATTTTTCAGGGCCACGTGCCTGAGCACTTTAATAATATTCTTTCCATACAACACTCACGGCTCATCTCTAGGTTCTCTAATTCCCAGGGGCCCGAACATTGACTGCACTGTTTCAATAACAACAGAGCCAAGTAGGTTACCCCTGGCAACAGCAGAAACCTCCTTTTTCTTTAATCTTCATACTTGTGACACTCCTGAAATCCGCTCAACTACGCATTCACTGACCATTGTCACATGCGTAGGCAGCAGCCACCCTTTGAGTAAATCCAACTCAAGTACTTTTCTCACTCCAATTCCCTACTCTGTCTGTTACTGAACCAACCTACATTTAGTAGTCAATACAGCACAGGGACTACTTTACTTGTTTCCAGCAGTTTTAGCATTTATCATTTGCTCTTACACCTCATAACCCACTAACACTCACTATAAGATACTTTGTTGCGGTAATCTGGACTCACTGGATGATACAAAATGACTATACTATTTGTTACATTTTCAAAGACAATGTGGCAACCTGGGGCACTCTATCTGTATCAGCTGATTTAGAGATGACTTATTAACCTTGTCTAGGTCATTATCAAGCAATTGTATCTCTTTTTCTGACTTGCAGATCATTATAAGGAAAGCTCATATTTCACTGCTTTCTCATATTGTTCACTCCCACCTTATTCCTATTTGACATAGGTGTGAGCTTTTTCTATGTTGTTTTTTTTGTTTGTTTTTTTGCTGTCCTCTAGGCCCAACCCCAAGGGACCTATTTTTAACTAATAAAATTACATTTTAACAGAATTATTACCCACCATAAGAAGGCTGTGCCCCGCCAGGGAGATTTCTTTATATCCTTCTTTGGATATCTTCTTCTTGTATCTACCTACCTTACTCCCTGGGAGAACCTCCACAACCATACATATTATATTATAAACAAATTAGTCCTGTGCCATCTCCCCGTCCCCTTTTACCTCAAAACCGGTCCTTTAACCCAGATAACAAAGTGTTAGTGCTGGTACCCACCACAGAAAGTAAGATGTATGCACAATGGCAGGGTCCTTATAAGATCATAGAGTTGGTGGGACCAGTCAATTACAAGGTGGGTAGAAGGAGGCAGGTACAAATCTACCATGTAAACCTGTTAAAACCTTGGAAGGAAAGTGCAAGTTAGCCCTCTTAGCTACGAAAAGGTTCCAGAATGCCAGGTACCCATTGAAGTCACACTTACTCCTGGACAGAAACGGGAAGTGGTAAACTTGGTGAGGCGCTACCAAGATATATTTTCTGCTTTTCTGGGAAAGAAACAGGTCATCCAAAATGAAGTTGTGACTCTACCCGGGATGGTCATTAAACAAAGGCCATATTGCATACCCGAAGCAAAGCGGGCAGCGGTAAAGCAGGAGGTGGAAGAGATTTTAGACCTAGGGGTTATAGAGGAATCCACCAGTCAGTGGAATAATCCAATTGTCTTAGTACCTAAGCCTTCAGGTGCTTTAAGGTTCTGCAATGACTTCCATAAACTAAATCAAGTGTCCCGGTTTAATTTTTCCTATGCCATGGGTGGTTGAATAAGCAGAAAATGTAGCCAATAATTATCTCACTACACTTGATTTGAGAAAAGGTTATTGACAGATTCTGTTAACAGAAGCTGCTAAGGCAAAAACAGCCTTCTCTACCCCAGAGGGCTTATTCCAGTATAAAGTGCTGCCATTTGGTTTACATGGAGCCCCAGCAACCTTCCAGAGAGCTATGAATAAGTTGCCGTGGCCCCTCAGGGAATATGCAGCTGAATATTTAGGTGACATTGTTATTTTCAGCTCTGACTTGAAGTCACACCTACCAAAGCCATTTTAAAATCTCTAGGGGCACATGGGTTTACCGCCAACCTTTAGAAATGTGCCAGTGGTATGGTAGAAGCCAAATATTTGGGGTACATTATGGGCAGAGGACAGCTTAGGACATTCTCGGTTTGGTGGGATATTATCACATGTTCAATCGAGATTCCTCCACTAGAGCGGCTCCACTAACTGAATCTCTTAAAAAAAACAGTCCCCAGACAAGATAACGTGGTGTAGACCAGTGGAAACTGCTTGGCAGGATTGAAGATGAGCTTTGTGTACCGAGCCTGTCTTGCAAGCTCCTGACGAAAAACAATTTGTGTTACAGACGGATGCTTCTGGGATAGGATTAGCAGCAGTCCTTTCCCAAGAGGGAGATGGAGAGGAGAAAACCATCCTCTACCTTAGCCAATTATTGCCCAGAGAGCGCAAGTACTCAACAGTAGAGCAAGAGTGCTTAGCCATTAAGTGGGCAGTTGAGTGAGTCCTTGAGGTATTATATATTGGGACGAGAATTTTCACCCTTACAATGGATGCATACAAACAAGGTGAATGCTCGTGTCACCCATTGGTTTTTGGACTTATAGCCATTTAAGTTTGAAGTGAGGCATCGTCTGGGGAAGCAGCACCTCAAGGCCTATGCCCTTTCCAGGAGGTTTGTAGGTCCTGATCCTCCAAGCAACCCTATGGTGAAGCTAGTGGAGGAGGATGAAGGCAAGGTAGGTGACCTCTGTAAAGTGGTTGAGGGCTGTGTACCCAGGTGGATGACACAAATAGAGGTGGGCGGGGCAGAGAGCTCCCCTGAAAATGTAGTAGCTTCACCAGCGTGGTTGAAGCTCAGGGGGAGGAGTGTGTCAGAGACAGCATCTCTCCACATGAGAGTAATGTGGATGATCCAGACCAGGTTTTGGAGCAGAAGCCAGGTGTGTAATCAGCAGCACCTGTGATTTCCTGATACAAGTGCAAATGCTCTTGATGGTGGATTAGCTGCCCAAGCGATATGCCAGGGTATGGGCTATGGTAGGGACCACTGGAGCATTTGCAAGAGTCTGTTTATGCTGTGATTACCTGTATGCTGCTGCCTGTTACTACGCTTGCCTATGGAATACATCTGGTATGCTGTGTCCTCCTATAAAATAAAGATCAAAGTCATCATTTGAATCCATGTGTGTGTGTGATTCTTGTCACAATACATATAGCTATAGGTCATAATATTATTGAAAAGAGCTCACTTTATTAATCAGGTGGTATTTTTAAAAAAACTTTTAATTACAGAATTGATACCAGAAGCAGCTACTCAACTGTGTTAATGGAAAACACACTAAATGACCTTTGCTATCTCAACCAGAATAAACTATTTGTGCACAGCATAAACTACTAAATATAGGATGGAAACTGCGCTAATGATTGATTGACATGGCTGAAACAATAATAAAGCACACATGTATGTATTTCAACATAATACAAGTACAAATATTCTGGGGTGCTATTTATCAGCACCTTGTAGTATAGATCAGTTTCTGGCTAGTATCCTGCAAGAGGAGCAGCAATAAAGATTTGTATTATTTTATTATTATTTATAAATGAGAAAGCACACATGTATATATTTTAACATAAACGTACAATTTTATATATTGTACATGTATATATTGTACATGTATATATATATATATACAGTTCCAGGGGGATGGCGGCACTCTTCCTTATATGTGTCTCATCTTTAAAATCAAAATCATTTTGATTTTAAAGATGAGACACATATAAGGAAGATATAAAGTGTCCTATGGTCATAGTATATTGGTTGCATTATGGGATAACCATGCTCTGTGTTCTAATTCTGTCATGTGGTTTACACTTGAGTTTTTAATGTTTTTCTGATGTATTGTGTTTTTGTATTTTTCTTCAGGTGTTTGGCCGTTGGTGTGCGGGCGGCCATATTGTATATTGCGGTTGCTGGGCAACCATGTAGCACGGGTCCCTTCGCGCTCTCCGTAGCGTCTATGAGCAAATGACGTCATCGTGAAGCGCTGATGTGGAAGACGGCGGGCGGCGCGAACGGAGGGTAAGGTATGTATGTGTGTATTTTCTGTATGTTTGTCGTTCTTCCTGCACCTTGATAAAGGGGTCGCTGAGACCCAGAAACATTGGGCTAAAACCCGTGAGTGGTGTTTTCTTTCATGCGAGTGCCGCCATCCCCCTGGAACTGTACATACAGCAGGCTTTGTACTGCACATCGGAGGGCACCGCAGCTGCATCCACAGGATAGTTGACACGACATTACCATTTGCCTAAACTCGGGAGTGCCTCCTCACAAAGATTTATATATATATATATATATATATATATATATATATACAATGTCGATCCGTGGGCTGCTGGTGTGCTCCCTGCGGACAAAGAGGCGGCAATCAAAGGGCTTCAAGTGGATATTTATCGATGTAAAAAATGCATGTAAAAGACAACGTTTCAAGGCCTACATTGGCCTTTTCATCAGGTCATATAGCGTGCATAATCAAGTAAGGTAGATACATAAGTGAACTTATGTATCTACCTTCCTTGATGATCCCTATATATATATATATATATATATATATATATATATATATATATTTGAAAAAGGCGCCTCTGCGCCGAAACGGCCCATCAGGGTAATTGGTTGGTTTCACGGACGCTACTACTTTGTGAGATCCATGCTGCTGTTTTCCATGTTAGATCCACTGCTGCCCGTGATAAGTATATTGGCCTTTTATACTATTATCTCACAATAAATGTGTGTTGAATCCTTTTTGAACTTTATTTGCCTGGATGTGCTGGTTCTTTCAATAGCCTTTCGACTACTGGTATAAGTCTCTCTCTTTCTCTCTCTCTCTCTCTCTCTCTCTCTCTCTCTCTCTCTCTCTCTCTCTCTATATATATATAGCACAATGGTCCGGCACTCCCAATAATAAAAAGTAATACGTCTGGTGCCTTCACAGAAGGGTAGATACAAAGCACAGGATGGTGCGGCACTCAGGTTGAAAGGAAATAAATACTCAGGTAGCTATGAGAGTAATGCGACAACCTTTTAAATTGTATTAAACAAATTTTGTCAAGTCTTATATATACACAAAATTAATTGATTGCATTCAATACAATTATATCGGCTATAACATAAGTCCTCCTATAGGGGCGTGGTATGATATTCTGACCATCGGGATTCCGATGGTCATTAGTGCAACATCGGAATCCCGACTCCTGGTACTCCGACAGGGACTGAGCACTACAGGTTTGTAGATAAGTGCTTTCTGCGCTTGCTACAGGTTCTATTCTCCCTCTATGGGGGTTGTGATCTCCCACAAGGGAGAGTAGCTCCTGTCAGTCGGGATCCTGAGAGTCGCTGCTGGAAATAACTACTATTTATGCAGACATCTCCCAAGGAAAAAAACACCTCTCTTTTGCTACCATTGTATGCAAAGTCCATATATAGGACCTTATTCAACTTTGCCAGTACTGAAAATCATGAGTTTTGGTACTTTGTGCATGCGCGTGTGCGGCATCACACATGTGCTCACCAGGGCCGGCGCTACCCACTCAGCAGCTCCTGCAAAGCAGGGAGGCGCCATGCTGAAAAGGCGCTTTCTCCCTCCCTGCTCTGCTAAAGCTGCCTCAGCCCTCACTGTCACTGCCTCCTGCCAGCCGCCCGCGGGCGGTCAGCAGTATAAAGATTTGCTCCCTGCACCGCGAGTGCACACAGCCTGCATGCCGCCTGCAGTGCCTGTCTGACAGCGGGCGGCAGTATGGAGAGGCTGAGCAGCTCCCTGCAATGCGCACACACACTGTCCTCCTCCTGCGAACTGCACCCTCTTCCTCACGGACACTTGCGCTGAGGCATGTAGCGCTGTCTGTGAATGCCTAAATGACTTGTCATGTCCGGATCCGCCCCCTACCCCTTGCTCCCTGCGCCTGTCAGCTGTCAATCAAATGACGAACAGGCAGCAGCGGCGCCTCCCCTTCCTTCCCTCTTCTCAGTGTGCTGTGCCAGTGCCACTGCCAGTCCTCAACACTCCGCCCCCTCTATCTCCTCCCCTCTTCTTCCATCTCCTCCTTCTCTCCCCTCCTTTCCCCCTCAGTCATGAGAGGGGTGTAATGGCGTCCTCAGCATCCTGCCTACGCAGATAGAAGAGGAGGGACTGCACAAGAGTTAAACAGCAAAAGAACAGTGAGTCTTTTATTATACATGTTTATAACAAATTTCTTAATAATTGTAGATTTTTTTTTATATTAATTTAGACACTTTTTAAATAATGGGCTGGGTTATGTGCCTAAAGGTGGCCATACACGCTGCAATAGCAGCGTGCGATGGGATTTGCGCTCCCGTGGGCATCGCATCGCACAGTACAAAAAGTATGTACTGCACATACTCTCAGCGTGTATGGGCACCTTTAGTGCCTGCAATATTGTGCGGACACAGCACTGAGATGGTGTATGCATACATGTACATGCACCCGAGATCCTCCATAGTATACACTCCCACAATTGGGCTGCAGCTTGTTGCAATGGCAATGTGAAAGGGCGCAAAATTTATGGTTTGCAGGAGGGCCCCGGACACCCTAGCACCGGCCCTGGTGCTCACCCTTTAAACGGAAGTCGCATTCATTAAAATACAACCAGTCTAAAGGCCGATGGGGGTGGCGAGGTGGTGTTGTAGGGGCAATGACACAACATTACAGGGGCGTGGTCAGGACATCGCAGGCATCTCTGGGCCATTTGTGGGGTGGGCAGCGGAGGCTGCGTGATGTTACACACAGCCGCTAAGACCCTAAACATGGCGGCAAGTCGGCTGCACAGCCAGGGAACTACCCTTAGCATGGGAGCGCTTCGCTGTATTGTGAAGCGCTTGCATAATAATGATGTGATTGCATGTTTGTTCAATCATGGGGAGGGAACAGCATACGCAGCGTATGCAACTGACAGAATGGCTCCCATGTGGTACCAGTCAGCCTCAGGGACGTGCGGTGAGGTAAATGGCTGAGGAGTCCCAGGCAAGTACCAGAGTCAGATCTGCACACAATATATGAGCCATGGGGTACATACCAGCATTCGCTGAGTTTTGATGAGATGTACAGATGTACAGAAAAGGTAGGCAGGTGATAAGAGATGTACAAATGTACAGAAAAGGTAGGCAGGTGAGGCACTGCCTCACCTGCCGTAGACTTTTTACTCCAGAGTTTTGACTTTAAAAATAAGTTATTTTACTATATATATATTCTTTGTATTTTTTACATACTTTATAAACTCAAAACTCTGTCGCATATAGTAGTATGACAGGAAAGGCTGTGCCTCACCTGCCTCACCCCACCGCCAGACTGTGAGATGGAACCCACCAGTAAATATCATTCTGCATGCTGCAAACAGCTGACTCACTTGGCCCATCAGCTGTTGTCACACTGTGGAGCTGGTGTTCTGTGAATCGAGTTTGTATAATATACAAACACACATACATTCACACACAAATTATTATTATTATTTTTACTTTTTTAAGGTTGGGCATTAAACTTTAACTTGCCTCTGGGTGCCTGGGAAGAACTTACGCCTCTGATCATAACTAGCTATACTATATATATAAAACAATAACAATTTATCAATAAACTGGAAATATGAAGCAATATGGATACAGTTCGTTCAATAACTTGTTTATTTTGTAGATCTTGTTTGTCAAAGTTAAAACATGTACAATAGACCCAACGCGTTTCATCTATAAAGACTTCATCAGGGGAACAGAGTAATACATCTTCAATAAAGAGATAAGATCTCCTGAAACTTCTTTCAATAAAGAAATAAGATCGCCTGAAAATTATTTTAGGGATAGACATCCCTTATTTCCCAAGTGATTCTTAAGTTTAGTCTCTTGTGTGTTTGTGAACATTTAGTGATTCTGTGATTCTTATCTTCCGAGGTGTGTATAAATACACCGTTAGGAAAAAACAACCCTATATGGGTTAAAAGACTGGGATTCCTTCCAGTATGAGCCAATACTGAAGATGGACAAAGATATTTCTTCAGTGAAAGACAAGTAGGTTTCTCACTATGGGACCTCCTTCTCCTACAGGAAAAGCTGCATACACGAAGAAAGATATACTTGTATATATATCAGAGAGCGCCACACAATTGGATGAATAATTTGTAAATAATTTATTTCTGCATAAACAGTATATTAAAATAAATTAAATCATATACATACAATATATAGGATTAATAAAATTGATACACTCCCAATGAATAGATATATAATAATGGAAATTTGTTATGGCCAAATCCTGGAATGGTATTTAATATTCAAAAAAGCTCCACCATTAATTGAAGTGTCACGTGCTCAATTGAAGTATATTCAAATTTCTCACCCTGAATGGTTTTTCAATATTGAAGTTCCCCACTGTGCAAATATATTGGATATTGCTCCGGCTACTTCGTTGTCCCACTGTCCTTTAATGGGTCTTAGTGGCAGGAGAATCTGTTGATAACCGGCTGTTATAGCTGCATAAGCTTGTCAGCACAAGCTAATAATGTTGTCTCTTTTATCAGCTGATAATTTGCCTTTAGAATAAAGAGGCCAGTAGCGGTACCTTAAAAGTTCTGTGAGGGTTAGGGTCCGGCAGCAGCAGGAACTGGAGCTTGCAGACAGCTCAAACTACACCCACACAGCAGCCACCGCCTGTTGACGTGCTGCCGCTGGTGGAATCAGCAGGGAGCGAGCCGTCCGTCACAGAAGCAGCTGGTGTAGACACGCCAGAGATGACCACAATTGAGGTGATGCAAAAACTGTCAATTAGGAGCTTTCCAGGCACAGTTGGTCGTAGTAGTATATGCGGTGAGCTGAGTTGAGGGAGGAGTGTAGAGAGCCCCAAAACCTATTATGTTAGTCCCTGGCCCCACAATTCCTGATGGCAGCCCTGCTTGCATGCTAGCAACGGGATTCTGGTGGCGGTGGGAGCTCGGCCGGGCGGTGCTTACCTGCTTGCTAGGGGAGAATACTCAGCTACTGTATAGAACACAGGTATGAATCAGGCCCTATATCATGGTTGCCTACCTGACCCTCTCCATGAGGGAGAAAATGCTCTGTTCCTGGACTTACCTGGTAATGTATGATTGCCCTCACCTGCGGTGAAACACCTTTCTCAGCAATTAACTAGCTCCCCACAGGTGATGGCAATCAAACATTACCCGGTAAAGCTGTGTACACACGGGGGCAAAAGGGGCTGAAATCGCTGGAAATATGGTCACTGGCGACCATATTGCCAGTGATGGGAGTGTGTGCTCCCATTTTCAGCCCCGTTCTAATTGCTGGCTCCTGCGACCAGCTGATTACCTCTGCGGCACCGCCAGCAGAGGTTCCCTTCATCAGCGACCATCTCTGATCGCTGATGAAAAGGAGAAACTGAGCAATATATCTCCCCCGTGTGTACGCACCTTTAGTCCAGGAACAGAACATTTTCTCCCTCATGGAGAGGGTCAGGTAGGCAACCATGCCCTATATCCAGGGGCGGATCCAGGATAAAATGACAGGGGGGGACACCATGATAAAAGAGGGTTTGGGTGGGGGAGGGGGAGGTGTTAGTGGTGCATGCTAAGAGAGCGGCAGAGAGTGGGTGGGAATGGGATTAAAAATAGGCCCTGGCATTTAAAGTATGCAGGCCCACCATGGCGACAAAAGTGAAGCATGTAGTTGTGCGCGCGCCAAAGGCGCGCAACGGAAAAGGGGTGTGGCCACTCAACAGGGGGTGTGTCCTTGAGTGTAGTGTAACACACCATATACAACTTCTACACATTATGCAACAAAATACTAGACCCCATTACACTTGCCCCTTACACATGATGCAAATGGATTGAGCCAAAATTCAAATAATAACACACGGATTGAGCCAAAATTCACATAATGCCAAATGGATTGAGCCAAAATTCACATAATGCCACACGGATTGCGCCAGAATTCACATAATGGCACACAGATTAAGCCAAAATTCACAATACGCTTCATAAACAGGGACATTGTCCACCAAAGGCGCGCATTAAACATTTACACCATAATGTCCATTACATGTTAAGTTACACGCCATTACAGTATGTCCATTATGTATTATGCCAAACACCATAATGCCTATTAAAAATTATGCTACATAAGTGCTGCTTATCTACATGCTCATTGCCAAGGGTTCCATGCTCATTGCCAGAGGTTCCATGCTCGTTGCCATGTGGGATTACATGCTTATTGCCAAGGGGGAATACATGATCGCGGTAAATGGGGTACAGCCGCCGCCAGGCAGAAGTGATAGCCACTGACAGTGGCAGAGCCGGGCTGCATTCAGATTACTGCAGGTCCTGGCTATTTGATATACGGTAATACCCCTTTCACACCAGAAAACCGCCCCTCCCCCCCTTTATCTCATTTAACCGGCTATATCTTCGGAACCAACTGACCCATTTACATGAAACAAGTATCATATTGAAGAACTTTTGAGTGGGCTTTGGATGATTTTGGTCCAGTGAAACTGGAACGTTTGGTTCGAGAGTAATCTGCCCTCAAAGCACATGAACAGCCATGAAATTACATTTCAAAAATAAAAAAAATTGTTTACCCGCTATATCTCTGGAACCGATTGACCGATATGGACCAGCCTGATATCATATTGAAGGCCCAGCAATTTTGAATTGAATGAGATCAACCATAAGCTTCTGTGATGCCAGGGGGGGAACTGGCAGCCGTCAGAACCGGGTGGGGGTCGGAATTAACGGGTCCCAAATTATCCTATGGGGAAAAAGTTACCGATTTTCCAGGCGATTTCTCCGGTTCCCGGGGGGCTAGAGACACGGGGCTGGGCTCGTTGGAAAGCCCTGGTCCTCAGCTACAAAATGAAATGACAGGGGGGCACATGCCTGGGTGCCCCCCCCCCCCCCTGAATCTGCCAATGCCTATATCCCATTGACCTCTTCTCTTATCTTACCTTATTTGCCAGTGGCAACTCTTCCAAGTGCTAAATCCCTGGTAGCTTTTGACTCTAAAATCTGCAGGGTCTTCAGAGCTGATACAATTACAATATACAGTGAGTGAAAAGAAAGGAAATGAGGGGGCATGGATAAACCAGCTCCTACTAGAAGAGGATACTTACTGCAGGAAATTCCATTTTAAATGGAGATCATACTTTCGGTACATTTTCCCTTTATGGGACAGACCTAATCTCAGAGATCAACCCCCCATCGCCCTTTACAAAGGCTATATTCAAGGAGAAGTCTGGCTCACTGATTAGGTCAACTGTGCAAGACACTTTCCTGTTGGGCAGGTGAATGTCATAAAACAATAGAACAATGCACTGACCTGATATGACATAAGAATGGATATCATCATTAAATGTCCACATTTGTATGTTTTATACATGGTTGCCTACCTGACCCTTTCCATGAGGGAGAAAATGCTCTGTTCCTGGCCTTCCCTGGTAATGTATGATTGCCAGCACCTGTGGTGAAACACCTTTCTTATCAATTACCCAGCTCACCACAGGTGATGGCAATCATACATTACCAGGGAAGTCCAGGAACAGAGCATTTTCTCCCTGAAGGAGAGGGTCAGGTAGGCAACCATGTTTTAATTCTAGTATTGAAGCTTGAAATCCTGGGATTACAGGATTAGTTAGTGCATGCCCATTTTTTGGGGTGCAGCGTGACATGATGTCAGAGGTCCTGTTGTGCAGCCCACCACACCCCGGTCAAGAAGATGTGGATTGAAGGAGTGATGGGGCCTACACATGTAGTGATGCATACCTCCCAACATGACCCACTCCAGGAGGGACACAATGCTCTGCTCCTGGACTTTCCTCTTAATGTATGATTGCCATCACCTGTTTTAAACAGGTAAATGGGTAACAAAGGTGTTTCCACACAGGTGAGAGCAATCAAAAATGAAGAAGTCCAGAAACAGCATTGTGTCCCTCCTGGAGGGGGTCATGTTGGGAGGTATGCATTAACACAGTGGTGTTACAATAGCCCGCAGACCCCACGGTGGAGGGGAGGCACTGTGTAAGTGTGGGAGCCAATCTGCGGGTTATTGTCACGCAGCTGCCACCTGCCCTGTCTGTGTCCGGGACCCGTAGATTACTGTTCTACGGTCCTGGCTCTTCTCTGGGCTCCTGCTGCAGTGCTATGAAAACTGACCATCACAAAATGTCTGCCCCCATACAGCAGACAGTTTTCAGGATGCTAGAGGAGGTTACGGCCTACGACTCCTACGTTCCTAAAAAATGTTCCTAAAAAACCGGTCTGCTATTAGGGGCAGCAATTTGAGGAGCGCAGGTCTGTGGGTCCCTGCAGATCTGGTCTGCGGGTCCCTGCCAAGAACGCGACCCTGCTGGTCCCACTCACCTCCGAAGGCTGGGAGTTTCCAGGTGCATACAGCTGCAGGGACCCCTGGGCTCCTCCTCCCTGCACCCTGAAGGGAAAGTCCTGTTGGTAGGGAGGAGGCAGTCACCAGGAAGCTGCCTGGAAAGCAGGTGAGTGGGGCCAGCGCGGATGATGCGGGCTGCGGAGGTCAGCCCTCCGCTTGGTAAGAAGCCCGAAGGCTTCTATAGGGTAACACCCTGCAGCCATTTGGGGGTGGTAACCATGCATTTTCTGGGAGTACCCCATCCATTGGGAGGGAAGGTCGCTGACATCATCAGCTGCCTCATTCTCCCCATGGCCATTGCAGCGCCTGGCTTATTCTGTAGAGCACCCAGGGGCGGGGGGGTCCGAGTACCCAGAAACCCCCCATGAAGAAGCAAATACATTTTTTGCTGCTCGAGCATCGCGGCCATAGCTCCGCCCACTTTCTGGATTAGGCTCCGCCCACTCACAGCATTTCACCGCAAATCGCTGGGCTGTATAATGATGGAAGAGCTGAGACACAGGAAGGAGTACCTTCTAAGACTTTATAAGGACTGGGACTGGCAATTCAGACCGACTAGGGTAGAAGCACTTTATTATTATTATTTATTCCATCTGGAAACCCCCCTTTACAAATTCTGCATTTGCCCCTGCTTACTCGGTGCTGCAAACAGAGGGGGAAACCAATCGATGGTGATTGATTTTGAATGGTTGTCCCCCGATTGCATTCACAGCTGTGCAAATGGGCGGGGGAGTGCTTTCGGCGGGTGCATTTACCTGATCGATGGGCTCCGAGAACTCACAGACCAGCAATCAGGTTTGAATCGGGCCGTTAGTTCATAGTTAATTTCTGTCACCCAATCCTTTCTTATAAATGACACACCTTTCTTATAAATGAACTAGTTCAACAAACAGGTGATGGCAATCATAAATTAAGAGGGAAGTCCAGGAACAGAACTTTTTTTACCTGATGGAATGGGTCATGTTGGAGGGTATGCATCTTTCATGATCAGCTGAAGGGAAATTGTTCACCAATATCTTTTATCTTTCATATCTTCTAGTGTGCATGGGCCTAAAATTGACCACTTTGTCTGTAGGACCAATTTGTGTCTGTTTTCCATGTTTAGGAGCAAATGGTAAATTGTAATTTGCTCCCAAAAATTTCCAGATTTTCATTCCAACCAGCTAGATTGGAAAGATAATCTTCTAGTGCACAGGTTCTCAAACTCGGTCCTCAGGACCCCACACAGTGCATGGTTTGCAGGTCTCCTCACAGAATCAAGTGAAATAATTAGCTCCACCTGTGGATCTTTTAAAATGTGTCAATGAGTAATGAGTGCACCCGTGCACCTGCCGGGTGACCTGGAAAATGTGAACTGTGTGGGGTCCCAAAGACCGAGTTTGAGAACCCTTGTTCTAGTGTGTATGGGCCTTAAGACTCTTGAGGATATCTCTGGCGTGAGCCATGCTGCTTAATGTATCATGACCCCCCCCACACACACCACCCCCTGTCGTTTATCGCTCATGACATCAGCAAAGGTGTATGTCCCCGTCCCCACCGGCACTGCGCTGAGTACACACTGGGCCTGATTCAGACCTGTTCGCTAGACTGCATATTCTCGCAGCCTAGCGAACAGGTCAGCGCCGCCACCACCCCATCAGTAGATAGCCGCCGTCCAGACAGAAAGAAAACCCGTCCTGTGTAAATTTGAGAGTAAATTGCGAATTGATCTCCATTGGCTATCCACGTACAAATCCATACGCAATTCACTCACCATTCAATGGTTTTTCCAGTCTGGGCAAATGTGAAAAAGTGTGATCCTTCCACAACTCTGCAACAGATACAGGGCCAGATGCACTAAGCTTCAAAAGTGATAAAAAGGAGAGTGATGAACAACCAACCAATCAGCTCCTACCTGCCATGTCACAGACTGTGTTTGAAAAACATCAGACAGGAGCTGTTTGGTTGGTTGTGTATCACTCTCCATTTTATCACTTTTGAAGCTTAGTGCATCGGGCCCACAGGCTGATTAAGGCTGGTGCTGACGTCACAGACCCTACCTGGGTATGCCTGCATTTTTCCAGACACAACCAGAAAACGGAAGGTGTAGACCCACAAACGGAGACTTCCTGTCTATCAAATCAGGAGGCGATTGCGATTAGATAGTTTTGCTATTGCTGTCGCTATTTGGACATGCACAAGTGCACTATGATCCATATGCACGCACAGTCGTACGATAATGGATTGCAAATTCACACCTCAGCAATCAGCTCTAAATATGTAAATAAGCCCCCTTGTGCAGTATGTAAAATCTGCCTATGGACAAAAGGATTTAATCCATTAGCCATTAAATCTGTACAATCCAGGTAACAATGGGCCTATTCTGATTCATTCAGAATGGAGCGAATTTGGCCTCGTTCCAATGTTTGGGGGTCTTCATATGCGTAAGCATGCAGTTGTGCAGGGGGGCAGTGTTGGGACCGGCGGCATTTCTGGGGCTCAGTAATGGTGCCTGTCAAGGGCGTAACTACCATAGGTGCAAGGGGTGCAGCTGCTATGGGGCCCAGAGCTGAAGGGGGCCCATCTTTGCTGTCTAAGTAATATGTTTTACATACATTTATCACCATCAGTTGCTAAATAGGGGGCCCTTACAAACCTTTGCTATGGGGCCTAGAAATATCTAGGTACGCCACTGGTGACTGTTGACCATGTATGTTACATGTAAAGTTCTGTTGCATCTGTTTGATAAAGAAAAAACAAAAAGTGCAGGTAAGCACTTTTTTTTTCCAGAGGAGGGGGGGGGGGGGGGGGGGGCATTCGAAAATAACCCAAGTGGATGTGTATGAAACCAGATTGCCAGGTTGTGCAGTAATAATAACTAACAATAGTTTTCCTGGAAAAACCTCTAGAAATGGCCACAGAATGCACAGTGTGAGATAGTTCCCGCGGATACCAGGAATGTAAAACCACTGGATGCAAATATCTAGATATATTCCGATTTTTTTTTGGTCTTTTTTCTTCTTTTGCCTCCTCAGAGACGACTCTGTGACCCACAGTGAGGGAGTGGACGGGCTGAAACCTAATCCTGTCCTCTGGAATCTGGGTGTTCCTGGGGGCTGGGCCTGCGATTGTTCTGCGAGAGAGACCCTGCCTCTGCCTGTGTGCAGCCCAGAGGAGGGGGAGCAGAGGAGACTCCCAGCAGGGGGAGGTCATCTGCACAGAGTGCCACTAGGTAGTTGTGAAGTGAATGAGAGGAAGGGGGAAAGGAAGTACAAAAGGGACTGAGGAAGATCAAAAGCCCAGCAGAGAGTAATCCCAGCATGGTCGGGGAGGGGAGCAGGGAGGGGGGCAGGCTGGCAGGACACTGGCTGCACGGGAACATTTGCTGAACACCTCTGAGAGCGGAGGGGACGAGGCTGCTGCTGGCTGCTGCTAATGGGAGCGCATCCGAGACCGTAGACCAGGTAATCCCGGCATCCTGACCTGCACTTCTCCAGGTAAGAATGCACGATCCCCCTTGCATTGTATGGTTGCATTGTCTGTTTCCCCTGCGCTGCTCGGCAATGTAACCATTTCCATGCCGGGCATCCCTAACCCACCTGCCTGCCCAAAATGTACCTAGTCACTTACATTGTTACAAAGTTGCTTTCAGATCGGTTTCTTTGTATTATTGAAACCTCATAATCCATGGTAGGTAACTATGATTGTCATGCGTTTAATGCAGGTGTGCATGTGGCAGGGGACAGAGCCCGGATATCTGGTACAGACCTGGCTGGCAGCCCGGCACTACAGGGATAGACATCACCTAGCTCGTGTTACAGGGGGCACCCCCGGCTGGCACTACCAGGATTAATGTCTGTCCCTTATTCCATCAAGCAGACAGTGGGGGCGACTTCTGGCACCAGGCACGGGCAGCCCCCTCCCCACTCTCTCCAGCCTGGAACTGAGCCTTGTAAACAAGCCCCTAATCCGGTGTTGGAGACACATGCACACCAGGTCCTGGCCACACAGTCCCCTGCCCCTCACTAACTCCCTCTGTCTCCTTGGATACTTCTTTTATATTTAATGCTTTTCAGGTTTTAGTAACACAAGGGTTAAATCCCTGACCACATTGCTGAGTGCCAGCCTGATTTAATAAAGGTGGTACTGGTGGTGAGATAGAGGAAGGCTTTGTTCCCGCACACACCTGCTACCCTGCACTGTAGTAATGGTAGCAGCCTCAGTGCACACCTTATCTTCTATCATGTAACTTTACATTTTTTCTATTTATCTTGTCTACAAATGATCTCTAAAATCCTTTAACTGTAAGACCATGCAAAGCAATTTCAACCATAGCAGACATCTAAGTGTTTTGAAGAATGTGTAAAATGATCATTTTTCCCCCAGTGTTTATTCAAAAAGAAAAGTTAGTTAAATCCTTCTTCTGTTTTTACTTTCTGCATAGTGTAATCTGCCTCCCCCTGGAACACTCCCCTGTTTGCCTGTGGGGCACGTCTGCTAATACACCTACTGAGCTGCAGTGATGAGACAGCCTGATTCATAATGCATACTGTGTTATTATGTGTTATAGTTGGAGGGAGTCATAAAAACAATGTGAAATCATTTCCAGGTGGCGATTTAAAAGCATTAGAGGGATTCTGACCATGCGCTCACAAACCTGCGATGGGAATATACTTTTTCTGTTCGTACATGGGTTTGTCTTAGGTGACCTTTTAAATTTCATGGTTTCTTATACTTTCATGAGGTGTTTTTTTTTTTTTCCTACTTCTGTGATCACACTGATTGTGTTTGCAAGTCAACTGTTGTAAGCTACATCTGTAATGTTTATACAAGTGGGGTTCACAGCAGCCTCCAGGGCAATTGGTGGAAGAGTTGGTCACTTTATACTGCTAGTGGCTGTGCTGGTATGTTTATATGCATAGAGGTGTGTATATGGAAATTGGCTTCAATAGTGCCCATTCATAGTCCAAATACATGGCCAGAGGCCTGCAGGTGAAGTATTCATGCATTGTTTTTTTGCTTTTTCTGAAAAGTCAGTGAGGGTGGGTTCTGTTTATAATCTGAACAATGATCCCTATTAGGCTCTGAGAAATGCCGTTGTGTGCGTCTGCATGTGTTATTTTGGTGAACGTAGCCATTTGTTTATTTATTTAGTGGCCACTATTGTCTAGGATGAAGATGAGAAACACAACAACAGTAGGGAGCTTCCAGTAGATCATGACACCCATTAGTAGATGCCAAGACACACTCCAATGTTGTGTTCCCTGCAGCCTGTTTGTATATATGTGGCTGTGGTAAGGCCTAGCATTCCTCTACTCCCAACAGGTGTTTTGTTCTATTCTTTATTTATGTTATTTCAATTGGAGGTTCTCTAGACTCAGTGATCGCCTTACCCAGCAATACTTTTGCAGGGAGTTGTATGGAATGCGCATATGATTTCAGTAAAATTATACTTGGCCATTTCAACGTGGACCAGCGTCTTTCTCTCTAGTGATACAGTACAAAAGCATCCCCCCCCCCCCCCAAATACAACGCAAACTTGACCAATGCTTAATGGCTGTTTGCCTGTCTCCAAAGTAACTTTAAGGGGGAGGGGGGTAATTTGATCTGGGTTGGCACAATCTGTAAGCTTGAATTAGAAATCACATTATCTATCTTCCCCTATCAAAACTAACATAGGATAAGCAATGCAAAGAGACATTTAATTGGCACAGTGCTTTCATTCATAAAAATTATTTGTTAACTTCCTATGTACTTGCAGATATGTGACTCACTTGCTATTGTGAATACTCAATTAGGAAGACTGGGGCTTATCTGCAGACTGGTGAGTCAGTGCAGTAGGGCAGCTTCAACAAAGACCAGGCTGCTCACCTTTCTTTATAATTGCTTTAGCTTCTTATCAACCTTACTGCATATTTGTGTACCAACAAAGCTATACAGTATGTATCCGACCAAAATAGGTTCCACTAAACTCATCAGCGCTGATTTGGGCTAATGTTTGTGGCTGATAAAGGATGTCAGTGGGAGAGTTTGTTGTAGAATAAACGTATTTGTTTGACAGCTGCTCCGGGAGTTCAAAATCAATTACTAATACCTGGTTAATATTCTAGGCCAGTGATAGGCAGCCTGCGGACCTCCAGCTGTTGTGAAACTACACATCCCAGCATGCCTTGCTACAGTTTTAGCATTTCCTAATAGTAATACTCTGGCAAGGCACACTTAGATGTGTAGTTTCACAACAGCTGGAGGTCCGCAGGTTGCCTATGCCTGTTCTAGGCCAAGCCCCAGGCGGCTGGATAGTATGCGGTACATCTTATGCAGTCATTTTGCATATGACATATCGAATGCGATCCCAGTACTTCTCCGGGTACGATAAATCATTATGGCTACAATGATGATCTCCGTATCCGATGCGCAGATGACAGTGCAGTGGATTGTCAGTATATGAAATACAATTTATCAGCCCAGTGTATCAAAATCATGTAGAAAAGGTCTAATGCTGGGTACACACTATACGATAAACTTCAACACCGATATTGTTAACTTTATTGGCGTCACAACCTACCCGCTGAACATGCAGTCGTTGAAATAGTCAAGATTTGACTACATGTTCAGAAGGCAGGGTGGGTCATTAACGACCAGCGAGAGTGTGCATAGTTAACAATCTATTGTGTACATACTGTGTACATGTGCGATATATAGTTAACTATGTGTCACTCACAGTGTGGAAGTCCTCAGTTCCGTTTCCTGACAAGACACTATGGGCCTTATTCAAATGTCATCATGCCCGATCTACCATCGTTTTTCTTTGTTTGTGCTCATTTAGGTCAGTTTTAGCTTCGAAAAGCAAACACGCACATTAGATTGGTCGGGTTTTCTTTTTGAAAAGATCTGATTCATCGCTCAAAGGGTGACTTTTCACAGACTTCAGCTCGCAATCCTCATGGATTGCAAGCTGATATGCCTAATGCGCCAAAATGTAGCTATATTTGAATAGCTCCGTAGGGCTTCTCTTATGGCTGCTGTCGGAGTAAACATTTGATTGCGGCACTTTGTGTGGAGGTCGTATAGTCTCCAGTGCTTGCGATGGTTTCCTCTCACTCCAAAAACATACTGGTAGGTTAATTCTGCCAAAGAACACAATATGTCCCTGGTGTGTCAGTGTGAGAGATCACAGGTTCTCAAAGTCGGTCCTCAGGATCCATGTCTTCTCACAGAATCAAATGAAATAATTAGCTCCATGTGGATATTTTAAAATGTGTTAGTCAGCAATGAGTGCACCTGTCGGCCGAAAATGTGAACTGTACTGGGTCCTGAGGACCGAGTTTGACAACCACTGACCTAGATCATAGGCTCTGCTTGAGCAGGGACTTATGTGAGTGACTGAAATATTCCCTGTAAACCTAAGTGTTCAAGAGTCTACAAGATTTTGGAAATGTTCTCCCCATAGCTGACGAATGGATTGCACCAGAGACAGTGCCAGATTAAGCCTTCGGGGGGCCCGGGGTACTTTAGACAGGGGGGCCCCCTTGCACTTGTCATTACTGGCCGCAAACTGCATGGGAGAATATTACACTTTCAAAACACAGAGTAAAGGCAGAATAAACTTGGTCAATGGGTAACTGCAGGGGATATACAGTATATATATATATATATATATATATATATATATACACACACACACACACACATACTTACCACATGAAAAGCCTGCGTTTGTCCTGCTGCACCTTACTCTGTAGGAGACCTCACAGTCCTAGTGCTGCCTCTGATTAAAAACCCTCCCATGACTAAGCTGCTGCTGCTGTTCTCCATGGGCCTGAGAAGCACTTAATGAGCTCCACCAATCAGAGCTCAGTACAAACCTCTCAGCCTCTGCACTCTGGTGCAAAGTGTCATGACTCTTAGTCAACTCCCAGTAATGCACAGCACACTCATGCAATCAGTATGCCTTGGCTCCCAATGCTCAGCACCATTAATCATTGTCACATTGACAGATAGGTGAAGCTGCAGCACTACCCCACTGCCATGCACAAAACCTTTAGCTAAAAAAAAAAAAAAAAAAAAATTTTTTTTAAAAATACATGCCAACCACAGGGGGCCCCTAGCTAGAGGGGGGCCCAGGGGCACTGACCCCTTGTGCCTCCATTATAATCCGGCCCTGACCAGAGATCCCTTCCAGGAAGCCGATACTGTGCACCTGTCACAGGAGGTGGAGGCAGCTATTTTGTGACCTTAAGCAATGTTTATGAGCATGCTGCCTCGTTTACTACGGCCGTGTGACACCATGAGGTCACCCTGATGTTCATGAATATAGCTGCTTCCTGTTTGTAGGCACCAATATCACTTTTAAAAATGTAAATTTTATTATAATTATTTTAAACAATCTACAGATGACGCCTCATTTTGATTGAGATAAAGACACTTTGCTGTGTGTGTGTGTGTGTGTGTGTGTATATATATCTAATATAGGGCCCATTTCTTCTTGCTATGGGCCAGATGTACTAAGCTTGAAAAGTGATAAACCACCGGCCAATCAGTTCCTACCTGCCATGTCACAGGCTGTGTTTGAAAAATAACAGGCAGTAGCTGATTGGTTGGGGGTTTATCACTTTTTAAGGCTTAGTACATCTCGCCATATGAATGTTTAGACTTCAAAATTTTCACCTCATTCCAGAAAACTCTAGGATTCTTCATGGAATTCCTCCACTGTTCTAGACTGGGTGTTGGTTGTATCATCTGGTGTAGAGGCATCTTTGTGGGCATGAACATCGTTCTGTATTTTGTTTGAAGTCTGTCGCAGGTAATATGATCTTTCTATCAAATGGTTAGGAGTTGGCATTGTACAGAAGACTAGCTTCCATTGGCCTAATGGTGAGCCACTGGTGGGACTACAGGTTGCAGATACACTGCCAGCTGTTGACATTCGAGGCAGGCTATGCTTGTTCCCCAGTAGCTGGCAAGGCACAGTTTGGCTGTAAATGGTGTCCACACTTTCTCGGACAAGAAAGGTAATTAGTGTTCGGATTGTCGCACCAGCTGTTTTGTTGTCAGAGAGAATAGCGTTTCCCCTCTTAACCTTTTTTTGAAGTTTGTTTTCTTTTCCAGCTATTAGTGGCTTGTATAATGGTCAAATATCAGTTATTGTCTGGGCTATGGTCAGGAAAAGCTTAAGCAACACTGACTGGACTTTGATTGTCTAGAACAGCTGTGGCTCTTGAGACCTGACTTTGCACATTAACTATATGAAGAAACACATTTGCAGGAAGTTTTGCACCTAAACCCATATTTCCCAACCTTGGTCCCATAATACACACATTTACAGTCCAGGTTTTCGTGATACCTATGTTTGTATGTAGATGGTTTAAATCAAAGTAACTAAACCACTACCGCACTAGACTATTTATGGTTCTGCCGATAACGTTAACTGTATCGTATTTTGCTCTTGTTCAGTGATGTCACTTCCACCAACCAATAGGTGGATCTATTATCAATGATCTAATTATCTTTCATATCGTTGACGATATCTCGTCTAGTGTATGGGGTTTAAGGTGCTCAGGGGGTAGATTTATTAAGCTCGATGAAGTGTCTGGTTTTTATCACTGGCCAATCTGCTCCTACCTTTCATTTTTCAAACCAAGCCTGTAATGTTAGTTAGGAGCTAATTGGCTAGTGATAAAAAACAGACATTTTATCACAAGCTTAATAAATCTGCCCCTATGTGTGAAAGCGATAAAAGGGAGAGTGGTAAACCACCAGCCAATTTGTTCCTAACTGCCATGTCACAGGCTGTGTTTGAAAAAATGACAGGAGCTGATTGGTTGTTATCACTTTTTAAAGCTTCATACATCTCACCCTAATTTTGTAAGCTGTGCTCGTGTAAGGCTATTACAAAAACAGGACTGCTAGTGTGCCTTAAGGACTGTGGTTGGAAACCCCGTAGTTGTAAGTATTACCCTAAATAAATCGCCGTGGTTGTGTGTTCTTCTGTACACCATCATTTATTCTTTGCAATTTGGCCAAAATAAAACCACATGGTGTGCAGTGGAACAGTATAGCTTTATAAATAAAGGCTAATCCTCATGAACAGGAGTGGCTTCAGTTGTAACCATGCTGACCCACAGTAGGGAGGCCTCGCTCATTCCCTTTATCTGTTTGTGATCTTTGGCAAGTCTCCTAACCTTGCTGTGTTCCTGAGCAAAACATTGTCTGTCTGAGCCAGTACTGTTTCTGTGTAAAGGCCCCATACAGCCGTATATTATAGGGTTCACAGACCAAAAAGTGACTGGAATCCTGGTTTTTCTTTGTTTAATTTAGGGGCCCATAAATAATCAGTCGCAATAAATACAGATTCTGTAATTACCCCTCCCCAATCCACCCATCTGTGCCCACACATCAGATAACGTTTCAGTGGTTTGCAGATCATTGTCAGAAAGCATAGGATAATTAATTTACCAGTAGCTAAAATCTAAATCTCCTTTATCCTATGCAATTGTGCTTTCCAAATGTAGTCATTAAGGCAACCCAACAATACATTTTTAGGAATATCCCTACTTTTACACAGATGATATCTTTAAAATGACTGATGAACTAAATTGTACCCCTCTTACGCCACTGCAAAAAGACAGGTTTTTCCCTTGTGGACCGGGGTCAGCAGCGGTGTAAAAAGGGTTAACCCGTGTCCCTTTACATGGGACTTCTACCCAGGTCCTGACCAGGGTAGAACATAGGCAGGACCTGGGTAGAGGGCAGTGTACACCAGGTCATCCGACCCGGTTCCCATTTACAGCAATGGGGAAAGCCCAAAATCCGGACCGCATCGTCCTGCGGTCAACATGGAGGTTGGGCCCCCGGCCCATGTTGATGCATACACAGCCTCCGCTGCTGTACTCTGCAGGGAGGAGGTGAATGGATGCCTGTGTGTGGCATCCATTCACCTCGTGGATGGGGCTGGCGGGTGCTTGGGGGCTTAGGGCAGCTTACCTTGGTGCTGGGTTTGACCACAGCGCGGCCATCGGTGGTCTCTGAGCTTGGAGATGAGGTCATCTCTAAGCGCCGACCCCATTTACATTGCGAGTAGGCACCGCAAACTGTGCAAATCCCGGATCTTACCTGGCTTGGATCTGTGTTCCAAATGCCGGGTCGGATCCTGGATTTGGGTGTAAAAGGGATATAAGTCACATGTTGCTAAGCATGGATAGCCTTAAAACCTGAACTGTTGGGATGCCTTGAGGACTACGTTTGGAACCAATAAAATCGCCAATAGTCTGCTTTAAAATAGGAGCCTCAGAGTTCCAGAGGTGCAGTACTTTTGTGCAGGTCTGCCAGTGTGTGGACACAGAGCAGGGGTCCGTTCTGTAATAATGATTTTTGGTCTCTCCCTACAGGACACCTGTTCGGTGAATCACTTCCAGCAGAGTACCTAATGAATTGCGTATGGTGGTCCCCCCTTTTTTTATTTTATTTAAAGCTTACATAAGCTTCAAACCAGACCGTGAAATGCATTCTAAGCAGGAGTTTCCGTCCCTTGTAATTAATCTTAAGATCCAAGACTATTTAGCATTCATCAAACACGACAAATCAAACGAGCGTCGCTGCTATTTCAAAAATGTCTCCAATTAATGTGGGAACATAATTGCTGTTCTCCACTTGAGTATGACATTGGCAGCCTTTTAAAGCTGGTTTGTAGAATTAGAGCAATCTGGATACCAGGCTAGCTAACTTCTGTAACAAGGAACCATTCTGCGCTGAAATGGGTTGTATATACAGTGTGCTGCTAACGTATCAGCGACAAGCGTGTTGGTTATTGGGTTCATGCTGAAACTCTGACACGCCACTTTACCTGGCTACATAAGCAACTACAAACCTTAGTATGAAAAGCTAAAATCCATTGTAACGGTAAATATGCTGGCTGCATGGGCGGACGTTCCTACAGGGGTGTAAATAGGAATGCAGAAGGAATTCAGTTATGTAAAATAACCCCTCATAACAATGCAATGCCGAACCTCATCTTTGCCCACTGATTCCTAGACTGGCTTGCAGCCAAGCTCATGTCTCCTTGAAAGCACTTATTAAATGCACTGCCCTGTCACATAATTATGATGGGGATTGATGTTCTTATAATGCAGCTGTTATGATCATTCTGCACAAATAGCCTGTCTTCATGTCTGGGCTCATTTACCTGGTCTTATAATATAAAACTTTACCTGGACTTCTATGGGGAAAAACACAGGTACCTGATACTCAGCTGGCCATACATCAAGACGACCTGATCGTATGCAAGTCACGGAGCGGTCCAACGAGCGACCGTATGTGCTTAAAAACCACATATGATTTGCTTATGATTGTGAAGAGAGCAAACGGGTCAGACATGCAGCATGTCTGATCTGAGGGCCGACCTGCGGGACCACGCATTGTGACAAGAATACACACAATGTGTTCACGATCCGCAGAGATTGTCAGTCCGGGTCCAATGGCGTTCTGGTGTATGGGGGCTTTTAAGCAGGTGTAGCTATTTACATGTACAACAATACAGGGTTCCAGCTCATGTTGGCATGACATTGTGATTTTTACCCAAACTTTGTCCTCAAAGAGCTCTAGCAGTCCAGGTTTTAAGGATCTTCATGGTTGGCCTAAGGCAGGCATGGCCCTCCAGCTGTTGTGAAACTACACATCCCAGCATGCCTTGTTCTAGTTTTAGCATTCCCTAATGGCTAAACTGTGGCAAGGCATGATGGGACTTGTGGTCTCACAACAGGTGACTTAATTAGCTCCTCAATCAATGTAATTTAACCTTCTGAGCTGAGCCTTGGATATCTTGGTAATCTGGAATGATGGGGCGAGATATTGGCTGCATGGAAAAACCTTGCAGACCTCCTACCAAATTTTTGGATTGCCGGGGGTTTGTTCTCTGTCAATATCCACGGTATCAAATTTAAATTAAAAAAAAGAGGAAAGGTTTTTTTTTTTTCTTGCTGAACTTGTTCTGTTTTGTAATCTATATTATAATAGTCCCCCCCCCCCTGCCATATTCATGTCCTCATAGGAGGCCTGTGTGCGTACACGTGATCTGTTCTGCCTTGTAGCTCGGGGAAGGCATTTCCTTCTACAGTATATTACTTTAACAGGCTTGTAATAAGACCAGGTGGGGTCCGGGCAACGTGTCCTCTCCGCACTGTGGGGTATATTTATTTTTGCCTTCTGGTAGCATTGCTTATGTCCTCCATCCCCAGGCGGCAAACATTTAATTGCTGACCGTCTTTATGCACTGCAATGCCAGCCAGAAAAAAAAACATTTTCTATTCCATCAAAGCCATTTGATAGAAATATATTTGTTCGTTCTATTGAAAGTAATTGTTACAATCTGAGGCATAACAAGTACAAGTGTGACCCTTCTATACCTTTATTTTATAATGGGTTCTAAAAGTTGTATTTGTATACAGTGGCGCTGTATTTATGCTACCCTCTTGTTTCCCAGTTTTGTTTTCTGAGTGTAAAACAGAAACTCCTACGGTCTGGCTTCCCAAATATTGCAGGCATGTGCTATTGCACTTGGCAGGCTAGAATTAGGATTTCACATAGAATGGCCATGCAGTAACATTTGTTTTCCCCAAAAAAAAAGTGTCTTCCACTTGCGCAAATATGCGTACGTCTCCTGTGTTTATCCAATGGGCCAGTAAAAAATACAGACCCCTTGATGATCGAAATACCTGTTACATTGTGGTGTGTTTTGGACTGGGGTCTGTAAATGTTTATCGCACCCTACTTATGAGAACTGATTACTTACAGCAACACTGCAGGCAGTTATCAAGATAGAACTTGGGGGCCTAAAACCTGTACAACTTGCAACAATAACTTTTTTTTTTTTTTTTACAATATGCTGCAACTTTTAAAAAATATTGCTAAAGCAGGTGACATCCTCTGCCCTGGTGATACTGGTGCAGAGTGGTAGGTCTTAACCAACCGTTGCGTAATCCTGGCCCCCAATGTACAATACCTTTTTATTGGGAAGGGAGCAGAGATGGGAGGCTGGTGTTGAGGACCGCTACAGAAGTCACTGGAAAATAGGAAGGTGTGTTCGTGGTAATGTTTATGGCCTACTTTAAAACTGTTATTTGTAGTTAGAGTATCCCAGAACCCAAAAGTATGTTGGATATCTAATTTGACCATATTTTGGAATATTTGCATACCAAACCCAAGTCTACACAGATAATGCATTTCATATACACCTTTTACATACAGCCTGAAGGTATATAGAATATTTTTTATAATTCTGTGCATTAAAGTTTCTCCATTGAGAAATCCCAAATCAAAGCCACTATCTCAGACATGCTCAAAATTCTGTATTTCTGAATATTCCGTGTTTAGGAATCTTGTTCTTAACCTGTGCCTATAGTCCAATGGGAGAAAGAGCACTTTTTTTTTTTTTTTTTCCCTCGCTCAGTTTTTGGAGTGAGGGGGGAAATGGCGTATGCGGTCGCTAAAACAGCGAGGCTCGCAGCTAAATGCAGTGGGCTCCCTGCTTTCGCCTTGAGCCTCGCTGTTTGGGGGAATCCTCGCTGTCCTCTGACAGCGAGGATTTCCCCGGAACGTAGAATAAGGTGAGCGGCCGGTGTAGGGTTTAAACAGCGAGGATCGCTTGTTTTCAGCGCTTCCACTCTGTTTAACCCCCTCACCGGCCGCATTGAATACGGGCTTTACAGTGAGCTTGTCCCTTATTTTGGGATGATTACTGAACTATGTAAGACTTATTTATGAAGTGTGTGTGGCTTGCAAAAAATAGCCGTGTTAAGCCGCAACAAACAACTTCCAGAGTTAGGATACAGTTTTATTTTCTACAGATCTCCAAACTGCTCAGTACTACAGAATTGATGCCAACAAGTGTGCTTACACTAGTGTAGTAGTTATTAGTGTTGCTCTTTTAAAAAGAAAAAAAAAAAGTTTTAAAGTCTATAGACATTGGAATTTCAGACACATTGTAGCATATATTACAAACCACATCAGAACCTCTGATCAGAATTGCTGTGTTTTTTTTTTTTTGGGGGGGGGGGTTGTTTGTTTTTTTTCCTCCTTCTTCCTGTCCTTATGCTTTTATATTTGGGTTTGTATTCGTCTGTTTCTTTAGCCCACGCTCAGAATTTCTTACTCGTTAGTGTTTTTTTTTTTTTTTTTTTCTGTCTTTACTAAAGATCTAGTTGTTTCCTCAAGGCAAATACGTGGACACCCTATATGCCTATGCCAACAAGCAAGCTCCAACAGTGTGTTCCCCTGGGATCCTCTTACGCTTGCTCACTTTGTTTGAGGACTAAATTGCTGACGCTGCCATATTTAAAGGGGTGTATGCATGGGACTCACACTCGACTATTTGGACTGAGCCCCGTGAGTAATCAAGATGTAGTTAGAATCTGTAATCGCTTGGTTTTTTTTTTTTTTGCTACATTGTCAAAATCACTTTAGAAGGTTTGTTTGAATCACCCTGAGTGTACGCAGCAGGCGATAGTGATGCCCGGCACTGCAGCGTTGATATCGTCTGGCCGATATGGCTATACATGCGGGCTGCTGCTGGGGATGGCCGCTGGCTTATCTCTGGCAGCGACATCGCAATTTTGACTTGGCAAAATCACTTAGTCAAAATAGTCCAGCTGCAGCCCGTGTGTACACCCCTTTTGTACTGTGAGGAGACTATGTTCTGGTTTTTCATCACAGACTTATCGATACCTCTGACACCACTTTTCAAGATTGCTCTCTATTGTAATTTGTAAGGCCACATAATTCTGCTTAAATGCCGAAGGCAGTAAAAGTGATTCAGGCTCCTATTTCCGCAAATTATGTTAACATGTAATTTTGTAAATCCAGAGTCTAGATTATAGTTACATTTATGGCAGCAAAACCATACATGATCTGAGTTTGGTGTCTTCTATTTTGATGGTATCGTTTAGTTTCTAGTAAATTCATGGGCTGCATTCTCATGAATCTCAGCCCACAAATTGTATTTGTCCACTGTGTGCAGCTGATCGGCCAATAGCATTGGACCTGTTTCTCAGTGATAGTTTGCCTACGCTGTTTGTTTTTATTGTTTTAAAATAATAAAGTATGTATTTTTATCCGTTTTTACTTTGCATATTTTTCTCTGTCGGAGAGACTAATACCCCTTTTACACTGCCGCAAAAACCCCGGTCATCGGCAGTGTAAATGATTCACGCCGTGTCCCTTTTACACGGGACTTCTACCCAGGTCCTGTCCTGGGTAGAGGGTGATGTAAATGCATATGCCGGGTCATCTGACTCTGTTCCCGTTTACGTGAATGGGGGATGGGGGGGTGTGGCAGTGAATGGATGCCTGTGTGCGGCATCCATTCACCTCCCCGGGCGACGGCTGGGGCAGCCCAGCAGCTTACCTTGGTTACCAGCATGGAGATCAGCGATCCCAGCGATTTTAGATGATGTCATCTCCAAGCACCGCAGTGTAAACGGGGTAAATCTCGGATCCGACCCAGCTTGGATCATTGTTCCAAATGCTGGGTCAGATCCGGGATTTTTGGTGTAAAAGGGGTATTATTCACATGCCAGCATTTCTCACCTTAAACTCTTTTGTAGTATAGTACAGACTAGGAGTGTATTGTGAAAATACTAAGGAGTGGGACATTATAAAGTCACTCTGCTCATTCTTTTAGGTCATGCTACTGTGGTTGTCATGGTCATCGTCGCACATGACAAAGTAAATCATTAATTCCATATTGAAGAAAATAATATCCCTTTTTTTACACCAAAATCCCAGATCCGTCCCAGTATTTTGATCCCAAAATCCAGTCCAGGTCGGATCTGGGATTTTTCCCATTTGCACTACAGTGCCAACGCGCAGTGTAAACAGGGGCGGCACTTGGAGATGACAATCTCCAAGCACCAGAACCGCGAATCGTCCTGCCAGGACCGCAGATTGCTGTGCCCCCAGCCTCTGTGCACAGTAGAGCAGATGGCAGCAGAGGCTTTGTGCTCCTCCCGCCCAACCTCCATACTGACCACGAGGTGCTGCGGTCCGGAGGATGGCACCCGTGTGTGGTGGGGTTTTTTTTTGGTTTGTTTTTTCAGTTACCCGTTGAGGCAAACCCGGGTTTTTGTCTCGGTGTAAAAGGGGTATTATTAGGTAAAAAAACTGTTATAGTGCGATATGGCTTCCGATGTTGCTGATATAGTGAACATCGGAAGCCATATCGCATGCTGATCTTGTTTTTCTTTTTAGGGCTTGCGAGCCCCATGCACGCTCCCATGTGAGTGAACATCGGCAGTCAAATAGAGAGGGCAGCCAAGACTATATAGTGCAGATCTGCACTATACAGTCAAAATTGTGCCCATGCATGCCGTGCTATGCGAGTCCCGATACAATCTGAACGTATCGGGATTCGCATCGCACGGCATATCTACCGTGTGTACACACCATTACTATGTATCCTCTTACCGTAAACCAGTGATTTTTGTTTGGGGGCAGCTGCAATATTTACAGCTTTAAGTTCAATACAAATAAAATGTAAAACTGTGTAGCAAAATCAAATGTTTTTTTTAAGATGCTTTCAATCTGCATTCGATTCGATGCTCGCTCCTGTATTTCTCTACCAGTAAATCGAATGTGTACAGTAAATCGAATTCAATATTGAATGCAAAAGTTCAGATCGAATGTGAAATCGATTGTAAAAGCAAAGGCCAAATCGAAAGGGGGTGAAATAGGGGAAATTGAAAGCAAATTGAATCGAAAGTAATTCGATACGTGCATACACACCTTAACTGTCTGCTTTTATTTACAAAAAGCAGGGCCGGCGCCACCACTAGGCAGCTCTAGGCATTTGCCTAGGGCGCCGGCACCTGAAGGGCGGCAGTTCGCCCCTCACCCCCAGCGAACTGTGTAAAAAAAATTGCTGCCCCGGTGTCCCTGCAGTGCTGGGGCGGTCAGGGTTGTCCGTGCCGTAGGGGTACCTGCGGCGCCGTCATGTGTATAAAGCTGGCTGCGGCCGGCGGGGTCCCTGTAGTGAATAGCAAATAACTAGCGCTATGCGCGCGGCGGCGCGGGAAGCGCTGGTTATTTGCTATTCACTACAGGGACCCCGCCGGCCGCAGCCAGCTTTATACACATGACGGCGCCGCAGGTACCCCTACGGCACGGACAACCCTGACCGCCCCAGCACTGCAGGGACGCCGGGGCAGCAATTTTTTTACACAGGTACCACCCCCCCCCCCCCCTCCCTCCCCCCCAGCACCGGGGCGCCCCCACCCCGACTCGCCTGGGGCGCTCCGGTGCCTTGCACCGGCCCTGACAAAAAGTATGTAGAAAACCTTTTGAGAGAAATTGATTGGTAAGCTCCTATCTGTAACTGATCTAGCACTACTTATAAAATAACAGAAGCTGCTTGATTGCTCCACATATTCTCTCTATCAAATGTTTTAATATGTCTCTTATGGGGCCTACACACAGCACGCTTTCAGAGCATTTTCTAAGTGATCTGACTTAATTTGACTATATTGCTAAAAAAATGGCCCGACATCGCTCCATGTGTAGTGGGCATAATGATTCGCAGCCCTGTGCGTCAGTATAGCCCGGCGATTTAAGCTGCTGGATGAGTGTAGTTAGTCCCCAGAAGGTGTGTTCGTCCTAACGCATGATGGCTTATTGAATCTGTGACAGTAAGCTACACCAGTGCTTCAGACAACCAGTGTCTGCCTGCAGCTGTTTCCGTTAGTCATGTTTTCTTTGCTGACAATTGTTGACATTAGCAGGTTTTCCAACGCCAAGCGCAGCATCCCTAAAGGGAACGCTCATCCAACCTTCCACTTTCCTAATTCTAAAGCAGCCTAGTCGTACTGTTCTTTGTATGAGGAATGTACAAACATTTGCTGTTTACCTGTTGTGATCCCCTAACACCTATTTCTGTAATAATTTCTTAGGGCCAGATGTATCAAGCTTCAAAAGTGATAAATTGGAGTTATAAACAACCAGCCAATCAGCTCCTGTCTGTTAATTTTTCAAACCCAGCCTCTAACATGGCAGGTAGGAGCTGATTGGATGGTTGTTTATCACTTTTTTTGAAGCTTGATTCATCTGGCCCAATGTCTTTATTTTCTATTGTGAAGGCAGCGGCTTATCTGTGCTCAAGGGTACTGGGCAGTAGTTTAACCCTAGTGTTACTTATTTG
This sequence comes from Crinia signifera, assembly GCF_055691185.1. NCBI lineage: Eukaryota > Metazoa > Chordata > Amphibia > Anura > Myobatrachidae > Crinia > Crinia signifera. Next base: position 58,124,972 of record NC_139226.1, read on the forward strand.
CCTGATGCATTACACATTAAAGGAAGAATGCTGGTAACTGTACTATATGACTTCAGTAATAATAACAAGCGGAGTCTTGCTTACAGGCCACCTGTTCTAATGAACTGGACAAATATAATGTGTTCTTGCATGGGGTCATGGTGACTCATCCCCGCCTTTGCTTGCTTACATCACAGCTGGATATAACGATGTAACATTGTCTGTCATGAATCTGCCTGAGTAGGTGATGAATCAATGGGTGCTGTGGATGTGAGTGTGTCTGTATGCTGCTGTATTTGGTAAAAAATAAATACATATATGTAATGGAGCTGCTTAGTTTTGAAACACAGCCTATGTGCTAATATCGAAATGGCCAAAGGCAAATAATCTAACACCCAAGAACTAGTTCAGCAACAGTCACCTTGTATTAAGGAGGGTAAACCCATAAATGTACAAAATGTAATTTATTTCCGGCATGTTTGCTAAAGTATTTCCATAAGTAACCGTGCGTTACAGCATCTATGCAAGGTGTGACCCAGACAGTGCAGCATGTATTCATGTCAAACTGCTCTTGATCTGCCCCTAACTGATAAGAGCCCCCCTGCATAGGTCTAGAGCCAGAAGAGCTGAGAATCCGTGGGCAGCAGCGTGAGCAAGAATTCCTTGTTGCAGGTATTGTTACCAGCACATGCTGTAAATACAAGAACAATGGTTCATCGGATGCTTCACTTCTACACAAAGCCTTGGGAAGTATACCCCATGTATAGAGGTAATTCATATAGTATAAAGCTGGCCATACATCAGAATGATATGATGCAGGTTGTATGATTGATAGGTGTTTTTAGCACACGCAATCAATGATCTGCTTACGACCACAAGCCATCCTGACTGACGTCCCGGAGCACAGGCTTCTTCAACTCAGGATGCCGACGGCCAATTAAAATGCAGCACTGGCTGGTGAGCCAATCAGAGCTTGCTTACCGGCAGCAGCACTGATTGGCTCACCAGCCGGTGCTGCATTTTAATTGGCCGTCGGCATCCTGAGTTGAAGAAGCCAGTGCTTCGGGACCTCCGCGCTTCAGCTCAGCGGAAGAGGAGATGGGGGAGCAGGAGCCGGGTTACGGTAAGTCAAGTGAGGCGGGGACCGGACTGGAAATGAGTCCTGGGCACCAAAATTCCTGATTGCAGCCCTGCTGATTGATTATATGTGCAACACATAAGATCATAGTAGCAACCTCTCTACCCGCAGGACTGCACATCATCATCTTACCATAAGACCTCACGATGTGCTCACTATCGATCACACAACCCATCGAAATTGTGCGTCCGGGTCTGAAATCGTTCTGCTGTATGGTCAGCTATAGTGAGCCTAGTGCAGTGTATGGAGTAAGGTGTCCTGGATCAGGAATGGTCCTCAGGAATCTGCTCTATTTGTGTTGTGTAGGCTACAACTGTGCATTCTGGAATTATGACATTCTCCTAACGGACTGCAGATGTCCCCCATTAGTTATAGCATAAAGGGATCACAAGAATTTCCGGAATGCACAATGACACGAATGTGAGGTGGCCACATTGCAGGAATAGATATACGCCATATGATAGTGGGTATTAATATTACACATCAAATATGATTGGATTCTAATATGAAACTTAAGCCGGTATTGGGTGGTTACATTTTTTGTGAAGTGAATGGTGACAGAATTCTAAAGCTGCAGACTTCATTCCATATTCAGCGTCTGGGTTTCATACCGAGATCCTATATTTTGAAGGGGTGATTTCTTTCTGTGCCACAAACATACATTTAATAAATGAACAATACATTCATGATTTAGATGGGAGTTCTATTGAAGATGGGATGTTGCTATGGGCAACTAATCAGAATCCACTACCTTTGCGGCAGCTCTTACCTCTACGGAGGAGGGGGGCTGAAACTATGCAGAGCCCCCCCTCCACTGCCGACGCTGCTCTGCTCCTGGTCCCCGCTGCTGCTGCCACTGCAAATCCCAGTCAAAGCCGCTTCTTGCATACTGTGAATGCACTGGCCCCAGCCTCTATGGGCTGCTTTTGCAGCAGCCTCCGGTGGCATATTCAGGGTCCCAGGACCGGCGCATGTACAGTATCGTCCGCACTGCGCATGTGCAGAACCCGCTCTTGGGCGTGCCCCACAGCTGTGCATAGAGAAGCATCCCAGTCCTGGAGGGCGGGTACACCTTGCTGCTAGCTTTAATAAGCCGCAACCTGCCCCATCTTGTCGTCCCTTGTCCATTTCTCCCAGGGTAACCTATGCAGAGCACCCAAAATGTCTGCCTCCTCTGTTACCTTTCAGGAGTGGGCTATATAACCCATGAAAGTTATTGGCTGCACTGTTTATAATATCCATTATGTTCGTTGTGGGGTTTTTTGTTTTTTTTTTCACACCAGGCAAATCCGTATCTTCAAAGAGCTTGAATATTCACAATTGCAGTATTAAACACGATTTCAGAAACCGTTTTATATCTGAGTGTGAAATCCTTTTTATGACAACTTGCTAATGCTGCTTCTTTGAACTTGGTTTGTATAGTTTTATAGACTGTCACTTTTCTCCCTAGGCTTCCAGTGGGGATTGGGGGGGTTTGCTGTTTTGGTTTTACTTTGTGATTGAACTGTTAAGGCTAATAATCACAGTAGAAGTATAAAGACAAATGCTAATCCGATTCTAGTTTGTGCATTCTGTTGCAAAATGCTACAACGGTGTTGACAAGTCTTATTAACAATTGTCGACATACAAGGAAATATTTATTAGACCGATGTTTGGTGGTTGATGCCACAGAAGGTTCTGTGTATCAGGTTTAAAGATGCTGGGTAGGTTCTGTATCAAGCCTTCTAAAGAGTGGTCAAGTGTAGATGAAACCAATCCTTTTACCGACTGTACTTGATTGTTATGGGCAAAATTTATTTAAAGTTTATTATATAGCTCAGCAAATTCCGCTGCGCTTTACAATTGGAGCCGTGATAAAATAAACTGGGTAGTAACAAACCAGCATAGAGGTAGGAGGGCCCTGCTCGCAAGCTTACAATCTATAGGGATAATAGGAGGGATACAGAAGCATAGCATGGCAGTCCCACCTGATTGCAAGACAGTCCTGATGGGATGCAATTAGATATAAATGCTACTGCGAAATCTACACTTAATGATCATTTTAGAACCCAGAAACTTTCAGAACCTGTGCAGTTCCTCTTGCTTTTCCGGGGTGTCACTCTCTGCTGTGGTGCTTCTAATACGGGTCTTGTCTGCAAATTGGCACTGAAATACAGACCAGACCTGTGCTAGAGGCACCACCGCAGAGAGCAACACCCCAAGCAGGGAAAAAAAATTGCACATGTTTTGGAAAATGCAGAGTGCTAGAATGAACCCTAGCCGTTCTCTAGAAGGCTTGCCCCCCTCCCCCTCTCATTATTTGTTTATAAAATTCCAGAACTCTGGTTGGATGTTTAAACACAATTACCAAATAAGAAATTGTACATGGTAGGTTGATGGGATCCCGGTGCAGACAAGGCTGTCAGCACGGAAGGTCCTGCTTTGGAGAATTTGATTAGCACTTGCTTATTTTTGATAAGGGGCAATCTTTATTATTTCCATTGACTATATGGAGATGCTGAGGTTATTTGAGAGCAAACACATAAAAAAAATCAAAGTGTAACCTTTCAGACCATCCTTTTCATTTAAAAATGGTTTTGCAGACATCCTGTAGTTCTATTATGTTTGTTTTAGTTATGTCTGTTTGGTAAACGGTAATGTTTTCCATGCTGTATTTGTTATCACTTGAATGTAATGTGTGCGAGAATGCAGTCACGGGGCAAAGAAGCCTATCTGGTGCTAAGTGCTCCTGATATGCTCCGCTGGGCTGTTCAATTCCTGAGGGTGGTAGAGCCTGGATGGAAGATGGTGGTAGGAGTTTTATGAAAGGGGATCTGTCTGGTAGCTGTCTCCAGCTGGCCACTCATTAGCAGACAGAGCCTGGTGTTCTGATGAGTGAACGATTGTGGGTGCTGAATAATTTCTTTGACCGAAGATGTTCTTGTCGGTACAGTGCTGGGCGAAGACGCCTGCACATTGTGCATGACTAGATGTAAAATTGATGGCATGTGAAAGTAGGATGGTGGCTTATAACAGTCTGATATTTAATTATAAAGGAACAGTACCATGGTATGCATATCACAAAGGGACAATACTAGAGCACTGCCTGCAATGGAAAATGGAGCTGTTTTGAAAGCTCTATTCGTAGAGAACTTTGGTATTTTCAAATGATTTTGCTTTATGACAGCAGAGACTGTAACCGTTGCACACCGAAGGGGGATATTCAGTCCCTGCCACTATTTCCGAGAGGGCAAATAGCGGCAGGGGCCTATTCAATGCTTTAGTTTCCATAGTTTCCAACAGCATTAAAGAGGCAGCTCGACAGAATGGACCAGACTTTAAAACCAGTCGGGTCCATTTTGTCAGATGGCCATGGATTATCAATCGTGGCCGGATCCGGATCTCGGCCGTTTTTCACCGACACACCCCCTTTGCGCCGCACAACTGGCGGAAAATTAAATTCCACCTACCGATAAACTGGCGAGCTGACCAAAAACGGGGCAGGGTTCTATACCGGGATTTATTTACCTTAGGGTCTATTTATGGAACTAAAGGCAATGTCAAAATTCCCCCAATGACCAGGTCAGGGAACCAGGAATATTCAACATTTTGGAAAAAAAAAAATTATTCACCCATCCCAATGTTTAAAAAAAAAATAGGGAATCAAGCATTTTTAACATATTTCCCTAACTGATCACTTATCATCATTGGTTGCTAGTCTTTGGATCTGGTCGGCAATTTTGGTGGGTCAGGGAATTGTGGCATTACTGCCGCACAGCACTGATGTCATGGGTTCAATTCCCACCATGGTTTAACTGTGTGGAGTTTGTATATTCTCCCCGTCGGTTCTCCATGTTTCCTGATAGGTTAATTATTTCCCACCCAAATGAACCCTAGAATGAATGTGTGGTAGGGAATATAGATTGTAAGCTCCACTGGTGCAGGGTCTGATGTGACTAGTCAAATATTATCTGTAAAGCATTGCAGGGGGTGTCTGTGTGTGTGTGTGTGTGTGTGTGTGTGTGTGTGTGTGTGTGTGTGTTCTCTATATGGTTTTTAGAATTGCATGTTTAAAAAGCATGGAGGAAGCACTTACCAGAAAGGTGTTTTATTTTACAAGGCCTAGATATTTGCAAGCAAGACATTCTAAGGTGCTGTTCACACTGGGCGGTAAAAATGATTGATAGCCCTTGCGAGCAATATCGCCCAGTGTGTATATGTACGAGCGCGCTTCTGGGGAGTTGCAGATCTTACGATAGATGTGGTGTGCAATTACATACATAAGATCTATTGTGTGTATGAGAAGCTGCCGGGGAGTTGAGGGAAATCCTAACATGATCTGGATTGGATGCTGTTCGTCCTAAAGTATGGCCAGCTTTCGTCTGAACACTAATGGTGCCCATACACTTGTGCGATTGGATGTGTTGCAACATCGCAATGTGATGTGCGATCACATCGTAGGTGCTTTTTTTTGCCAGCACGCAATGTCGCATGCCATCGAGGGCTGGCAGTCGTCGGTGTAGCGGAGCGGGTGGCAGGATGTCTGGTGTTCGGCGGCGGCTGACAGAATTTGAAAAAAATATTCCGTAACACGGTGCAAATTGGGTGTCGTGTGTTTACACTCACACAGTATGTTTATCATTAAGTTTTACCCAGAAAACCTTCAACCACATCTAGTTAGGCCCTCCTATATTTTTTTTTTTTTTTTTTTACTGTTGTCAGTATATGTGTTTTTTTTTTTTTTTTTTTCCCAGCCAGTTTTCCCATGCGCTATTAAACCTCTCAACCGAAATCCAAGTGCCGACTGTTTCTTCATATGCCAAACTTGATCTATGCTAATTGGCTCCTTGCACAATCGAGAAGCCACATAAATCTGCTGCTTCAGAACTGCTCAGTACTTTCTTTCATTTGCACTAGTATTTGGGGTACATTGTTTAAGGAACCCTAAACATACACTGTGCCTCTTGTGTTGGTATTCTAGATCTGGGCAGTCCTACTGGAGTCCTGTGGCCAGATGCAGCCCTCCAAGGCATTTTGCTGGCCCTCACGTTCCCTAGCAGCAATGTTTTCTATTCATGTTCTGCTTTTGAGCACATAAAATAAAAGCTGCATTGTTCCTGTATATTTGACCAATATTTTTTTTTTCTTTTTTGGGGGCAGGTGCAGTATGGTTATCGGAGCAGTTGTACATGTGCAAATGTCTCCTCCCACAAGCCTTTCTGTTACATGTGTGCAGTGTTTAGTCACATTGGATTAACCAGAATAGAACTTAAGGCCCCCATACACTAGGGCGACTTGTCCTTAGGACAAGTCGCCCCCGACTTCCCCCTGAGCTTCCCCGGCTGCTCCCCGGGGGAGCTTGATTAGATTGGCACTTGATGTGCCATTTTTTACATGTGATAAATCGTCTCGATTTATCACATGTAAAAAACCCGGGGAGCAGGGGGGGGGGGGGGGGGGCGGCAAGAGGTGAGAGCTGGTGGGAGCAGGGGGGCTGGGGACGCTGCGGGGGACAGCGTCTGTGCGGCGAGAAGGTAGAGGGAGCAGGGGGGGCTGGAGACGCTGCGGGGGACACAGGCTGCATAGAGCCGGGCAGGGGGAGCCGGCCGGGAGCTGTCAGTAATGAATAAAAAAAAAGCCCATACAATGAATGGGCAGCCTGTGATTGGCTGCTGAGCGCTCTCTCAGCCAATTGCTGACTGGCTGAGAGAGCGCTCAGCCAATCACAGGCCGCCCATTCATTGTATGGGCTTTTTTTTTTTTATTCATTACTGACAGCTCCCGGCCGGCTCCCCCTGCCCGGCTCTATGCAGCCTGTGTCCCCCGCAGCGTCTCCAGCCCCCCCTGCTCCCTCTACCTTCTCGCCGCACAGACGCTGTCCCCAGCAGCGGGGGACACAGACGTGTCCCCCGCAGCGTCCCCAGCCCCCCCTGCTCCCTCCACCGCCCCACTAGGTCCCAAGTCGGGTGGTCGGACGTGCAGCAGGTCCGACCACCCGACGCAGATCCGATGCGCACGGGACCGCGCATCGGATCTGAGGGGACATCAAAACTAGCCGATTTTGGTCCGATTTCGGCCAGATCCGACTGATCTGGCTGAAATCTGACCAAAATCGGCTAGTGTATGGGGGCCTTTATGCACTTTCTGGTTTTTCATGTCCATGAAAATTATGACTAAAAGCGTGTAACTATCAAAATAAAATGGGGGAGATTCTCTAAACTAAAAATGCGGTAAAAACCCAGTTATCAGGGTTTTTACAGCATTTTGGGATGCTCTAAGCATCCTCTGCCGGGTTACCGCAGCGGGGGGGGGGGGGGGGGGGGGGGGGCGGGCGTCGCCAGAAAAATGTGGTGATGCCCCATAGAAGCCTATGGGCTTTTAACGCGACACCCCCTCACCTGTATTAACCTTTTGGCAATATTCACAAATTAATTTGGTACTCCAAACCTTTTTAATCATCCTAATGACCTGTAATGTCTACCTTCCATAGGAAATCCTTTTATTTAATTTTTTTTTTTTTTTATATACCTTTTATTTTTATTTGAGTTAATATAACAAATGTTAGACTCTGGCATTTTTACTGGATATTATGCACATCCCTAACAGATGTTAGCACGCAAAGGGTTAAATTTGCTGCTTCAAACTAGCATTTCTTACGTACATTCTATCAAATGACTTGTAGAATCTCCACTTTTTACAAGTCTTAATACAATAAGGCTGTCTGACGGGGAGAAATTTTGTGTTCAGCAAGGGGTATGTGTGTGTGTGTGTATATATTTATTATTTGGACAACACAATGGGTTACCCTTATACAACAAAGTAGGTCATGACCATGGGGCATAATCTGTATTAGGGCACTACTATGGGTCATAAAGTGAATAATTGCTGTGAAATGGAGGTGTCTGTCTATAAGCACTGGGACGATGAGGTCTTTGAATTGTTGAGATGGGGCTGGCAATGTTCTGGCTACATCTCTAGCTGTTCGTGTTATATTGTTGCAATCTACAGAAGCCGAATATAATTACCCTAATGCTGGGTACACATAATGATGTATCGCTGGTCCTTTGGCCGTGTGTACCAGCATTATGTTTGTGAATGACTGACTTACAGTAGTTCAGACAAATTGCTTCGGCTGTGTAGCACAGCCAAGGAACAATATATCTGTGTATTGTACGGACGATCCACTGACAACGTGCGCCCGCCCACTTGTGATGTCAATCGCGACTGTTCTGGCAGTGCATGCAGAACACATTTCCCGCTCCATCTGCAAATATATCTTTTAGGTGTGTACCCAGCCTTATGCTGGGTATATACTGAAGCAATTGCCGTGGGAGAATGATATACTGCATACACACTGACCGATGTTGTGCTGCTCTGTTCATGCAGTAGTTGACGATCTTGTCAGATTGAGACTACAGGGGGGGGGTTGTTTAAAGAGCCGTGGCCATGCACATCTCAGCGATATTGGCCATGCACACAATATTGTCCATATTGTTAACAATATATATTGACCAATGTGTACCTAGCTTTAGAATGCGGTTTTCAAGGCATGGTTATGATTTTCAAACAGTTTGATTTCTGCCTGTCCTCCTATTAGGCTTGTTATGGTGTAATTTTTGTGTGCAAATGATAAAATTTAGACTTTTTGGTAAAAATTCTTAGTTGGGTGGTTGGTGTTTAGACCAGAGTTGACCAATATGCGTCCCCCCCCCCCCCGCCAGCTACTATAGAACTACACATCCCAGCATGCCAGACCAACTTTTCTGTAATTCACCATGACCGTGTCTGCATGTGATGTCACGGTCATCAGCCAACTGCTACTGGGTACCCAGCCTCCCCTGAATTTACACTGCCTTAAATGGAATATGCTTGGTTCATGCTAACTAACTCTGCTTCAGTTTTTTTGTTTCTGGGGAGAAAGTGCCCTAAAAATTATTTTTTCATTCAGTTATGCGGGTACTGTTGAAATGCATGACTGCCTGCCTACCGCCATAACTTTCATACATAGTCTGGCCTCTTTGAAATGACATTTACGTGTTTATAAACAGACAGCCAGAAAAAGAAGCTCTTTTGTTCTGTGGCAAATACAGAAAGAAAAATGTATGCATGGTGGGCTGGGTATAATCTCTTTCATTTGATTCTCTGCATGATCACAATGTCGGTTAACACATTTCACTAGAACATCTTTCTGTTTGGATCTGTTACAACAATGCTGTGGGAGGGAGAGACTATTTGGATCATAATTCCTCTTTGTCTCTGTTTTCTATGTTAATTTTGTATTGGAATCCTGATGCATTCTGTTTCAAAGCAAAGGTTAGAGAGCCAGAACTGAGAAGTCCAGCTGGTATGAAGCTTAGAACTTCTGGATCCACTTATCAAGAGTCTGAGCTGCACCAAGCCAAAAAAAGATATAGAAATATTATATATATATTTTTTTCTTTGTGTAAATTTTTCTTCCTAAACCTGAGTGAACTGTTTCTTATGACTAATAAGTGTGGGAGTCCTATGTATTTTTGGTAGGATACAGTTTGAAGGACATCCCAGGGCTGCTCTATGCCCATGACTATCCCATATGACTCATCTACAGGATGAGCAGATTGATTAAATAGCTTGTACAGGTCCAGTGTTCTGGACATGGGCCCAATAATACCCCTTTCACATCGCACCTAATTACCGGGCTCATGCCAGTTCGACCCGATAATTGGTGCTTTGTGAATGGGGTTACCGGGCCCAACACGGCAATACAAACCGGTAAAAAAGAAGGGTTCTTACCGGTTTGTTGACGTGTTGCTCTACGGTGTGAACGGGTTAATCGGGTCGAGTGACCGTTTCCTATTCACACTATGGAGGAGTTCCACCACCATTCTAAGCGATCTGACTAGAACGCTTAAACATTAAGAATGGATCGCACTGCTCTGCTCAGATCGTTAAGCAAACATCACGGTGTGCTGTGATCATGCTTAAGCATGTCGCTCAGCAAAAGAGGCCAGGTTGCCCCATGTGTACAGGACTTAAGAGTATTTGGGCCAGATGCACAAAGCTTCAAAAGTGATAAACAGCCAGCCAATCAGCTCCTACCAGCCATGTCACAGGCTGTGTTTGAAAAATGTCAGGCAGCAGCTGATTGGCTGGCTCTTTATCACTCTCTCTATTTTCTTACTTTTGAAGCTTAGTGCATCTGACCTTTTGGTTTTATTGAAACACAGAGCTGTCCAACTGGAAGCAAAGACTTTCTATGCATCGGGCCAATCCACCTGTCTGCTGACTGTCTTGCCAACCAAGCGACCACAATTTGATCGTTTGCAATCAGCCACTTTATATATTTGGCTAGAATTTAAATGTGCCTGCCCAGTTGTAGTCATTGTCAGCCGTTCCTCCGTCCAGCAAAACTGGTCTGTCACCTATACACGCATACAGGTGTATCTGTATCTGCAGGGCTGTCTCTATACGTCTGTGAATGACCCTGTTTGCAGTATAACGTTCAGCAGATGAACAAATGATATATCATAGTGTGTACTAAGCTGAAGTGTATACAGATATCAGTTGCCAGATCCTGACAACAATGTTAGTAAAATGTACATGCTTTCTAATGCTGTGTACACCCGGTGAGATTCCCTTGTTATTCGACTTAAGATGCGAGTGCCATGCAATCTTTGCTAACTCTGTACTATTTACAATTCTTGCTATCTACATTAGATTTGTACTATATAGTCATTGCTGCCCTGTTTATCTGGGTTTTTATTTGTGCTGCCACGGGAGCGCGCATTGGGATCGCAAGGTAAAAACCTGTACAATTTGACTATGTAGTCATAATCTCATGCTGATTGTACCCGTGTGTACACACCATAAGGCTATATATATATATATATTAGTCCATTTTGAGCTTCCTATTTGACGTGGTGTGTCCTTCTGTGTTAAAAGCTGAATACAGTGTATGAAGAAAAACTGCAATGCAAATAATTGCATGTTAAGTGCATTTTTAAACCTTTTTTTGCAATCTATAAGAATGAGCACTTGCAGTCTTTAAAGGTCATGGGTCTGTGATGAATAAGAAAAGATGGGGTAGTATAACATTTTCTGCAACAATTACTTTGATAATACATTTCTTTCCCCATACAAGGAACATAGGCCCTTATTCTAGTTCACTCTTTCTGACAAAATCCTTCTTAGATGGACAAAACCATGTGCACTGCAGGGGGGCAGATGTAAAATGTGCAGAGATAATTAGATTTGGGTGAGTCCATTTAGTTTCTGTGCAGGGTAAATACTGGCTGCTTTATTTTTACACTGCAATATAGATCTCACTTTGAAGTAAAACCCCACCCAAATCTAATTCTCTCTGCACAAGTAACCTCTGCCTCACCTGCAGTGCACATGGTTTTGTCCATCTAAGAAGGATTTTGTCAGAGTGAACTAGAATAAGGTCCATAGTTTCTTATGTACCTGTGATCAAAGCACTATTCTCTTTTCATGAATGTGTGCACAATAAAACTGCAAGTTTAAGTGTCTGCTGGGAGTTGAAAGGGCCAGGGGCTCAGCTGAGGTAAGCCGGTTTCCTTTAATGTACAAGCAAATTCACTCACTGGTATTAATTTATCAAAGGCTTTCGCTTGTTGAGCGTAATCATGCACCTGCAATAACTGGCGCTGTTAGAATTAACTAAAGTATTTATTCTCTCTTCCCCCCCCCCCCCCCCCCCCCACATTACTTTAACCATATAAGGAGGGATGCTAATGTCTTACAAAGTAGACCAAGAATTCCTCACAGTATTGGTTCTCCATCTCGGCCCTCAAGTTTTCCCAGCAGGTTATGTTTTGTGATTTTTCTGTGGAATAAATAGTGACCAGGAAAAACTTGTTTGTTAATAAAGAGATTCTGGCCCCTTAATGGGACTGGAAATGAGAACCATGCATACTACAGGGGGAGGGGGGGTCTAGAGAGGCTGGCAGGACATTCTAAAAATTGATGCCGGATATGCTGGGATGTATAATTTCAGAACAGCTGGAAAAGCCATAGGTTGGCCAGGCCTGTGAGACAAGGGCATACTGAAACACTAACTACCATAGGTGCAATTATTATGGGGGCCACAGACTGTAACTTCCTTGTCTGTCTGTTCCATGTTTCTATGGGGTAGAAGTATCAAGCCTTGGATCACTTTATCTATCCAAGGATTGATCCTTCTTTGTCTGTGAGTATTCTTGACATTGTAGGCCCCCAAAACACTTCTAAGGGCCTCCTGTAAAGCCAAAGTACTAGCTATGTCCCTGTTGGGATTTTAATACTTTAACAGGCATGCAATGGAGTGGCAAATGTACAAAAAACTGTGAAATTAAATTAAAAAATATATATAATTAGTTTTGTTGGTCAGTTATGACCCGAACCCCTGGTTTTGTGTGTGAAAGATATTTTGCCGGTCGTAGGCAGCAATATGTACACCTTCCATTTTGATGCAGAACTAAAAGTTTGGATGGAATACAGTCACACAGTGGAGAGCTCCAAGCCTGTGCTACAATAATGTTTTTCTGTAACTTTCTCACTCCGGAAAGAGGTGAGGATGGTTCCCATGGCGAATACAGGACACACATTCCACTGGCTGCCTGTCACTGCTGCAAATGGAAAGAGTGGGAAGTAAAGATAATGGGGGACAGGGAGAGGAAAAGGCCAAGTCATTATCAGCTGTTCTACTGAAATAGCGAACAGCGATCTCCGCACCTGTTAGAAAGAGGCTGTTAAAGACTGTTTACATAGGGAGCTTCTCCTCATATTCCTTACTCCCTTATCTCTCTGCATTTGCCACTTGAATTATTTATATCCTTCTGCTCATATACAGCAGAAGCTCCCTAAACTTATCAACCTCTCTTAAAGACTCCGGAGGCAAGGGGACATTAAGTTCTCTGGTATTTCAGGTCTTGAGGGCACGAGCCACGTTAAGCAATGTTGGCCATGCAGATTTGGTCTCTATTTAGTTATTTGAAAAAACAAACTGTGTGTGTGTGTGTGTGTGTGTGTTTGTTTGTTTGTTTTTTGTCAAGCCTAAATGAGCTCTGTCTTGGAAGTCAGGAAGATTTTCAGGATCTGACTGAATAGCAGAAGGGGCTGAGAGATGTATTTAGAGATACTTCTATACACTGATCGATGAATGAGCCCCATGTACAGTTCAGTGCATAGGCTTGGCTGAATGACCATGTTTTGATAGGAAAGTGTTTTAACTGTTGTGGTTCAGAACTGTTGATTGACCAGACCTAAACGATTATCGTTGAGTATATGGCCAGCATTAAAGGCTGATTTTTACATTTCCATTCAAACCATGTTTTTCAGAAGGCAGCCTAGGTGCTTGTCAAGGGCCCCTCATGTCCCAAAGGGCCCCATAAATATATCCTGGTCATTCAAAATGTTCCCAGTGGAGCATTGTGTGACTACCCCATGACATCACATAGATGAGCCTACACTCCCAAAGTCACTTTTGACAGGATAAAAAATGCTTAGACACACAAAATGGTTTCATCCACTTTATGTGGGCAGTAAGTTTACTTTAAATGTGACACAGGTATTAAGCCTACTTCCAATAGACCTAGAGCCATTGTACGCAATGCCGATGTTCACGCAGCTGAGCATTTATCGCTAGAGATGTGCAGGCTCTGATTTACTGATTTCAAAGCAGGATCTTATTGGCTATCAACTGTCATGTTATTTGGGATAGCCAATAAGATAATGCTTTGAAATCAGAGTAAATCAGAACCTGCACATCTCTATTTATCGCTAAACTGTGCACGTGCTAAGGTACAATGAATGCTGCCTGCAATCAGCAGCAAAAATAGTGCTATGGATTGTTTGAGCATGGAGGGCCCTACACCAGTATCGTGCTTGGGGCCCCATGAGGTCTAAATCCTCTGATTTGGCTCTATCTGTAGGTTTCAGTTTATGCTAATGTTAAGCTTACAGTTAAGGTTTGGCACAGGTACAGATTTAACATGTGATTTATAATTGGAATTCTTACAGTACTCCTCTATTGGGTTAAAAAAGGTGTGGTGGTGGTGTGTGTGTGTGTGTGTGTGTGTGTGTGTGTGTGTGTTTTTTCGGTTCTTGGCCATGGACTTGAAAGAGAAGACTACTTCTGAAAACAATAGATGTTTTTATTTTATTGTGCTGACTGATCCTGTATTTGGAATGCATATAAAACCTATTCTTTGTCTTGGCTCTTGATGACCTTGTTATCACACTACCCATCGCACTGGTTTATATACCACATCTTTCCTCAGCAGTGATCATGTGATCATGATGTAGCTCATCGGTGATCATGTTGTAGATATTTATCAAGTCTGTGTGCGCGATTACCGATCTACAGCTTCTTGCGTTTCAGCTGCAAACCCGGAATAGGTTTGGTTAAGATGCAGCTGTTGTCTTATACAAAGCATCTCTGCTATGGATCATGCCCTATTACTGATGTTTCCAGTCGCTAGGGGAGAGATGATTTTCCTTCTGGATGGGTGTAATTGAAATATTTTACCTACTGGCGTTGAAGGTTCTGCTTGAATTTACAGCAGTACCTCTATTCAGGCAATGACCTTGAAGCTGGCCCTAGTATCAGAATGCTATTATTCCAACTAGTTGACTGATTGGAATTGTATTCTGGAAGCATTTTGGAGTAAACCACAATCAGCAGGTTGCTCCCACATTCCAGAAAATAGCAAAACCTAGCTGCCCAACTTGTGAAGAAAATCAAACTGTTCTGATTTATTTTATTTATTTTCCCCCAACCAATCGTTTTATTGTAGGCGGAACTGTCGCCCCCCCCTCCCAACTAAAGAAGTAGTTCCTTTTTACTGCCTGAGAGGGTCTGTCTTCTCTGGTGCTTCTAGTTGAGTCTGTTCTGCATTGAGATACAAACCAGACTGCTAGAAATACCACAGCAAACAGTGACATCCCAGGCAGGAAAGAGGATCTGCATCCATTTTTGAAAGGTGCATGGTGCTGAATGAACACTATAGATTATGTTTAACTTTCAAAGTGGCCATTGGAGGACATTAACCCCCCCCCCCTTTTTTTTTTTTTTTTTTTTTTAAATTTAAAAAAAAAAAAATGTTCAAACCATGCAAAGTAGGCAGACACTGTCTACGTCTGTGACAGCGCAAGTTGGAGCGAAGTTGGCTGGTGTGATGAAAAAGTTGCTTGGGTGTGTGGGACAGTGTTTTAGTTGGACAGACAAGTTGGATGGTTGGCATAAAGTTGGTCTGGTGTACGGCCAGTGTTGGTTTCTATAGCAATGATGTGTAAGAGCCAATATGTACCACGCATATGTAAAACATATTTAATTATTGGTGGCTCCAAAACTCTCTTGGATCCTATTGCCCTATAGCAGTGGTTCCCAAACTGTGTGCCTAGGCACCCTGGTGTGCCTCAGGACACTTGCAGGGGTGCCTTGGGTTGGTGGACCAAGATCAATTCATATTATTTATGGTCAATGTACCAGGCAAAACCAGTGCTGGTGGCTGCCAATCATAATATATGTGGACAAACAGAAGCAAATCCTGTCCCTCACCAGATAACTGACAAACACAATGTACTTAATTTAATATTTTTTTCCAGAATTTCTCGATAAGAAGCATTTGGCCTAGGGGAGCCTTGAAAATATTTTGATGCTCTAGGGCTCCGTGATTCAAAAAAGTTTGGGAACCACTGCCCTATAGTATTAGAACTTTTTCTGTACGGTAACCATTGGCTCAAAGCATCTTAAGAAATTGAGCAAAAACTATTAAATTGCGCTGACCTGCTTTCCTACTTCGGCTCAGTAATGTAGTGATGAGAAAGGTTGTGTTTTTGTTGGCAGCTGCCATCACTAGTTTTTGCCTATTGCGTTGATTTTTTTAAATAATTTGATTTGTGTCATAAGCCGCATACCCATGGCATCCCTGCACTTGTGCTGCACCGCCCAGTTTGGTGAACCATTGGTGTGTATCACTCAAATCTTTGTCCGTAAAGATGGGCACCAAACAGGGCACTTCTTGCAACTAGGATAGTACTCTATATGGCGCTTATTAAATTGTTTCAGTAATAATGGTTTGAATTGCATTACATTTGTGTAACGTTCTAGAAGAACAAGCTCCGTATCTTGATTGTGTGTGTGTGTGTGTGTGTGTGTCTATATATAGTGTTCTGGATTTTTAATTCTGCCTCATTATGTACAGGTGATAGTAAAGAAAAGTCTTTTCCGATACAAAACCTGTAATTTCAAAGGCTGTTCTTCCTCCCTCAGGGTTACAAAATCTAAAAACCTGCTCCAAATATCTAACCGCTTTGTTGCAATAGAGATTTTTTTTTTCTTCCTTTTTTCTCTCTTAAAAGACCAACTGACATTGTAAATCAATTATCACTCAACCGAAACCAAAGCTGAAGGCTGGTTACCTGCCAGGGTTGCATTTTTACTAGATTTTATTTATTTATTTATTTATTTTCCGCCTTCTTTGTATAGCCTACAAAACAACGTAAATGTCTATCCGGAGGTTCCACCGACCCCATATCCATTTCTGCTTGTCTGTGGTTGAGGGTGTATTTCATTGACTTCCACAATGCACGCTTTTTCTATTGATCATAGGTAACTGACCGAATGATCTCAAGTCTGTCTACTGCAAAAAATAGATAAATTGATGATGCCTCAAGCAGGTGGGATTTTCCGGCACTTTTATCTTTGCATCTATTAATATGGCTGTTAAACTTTAGTAAATATTTCTCAAACGATCACTTGTTGCCTCATGGAAGATATTTGCAAAATTCTGTAGGTTCTGCGCCTATCCTTATGAAATATTGACTCTGTTAAAATGTATTTAGGACTTGTCCACAAAGTAGAGTTTCTCCTTTATATTGGGGGGGGGGGGGGGGGGGGTAGGGCATGTGCAAAACCTTGGATAAAAATAATTGCCCAATTGGCTTTAAATTACAGGCTGTTTGAAAAATGTCAGGAGCTGATTGGTTGGTACTTTTATCTTCCTCCCTGCATTATGTGCAGGGAGTGGGCATCCGTAAATGTGCTCCTTGTGGGGGGGGGGGGGATTCATTTTTCCTAACATAAGTATTTACTAATAACTCAAATATTTCCTACATTCTTGCTGGGTTTTATGCATAAAATGAAGATGGAGAACTTTTTGTAGTTTAAACCATTTTAACCCCATGGTTACATTAATGTAAATGGGCCGCCTACTATTAGAGTACTATACTGTAGCCTGCAGAAATGTTTAATATAATGGTAGCTGGCGCTGACCTTTCTTGTTTCTGTATGAATAGGACATTCACGCTTTTCCCCAATCTGAACCCTTAACTCTTTTATATCTGTAAATGCAGAACATTCTTTCCATTGTTTAAGGGTCCTTGTTTTTGACACTATTTCCCACACACTCTTGATCCTGGACATGGGCCCTGGAGTTCTAGACTCGGCTGTCGCACACAAAGGGGCTACTAACACATGTCAAAACGTCTGTTGTCCTACGATTGTTGGCCGGATAGTGCGAGCGTCTGACTTGCTGCCAGCTTGTTTTACACGAGTCGGCCCAGAGTCCCATTCTTGTTCATTGGTATAGTATATTAGTAGGTGGTATATGGTTCTTATGCATATTTAAAAAAAAAAAAAAGCAAAATGAGGTGTACTATTTTTTTATTTCTTGCAAATTTGAAACCCATAGCTTCTTTTTTTTTTTTTTTTTTTTTTTTATCCTATCCCCGGAATTGTGTTTGTTTGTTTTTTTTTTTTTTCTGTCTTTTATGCTTAATTAGATTGTATTTTTGTTCTGACTTATGTAGTTTATCAACTTCTTTTTTTTATTTTCCCTTGAGGCGGGATAACAAGCAGTTTGTGTAAGGTGCTCTCTTTGAACATCCTCCCTCCCAAGTATAGGTAACCTGGATCCTGACTCCATCCATTTAAACCATAGTTTCCTGAATCTGGGATTTGTCAATCTAAAACACTTAAGATTATTTATTTTTAACCATGAAATAGAACCCTGGTGAAGTGCAATGGGTGGTTGGCGGTTTGCTCATTTTACACTAGGTAACAGCGTATAGGTTGTGGAAGGAGAAGTTATTCAACAGAATTGCCCATCTTTCCCTGGGTATTCGAGCTTGGGGTTTTCATGTTGGTGGTGTTTAGTATTTGTGGCTAGGTGCAACAAACTCATGGGGGGGGGCGGTTCCAACCGTTTGGGAACAGAAACTGACCTTCTGAAACATTTGCAGACTTTATTACAATACAAATCGTTTTATTGATATACAATATCTTTTTATATCACCTAAAGAATATAATAAAGGACAGTTGACTTATTTTGTTAGTACATAATATGCATTCATATTACAATAGCATTCTACCTAGTGTGTTTGCTCTGGAAAGAATACTGCTTACTAGAGAACAATCAGAACCTGCAATTGTTCTAGCTGTGTGCGGACCTGTGAAATAATGCTGAAATACTAGTCAGTCTGAGAAGCTGCAATATATCCCTTCTGTGGAATGTATAAAAATTCTTTCTCACCTCTCCACTACCCCCTGGATACACCATTACTTTGACCTAATCCCTTTTCAAGAGACAGCCCCAGTCTCAATCTGCCTCCTTCGCTCGCTTGTGTATATTGTGTTTCAGTTTTGTTGGAAGTTGCTGGCAAGCAGCGTTTCCTGATACATTTTCACACACTAAGTCACCTCCGTTCATGGCTAAGGGTCAGCGGGTCAATTCGGAGCTGCTGAAACAACAAGGTGCCTTAGCATGTACCAACAGCCTCTACTACACGTGATACTGTTTTACAAATACTCTCCTCAGACATACTGCTGGAGTAAAGTGCTCCTAAATTCTCTTCAAAGGAACCTGTATATAGTAAAGGGTAAAAAGCTAACACAAATGTTCACTTTTGTGGCCTTTCAGATACAATTGCACAAAGTTTTGCAGGGAAATCAAATGTATTTCAAGGATCAATATTGTGGAGTCCAGGTTTTTCCAGCTGATGATGGAACACAGATGGCAGAGATGGTCTACCTCTCATCTAGTACACCTGGCCATCGTACCATACCTTTCCAACATGACCCATGTCAGGAGGGACACAATGCTCTGTTTCTGGACTTCCCTGGTAATGTATGATTGCCGTCACCTGTTTTAAAAAGGTTAATTGATAAGGCAAGTACTTCACCACAGGTGACAGCAGTCATACATTACCAGGGAAGTCCAGCATTGTGTCCCTCCTGGAGAGGGTCATGTTGGGAGGTATGTCGTACAGGTGGCATCACTGGTTGCGTTTTCTCTGTCCTCTGTTACATGATGATGACTGCATGCAACCTTCATTTCTACACCATTTGATGATGCACAAGCATGTTTGTGCCTGTACAAAGGAGCAGTCCATGTTTCTAATCCTGGCAGTCAGTACTGTGACAGGTCGTTAGTTTCTGATCTGTGCCAGCCTCCTCATGTGATGTCACACCAAGGCATACCAACACACCAGGAAGAAGCGCAGTGCCCGGGGCATCTTTTGGCTCTGCTCACTGCTGGGCTCCAATGTTGGTCACCCTGCAAGTCAAATGAAAAAGCTTTGGGCACAAATGTGCTATCCCTGTATGTAGCACAAGTTACAGCCCTGATCTCAGTCCTGCAATTGAATGCCCAAACTATTGGATTACGACACCTGATGGTTGCAAAAATTTGTTACTGATTTTGCAGTCCCTAATCCAGGGGTTCCCAATCTTTTTTGAATCACGGCACCCTAGAATATCAGATTTTTTTTTCACGGCACCCCTATGCCAAAACAAAATTAATTAGATTGGGTTTATATACGATTCCTAGGGTCAGTTATGTGGTAAAGGGCAGGATTTGCTTCTGTTTGAAAAAAGAAGAGAAGAATGTCCCTTTGTTAGGTGCACCTAATAGAAAGAATCTAAAATATAACTTTTATTTATTACATTTATAAAAGGCTGCGATACTTTAAAACCATATAACAGACAAGGGTGGGTAAACACACATAAAAATGGGGTGGCTGGCAGGTGCTTGCTGATAAGAGCTGGAATATACTGATTTGATTATATCTGCAAGGATGGTAGTGTATAGGGCAATATTCGACCAGTATTATCTCTGGTGCTTGATATAGCTCGGCTAATGAGTCTGGCTGGTTGCCCTATTAAATTGACAAATATGTGCTCAGTTACACTAACACAGTTGCCGTGTTTATGCTAATCACTGGCAATGATATAACACTGAACTGCAGCTAAGGTGATTAAAGCTCTTCCTATATGTCTGCTATTATATCAGACAGACCTGGACACACATAGATCCGTGTGTGGTAGGAAGGTAGTGAGGGTATTGCTGTATTAAATAACGCCCAATCAGCAATAATACCCCTATGTACTAGAGTCCCAATGAAGGGTACCACTAGTATGAGCACAAGTGGACTGTAAGCCCTAACAAGGGCTATCGAGTCTGGACACTGCTACACATCAATCAAAATGCATTGTAAAGAAAATAATAAATCTATCAGCAAGACACTGCTGCCTGCACACCGCTAGCCGGCGCGCTTCGCAGTTAAGCTTCCTCAGGGCCAACCTGCCTGTGGGGCTGTGAGGGTTTATGTACCATATGTTTAATTGTATGGCCAATCAGAGCACTCGCTAATTTGGCACCAAAACGGCGCTAATGGGACACATGCACCAATCCAATTTAGGTATTGCAGCACACCTCCAAAGAGGCTGGAGTGTCTGACATAGTCATCTGTGTGTGGCCAATGAGTGTCCCCTCTTGGTGGGTGTGTAGCCTCCGCAACGGATGTGTACATCCGTTGCCGTGGTAACCCGCCGGGTAGAGGGGGAGGCTCTTGGTCCAAAGCCCGTGCGTGCCTGATGTGCGTAGTCGTCAGGCTCATACAGTGTGTGTATACGTCCGTTGCCGCGGCAACCCGCCGGGCAGACGGAGGAACAATCCTGTTGCTGGGACGTTGTGACGTTCACGCGTCACCAGTGTCTCCGCGCTATTATGATGCGCATTGCGTTGCCGTGGCAACCCTGGTCTGCAGCTATCTGAACGCGTTCAGATCATGTTATATGCTGACATGATGCCTTATCAATGTGTCGACGTCCTGCAAGCCGGTAATGGGTGTGATTCATAACACAGTGATAGATTAACTCTCCGATTGCTTGGAGGGGGGACTCTGTCTGTTTAGTAGGGGATGGCATATATGTATCTTTTAACAATAATAGCCCACATTACGGGAGTGTAATGTATATTGATTGTAGGGTCCAGAACAAACCGCCTTCTATTAAATTTGTAAACTATCCATGTAATCAATTATCAATTTATCAGGGAAGTGGTAAATGTATGGGTGAAATGGCCCATATGGCATCTGCCACTCCAATAAAACAAAGAAAAGGAGAAAGAATGTGTATCGTGTCACTGTTTTGCCCCGTCGACATGTAGAGTGTGGTGTGTCGATCTTACAATATAAAAATATGTGATACCATTGGGCAGGCTGTGTATGAGCCTGGTCATAGTATTAAGGAAATATACACTGCAAAGACAAAAAGGTGAACATCTAAAAAAATGAAAAAACACACTCATACACAAACATAAAGTGAAAAAATGAAAATCCTGCAGTTAAAATAAAGTGAATAAGTGAATAATGACCGTAAAGGTCAGAATATCCCCAATCACACGGGAACATTATGTGAGGGAAATATAAGTCCTACAATGAGGAAGGGATAAGTGGTGACCACTATGGTCAGAAAAGTCAGAAAAAAGTATCTGAAGGTGTCCACCTAATTAGGGTATGTGGAATATGGGGTGATAGTGGGTAAGGTCCAAAAGGATTCTAAAAGAGGGAGCCAAAAATGGTGTTTAAGAGTATTGGGTGAGGAAAAATGAGGTGAGCATATTGGTATTGAATTATAAAAGTGATAGTAGATGAGATTGAATATAAAGTAATTGGATCTTATGGTGAGGCGGATTGTCCTCCAATGGTTGTTTAGACCTATTTAGATGATATAGATGTTGGATGATAGATATATATATAATTCGTAACGACAGGCCAACAACATCTGGATTGTCTGGATCCCTAGTCATGATGGTGAAAGTGTGTAACTCGCTGGTGCGTGCCAGACATAAAGGATCCCCTTCTGTAATAAAATTGTGTCCTTATGTACATCCACTGGAGTCTAAATACCATAGGTCATGGAGCTTTACTTCCATGGTAAGTGGGTGTTTATTCATATCAGGGTACTACTATTTGTATGAACTCCTTGGATATAACATATCTGTTGTCATATGGTTGACACTTTTTGAGGACATTGGTTCACATAAGGTAAGTACATTGTTGTCTCTGGTGGTGTGTTATTACGTGCATGTACCCGATGGGGAAATCAGACACCTCTGTTGATGTCATTAGGATCAAAGTGGAGCTCTGTGTCAAAGAGGTAAGTGTCCTTTTGTCCCTGGTGGTATGCTGTAACATGTGTGTATCCAAAGGAGAGATCATACACCTCTGATGATGTTGTTTGGGTCAGGATGGAACCCTTTGTCAGAGAGGGGTACAGCTGTTCATAAAAATGCGGAGTAGCTATTTTCCTCATTAAGACCTCTGGGTACCATTGTGTCCATCATGAAGATCATCCTAGTTTCACGTTTAAGCAGTTCGGTGTCCAAGTCCCCTCTCCTGATGCCCAGGTCAACTTGCAGCATGCCATAGGCCTGTAGACCTGTCGGTTGGCTACGATGGTATTTGTAGAAATGCCTGGCGATGGGGGTAAGGACCTTCATTGCCCGTTTATCCCTTTCGGCATTCCTAATGCTTGCAAGGTGTTCGAGGATCCTCTTTTTCAATGGCCTTATGGTCTTGCCAATGTACTGTTTATGACATGGACACTCCAGGTTGTAAATCACACCCGCCGTGTTACAGTTGATATATTGCTTAATTTGACTAGTGTGTCCATATCTGTCTGTGTAGTCATGTTTCGTGATCATTGTTGAACAGGCTTTGCATGACCCACATTTAAATGAGCCTTTCCTCTGGTGTATGGGTTTATTAATCTTTTCCATATGGCTTTGGACCAAGATATCCTGGAGGTTTCGGCTTCTCCGCCAGCTGAGTTGAACCCTGTCATCTAGGATGTCTGCCAGATCCGGATCAGTTTTGAGAATGTGTATGTGCCTGTTAAGGATATTTTGCACCTGTCGCCATTCCTGGCAGAATGTGCCAATGAAACGTACCGTGTTATCGGCTGGGTCAGTGTTAGTGGGTGGTTTGGGAACTAGAAGCTGTTCTCTCTTGTAATCCCTCGTATCATTAAAGGCCTTTCTCACACTTCTCTTACTGTATCCTCTGTCTGTTAATCTAGTGCTGAGTTCGCCGGCTCTCTTTTTATAAGTCTCAGCCTTGGAGCAATTCCTTTTCGTTCTTAGGAATTCTCCCTTGGGGAGTCCCTTAATGACTGGCGGAAAGTGGGAGCTGGTGCTGTGTAGTAGGGAATTAGTTGATGTTTCTTTGCGGAAAAGATCCGTTGCAAGTGAGCCATCTTCTTCAACAGTAATGCGTAAGTCTAAGTAATTGACTCCTTGTTTACTCATCTCATATGTCAGATGTAAATTGAGATGGTTGTTGTTGAGGATGTTGATAAATTCCACAAACAGATCTTTCTCTCCCTCCCATAGGATAAGGAGGTCATCTATGTATCTGACCCATAATAGTACGTGGTCAGTATACCGTTCATTGCTTTCGCTGAAAACAACTTCCCTCTCCCACCACCCCAGGTACAGGTTCGCATACGTGGGGGCACAAGTACTCCCCATCGCAGTCCCCCGTACCTGGAGGTAGAATTGTTCGTTGCAAACGAAATAGTTCTTGGTCAGAACAAACCTAAGTAGCTTGATCAAGAGGTCCTGAAAGTCATCATCCTTCCCCATCCTTAAAAAGTATTTCACTGCTGCCAGGCCGTATTGGTGGTGTATGCTCGTGTACAAACTCTCAACGTCGCATGTGATTATCCACGTGTCTTTGCTAATGACAACATCTTGGAGTTTGTTGAGCACCTCCATAGTGTCACGTACGTACGAAGGAAGTGTTAGTACGTGTTCTCTAAGATGAGCATCAACGAACTGGCTCGCTCTCTCAGTGAGACTGCCAATACCGGACACTATGGGGCGGCCTGGTGGTGTACTTGCATTTTTGTGTACTTTGGGGAGGAGGTAGAGGGTAGGAATTCTAACCTCTTTGACATGGAGGAAGTCAGCCTGTGTTTTGGTGATGGTACCCATATGTGCTGCTTCCTGGATCATGTTAGAATAAAGGGACAAGAAATCATGTGTAGGATTAAAGGTGAGTTTTTTGTAACACGTTGTGTCGCCGAGTTGTTTATGTAACTCCGCAATATAGAGGGTACGTGACCACAAGACTATATTGCCCCCCTTGTCGGATGGTTTCACAATTGTGTCATCCCAACATTTGATTTCATTGAGGGCTCTCCTCTCTTCACGACACATATTGTTTTCGAAATGATAAATGTGTTTATCATTTTCCAGTTGGTCCAGATCTTTACTCACTAGATCTATATAGGTTTTGACCACTGGACAGGTTTGAAATTGTGGGCAAAATTTGGACTTTCTCTTGAGTTTCGGTGGATCTGGACGTGTTGAATGAATCCCCTCCAGAACTCCTATGTCAACTTGTCCCTCCATTTGTAACTCCTCAAGGATATTGATAATGTTCGCATCCTCACTATTTAAAGCGACAGTTTCATCCTCGCTATTAGGGAGTAGGGACTTGGGGCTGGATTGGGGATTGGGCAGATGTTGGCTAGTATTGTCTAGCGCCTGAGTTCTTGTACAATAGAATTTTTTCAGCAGTAATTTACGTCCATACAGATTAAGATCTTTTTCTGTATCAAATCTATTAAAAGAGCTTGTTGGAGAAAAAGACAACCCTTTCTGTAGCACCTTAGTTTGTATGTCTGTAAGGGTATGTGACGAGAGATTTATTATCTTAAGGGAGTCAGATTCTGATATTATTTCCTGTATCTCTGGAATTCCCTGTGGTCCTCGCGCCACTCTCTCATGGGTCTTTTTCTTCTTCTTCCCCCTCCTTGTCCTGGGGTGTCCCAGCCTAGACGATCTCTGGTGTCTCTGGGACTCACCCCTAAAAAATTCCTCTGTGTGGTTCTAGAGGTCAGCTCGGATGACTCGTTCTCTGATGAGTCCACGTCAGAGGTGCTGTAATTGAGGGGGTTATGTGAGGGGGCTCTTTTGTTTTGTATAGTGTTCCACCTATAGACCTTGTTGGTCCTAAAGTCCTCAATATCTCTTTGTAATTTGTTCTTTTTCCTACTGATGGTTTCTTTTTCCATGCCCTCAATTTCAACTTTAAATTTATGATAAGTGTGTTGAAATTTCTCTAACCCTTCAAAGTCCTTAAGTTTCGCACTTAGTCTGGCGATTTCTGTAGCATGTCTGTCCAACATTATTTTGTCATGTCTGACCAATATCTCTATCAATTGGAGGGAGCAGTGTGTTAATGCTTTTTCCCAATCAAGTTTTAAAGTCTCATCCGCTAGCTCAAAAGAGGGGAAGACACGTGGTCTCAAACCCCGAGGTGTTATCTTTTGTTTCAGGTAGCTCTCTGATGTCATTTTGTTCCAGAAATTCTTGGATTGTTTAATGAGTACAGATTTTAATTGGAACAAGTCATTAAGCCAGTCCTCCTTCGAGGTGTTAATATGGGAGATGTCTGTTGTTAATAACGATTCCATACATTTCTGTAAGTTTGTCTGCCTATTGGATAATTCCTGGCTCAGACTGAACACGTTCTCTCTGCTATTTTCTGCATTAGACATCGTGCTGTGATGTAATGGGTTATATAGGATTTAAAGGATGCAACGTGCCAACACAGTCCCTAGGTCAGGTTGTATGTAACAGTTATAAAGTTACAGTAGATATCGAAATAACATATGTATATCGATCCGTGCTGATCTCCCAGAAAGTGAGTTTAGGGGGCTCACCATACATATGTAATCAGGAAGGGAGGGGGTTTTGGGGTGATCGCACAGGACTAAGAAGTAAGAAGGACCCCTCTATACAAATGATCAAAAATGTAGATACGAGTAGGGGTGTGCTACCTTAGGACAAGATGAATGGACTAATGAAAAAAGAAGAGAAGAATGTCCCTTTGTTAGGTGCACCTAATAGAAAGAATCTAAAATATAACTTTTATTTATTACATTTATAAAAGGCTGCGATACTTTAAAACCATATAACAGACAAGGGTGGGTAAACACACATAAAAATGGGGTGGCTGGCAGGTGCTTGCTGATAAGAGCTGGAATATACTGATTTGATTATATCTGCAAGGATGGTAGTGTATAGGGCAATATTCGACCAGTATTATCTCTGGTGCTTGATATAGCTCGGCTAATGAGTCTGGCTGGTTGCCCTATTAAATTGACAAATATGTGCTCAGTTACACTAACACAGTTGCCGTGTTTATGCTAATCACTGGCAATGATATAACACTGAACTGCAGCTAAGGTGATTAAAGCTCTTCCTATATGTCTGCTATTATATCAGACAGACCTGGACACACATAGATCCGTGTGTGGTAGGAAGGTAGTGAGGGTATTGCTGTATTAAATAACGCCCAATCAGCAATAATACCCCTATGTACTAGAGTCCCAATGAAGGGTACCACTAGTATGAGCACAAGTGGACTGTAAGCCCTAACAAGGGCTATCGAGTCTGGACACTGCTACACATCAATCAAAATGCATTGTAAAGAAAATAATAAATCTATCAGCAAGACACTGCTGCCCGCAGGTATGTCGTACAGGTGGCATCACTGGTTGCGTTTTCTCTGTCCTCGTTACATGATGATGACTGCATGCAACCTTCATTTCTACACCATTTGATGATGCACAAGCATGTTTGTGCCTGTACAAAGGAACAGTCCATGTTTCTAATCCTGGCAGTCAGTACTGCGACAGGTCGTTAGTTTCTGATCTGTGCCAGCCTCCTCATGTGATGTCACACCAAGGCATACCAACACACCAGGAAGAAGCGCAGTGCCCGGGGCATCTTTTGGCTCTGCTCACTGCTGGGCTCCAATGTTGGTCACCCTGCAAGTCAAATGAAAAAGCTTTGGGCACAAATGTGCTATCCCTGTATGTAGCACAAGTTACAGCCCTGATCTCAGTCCTGCAATTGAATGCCCAAACTATTGGATTACGACACCTGATGGTTGCAAAAATTTGTTACTGATTTTGCAGTCCCTAATCCAGGGGTTCCCAATCTTTTTTGAATCACGGCACCCTAGAATATCAGATTTTTTTTTCACGGCACCCCTATGCCAAAACAAAATTAATTAGATTGGGTTTATATACGATTCCTAGGGTCAGTTATGTGGTAAAGGGCAGGATTTGCTTCTGTTTGTACACATTTTATGATTGGCAGCCACCAGCACTGGTTTTGCTCATAAATAATTAACCAATAATAATTTGAGTTGGTCCTGGACCACCAACCCAGGGCACCCCTGCATGTGTCCCGAGGCACCCCAGGGAGCCACGGCACACAGTTTGGGAACCACTGCCCTAATCTAATCCTTTTGGATGTTTTGTTTCTTCAGTGTGACAAGTGGTTGGAGATGCTGCAAAGAGACATATAGTGCACATAGGGGTTGATTCAATTTAGCACACTGTAATACCCCTTTCAGACAGAAAGGTCTGAAAATCCCGGCAAATACACAGCATTTCAAATGCCGTCTCATTTTGCCGGGAGCAGCCTGACCCCCCCCCCCCTTCACACAGAAGAATAAATGACCGGGTTCAAAATTTCTACCCGGTAATTTGCTGAATAACACTGGTATTTCTTCTGTGTGAAAGGGTCAACCCGGGTCATAAATCCCGTGTCCTCGACCCTGGTCAATTCCAGGGTCGGATACATGGGATTTACGACACGGGTGTGCCCTTTCACACAGAAGGACCCGCGTATTTAATGAAATTCCCAGGTGGAACTGCTTCACCCGGGTATTTCATTTTCTGTGTGAAAGAGGTATAAATAGCGCCGTGAGGAAGCTCCCAGAGCTATTCAAATCTGCAAAGTCCAGCTAGCTGATTTCTTTTCCCCAAGACTGGTACGAGCAGAAATCTGTCAAAACTAGGTCAGAATGCTGTTTTGTGCACTTAAATCAGAGAATGCTGATTTCTCTTCACTGAACACTTGCAAGTAACCTGCACTTATTTGAATAGCTTTGGGATCTTAAACATCCCCCCCCCCCCATCTTTCTCTCTTCCCCCTGATATGACCCTTGAATTGAAATGCTGTGCACCACCTGCTTACTGTGGTGACCTTCTTCTATCAGCTTACCTGGAATACTCCTGTCCTGTTGGGACAGCATGACGTTAATGCAAAAACTAAACGTGCCCATACACGGTACAGATGCCGGGTATGAGCGCAAAGTATGTGCTGTAC
This sequence comes from Crinia signifera, assembly GCF_055691185.1. NCBI lineage: Eukaryota > Metazoa > Chordata > Amphibia > Anura > Myobatrachidae > Crinia > Crinia signifera. The sequence continues at coordinate 58,153,523 of NC_139226.1, forward strand.
ATATTTTTTTGCACTAGATTGCATTTCAAAACGTTTGCGATGCGATCATGTCCAAATTGCAAACAATAATTGTACTGTGTGTGTGTGTGTGTGTATATAAGCACAATGAGACAAAAGGAAGGCATAACCACACAGGCCCACTGTCCCTCTTATGATTTCATCAACTACTGATGCTAATTTTATTTCTGTTAGTAAACCTAGAAAGGTGAATAATTAACAATGTCATTATTTACAGTGTCCACCATGTGCATATTCAGGCCTGTGTTGGCATACACTGCACGGATAAGTACTTGTGATTGCATGCAGAAAGAAGCACTGTGCATCTGCAATGGTTGTTTGTAGTTGGTCATGCATTCCGTCATGGTGTCATCCGACATCACTTAGGGCTTTTTTAGAAATACAGTAGTCCAACACAGATTAAATATTTGTCCTTTGCAAATTATATGGGCTGGATGTACTAAAAGTTTTCTGGCTTTAGGCTCATTTCCCATTGTGTACTAATCATCCCTGGACTCTGGGGGCTTTAGTGGGAGGTAACACCAGCTTGTTGCTGGTGTTACCCTTGAGAAGCCTTTGTGCTTCTTTCTGCATTGTGCTTTTGAGAGCGATCTGAATTCCCCCCCCCCCCCCCTCCCCAATCCTGCCTCACTCTGCGCATGTGCAGATGTCTTCCAGGTCCTAAACCCAAAAGTCCAGTTACCTTCTCCTTCAGAGTCCTGCGATGGAAATAAAAAGCTTGGCACCAAATTTCAACTTTCTTCTGGTGGCCAATTAGGATGAACGTGTGTCTCTGGGAGACCATATTCAGATGGGTGCATCTAATTTACATAGGGCTGGTGCCACTTACACAGGTGCTGTGTTTTTTGCGTTGGATGCTAAAAGTGGGTGTCTCTGTCCTTGCACGGATGTACACTAGGGAAGCGACACTAACATAGTCAGACATGACTATGGTATAAAAGTAGGACACTGTTGTGTCTTTGAGCAGGTCTATTGTTTAGCAGTGTTCCTCTCGGAGTCTGTTGTGGGGCTTGGTGGCTGTATCCGTGTATAGGCTGATGTCCCCAACAATTACTTACTGTATTTTATGGATCTCCTAGAACTTACCAGGTTTTAATGTACACATGGGACAGCTGCTGCCTCCATGCTAAGCGGCGGGCTGAAGCATGATCGCTCAGCACATCTCGTGGCAAAAGTGATGCACCCCCCGATTCTGATTCTGTTCATTGGCAAAACCCCCACAATCTAGCAGGAAAGACTGTGCAATCAGTTTTTCCCTGCAGGTGATGGTGATGTGTGGGACCATGCGTCGCTGGGGGGGCATACACACGGAGTGATCCATGCTCATTTTCTAAGCCATCTAGTCAGATAGCTTAGAAATGGGGCTGAGATTGCGCCATGTGTATGCCCCATTTAGACTCTCTTCACATAAGTGTTAATCTGTATTTATAATCTGTCTTGGAGGACAGTGGTTCATTCTAGTCGGTCTGTATCTCCCGTCGCTGACACCGACTGGGACTTTTCTAGACTATTTTGAGTGCTATGAAATGAATTTATCTCTCTGGTGCTTGAAAAGAGGGGAGACCAAGATATTAGGCATTCACTCTGTGCTTTCCTCAAAATATGTAGACTAAGACAATGAGGCTTAGCTTGCTGCCGGCTAAATGCATCAATAGACTTAAATGTGGGTCTTTTTCATGTCTGCCTATGGTCTTCTGTGGGGAAAATACTGACCACAAGTGATTGATCCCAGTTTTTGTTGTGTGTATTATAAATGGTTGTATTGTTAAGTCTTTGGATTATAATTTCCTGTACCTCACTGTGCCTCTGCAATGGTGTCCTGGCTGTATCTTCTAATTCTACAGTGTAATATGACTTCTCAAAATCACTATGGTGTCAGTTGTGTCGTGAAGGGCCCACAGGGGAAATGAAATAGTAGAGGTCCTTGCTTAGGGGTGTGGCCAACAGCCACCGAGGCTTGTCTAATTATTAAATGGTGCATGGTCTGGGCCCCTTGATAAATGCAATGTAGTAAAGTAAATACAAGATCATGCATATATTAGCAGTATCCAGCCACGCATTGTAAATACATCATAAGTCTGTGCAGTATAACAGAATACTGAATAATGTATAATTCAAGTGCACAGTGTGGAACCTCTTCCCTAGAAGAGGGGGAGGGCTCTCAGTCATTGGGGCCCACGAGAGGTTTCCCCTGTGGGCTAGCCCAGCCTAGGGTGTCATTGTTTTACAGCTATTGCATTTGACTTTGGTGGGTTCACTCACTGTCTTTCTAGTAATGGGTATAGTGTCTCTTCTTTAAAAGCAAAGTAGTGGTTTCTGCATCCTTTTCTTTCTTTTTTTTTTTTTTTTTTGTGACTCCTATTGCACTCGTTATCACGCCAGTGATGTGCAGGTGTTCCATACCTTTGAACAATGATTCTTTCATATAGGCCTTCTGAGTCAAGGTGGTGTTAGGGCATAAGAAACCTCTCCTCCTCTTCCTTTGTGTAATCATGATAGAATGTTTAATAGAATCCTAAATTGTTCTGAAAGCCACGCATAAAGGATGTGCTGCCTTATTTTTTAATTTTTTTTTATTCACTTTTTGAGTGTGAGCTATATTGGAGGTGTGTTTTGCAACAGAGGTTTTTAATTATTTTTTCTATTTCTGATGACCTTTTTATAAATGTATTTGTTTTGTATTCTTTAGGCATTACTTCTGTGGCCAATCTCGGGATCGCGGGATCCCGGGATTTGGCCTAAAAAAGTCCGGGATTTCAATCCTGGGATTGGAGAATCCAATTTCGGGATTAGACTGCGCATGCACAGTCTAATGCCGGGCAGCGTCTGAGCACTCGCTCAAACGCTGCCCGGCTGTTCCCGTAAGCTGACCCGGCGTGCGGCCTGCGTAGCGTGACAGTAGAGGTCACGCTGCGCAGGCCACACGTCACCAGTGACCGCCGGCCTGCCTCCGCCTACCCGCCTCTTCTCCGCCGCCCGCCTGCACGCCAGCCTGCCTCCGCCCACCTGCCTGCTGTCTTCGATGGAGGTGCACTTGCCGGGAGGCACCGTGCACCTCCAAACCCACTCCCGGCCGCCCGCCCGCTCCCTTATGTAAGTAGATGTGCGGGTCGGCCGGGGTGGGTCCAATGCTAATAATGGGCTTTTTGGTTTGGATGCCGATCCCGGGATTGAGCATTTTTCAATCCCGGATCCCGGGATTGAAAAAATGCCCCGGGATTGGCATCCCTACTTGCGATGGTCTGATAAAGCTATATGCTTCTCATTGGCTGTGCTTATCACATAGGTGACTCACACAAATTAAACTTGTATGCACATCATTAATTAATGTGTGGGTGGCTACATACGAGCAATATAGGCACAATTTGTGCCCATCGCCTAGAGTTTATGCAGGATTGCTCTCTACGGCCTGTTGCAAGTGACCCACTCTGGTTGGCCGTACAGCACAGCCAATCAGGCTGTTTCATATGCAGAGTCATATGGTGTTATGTAGAATGGAACAAGATGTCGTTCATTAACTAGTCTAGTGTGTACATACAGGCAATCTGGCATGGTGCAGGGCCAAGAGAAGTGGCCTCCTCGACCGTCAACCCAATTGCCTGTCCTAGTGTGAGCCTGCCTGATGTTTTGGATTTGAAGCTATTATTATTATTATTTATTATTATTATTATTATTATTATTATTATTATTATTATTATTTTATAACTCAAACTTCTTGCAGGAGCTCTGTTTTTTTTTCTTGAGAAATATTTGGCCTGAAGAGGCTGTAAGGCCATAGAAAGGTTCAGTTTAGGGCCTTGAATGGCCCCTCCCACTTCTGTGTTCTCAGGTTTAAATGCGTTAGTGAAGTCAATGAAACGGTTCAGCCCTTTTTGAAGTGTTTGTTTTCTGGCTGAGTAACTGGGAATTTATCATTAATGAAATGTTTGTATTACAGGGTCTTTTATGAACTCCTGACCCAGCAAGTGAAAATCCCTTTCCCATTAGAAGCCTCGAACCATGACTGAAGAGATGGAGCGTCCTAGGAGTGGGCTTAGTGTGGCAAGCAGCGTAGCCACAACTGCCTCTGTCAGCCTCGGGTCAAGGGTGAGTGTAATTCTAAAAACTAGAAGACTACAAAGTAGTAATCCTACATATTTCTTCTGCATTCTGTTATTCTTAATCCCTTAATGTAAATCTGTATTTCTGATTTTCTTACAGACGCCAATATTTCTGTATTAATGGGGCTGATAATTTGCACACCCACATGGCTCTGGTCACACCCCCTTTTCAGTATAGGCCCTTGAACATATTCATCTCCAATACGTTTGAGTTACAATTTTTTTTTTTTTTTTTTTTAAACACAAATGTAGGACCGACATTACTAAAGTACACACATGTGTTTAGCAATATCACAAGTGTACAGGCTGTATAAGATTATTTTCTTTTTGTTCATCCCAAACAAATAGTCTTTTGAATTTTTAATTTTTTTATTTAGCATCAGTGATGGTTGCAAAACTCTCACACATGCAATCATTTATGAATCCTAAGAATGAATTGGTCGTTAATATTGTTATGAAATCTGGAGATTAACCCTTTTTCCTTTTTTTTTTTTTTTTTTCCTAGCCTTCAACCAGATCAATAAAACGAGTGCACACATTTGGAAAAAGGGAATATTCTATTAAGCGAGACCCTAACTCACCAGTGGTGATTAGAGGCTGGCTTTATAAACAGGTCAGTGAACTTGCATACTTGGGATCGGTACTTGTGTACTAGCACGGCGCCCATCGCATTGCATACCATAAGGCATGCGATGGTATGCGATGCGATGGCACTCTGTTATACAATTTTAAATTGTATACCATTGAATTGTATGCCATTCTATCGCATATACAATGGTATGCGATTTAAAATTGTATAAGAACCCTAAAGGGTTTTCCGATGTTAAAAGTGGCCCCTATAACTTAGATAAACGTGTTGGGTGCTTACTATGTTAAAAGCACCCCCACTATCAACGGCAACCCGAAGTGTGGCGAGCGCAGCGGTACGCGTCCTAAGACCTTTTTCATACCCCCACTATCCACGACGGTGTGGAGTTGAATTTATATAGTGTGGTGAGCCACCAAGCCCGAAGCGTGGTGAGGGGACGCGGAATACATGTAAAGTAATACGCGTCCGCTCGCCACGCTTCGAGCTCGCTGCGCTCGCCACACTATATAAATTCAACTCCACGCCGACGTGGATAGTGGGGGTATGAAAAGGTAGTAGGACTCTGGCTCGCCACGCTTCGGGTTCACGTTCATAGTGGGGGTGCTTATACAATTAAACATCGTATAGGGGGCTTATACAATTTTTAAATCGCATTGGGTGTATGCCATGTGATGCGATTATATGTTGTGCGACAAAATATCGTGGGCGCCGTGCTAGTACACAAGTACCTTGGGATCACTTTGGTTTTATCGAATATATAATTTATACAGAAATAAATCTAGTTTAAGTTCAGGACTACTGCATCTGTTATATTCATCTTCAGCAATGGTTCTAAAATAGTTAAATGTAATGCTTCAGTGTCCCACAAATACTTCTTGTTAGGGTTTATTGAGGAAAAGTCTTTAAGAACTGTATACAGGTACTCTGCTGCCCTCTAGTGTTGGATTTAAAATCACTTGTGCTAAATGTTTATTACTCTTTGCAGGCAAACATGGGGCCATGTAACAGGATTTATTTTAAATAAAGAATCCATTGTCCATAATTTGAGAATTGTTTTTCTGAAAGATGTCTGTCCTGTATTTCTTGCAGGATAGCTCAGGTCTGCGGCTGTGGAAGAGAAGGTGGTTTGTGCTGTCAGATTTCTGCCTCTTCTATTACCGAGGTAAATTGAAAGTTTTCAGATATTATATTGCTCGGTACACAGTAACGGATTCACATGGTGCCGTGGGAGAATGATCTAGTGCAGGGGTGAGCAGTAAGCGACCCTCCAGCTGTTGAGGAACTACTCATCCCAGCATGCCTTGCATCAGTTTCAGCATGGCCAAATAGCAAAACTCTAAGGCAAGGCATGCTGATATGTGTAGTTCATCAATAGCTGGAGGGCCGCTTACTGCATACACACTGACCGATATCTGTCAGTAACGTCACCCCACTCAGTGCATGCAGTCCCTGACGGTACTGTTAGAATGTGCTCCATGTATAGATTTGGGGGGGGGGGGGGTCTCCTTAATGACCCATGGCTGTCACCCAGCGTGTACCCAGCTTATTGCGTATCAGAATACTTTATATCCATGTTTATAGCATGTTTCTGTATAATTGCATCATTTATGTTGGCGGTTAAAGATTTTTTTTTTTTTAATGGTTTGACATTTTAATTCTATTTATTTATCTATTAGACAGCCGTGAGGAAACTGTCCTCGGGAGCATCCTGTTACCGAGCTATGAAATCTTACCTGCCAGTCCGCGGGAAGTGAAGAACCGAAGGTTTAGTTTTAAGGTACGTTTTATATTTACAATCTATTGTCAGATATTAGGTGCTTTTATGCAGTCAACACATCTGCATAGTATTAAACATATGTTGATTGTGGTCATTCGTGTCGACTCAGTCACCGCTTGTGTGGCTGAGCCTTCAAAAATATCACTAGAAAAAAGGGGAACATATTTCTTATGTCCTGTTCTGCCCCAAAAAAAGAATGAGAACTTTGTAACCAATCTTATTGTACTCCAATCTTCCAGGCGGAACACCCTGGCATGAGGACCTATTACTTTGGAGCCGACACACAAGAAGACATGAATGCCTGGATCCGAGCCATGAACCAGTCTGCCCTGGTAGTCGGCAACCATAAAAACAAGTATGAATATTTGGTGTCTTGTTTGATCTCTGGCGTGTCTGGGAGACCACTGAAGTCTGTGCATAGAGAGTCTCCTATAGTTTCACATTGGGCCACAGTCAGATTCTGAATGAATTGGTGAATAAACTTGATGAAAGGAAATGATAAAGTAGCCCTGGTTTTTGGTTCTGTCCTGCAGAAACAGCGTAACTGTGGGAATGTGTACCAGCTACACACTGTTTCCTGGCCATGATCATGGCACCTAAAGCAGGAGCTGTAACTAAGGAGTTGGCCAGGGTGGCACTTGTCGGGGGCACCACTGGCTGAGCCTGCCAAACAGCCCAGGTCATTAACAGCATAACTAGGTTTTTTAGACTACTTTGTGCAACACTGCCTTCATGTTACATGAAGTTAGTGTACAAGGTAATACCCCCTCTTTATGGTTTCTGCTTCAGGTCACACCCCCACTATACTGTCAAACTTTTCCCCCTTATCCTAATACACCTCTGCTGTCCCCCGACTTCCCATCTTTCCTGCCTCACAACCTAAACCTCCTGCCACTGATCAAGCACAGTCCCTTCCCCTCCCTCCCTTCTTCCTCCTTCTCTCCCCTATGGAACCCAAAGTCCGTTGTCCCTCCATCTCCTAATGTATATTACCCCTCCTTTTTACATAAAAATGTTTACAGGCAGGGTCTTCAATAATATGCTCTCTACAGCACAGAGGCCAATTTATAAGCAAATCTATTATATAGATGATAGGGGTATGTGGGGGGGCATTAAGTCCTTCACGTTGTCAGGGGTGCCGCACCCGTAGGTACAGCCCTGTCTGAAGTACAGATCCTATTGGTTTACTAGTCACTATAATAGATGCTGGTGTATAATGAGCATACTGCTGTTCTCCCTTCCTGCAGGAATATCCATGGTCATTGCATGAATCCTCAGGATGAACTTTATGCCAGCTATGAGGATTTCTCTCACTCTGAAATAAATACGGCCGGTGAAGATGGAAAAAGCGCAGAGTCTCTGGAGATTGCTCACCTGTCTGATACCAGGTCGAACGATGGAAGCTCCAGTCTCCCAGAACAGGACCAGAATGGAGACCTGGAGAAAGATAGCTTGTTCAGTGGACTCCGAGAGTCCTTGACAGATGCTATACAACACTACACATCCATATCCCTGAACGGACCTGTCCCCCCGCCAACACCAGAAAGCACTGTAAAGAATATGGAGTTCACGTACAGCAGACAAGAAGTGGAAAGCAAGATGTCTCAAGAGGGAAAGGACTCCATTCCCGAGGATGACGAGTGGGTTCCATTTCATAAGGATCAGCCCCCGGTAGAGTAAGTATTGTTATGTTACAGCATCAATGGCTTAATATTTCTTTTCACGTCCATTTGTGCAAGTCTAAAAAGCTAATTTGTCAACTCTGTTGCATATGCTTGTTAGATGTCTATGGTTTTTAATGGCAATTCTATATTTTGTCAGGTCTCCCAAAACTAGGAGTCCTCTTCGACATCAGAAGGGATTTGAATGTCCACATGATGAATATTCCTCTCCTCGCTCACATTCTACTCCTTCATCTCCTGCCGTTATCCCTATTCACGTATATAGAGCAGACGTTATTGAGAGGAACTGGAACTTAAGGAATGACAAACTAACTGCACAAACTGAAATTCAAGATGTAAGAAACGTTACTCCACTTTCTAGCTCACAATCAAAGGCCACCACATGTCCGTCACCTGAAAGGGTGGAATATGTAGTTCAGAGGTTGGTTAAGGCTTCAAGATCACAATCTCTTCCACCAACTCCCTCAGAGGTGTCCAGAAACAGAATCAGTAAGAGAAGTCCTCCTCCTAATATGAAGTATGGAAGCCCTTTGATTTGCGACAAATCTCCCCACTATGCAGAAAACACTACGTCACCTGTTGGCAGTCCTACTAAAAAAGAAATGCCTTTAACACCAAGTCTCAGTCCAAAAATACAATCTCATCAGCATAGAACCACTTCAAATGAGGACGTGTTTGTTGCTGTGACTGGTTCTCCTTCGCAGGGCAGGATAACTGTCAGATCCAATACACCGATTGGTCGGGTGGACATAATTCCTTCAGAAGACAGAGTTCCAAATCCTGCAAATATAAGGCATAAAGATGAAAGAGTAGGCGAGTACTTTGTAACCAGCTCCAGGACCAGAAATCACATGGTCAAGTCGGCATCAAGACCACAAACTCCGTCCGATCGGTATGATGTTTTGCCGTCTGATGACCCCTTCTCTGCCTCTACAGTGGCAAAGGGTTCTAATCGATACGCTAGGAGATCGCAGCCTTTAGGGGCTGAAGACGAAAGGCTGGTGGATGGATGTGGCGTTACGTTGCCTTCTAGAGGTCATGGTTATCCTAACAGCAGAATGCAAATAAGGCCAAATGCTCCATCCGAGAGGATCATAGCAGAAGAATTCCCTACAGAACTCGCTCTTACTCCATCACTAAGAAGATATAGAAGCACAGGGCCAAGGGTAGGTGAATGTCTCTGGAAATGAATCCAGTGTCTCAAATCATTGTGGTATTTGCAAACAGATGTACTGTAATTGGTGATTTTATTTTCACGTTGTGCACCTCATACAGTACAGAATGTGTTTAGTAGTCATATTCTGTACACTCAAATAAGAGCTCTTCTTTTTATTTTTTTGTATGTGTAAAAGCAAAAAGACAGGTGACCTACATTTTATACACTTCCATAGTATAAATATTCCCTCCTAAAATAACACAATGTAAAAAAATAAAATATATATATATATATATATATATATATATATATATATATATATATATATATATATATATATATATATATATATATATATATATATATATATACACTTTTTTTTTTTCTTTATTAATTTGTGTCAGTTAAGTGGGCCTGCTATGAACTTCATCACTTTCACATATTAGCCAGAGTACAAAAAACACACCTAGATACAAGGGTCACATCCTACAAACAGCTTTTGTTTCCTGTAGTAGTTCTACAGAAAGTGAAATCAATGGAAAGCTTTTGAATAAACTTTTTTTCTGTGTTGATAAGTTTTCCATCTCCTTCTGCCAACAGTATTCTGAGAGGTCATTCCTCCCTCCAGCAGTATGTTCTGGCCGCGGTCTTGGCTGCTCTCCGAGGCACCTGTCCAAGATGGTGAGTAGCGTATTGTATGAGAAATGGACACACGTCTGTAATATAAAGGTCATTAATAGTGAAATGCTGATGTGAAAACTCATCTGTGCACCGGTATCTGGCAATTATTTGCCTAGACCTGTGGTTCCCAAATTGGTCCCCAAAAAGTCCAGGTTTTAAGCCAGAGGCTGAAATGTGTAGGGCACGTGTTTGTATCACTTGTGTAAAATGCCCTCTGATTATTACAGATAGCCAAGTGCTTTTATTGTGTTTATTTATTAAAGAGATTAAGGGGGATATTCAATCGCCATCGAGCATCTCCCGTGGGGGAGATGCTCGACAGGCCCTATTCAATGCTGTCTTCCCCGACAGCATTGAACAGGGTTTCCCGGCAGAACGAGCCCGACATCTCTAGCTGTCGGGCTCGTTCTGCCGGGAAGTGACGAGCTGCCGGCTGCAGCTCGTCACTTCCCGGCCGCAACTCGCGGCCACGCCCCCTTCTCGTCCCGCTGCAGGCGGGACATTGAATCCCGCCTGCATGTTCTCGGTCGAGCTGACCGAGAACAGGACTGGGTCACGGCGAGCAAGCTTGTCTGCCGTGACCCGAAGATTGAATACCCCCCTAAGGCTGGTACACATATTATGTGTTTCCGGCTAATATGCTGGCTGATACATCCTGCCACCCGTACAGACTGCACGATGCAGTGGTAATATGCCATGCTGCATATCTTCTGATTGACCACGCAGCATGACCAATCAGAAGATATTGTGTATGAATCGCAGGAGTGCACAATACAGTGTACACAGTGGGCGGTATTCAATGCCACGGTGAGAGGGTTTGTACGGCGAGGGTGGCTTTTTCTGGCAGTCAGTATTCATCTCACTCCCCATAGCGAGGTTCCTTTGCCATTTGTCTCCTAGCCTGTTCCCTGAGGTGAGGTGGAATTGGCGAGTGTGGCCATTAAAACGGTGGGGGACTCGCTGCATTTGCGGCGAACCTCGCCGTTTAAGGAGATCCTTTCCATCTTCTCACGGTGAGGATTCTGCCCAAACATTGAATACGGCATGGCTTTTCCTTGCCAAAAATAAGCCATCCTCGCTGTACAATTCCCCTTGCTAGCCGCATTGAATACCGCTCACTGTACAATCCAGCAGACTGGTTGTTTTTAATGAAAAAGACCTAACCTGCCAGGATTGTGCCGATGGGTACCTGGCCTAGGTGTGCTGTGTGGCCTTTATAGAGGTGAAAATGTTGCCTATCGCTCATGTAAAGGTTGATTTCCTATGGGTTCCATAGGCTTTGAACTAAAATATAAATAATCCATACTGTTAGCAGACATGTATAAGAAATTAGCAGCATTTACATAATATACTTCTAAATATAATGTAATTAAAGGGGTATTCAATTAGTCACAGTAAATGAATGCTGCTCATTGATCCCTGCGGTATCCCTGATGGCTGGCAGTATCATCCGGAGGCAGGACCATAAAAAGCCCAATAACTGACCTGTATTCACAAACGCAATAACACATGGATCTGGGAACCAGTCCTGGGTGGGTGCCGGGTAACTCGCCAGCAGTCGGGAGTCCAACAGTCATTACACCGACGTCTGAATCCCGACTGCTAAAAGCCCGACAGACGGGCAGCGGCTATTCTCCCTCATGGCGGTACGCGACCCCCATAGAGGGAGAATAAAATAGATGGCGAACGCAGCAAGCCCACAAGGGGCTTTGTTGCACTCCCCCTGCTGTCTGAGTCCCCGCAGTAGGGATTCCGACTGTCGTTGTGTTATACCACACCCTCCTGGATCATGTGTTTTTTGCATTCAAATGGCTCCAATTTCACACACAAAAGAAGACAACTGATTGAATTGGCCAATATATTTATGGTAAAATACAGATTCCAACCTTTTCATGATTAATTGCATTCTCTTGTATGTCTGATACTGTACATTTGCAATAATTTGCACACAGGCAGAATATGGACTTTTCCATACTACATAGGCGAAGGCATGCTACAGTATTCTAATTTATTTTGTGAGATAATTACCCTTACCTAGAACTCTGCTACATTGCACCTAGACACCTTGATGGCTAACCTTGACACTCCAGCTGTTGTTGAACTACACATCCCAACATACTTTGCATCAGATTTAGCATGGCTAAATAGCAAAACTGAAACAGAGCATGCTGGGATGTGTAGTTCAACAACAGCTGGTAGTTCAAGGTTAGTCATAAAGAGCCTAGACTGTAGCTGCTCTTAATAGTCTGGGCGTAGCACAAGAGTTGAATATAAAATGCTGCATATAAATTATATATCTTTTCGTTTCAATGATCTTGAATACTACTATTTTATTCCATGTTCTCTAGTGTCTAGCCTGCTTATTGTCCCTTCCCGATATTGGCACAAATATGGCATTTATCATGTAAAGGAATCTACACATAAAGCCCTAGAATGTTAAGTGCTATGTACTTTTATTATTCTTCTAAAAAAAAACCTATTATTTTACAGGGCTCCACTAGTTACTCACAGTTGCCGCCATTACCTCCCGTTTCCAATCGTCCACATTTACCTGCAGGAAAGAGGCTGTCGCTGAGTGCAGTGGTGAGGATCACATCATTTATTGTTCTGTTTCGGCATTCATATTTTTTTTATTTTTTTTTAAATTGGCTGTATATGTTGTGCTGTATATGTTAAAAGCACATGAAATGTAGCACTTTTAATTGCTTCTATTATGTTTAACCTGTTAAAATAGTTGTATATTTTGGCCTTCTAAACCCTATTCTGCCAACTTTACCTGTACAGTTTTGCGCAGAAGTATTTTAATGTGCGTTAACCATGAATTGTAGAGTTGCATCAATAAAAGCTATATAGAACATTTTGTAAAGAAAGTTACAATTTTCAAAAAAGTGTGAAGGTTTCCCTGCAGCATATATGGAAATTATTCGACCACCCTATAACAGTGCAGCTTTAAGCAGCCATACACCAGAACGATGTGCACCCAATACGCACAATTTCGATGGGTGAGGGATCGTGTGCACGGTCCTGCGGGTGGAGTAGTCGGCACTCACATCAGACGTGCTGCACATCTGAACCTTCGGCTTCCACTGCGTAAGCAGATCGCATGTTCAAATACGATCGCTCGTTCAACCGCACTTATGACCTGAACACGACCAGGTCATATGCAGGTCGTTCTGGTATATAAACCAGTCTTATTCCAATGTTTGGGACTATGACTGTTGCCACTTGAGACCTGGAGAAAGCACAAATGCTCCACAATTCTAGAGCACTTTCCGTACACAAAATGCTTACTCCGTTTCAGATGTCATTTTAAGAATATGTGGGAAATACGTTTTTAATTCTTGTGGAGCTTTCAAATTTGCTCTACGATTACTCCCGTCCAAAGCATACCTCCCAGTTGTACTCTATTTATCACCGTTATATAGCTCAAATTTGTCCACATCTTGTCCAGCGTACTAGGTTGATTGGATAAACGTATGTAGCCAGCAATAGGCACTCTGGCTTATATCAGACAGCTCAGAGCTAATATTGGCGGAGAATACATTAAGTGAGGACATCAGTAGTAATGAGTCTCCCAAACCTTCAGGTTTAGAAAGAAATTGTTTTAAAAATGTGCTTTCTTTATGGCATTTTAAATGTTTAGAATTTTACCCTAGATTTTCTTTCTTAAGGTTTTCCTTTACTTAACCATTCATTTTAGTTGGCTATGAAGTTACCTCCAGGTACATTGGACAATTAGCACTAAGGACCAGATGTATCAAGCTTCAAAAAGTGATCAAATGGAGAGTGATAAACAACTAGCCATTCAGCTCCTAACTGACCTTTTCCAAACCCGTACTGTGAAATGGCAGGTGGGAGCTGATTGGTTGGCTGTTTATCACTCTTCATTTTATCACTTCTGAGGCTATGTGCATCTGGCCCTAAGGGTAATGCCAGCAGCTAATGGGTTTACCCAGGGCGAATCGTCAAGCCAGCATTTATCACAGATTATACTTCAGTTGCGTTTAATCCCTGATAAACAGCCCGTAGATCCAGGATAACACTTGCGTCTGGGAAGCTGCCCCAGATCTCCTGTATTATCACCCGAAAATGGGACCTTTTTTGCATGGAAAAAAACTGGTCTCTGATTGGATAGCCCAATAGTGCGATATATGACTGATGATCGTTATCAGCCCTTTTTTTTTCCAGGTGAAAAAGCATTGGGGCTAATTGGATACCCCCTTTTTGTGTAGATGAGGGGTAGAACTACTGTACCAAAAATGTGGCTGCAATGGAGACCATTTGCCATTGTAATTCTTTGTAGTCTGTTTGGATTTCTTATACTCCTATATTATCCCAAATATTTTACCTGCCACAGAATGTACCTGCTGTAGTTGTGCCTAATAATAATATTTCTGTACTAGTAATTCCATGATTTATTGCAGCAATATTTAAATTTGATTGACTCCAAATTTCATTTTACATTGTATAATATGTATCCAGACTTGGCGGCTATTCACGAACTTGCAATATATGACCAATATATTCTCTTGTTCTTGTAAACGGTCTGTCACAGGACTGTCCAACCTGTTCTGACGCTACACAAATAACTGTGGCATGCATACTAATAACTTGTAGTTCTGTCATCCCTGAAGAGTTGCAGGTTGGTCCGGCCTGCTCTGACATATTAAACAGTGATGTATGGTGACGCATCAGGGATAGACTATATCCCTTTTGTTTTTCTTCCTCTCTGTACTCTCATTGCAGTTTAGAAAACCTCTGTGCTGCTGTGAATGTGTGCAACCAGTGTCTCCTGCTAAATACTACTCATAAGCACTTCAGTCTCATAAGCACTTCAGTCTGTTGATAAAGTCAGTTTGCATTAGTTTTAACTCTAATTTCCTTTTTTTGTTTGTTCCTAGCCATCGGGTCCGACACCATATAGGGCCCAATATCCAGCACGCATGGCAGAGCAAAGTATCGATGTGAGTATTTTTTTTACAATTACCCTGAAAAACGGAAACATTCTAGAAATTGCTTTGTTTCCATTATAGGTGGTGGCATGTTTTAGTTTAATATTGTGATCCGTAACCTTGCAGAAGTTTAGTTTGTAAAGCCCCGTACACCTGGGGCGACCTGGCTTTTTCCACTGAGCGACGAGCTGCAGCACATTTCCTCTTTGGTGCACCCCAATAGTACAAATCTTTCTGTTTAGAAAAAATAAATAAAAATGGCAGCACTGCATACACCACAGCACAGGAACTGCATAACGTGGGGCGTTCAGTGGATAAATAGTTTTAGGGGTTTTTTTGTGTGTGTGTGTGTGTTTTTTTATTTTTAAGCGGGGGTTAAAAAACATAAGCAATAAACTACTATTTATTGTAATATATCAAATCTTGTGAAATATCTAGTTCCTCAATTAACTTAATTGTTTTGAATAGGTTCTTCTAAATAAGATGTGTGGTCAGGATAAACTTCTCATTAGCATTGAAGAGGAATCTTCTCACCTTCAAACTGAAAAGGTAATTTTTGTGTTTCTATGAAATTCTTCTGGAGTTGCCATAAGATTGGAAGAGGTCCAACTCAGTGGTGGAACTTGTGGGTTGTGGACCCAGGTGCAAAAATATAATATGGGTCCTCCTTCACCCCAACCCAAGTTCACAATATGCAACACTGCAGTGGGTGACAGGGAGAGGCAGCAAATGACAGGGTCAGCAGTAGGCACTTTGGTCCTCAGGGGCCCCGGTGCAATGTACCTGCTGCATTAATGGTAGTTCCACCTCTGGTTCTACTACTACGTACACTGCACTACATGCTCGGCACACTAACCACAATTCATGTTGAACATGTGCATCTAAACCACTACAGCGTAAGGTTTAGGCTATTTACACAGTTTAGGACAGTGATGGCTAACCTTGACACTCCAGCTGTTGTTAAAGTACACATCCCAGCATGCCCTGCTACAGTTTTACTATTTAGCCATGCTAAAACTGATGCAGGGCATGCTGGGATGTGTAGTTTAACAACAGCTGGAGTGTCAAGGTTAGCCATCACTGGTGTTGGAGAATGTGTACACTTCCCTCCCCCCACAGTGACACTTCCCTCAGGTTACATATACAGTAGTTTGTTCTGTTCTGTAAGATTGCAAGAACTGTAAAAACAAGCTTTAAACCTTAGTCTTCAAGTGGAAACATCAGTAAATACATTTAATTGTCAGGATATTCAACATGCAGGACTCCAGCTGGTGTGGAACTACACATCCAAGAACACCAGGGCACTCTGAGATGTTTAGTTTAACAGCATCTGGAAGCCTACACGTAGGCGGTGCATATTTCTGCTGACAAAAACAAACTCTTTAATTGAATGAATGCTAGCTGGGATTGGTCACACGCAAAATTATTTTCCCATCTCTCACCTTGTAGTGTGTGGAGCGTAGATGTGATTCTAAGTGTGCGGGTCAGACCAGCTTTTAATGCTTAATTGTTAGAATATTGGCACAGATTGAACACTTCCCGGCACTCCTCTGCTTTGTGATTATATTGGCGCCCGGTGCCTTCCCAAGCACTAGCCCGACTGGGTTGGCAAATATAACTGGAAGATTGGCGGCACTCGGACGACTTGAAATAACTGGAGACCACACAGGTTCAAGATCTTTCGAGATTTAATCTCGTCATCCTGATGACGAGATTAAATCTCGAAAGATCTTGAACTTGTGTGGTCACCAGTTATTTCAAGTCGTCCGAGTTTCGGAGCTGAGCCCCTTTGTCAAGGTGTATGGTTACCACATACACCTTGACAAAGGGGCGCAGCCCCGAAACGTTGGATGTCTTTTCACTTGCTGTGAATACACTGGTTTTTACAAGACCCTCGAGTGCCAGTCTCTTTCTTCTATTATCCTAACAACCTGATGGGCACCGGGGCAGCTGACACAGAGGAGTGAGTGCCGGACCGCACCGCTATTGCATTTGTCTGTAGCCTATGCAGCTGGTATGCTATACGTCTACCGTCATGAGGGTATACAAACACTAATATTGGGTGCAAAAAATACACTTCATACCCAGCATATTTTAGCTTATCTACATGTCTCAAAGTTATATTTTTAAGAACCCTCCTCCCTTCCTGAAGTTTTGCAATGTTGTTTTTCTCCACATTCTGCCTCTAACTGGAAAGAGGCTACATAGCCCATACTTATATATAGTCCTCTTCTGACGCAATCCTTGTGCGACATGGCAATATACAGATGTGTCCCCATACACCTTCGCTCAGGCCTGGGACTTTGCTACATAACTACACCAAGTGTCCCATTGGAAGGGTCTTTTTTTTTTTTTCTCCTCAAAATATGCATGTTATTCACATTACTAATATGACAAATGTACACTGTAAAGATACACTGACTACTGGCACTTCAGGTACTTCTGTTAGTGATTCCGGGTAAAAAGACCTCATTCTGTGTAGAATAATTAAGGGCACCTGATACAGTGTGAGCGAATTAGACCCAAATATTAGGAATGTACCAATCCATTCCCATGGTGGAGCATCAAGAGTCTTGCACCATATGGCAAAAATACACAAGGTGAATTAGGACACAAATTCATGATGCAAAGACAGAGCGTAGTTCATTGCTGTGCAAGCCCAATAGTGGTTACCTTTTATATCTAGTTTTTGCATTTCTATTTTACAGTTTGAACTTTTTATTGATATTTTATATTGTGCTTATTAGGAGAAACTGGAGGATGCTCTTCAGCTGACACATCAGCACCTCGAGGAGTTCCGGGGTCAGGAGCAAGTGGTTGAGAACATCTGGTACCAGCAGAGGCTGCTGCAGGATGACCTGGTATACGTGCGGGCCAGGCTGTGTGACCTGTCTCTGGTGGGTATATAGCTGCTCACAGGATTTGAAGAAACTGAATTTGTTCTATTTGTGGCTTTCACCCACATTATGGTTGATTGGTCATTAGTCAGACATCGGAATCGTGACTGCCGGTACTCCCAACAGGGGGGCATGTGCAACAAAGCCCCTAGCAGCCCGCTATTCTTCCTTTTATGGGGGTCATGGCCCCCCACGAGGGAGAATAGCCCCTGTCAGTTGGGATCCCAACTGTCTGGCATTTAACAGTCCGGATTCTGATATTGGAATGATGACGAAATCCTAACGGACGGAGCGTAATACCCGGTGGAAAGGCTCATGCCTGGGCAAACTCTAAGTAATACAATACTGAGAAAAGCTTCAGGCTCTGGATGATAGGAGACCATATTTAGGTCAGTAGAGGTTGAGACAATATGGCTAAAGGTGAACGCGTGCAGATTTGTTTGCTGTCTTTTAATAACTTTCTCATACGTTACCATTGACGTGGATGCCAAATGGTAACCGTAAAGTGTGCCAAGTGCAGCAGTAGCGGATTGAGGCACCTTGCCCAAAGCATGGCGAGCAACTACACTAATTTGGAGGTTGTTAAATCTACAAATTGACGACAAGAAAATCTGAAATACTCATGTTGACCATTTCATGTGTCAATCACCTCCACATTGACCACCTTGTGTATGACCACCTTGTGCTTGTCTGTCTTTTGGGGTCAACCTAATATACCACACCCAAAAATATCCTAAACTCACAGAAAAGCATTGTTGTGATTTTATTTTAAATCCTAAATGACGCTAAACCGACTGTAAAAGATAAGAATAATGACGTGGTCATAAACTACTAGTGAATTTGACTTTTGTTATGTTTACAAAGTTAGACTCTTTCAACTTTTTGGTGACACTGATAAGCAACAGCCTCCTAAAAATTGCTTCCTCTCCTAGAATGCAAATGGCAGCGCTCATGTATGTTCTTTCTCTTACTCAGGAGAGGGAGAGAGCCTGGGAGGAGTACAGAGTTCTTGAAAATGAACTGCATACGGTGAGAGAGACGTTGGAGCGTGTCAGTCAGATTGGACACCCACAGGTACTAGGCACCACTTTAACCTGCCTCCATCACACGTTTCAGTCTATCTCAGTAAATTCCTTACCTAATAGTTTTATGCAAAACCTTTAAAAGCTTTTGTTCATTTATTTTCATGTGTTTTTATAACAGGACCAAGTCGCTGCTCAGCGAGACCTTTGGATGATCAATGACATCATTTCTGGTCTTCGGTTTAACAAAACCAATTTTCATATGCTTCCAGATCCTGCAAGACACCCTGGTATGGAATTGTAGATATATCTTTATTTCTCTCTGGTTGTATTCATTTTAGACTCCATTTTTATCTAGATTTGAGGTTTTATCTGCCGACATAGTCAATGTGTTTGTGTGTGCTGTACTATACTTTAAGTTTACATTTAAGGCTGCATTGGTTGTAGACCAATGCCGAATTTGTCTCTACAGTCTGTACTTGCGTATCTTATTGTCAGTGGTTTTCCCTTGTATGGATCTCTAGACTCGTATGCAAAGGGTCTAGCAAATCTTCTAACGAGGACAAGTTGCCCATTATAACCAATCTGATTATTATCTATCTTCTATTACATTCTAAAAAATTGTTACTAGAATCAAATTAGATTGCTATGGTGAAAGTCTCTCTAGTTGTCGTCTTGAGAAAATTTTGATAATTCTCACTCTAGGATACCAACTTTAATATCAGGGTGACCTGAAGATAAAGCAGTCCTACAGGGTCACTCAAACTCCAAAGTCTAAGGGGGGTATGCAATCTGGGATCACGGCTGTCGATCCCCGCCGACAGCCGTGATCCTGGCCTGTTTGCGGTCAGATTGACCACATAACGACAGACAGGATCCAATGTGTCACCTGCCGATGGGCACAAAGAGGGTGTGGCCGTGAAAACGGCCGTGGATTGTCGATCTGCGGCCTGGATCACAACAATTCACGGCCGTTATCGGCAGAACGGGCCCGACAGCTTCTGAAGTCGTGCCCGTTCTGCCGTGATCATGCATCAATGCTGTCGTTAATGACAGCATTGAATAGGGAGCCGCCGCTATTTCCCACGTCGGAAATAGCGGCGGCATATTGCATACCCCCCTAAGGCCCCCCCCCATTAACTTGCCCATATGAATTACTGTTTTCAATGTAATTTTAAGTTTACTAAATTGTAATGGTTTAAAAACCTGCTGCATTAGAAGCCTGAGTTTGAGCATCCTTAGGCCAGTTATGTTAGATCAACCATGGCTTGTACCTTCATAGACGGTAAGAAGGAACCAGCCTCTGAGACCTACCTCACAGATGTCATTCTGGAAGTGCTCACGGTTTTATTGAATTTCACCCTTATGGGGTATACAATTAGCTGTGGTAAATTATCGCAGCAAAAAGATCCCCTGGGGGCTAGCCAATTAGTCTGAGAACCCGCCACAGTAAAAATGGGCTTTAATTGGATAGCCCTATGTTGACAATCTGTGAAATAGCCCATTTGTGCAGGGCAGTAAATTACCGCCTGCAGTAGGATAGCCCCATAGTCTTGTTAATAATGAAATTACAGTTTTTCTTTACTAATTATCATTTTTTTTTCTAATATAATTCAGCCATGATGAACCCGCCTTCCCCAGCCAGCGAGACACCACCAACCTATCAGAGAAACATTATTTTCCATCATTCTGGTCTCCATCCTCTAGGTCCAAGAGAAAATCACAGTGTAAGTTATCCTAACTCTTGCAGGATTCTATTTCTATTTAAATCAGCAGAAGTAGAAATAGTGCCCCCCCCCCCCTCCTTTATTTACTATATCTTTAAATCCCTATTAATAATGGTGTGACACCCCAGGATATTGATTTTCAAGCTATTATTTTAACATTTCTGAGGTCATTTTGTGGAAGTATCTTGATTTTTTATAATGAATGTATTTAAATCTCTAAAGGAATCTGACGCCATTCCGCCCAGACCACCTCTCCCTAAGGATAACCAGACGTCTAACAATGGCGCAGAGGGGCAGCCCAGTGACCAGGTCAGTACAATTCTATTTCAAAACTCTACAAGACCGAAAACTGTCAGAGTTAATGGCACATATCAAACTTCGCTCTGATTACAAATATCAGTGGATCATTTTTATGGGATCGGGGTTGACATTGTGATTTAATTGGTGTGAACAGATGGGCCAGCGCATGTAAAGGTGCCCACGCACGCACCGATCCTGGCGATGGGGTGCGCGCTCCCACGGCACCTCATCGCACAGTACAAAAAGTATGTGCTGCACATACTTTTTGTACTAGCTTTCTATCGCATGCACAAGGCATACACATTGTGCTAGTTAAGCACAGAACACACACCGGGATCGATGCGTCTGTGGGCACCTTTACACAATTTCAAGATCACCCACTATTGTAATATCTGGGCTTCGTCTATCATCCTGATTTTTGTAAAGTGCCGTTCTTACTTTGATTTAACTACTGACGTGTTCCCCATAATAAATTTTAATGGGTAACTCATGGGATAATGGTTTTCCTATGCTTGGCGGATGCTGTGGCTATTTATATTTGTGCCAGACCGACAGCATTGCAGGAGACCTACTACAGATGTGTACACATACATCTAGCATTCTTGTCCTTCTAGTTACGCCATGACTTGACTCAAACAACTGTCTTCTCTGCAAAATCATGCAGATAGGACACACAAGCAGCTTGCTGAGTAAAATATGCAGCATGCCTATATTGTGTGCAGCTGCATACGAAATGCTACACTACATTGTTTTTCTGTATCTGCAGAAGAAATGCAGTACTGTATACAGGTATGGTCACAAACAGAATATAGACGCCGCATATATCCATCAGCACCGTCTGCTTGTGCTTCTTATTCACATAGTAATGCGAATAAGATGCATTTTCAGCAACAACACAACCACCCTACTCAAACCGAGTTGCACAGAACCGGTCAGCTCACTCATACCCTGGCATAGCCCACTGCGTGACTTATTGAGTCAATATGCACCAGACACATTTATAGATCACTTGCAGATGTGTTCTGGAGCCTCTTGAAGCCTAGATGCTAAGTAAGGAGCAGACTTGTTTACTGAAGTTCATGCTTACTCAAGAATTAATTTATTGCTCTTGTCTTTGTCCTTTTTTGTCAATATGGAACACCAGAATGAGCAGCCGGAGAGCAAGGCTGCACTTCCGTCATCATCGCCACCAAGTGGTGAGTTGTGTGGTTTTTCTTATGTATTTACTTTTTGTCTTTGTATTTCTTAATGTTTTTTTTTTTTTTTTTTTGACAAGAATTGGAGAAATGATTACAATTCCCGTTCTGCTTTCACCGTCTGCATTTCTTTTGGGCAGTTTCATAATATTCTATAAAGGACCCAATTTGTCCATAGATCAACGTGATGTTGACTGTATAAATTTTATGCACTTCAGTCTTCTCGCTGGGGCAATACTGATTTGCCATCAGACTTCCATGAATTGGCGCAGTCACTACTGAAATAGAAGGCAAACACAAACCATGTCCATGTGTAGATTTCCTTATGCCAGTTTATGCCTCTAGTATTCATTATTGTGTGACCACATGTATACACCTACTGTAGGGCTATATACCTATTTCTCCCTTATACTTCTTATTGTAGATCAAGCATCGCCCAGTAAACATACAGCAGACGTTCGTCAAGCTCCTTCATCCTGCCCGGTATCCATACCCTTGTCTCACAAAGTGATTCTCGAGGCCAAGGTACAGCATATCATTATTTTTTATTTTCTTTCTTTTAATTTCGTCAAAATGACCGTATGAACAGTCCTGGATAGTAAATATTCTGAAAATCGAAAACTTTGTTGGGATATTTGACCCTTTGAGTGCCAAGTGAATTTGTCAAAATAGGTGTTAAAATTGCCAAGCAAACCTTTATTAGGCTTAATGACCTGAAATGTAATCCTTCCATTTTTATTTTTTTTATTTTCATTTATTTAACAAATGTGAGTGACATGTTTTTAGTGGATATTTTGCACATCGCTCACAGATGTTGGCACTCAAGGGTTAAAATGGATCCATTTTTTTTTTTTTTTTTTTTTTAGGCTACATAACATTCAGTTCTGTTCTCACAGCACTCTTCTTGCATTTCAGTTACAGCTCTCTTACTCACCTACAATCTATGACTGCATCTCTTCTCACTCACTTCCCTATATTTCAGCTGTATTGTGTACTAAGATGCTTTGTGTTATGTCTACTTCTGTGTACCCTGTACTGTTCTAATGTGTTCTATATGTATGGCGCTGCGTACCACTTGTGACGCCTTATAAATAAAAATATAATATTTCGGTTATTCAGTATTCATAAGAAAGCGGATCCTTTTTTTGTTCTCTAAAACTGGGTAAACACAGTGTAGTGAGTGGTTAATTCCATTGTGTTCTTCCTGCAAGCACTTCTTTTTTACCGAGGAGAGAAGACAGATTTTATGCAGTGGATCAGTTATGACAAAGACCAGTTTAAATGATTAATGGTGCGAGTACCATGCTTTATGGTAACCTTTCTCACTGGCAGTGTTAATCCTGCTTACCTTATGGCATGCAAGGTATAGGGGGTATATATTTGGGGGGAATGGGTTTCAGCACATAACTGATGAGCAGTTTTGCGTAGATCGATGTTGAGAGAAAGAGAAAAAAAATGTCTATGTATCTCTTTTCTAACAACACCTTTTTTTGTTTTGTAGGCTTCACCCCCTAATGTTCCAGAGGTTGGCACTGTTCGAAAACAAAGGATGAGTGCCGAGGAGCAGATGGAGAGGATGCGGAGACACCAGGAGGCTCAGATCCATGAGAAACCTAAACCCGGTGTCACGGCACAACGTCAGAATTCCCAAAGGTCTACGACCGGTTCAATAGGTGGCAGGGTGAGTGTGAGTGACGGGTTAGCGATACATGGTTCTGTACTAACCTCCCGTTGTAAACCACATTGTAGAAATGTGGTTTATAATCTATTCTGCAGCTGAATCTCTTGCTGGTTTTGGTCAAATACCATATATACTCGAGTATAAGCCTACTTTTTCAGAACATTTTTTATGCTGAAAAAGCCCTATAACTTTCCTACCTTCTCCCAATGTGGAGCCATGGGGGTAGTCTCTGACTACTGACATTAGTTACAAGACCTTACTTGGTGTAGCAGGGTGCGTAGGTACATATGGTGAGGGGAGATGATAGGTACATTTGGGAAGGCAGAACACTCTTTTGCTCAAACATTAAGAATTCTTTATTCAAATTGTATCTTTGTGCTAAACTACTTAGGTGTGTGTTCCTATTGATGTGTACAGTTGTTGCAGTGTCTGAATATCCCATTTAAGATGGAATCCTTAGATCGGCGCGGTAATAATTCCAGTATGGATCCCTGCTAATTTGTGGTCTCCTCTATGCAGCTGAGATCCTCTTCCTCGGATTCTTTCCATTCTGGAACCAGTTCTCAGCCATCGGAGAAGGTGCCAGCAGAACAGAGGAAACCAGCACTGGTGAGGGTCACTGCCTCCTTTTACCCCAGCACAGCATCCACTCCGCAGCAAGGGAAGCCGGGAAGTGTTAATGGCAAGAAAACGGCCAATGTTGTAGTGCAGGAGGAGCCCATATACAGTGTTGTAATGGAACCTCAGGCTGAGCATGTCACCTCCACAACAAGCTATGAGATCTCCCCAGTGCTAAAAGTCACTCCTCCACTAAGAACCAGCAGTAAAATTGTCACTGCAGCCTGCATGCAACTGAAAAAAGATATGCAAGATGGCAGCCATGATAAACTGGGGGTAAGCGGTTTCATATACTGCAAGCACATATTTCTGTGTGTGTCTAAAATGTTCTGTAGAGTTGTCGGCAGCGCTGAAGTTTGAATTTCGTGGATCATGGTTTGAGGCTGTGTTACTGCAGTCACTGAATTGTGGAATCTGAAGGGATTAGAACTGCATTTACTGGAAATCTCAGTGTTATATCCACCATTACAGCTCTCATCCTCATGAGGGTGGACACTGGGGGTGTGGGATCATGAGAGGCAAGGGTTTCTAATAAACCCTTGCCTTCTCTTTATGCTGTTCTGCACTTTAAAGTGTTTGTGTGTGCACAGAACAATAGGTGTATCCACACTCTATACTGGACTTTAGGAACGTCACTGACATGTCTGTTCTCTAATCTGAGGCCGGTTTGATGTTGTAATGGCACATGTGTTAGTCATACTTGCCTACCTGACCCTCTCCATGCGGGAGAAAATGCTCTGTCCCTGGCCTTCCCTGGTAATGTATGATTGCCATCACCTGCGGTGAAACACCTTCTTATCAATTTTCTAGCTCCCCACAGGTAATGGCAATCATATATTACCAGGGAAGTCCAGGAACAGAGCATTTTCTCCCTGAAGGAGGGGGTCTGGTAGGCAACCATGGTGTTAGTACTGAAGGTTTCTTATCCTTTCAGCCTCGATCTGGTCAAGAAACCACAGAGAAAAAGTCCAGTCCTCATCCTGACCAGCTGGAAATGAAACCGAAAACTTCTGTGTCTCGAACCAGGTAATTATGTGATCTACCAGCAGCAAAACCTCATGCATGTGGTGTGTTTGGTCAGACTAGAGATTATTGAACGGACACTTGACAAACAGACATTGGTTGACCATAAGTGTCTGTATGTACCTGTTGGGCCTATATACTAAGCTTTGGATAAATAACCAACCAGCCCGTCATAATTTTTTTTTTTTAAACAGTCTAGAACATGGCTATTAGATGGCGATTGGCTGATACTTTACCTTAACTCTGGGCACTTTATCTCTCTCCAAGATATAGGAATCTTACTATGCCTTGGATAGAGATAACGTAGGGATTAAAAGGGAAAAGTGGCCCATGGCAACCAATCAGCTGCTCTGTATAATTTAATATTATGCAAATTACAGATCTTACCTCTGTGCCGATTGCTTGACATGGGCCACTTCTCCCGTGGCTCACTTATCCTCCCTTATCACTGCTTCATACATCTACGCCTGGATGAAAAATGTCGAGCTGTTTGGCTGGCAATTTCTTTCTCTCCACTTTACCTCTCCCCAAAGCTTAGCACTTTCTGCCCTGTTCCTTATATTGCAGTTTTAACAGTTGGTCATGTTCTATATGCATATGTTTCATGGTTGAAGGAAACAAAAAAGGATTTAATTTTAGCAATATGTTTAATGGTGGCAGAAAATCGCTGGTTTTGTTTTGGTGTTTTGTTTTATTAGTTAATTGTTTATCGGAGGCTAGCATTAATTTATTCAGTCAGCATCCTGAAACAGCTCTGTTCTGTTTAACATTTCAGCTCTCATGGGGATTTTAGCAGAGTTTCTGATGAAGGGTACAGCATCGCAATGGAGGGGGAGCGAGAACGGATTATGAGCTTATCCTACACACTCGCAGCAGAAGCCTCAGAACGCAGCAAAATAATAACAGGTAACATACTGTCATGTGACCTCAGCCACCCGCCCCTGGCACACTGTTACGGTCACATTTGCATGGGAACAGCCAGCTTTTTCCCATGACACGCTGGACATTCCCATGTCCCCACACCCGCACAGAAGCCAAGTGCATGAACATATGACAACAGTACTTCACCTTCGGTCCTCCGTGCGGACACGCGGGGGACCGAAGGAATTAGAATCAGGGCTATAGTAGAAACCACATTCAATATATGTCTGCACATGAAGGGATTGATTGAAAATCCTCAAAATAGTTTCCTAATCCAGAAAGCACATAAACTAAAATATACTGTAATCATTCTATGGAATTTTAGGAGTAGTGTATATAATATTGTTTAAATGTTCTTTAAGTTGATTTTACATGCAAACACAATTTTTCATTAAATGTTTGTATTCCGCTTTCAGAAATTTTTTTTTTTTTTTTTTTTTTTTTATATTTAACCATAAATTAATACTATAAGAATATATAACTGGAAACGGTACTCTTTACCTAGCACGGCGCCCACGATCTTGATCGTGGGCATCGTGAGGTAAAAAATCGTGTCGGTCGCGTCGTATGCGGGCTAAAGATGCCCGCACGCGACGCCCACGATTTCCCATTGAAAACCATGTTAAACATGGACATCGTGTCGGTCGCGGCCGGCTATAAATGTGCACACGATGGCCCCGACGCGATGCCCACGATTTGCCATAGGAATTAATGTTAAAAGACCCGATGGACACGATTTTCAGGTTAAATGGCTCAATGGACCCGATTTTAGCATAGGAAACAATGTTAAATGGGCCTTAGAGCCCAAATACTTACCCTGAACTCTGAAATGGCCCCCCCCCCAATTTTTTACGCCACCCCACGATCAACGTGAACCCGAAGCGTGGCGAGCGCAGCGAGCCCGCGAGGGGCGGCGGTACGCGTCCTCCGACCTTTTCATACCCCCACTATCCACATCGGCGTGGAGTTGAGAATAGAATAGTGTGGCGAGCGTAGCGAGCCACCGAGCCCGAAGCGTGGCGAGCGCACGCGGATACCTTCACAGCTAGACGCGTCCCCTCGCGGGCTTCACAGGTGTCCGCGTCGCCACGGACACCTGTGAAGCCCGCGAGGGGACGCGTTTACCTGTGAAGGTATCCGCGTCCCCTCGCGGGGCTCGGTGGCTCGCTGCGCTCGCCACACTATTCTATTCTCAACTCCACGCCGACGTGGATAGTGGGGGTATGAAAAGGTCGGAGGACGCGTACCGCCGCCCCTCGCGGGCTCGCTGCGCTCGCCACGCTTCGGGTTCACGTTGATCGTGGGGTGGCGTAAAAAATTGGGGGGGCCATTTCAGAGTTCAGGGTAAGTATTTGGGCTGTAAAGCCCATTTAACATTGTTTCCTATGCTAAAATCGGGTCCATTGAGCCATTTAACATGAAAATCGTGTCCATCGGGCCTTTTAACATTAATTCCTATGGCAAATCGTGGGCATCGCGTCGCGGCCATCGTGTGCACATTTATGGCCGGCCGCGACGCGACCGACGCGATTTCCATGTTTAACATGGGTTTCAATGGGAAATCGTGGGCGTCGGGCGCGTCGCAGGCAGACATAAATGTACCCGCGATGCCCGCGATGGGCGCCGTGATAGGTAAAGAGTACCCTGGAAATATTTGTATCTAAATCACTTTAATATTGCTTCTATTTTGGCTGGAAGTTTTCAGCAAAAGATTTGCTTCTCTGATAATGATAGGACAAAAGACCTATTAACGCCTAATCATTGTTGTTTTGACTTGTACAGCTACAGCGTTGGCAGACGAATGCGACACAAACAGTGATATCTCCACATCAGATGAAATGTATCCCTGGGATTTTTTTCTGCAAGATTCCAATAGCAAAAATCAACGTGAAGCCAAGGACCATTGCCAAGTGAAAGCCACCACCCATTCCCACCCGGAAGAGCGAACATCAAGTAAAGATGAGACCTGCTATTTCTCAAACGGGTCAAACCAGCGTTCTCCTGACACAGCCAAAGAAAGATTTAGTCATCTGCATTCAGACAATCAACACTATGAGAACTGGCCGGCCCAAAAACAGAGCGAGAGCAGAGATCACTGCCCAGTCACGAAACAGGAGAGTTCTGCGGTCTCCAAGTGTAATGGACAGGTGGCAAACTATGACTTTCTCATAGAGGACTTGCATTATAACCCACTGAGCATAAGCAAAGTCACTGACTACTGCAAGGAGGAGCGGGAGCCTATCCGGATCACACTCCTCCAGTCCAGCTTTTAGTTTGTACGGGACTCGTGTGAATGGAGTTGAAGAGGGAGGCTACAGATATGCGCATAGGATGGAACTCTGGGGGCAAAGGATGTTGTAATGAAGATGGAACCATTCATGTAGAACTACAGAAGATATATATTGAAGGCTCATGTAGATTGGTGGAATTGATATGTTGTAAAGATTGTCTGTGAATGTAAATAAATGTACATAGGGAGTCGTCGGAGGTGGAAATAAGGGGAGACTGTAAAAATGTTGATAACGAATGAAGATCAAGGAATGTGGTTTATGGACACTGGTAGGAAGTGTTTCACTAGAGAGAATTGTGTAAGGTGTTAAGACAATTTATTACCAGCGGTGGCCAAATATTGTGTAAACAAAGTTGATTTGATGGTGTAAGGATTATTCTATAAGGACAGTTGCACTAGCCAAAAGGTAGTTCTGTGTATGGTGACGCTGTGAAGTAAGTAGACTTTCTAATATGAAGGGGGTTTTAATTTTTGTCTGTGGAAGTGTATGCAATTTGTTTCAGTTGGTTAAACAAGCTGTGGTAACTTACATTAACTATATATGCGATTTTTTTTTTTTTTTTAAACTATGTTTAAACGCTCTGTTGTATAGAGTAGTGAGGTCATGGAATTTCATATTTTTTTTTTTCCTGGTTAGTTTTAATATGTGTATAGGTCTACCATCATTCTGGTGTAACCAGTACAATGGCCTCTGTTCAAGCTCCACTCTGGGTAAGCTGCACATTTTTTGATGCCCAGGCACTTAACTAGAATATGGGGGGGGGGGTGATTTTTTTGAATTTTGGACGGAGGTGAAGTACCAACCAATTGGCTTCTGTCAATTTACGGACTGTATTAAAACAATGACAGAAGCTGACTGCTTAATACTGTTTCTCTCTCCACACTCTATAAAATGACCTAAATCTCCCCCAATATCAAATGAGAAATACAAAGAGGAAGGGCTTGGCAATCCATGGTTACAAACCATTGATAGTTAACCACCAATGGCAGATGATTTTGCTATTGATGTCAATGGTTCTCTATCGTCAAAGGTACAATGTTCAAACCCCCCCCCCCCCCCCCCAGTTATGATAGAGCAGGGATGACCGTTGGAAGGTGGAACCAACAATTGTCCACCTATTGATGGTAGTATACAATTGAGATCAACACCAATGGTAACCATTGATGGTTAATCCACATATTGTAGGGGGGTCTCGAGATAAATAACTGAACAAAGCCTCCTCTTCTCACAGGACCTGAGTGACAGATATATGTTCAAGGGAAATATTTAATTAACAAATCAACTTAGTCCTATGACATAATTGGGTATAATCATTTTATATTTTAAACCATATACAGATTTTTTTTTGTCTTCCTTTCCTACAGTGCCTTGACCAGTCAACTAGTGTTTTCTGCTCTTCATAAGAAGGACCTGTATAATTTCAACTTGCACCCATACCATATTTTTGACTTGTCTCTACATAGAATGAGTTATATGCCATTTATACATTTTTTATTTTTTTTTAATTGCCACTAAAACCAAATATTAGGACAGTCTGTTGCCTTATTAGCATGCCTAATACTGTCTTTGCTGTAACCATTCCTTGTGCCAATCTCCTTATTTACTTCTTACCGATTTTACTTGTTTTTATAGTACCTGCAGAGCTCTGCTAACCATTTTATACCTTCTTTTTTATAAAGGAGAATATTGAAATTTACAAGGGAATGTGTTTAAGGCTTTAAGCTGTTTTTGTAAAATCTATGCAAGCTGCAATGTGCAAATAAAGCAACAAAGTAGGAATGTTTCTATGTTTCTGCACTCATTTATAACAAAGATGTAATCGAGCAATATCGTTCTATCGTTGTTTGAACGATCTGCCTAGTGTTTGTACACAATGGCTAATTATCACAATGATGTGATTAGCGGGGTGCTGCGATTGTAATGCGGAGGTGCTGCTGGGATCCCACTCGCAATGAGGATTTCATGGAAAAGGGATTGGCAGGGAGTGACCGTTTGGAGGTGTTTATAAAAAGGGGTATGGGTTAATTATGGCCGACATTCAATAGGTTGACCACTATTGGTCGACAGGCAAAGGGACAGCACAAGAAAACGTTTGATGTGCATTAGGTCGACATGATCAAAGGTTGACACACTGATGGAAACACTCTTAAAACATAGAGTTATAGAATATCTCAAAACCAGCAATTTACAGGATCCGAAACCGCATGGGTTTACTGGGGGAAGATCATGTCAAACAAATCTTATTGACTTTTTTGACTGGGTGACTAAAGTAATAGATCAAGGTGGGGCTGTAGATGTAGCTTATCTAGACTTAAGTAAGGCTTTTGACACTGTCCCACATCGCAGACTGTTAAATAAACTTGAAAGCTTGGGATTGGATTCTAAGATAGTTGAATGGATAAGAGCTTGGTTGCAGGACAGAAAACAGAGAGTTGTAGTAAACGGAGTACAGTCAAAGGAGGGAAAGGTTACAAGTGGAGTACCTCAGGGATCTGTACTTGGACCAGTGCTTTTTAATATCTTTATTGGTGATATTGCAAATGGAATTGAGGGTAAAATGTGCCTTTTTGCAGATGACACAAAGGTATGCAACAGGGTAGACACACCAGGAGGGGTACAACAAATGATTGAGGATCTAGGTAGATTAGAGGAATGGTCAAGAGCATGGCAACTACAGTTTAATGCCAAAAAATGCAAAATCATGCCCTTGGGTCTCAAAAATCCAAAGACTAAATGGTACTTGTTTCCTAGCACAGCGCCCATCACATCGCAGACCATAAGGCATATGATGGTATGCGATGTTACGCGAAGGCAGGCGATGTTATACAATTTTAAATTGTATACCATCGCATTGTATGCCATATACAGTGGTATACAATTTAAAATTGTATAAGCACCCTAATGGGTGTTTTCAATGTTAAATGTGCCCCATATAAGATAATTAATGGTATAAGCACCGTAATGGGTGCTTACTATGTTAAAAGCACCCCCCAACGCCACCCCCACTATCAACGCCAACCCGAAGCGTGGCAAGCGCAGCGAGCCCACGAGGGGCGGCGGTACGTGTCCTCTGACCTTTTCATACCCCCACTATCCACGTCGGCGTGGAGTTGATTTTATATAGTGTGGCGACGCGGAATACATGTAAAGTAAAACGCATCTTCGGGTTGCCGTTGATAGTTGGGGTGCATTTAACATTGTAAGCACCCATTAGGGTGCTTATACAATTAAAAATTAAAAATTGCATGCCATATGCCCACATGCAATGCAATGCGATGTCATACAACTTAATATTGTGGGCGCCGTGCTAGGAAACAAGTACCGACTAAATATAGTATAAATGGCACTATAATGGAAACTACTGAGGAAGAGAGGGATCTACAGTAGGTGTCACTATTTCAGGGGATTTAAAGGCAAGTAGGCAATGTAACAAAGCAATGAAGAAGGCAAGTCAGATGCTTGGTTGCATAGGGAGAGGTATCAGTAGTAGAAAGAAGTAATAATGGCACTGTATAGGTCATTGGTACGACCTCACCTAGAGTATTGTGTTCAGTTCTGGAGGCCGTATCCCCAGAAGGATATAAATACATTAGAGCAGGGGTGGCCAGCCGGTCAGAGGTAAAGAGCCGAAAAATATCGGTAGTCAAGCTAAAGAGCCGACATCATGCGCGCACCGAAGGCGCATGCGCCCAAAAAAATATGCCTCCAATAGTGCAGTGCCATATATACATATGCCCCCAATAGTGCCAGATACACATATGCCCCCCACGGTGCCATGTATGCCCCCACAGTGCCAAAAAGCTGGTATGCCCCCACAGTGCCACAAACTGCTATGCCCCCACAGTGCCACAAACGGCTATGCCCCCACAGTGCCACAAACTGCTATGCCCCCACAGTGCAAATTTCCCATCAGCAGCACTCACTGTTGTTGCTGCTGCTGCCAGGCGGGGAAAGGACAGTCTGGTGTCCTCCTGCAGTCCTGTCATGTCACAGATGGGAGGAGAGCACAGCACACCGCGCATCTCCTTCCCCCGCACTTCCCTGTGACTGGGCCGCCCACCAATCAAAGCTCACTGGCCGACTCCTGATTGGCTGCTGGACCACGAGCTCTGATTGGCGGACGGCCCAGTCACAAGGATGCACAGTAAAGGGTAGGAGAGATGCGCGATGCGCGCTCTCCTCCCCTCAGAAGGAGAAGGGATTCAGGGAACCGGCAGCAGGGGTGACTGGGACAGACGGCGGGCAGCAGTGGGAGCAGGAGCCGCACTTTACAAGGGGGAGAGCCGCATGAGGCTCAAGAGCCACAGGTTGGCCACCACTGCATTAGAGACTGTACAAAGAAGGGCAACTAAAATGGTGCATGGCCTACATCACAAAACATACCAGGAAAGACTAAAATATCTTATACCCCTTTTCCACTTGCAGTCCCAGGTCATATTGGGAATGTGTTCCAGGATGCTTCCCGGGACACTACCCAGGAATGTACCCTTTCACATTGCATTCAGACCCGGGACAGCCCCATTCACACATTCCCGGGTATGACCCGGGACTGCAAGTGGATACAAACATGTCATTAAAAATAGACGCCAGCACATATGTGCCTCTTGTATTCTATCTTGGGGGTCTGTCCGTCTGCGGCGGCGGCAGCTCCGGGGGGCTGCACTCTGCCTGTGCCCTAGACGTGCTTCCCCTCGGGTCTGAGGACGCGCTGGTCTCCTCCACTACTGTGAAGTGGCTGCTGCCGGAGGTGGCCCGGGTCGGAGGGGACCTGCTGCTCGCTCTTTCCCCCGTGGCTCTGGGACTCTTGGGAGGAGAGGAAACAGCTGGAGGTGGCTCTGAACCTGCTCTCCTGGACTGGGAAGCCTCCCGTGCTCTCCCCATAGTGGCTGCTGGAAGCGGCTTCCCGGCTAGCAGTAGCGTAAAGTTCCGTGTACCCGATCGGGACCATTCACACTGACGGCATCCCGTGTCGATTCCGGGTCCTACCCAGGTCAGGACCTGGGTAGAGATCCCGGTATGCTGAACACAGGATATTCCTCAAAGACCCTTTCACACTGCACTAAATCCCGGGTTGATGCGCGTTCATGTGTAAAAACCCGGGATATTTTTGCAAGTGGAAAAGGGGTATTAATATGTATACTTTAGAGCAGAGAAGGGAAAGGGGGGGACATGATAGAAACTTTCAAATCTATCAAGGGTTTTAACAAGGTACAGGTGGGAGACATTCTTCACAGGAAGAGGAGCAGCAGAACACGAGGACATGCACTGAAACTAGAGGGAGGAAGATTTAGGGGAAATCTGAGGAAGAATTACTTCACAGAAAGAGTAGTAGATAAGTGGAATAGCCAACCATCAGAGGTGGTAGAGGCAAATACAGTAGTAAAATTTAAACATGCTTGGGATATTGATATCCTTACAAAAAAATAAGGATCAAATATGGTTTGAGGTAACATTTTTTTTAAAAAAAGGGGCAGACTAGATGGGCCAAGTGGTTCTTATCTGCCGTCAAATTCTATGTTTCTATATGCAGGTGTTGTTTTGCACTCCTCTTGACTTGCACACACACGGGAATTTCCATATAGAGAAACCTGACAGGTGTCATTGGGCATCTAAAGACCAGAAGTCTGATAATTGTAAAGATAATTTTTTCCTTAATTTCAGTTTATACATCCAGTGGTGGAACTTGCAAGTGGTAGCAGGGTAGTCATTAACAGAGAAAAGCAGAGGGTGACTGGGTAGTAGGTGGGTGACAAAAATGTAGAGGGTGAAAGGGAGAGTGCAACTGGTAAGCCAGTGGGAGACAGGTAGCGGCATACGGTGACCATGAGAGACTGTGTGTGGCAGGGAGAGGCAGATGGTAGGAGTGGAAGTCAGGGTGAAATGGGGAAACAGTGGGTGAACAGTACACAGTAGGTAAAGAAGAGAGGCAGGAAATGTAAGAGGTTGACCGGTAGATTGTGCCAAGAAGATAGTGGGTAATAAGGAGAGGCAGTGTGTGACAGGGAAGGCAAAGGGTGACCAATGAAGGGTGACAAGGAGATTGTGAATAATAGGGACTGGGAGAGGCAGTGGGTGACAGGGAAGGCAAAGGGTGACGGATGGAGCGTGACAAGGAGGTAGTGGGTAATAGGGAGCTGCAGTGGGTGACAGGTAAATGGTGAACAAGGAAATATTGGGGAGGCAGTGGGTGACAGTGGAAGGCAGTTCCTAATAATACATGTAGATTTAATACACCACAGTACAAAATTCATATTATGTCTTACACAATGGATGTGTAATGGTACACATTGGATGATCAGCATAAATACAGGATGTAGAAGCAGAATGGTTATAATAATATATAGGTCAGGTCAGTGACACCACATGTTCCAGCATGTCCTGTCTTCCACCAGTGACTTTGGAGATGTACAAAAAGCTACATCTACAGCCTTACTACTGATTCCGAGCTCCACCGTGGCGCCCGGTATAGATCTCTCCTTTAAATTTCCTGGCACACGCAGGAGCACCTCTCACTCAACAACATCCAGTGGTTGCTGGGGGTGCCTGAAATTAGAGTGTGCCTGAGAACCCAAGGCACCCCCCCCCCCCCTCCATGAAGAGTCCTCCTTGCTCAGTATGTGAGATGGAAGTGGGCAGGCAAAGGCGTAACTACCATAGGTGCAAGGGGTGCAGCTGCTATGGGGCCCCAGAGCCGAATGGGGCCCATCTTTACTGTCTAATATGTTTTACATACATTTATCACCATCAATTGCTAAATACGGGGCCCTTACATACTTTTGCTATGGGGCCTACAAATATTTAGTTACACCTCTGCGGGCAGGGACAGACCAGCTCCGGCTGCTATCCATCTGGCAGAGATCACTTCATCCCCGGTGGCACTACCTCCCCCTCAGCAGTGTAATGCACCAACTGCACCAACTCTGCCTCTTCCCCACCCATATCTAAATCACCCTACACTCTGCCCTGGCCCCTGCCTGCTGTGAACATGGTTTTGCTCAGGCATACAGTTACTTGCTGTATTTAACTTTACTTCTAAATAAGAATCAGCCTAACTGTCTATAGACAGTAGTGGCTCTTCAATGATATATATGAGATGTACTAAGCTTTTGTTAGTGGAGAGATAAAGTACCAGCCAATCAGCTCCTGTGATGCTACAGGCTGCGAGATCTCTATGCTAAGCTGGGGAGGGTGACAAAGTGCCAACCAACTAGATCGTGGAGCGGGATGTTCTAACATCCGTTGCCCTTCATCACCTCCTCCGCCGGATACCGCATACTTAATAATCGCATTTGCTCTAACATATTTGATTATTAATGCAAATGACAGCTCTGTCCTTTGCGATGTGGCTCCGGCGCTGGATTTCCGGGTCTGATACCAAGGAGTCCATCTGTACATGTGCAAAGCACCAGGGCCGACGCGGGGCATGCTGGGAGAGATCCGTGACAGATCACTCACACAGCGCTGCGATAAGAAGCCCATCCCTTTAAGGGATCGCCAGCAAAAGCACTGATCCGGCGGAGGGGGGTTAGAGCATATGGAAATGCGGTAAAAACCAAGATAACAGGGTTTTCTTGTTTTTTACTTAATTTCCATATGCTCTGTTTTAGTGCATCCCTCTCTCTGTCACTGATCAAACAAAGTAGTTTATTTACTAAGCCTTGGTGAGAGATAAAGCCTACCTCCCAACTTTAATGACCCACCAACCCATCCATCCTCGTCCTGTTGTGTAAATACAACGAGCAGAGCCAGATTAAGGTCTAAATGGGCCTGGAGCTGAAAATTATCAAGGGCCTATTATGCGCAATAATAGGGGTTGTGGCCAGCACCTAATAATGTGGGGGGTGTGGCCAATGTTCTGGTTGGGTGGTCTGCTCATGGGTGCTTCTCTATTTGTGCAACTACTTTCAACTAATTACATATGCCTGGAAAAGACAGAGGGTTGGTATAGGAAAAATGCATGGAGATATATTGGTGGGTGCCCTCCAAAGTTGCACCCACAGGATGCTGATGTCCTAAGATACTTGCGGGGTTAGGCGGCATTCCAGTCATAAAAAAAATACTGAAAGCCAAAACTTGGTAGACAACATTTCAGCACCTTTTATGTGGTCACCTAAATTTACCACACCATATACCGGTATGTGGTCAATATGTCGGCGGTCAGAATCCTGACGGTCGAAATACCGATGCAGGAATCCCGACCGCCACAATGCCGGCACTTTGTCCCTCTTTGGGTGTCCATGACACCCATAGAAGGAGAATAAAATAGTGTGCCGAGCGTAGCAAGGTACCGGGCTCGCTGCGTGGCCAGCGCAGTGTGCCTGCAAGGGGGAGCAATCCACAGCTCCCCCTTGTCGGCATTGCGGCGGTCGGGATTCCGACCACCGGCATATCATACGGGACCTCATAAACTCCTTATACAAATCATGCAACAAAATAGTAACCCCTTTATACTGTACTTGCCTCTTACACATTATGCCACATGGAATGAGCAAAAATTAATCCCGACTGAGCCGAAATTCACACTATGGCACACGGATTGAGTCAATATTCACGTTATGCCACACAGATTAAGGCAAAATTTCCATTTTGCCACATGGATTGAGCCAAAATACACACTGTAAGCAATAATGCACAAAAGGCTTCATAAAAAGGGGCATTGCGCACCAAAATTTACACCATAATGCCCATTGCATGTTAAGCCACACAGCATAATGTCCATTACGTATTAAGCCAAACATCACAATACCTATTAAAAATTATGCTGTATAAGTGCTGCTTACCTATATGCTCATTGCCAGGGGTTCCATGCTCATTGCCATGTGGGATTGCATGCTCATTGCCAAGGGGGAATACTTGCTTGCGGTAACTGGGGGACAGCCGCCGCCGGGCAGAAATGACAGCCGGACAGAGAGCAGGGGGCTGCCCGGCTGTTTTCAGAGCAATGTAGGTCCCGGCTATTTGAAATAATACCCCTTTCACACTAGAAAATGCAGGGATTTACCCGGGCTGGCCCCTATTACACCAGCCTAGTTCCTGCATTTTCTGGTGTGATGAGAGAAAACTACCCCTCCCCTTTAAACAACCAGCTATATCTTAGGAGCCAACTGACCCATTTACATGTGGGCTTCGAATGATTTTCAAATGATTTTGGTCCTGTGAAACTGGGCCATTTGGTTCCAGAGAAATCTGTCCTCAAACAACATGAACAGCCATAAAATTACATTTCAGAAACGATTGAAATCAGATTGAAGGTCCAGCAATTTGGGTTAGACTGAGATCAACCTCGAGCATCTGTGATGCCGTTGGAACCAGGTGGGGGTCGGAATTAGCGGGTCTCATGTTATCCTATGGGGAAAATGTTCCAGCTTTGCCTGGCGGTATCTCCAGTTCCCGGGAGGCTAGAAACGCGGGGCTGGGCTTGTTGGAAAGCCCTGACCCTCAGCTACAAAATGGGCCTGGAGAGTGGTCTGGAGCTGTAGCTCCATCAGGCCCATTGTTAATCCGGCCCTGACCACGAGTCATGGCTTTTCAGGAGGGCCCCCCCCCCCCCCCACAGTTCTCCTGGAGAAGAGACCGTAAAAGTAGGCAACCCTGCCTTACTGGTGTGCTGGGAGATCCACATGATTTTCTGAAGCCTATGTTCTGGCTATTCCAGGAGAGTAAGCAGGTATGTCCTGAATCAGCCCTGTTTCTGGAAAAATAGGTTTTGATTTAAAAACAAGTGATATTTTTGTTATAACTCATTAGTGATAAAATAGAGAGCGCTAAACCTCCAACCAATCAGCTCCTATCTGTCATTTTTAAAACCATTCTGAGACAGGTTGGAATGCTTGTCAGCCAGCCTGAGGAATTGCTAGATCCCCTGAGCTGGTGCAGGCTGGCGGACAGGAGCTCCATCTGATGGGGAGGCGAGAGCATCTCACACGCTTGCGCGTTCCCGTCAGCATGGTGGGAGGGAGATGGGCAGGGTTAGTGGGGGCTGCGGACGTCGACAGAGGAGCAGCGGGAGGGCGCGGTGGGCTCC
Organism: Crinia signifera; assembly: GCF_055691185.1. Taxonomy (NCBI): domain Eukaryota; kingdom Metazoa; phylum Chordata; class Amphibia; order Anura; family Myobatrachidae; genus Crinia; species Crinia signifera. The sequence goes on from NC_139226.1 coordinate 58,192,178, forward strand.
AACAGAACAGGGCGTGTGATCGGTTGGCGATTCTATCTCGCCATAGTATATATCTCGCCATATGGGTGTTAAATGATGCTCTAACCCAAGCATTGCCAACCACAGTCCTCAAGGCACACCAACAGTGCAGGTTTTGTATATATCCAGGCTTGAGCACAGGTGACTTAATTAGTATCTGAGGGATTCTGATTAAACCATCTGTGCTGAAGCCTGGATATCACAAAAACCTGCACTGTTGGTGTGCCTTGAGGACCGTGGTTGGGAATACCGTCTCTAGCCAATCAGCTCCTGTCTTTTTTTAAACACATGCTAGTAAGGAAAGAGCTAATTGGCTGGAGAACCGTTTAACATTCGTTGTTAAATCTGACCCATATTTTGTACAATACATAAACAGAATTTATTTACTGGAGAAATTGTATTAAGATGACAGATTGTTTGATGTTTGAACTGGCTGTATTTTCCTTTTACTTAATATCTGAATGAATAAACTACATCTTCCATCATGCCTCAGTCGCTGGAGCATGCCCAGTTCAATTTCCTCTTTCTGAACAGATCAGCTGATGGGAACTGATTGTAACTCTGCTGCTGAAACAAATACTTTAGTATAGATATCACAACTTATGAGCAAAGCACCATGGCTACTAGTGGACCAGAAACCAGCAGCAGCCTGCGGTACCACAACAGGGTGGTTATTGTCACAGGAGGTACAAAGGGCATTGGAGAAGCAATTGTCAAGGTATTTGGTAAGAACTTGTGGTGATTGTTTTCTAACTTTATGAATGAAGATGCCCTTTAAAAGCAAAGTAATCTTACTGCAAATAATAATGCACATAATACTGTATGCTGTGTATGTGCACCTTTTTAATTAATTATAATCTGTTGTGCTATACTCAGGCTATTTTAGAAGATTTTCTGCAGGTTAGACGGGTATGGACCATTAGGTCTCCAGCAGTTAGGTTGACATGATTAGGTCGACATGCAGAAAGGTCAACATGGGTGTAGGTAGACATGTAATTTGGTCGACATGGGCAAGGTCGACAGTCAAAAGGTTGACGTGAGGTTTTTCACTGTTTTTTTTTTACCCGAATGTTGACACAGTTGACATTGAGACTGCGTCCTCTCGCATGGTTTGCTGCGCTCGCCATGCTTCAGACACACTATTTTATTCCCCCACCACACCTAGTGGATGGTAGAGCATGAAATGCTGCTTCTCGGCACATGTATGCTCAAAAAAAAAAGTGAAAAACCCCATGTCGAACTTTTGACTGTCCACCTAATGCTTGTGTCGACCTTCCTGCATGTCGACCTAATGGTGTCGACCCAATGCTTGTCGACCTAATGACCGTATGCCGGTTAGAGACATCGGTTAGTAGTAACCCTTGGACTCCTGACATCTAGTATATTTGCTGCCTCTGTGAGTGGTTTTACAAGTGACATAACCCTATTTCTGCTTCGATTATCTCATGCCATCCTCTCGCCGTCCCTCCTGCCCGATGCTGGGAAACCCGCCAGGTCCCAGCGCCCATCGATATCAAATCAGTATCAACTGCCGTTGGGTCGGCCCCTGTGTACACCCTATATAATTTGTGTGGTAGGATTTGATGTTGAAACAAGTAGTAGCAGTGGGAACTAAAACACAGGAACAATTTCATATTTCTCCAGTCCGTGAACAGCTAACCCAAAAATCATGTCCCTATCAACACTAAGATGAAAATTGACTAAGATGGGAGTTCTATTGAAGATGGTATGTTGCCCATAGCAACCAATCAGATGCTATCTATTATATGTTAGGCTCTAAATAAATAAGTAGAATCTGGTTGCTATGGACAACATCCTATCTTCAGTAGAACTCCCATCTTACTACATTTTAATGTTTCCTGTAGTTTTCCCTTCTTCCTGACTCCCACTGTGTTACCTCCCCTCTTGCCCCTGTCCCACCCCCTTTATACCCTCCCTACCCTTCATTAGTACTCCCCAGCCCCCACATTGTCATTTATCCACTCCTTTAACTCTGTAATTCATTATTGTTGTTGTCCCAGAAATGTTGGTGCGCTAAGACCCCAGTTAGTATTTGAAGAGATGCTGTCAGCCCTTTCAATCTCGCCAGCTCTACCTACACCTCTATATGGAGGAAGTAAGACATAAAAAAAAATGTTACAACATAAAGTTACAAGAACAAGATAATGGTATGAGGAAGATTGCAACATCCACAGTCTGAAAGTTTGATAGTAAAAGTAACAGGATACTCCAACAGCACAGACTAGCGATGTGAGATTCCGGTTATACTAATCCACAGATCACAGTTACCTCTGTATGACACAGCCAATGGTTTTGAATTTAAAGTTTATTTTATCTCACAAGTAAAGGATTATCCCTCTTGTTGATTTAGCAGCACAATCCAAAGTGCACATTTTCTTTTTGTTAATGTTTGTCAGTTCCTAACTGTTACCTTTGAAACCCTAAATGTTGTTGTGCATTTATACAGCCTTAAGGTGCGTACACACGGGCAAAAATCGCTAGCAATATGGTCGCTGATCGACCATATTGCTAGCGATTGGAGTGTGCACCGGCGATAAATCGACGGGTGCGCGCTCCCGTTTTCAGCCCCTAATGGTCGCTGGTCACCAGCGACTTTCCCTGCCACTTCTCATAATAGGCCCTTGAACATTTTAAGGCTAGAGACCCAATAGGCTCTTAATCTGGCCCTGACTGTGGATGACACTGTTCACACTGCACAAGGGCCCTTAATTCCAGTCAATGCTGGACCAGAGCAAACCTTAAAGTCCTTTTTGTGGTACTTTGTCACACATTCACATCCACAATTTACTTTGTCATTATTACATGATCTTTTGGACAAGAAATAGAGTATTATCTTTTGCTCCACCTAAAACCGTACTTTGTTTTGCACAAAGCAATGCATGCATGAAATGCACATATGTCAGGAATCAGGATAGCAGGTGCTAAAGCATGCGGGTAAGGTGTTCATATAGAAGTGCAGCATGCTCCCTCCCTAACTGGTCTAAAACTACATCACCAAAACTGTTGTTCCACAAGTGCCAGCATGCCCAGACCTGAGAGGAGAAACTGTCCAACATCATTTCCTTAATTGACCTTCATAAGTATGTTTCCCAAAGCGAGAATTCATTATGTTTAGTACAATAAATAACCTCTGTATTAACTAACAAAATATTTCTCTTCTTTGTTCTGTCTGGGGCTATTACACAGTGAAGAATGGAGCCAGAGTGGTGTTTTGTTCCAAAGGTATGACTGCTGATCTACTGCCACAATTACACATACATCACGAGACACAGCCTCAGAGACGGGAAGTAGGAATAACAACCAGTGGTTTCCTGGCAGACCTTTCACACATTAACATTTCAATTATATATATATGGATTTTGTTTTTATTACGTTGATAAAGTCTTGGTAAAGTCTACAAAAAGTACTTTTTCATGACATTGAACCTGCCTATTCAGTAACAGTGTCCAGTACACCTAGCTCTCAAGTCCCCATGTGCTATACTGAGACACATCCTGAGTGGGGCCCATCCCAGATAGGGCATGGGTCATTAGTTCGACACATGAAATAGGTCGACATGGCTAAGGCCGACACAAGCTTATAGGTGGACAATGGCCACGTCGACAGTCAAAAGTTTTTCAAGTTTTTTCCCCCATCATTGACACCGTTAAAATGTACCACGTCCCTTTCCATGTCTCGCTGTGCTTGGCACACTAGTTCAGTGGTTCCCAAACTGTGCACCTAGGCTCCCTGGGGTGCCTCGGAGCACTTGCTGGGGTGCCTCAGGTTGGTGGTGCAGATCCAATCCAAATTATTTATGGACAATGAAATAGGCAAAATCAGTGCTTGTGGCTTCCAATTAAGAATATGTGGGTAAACAGAAGTGAATCATGTTTCTCACCACATAACTGGACCTAAGGAAAACATTTAAATCACAACTTACTTAATATTTTTTCATGAAATTAGTAACCAACTTTTGGCCTAGGGGTGCCGTTAAAAATATTCTGATACTTAAGGGTGCCGTGATTCAAAAAGTTTGGGAACCACTGCCCTAGTTGATGGTTGGGCATGAAATACCGCCTGACGGCTCAAAAAAAATGTGAAAAACTCATGCGACTTTTCCATTGTTGACCTAAAAACAATGTCATTTGTGGCTAGTTTAATTCGTACCATCTTTAAGTAATGTAAAGTTGCATAGCCTCTGATATTAACTACTGTGTTGAGTAACGAGGCCACCGGATTTGTAATTCTGGCTAGTAGGTAATCCACAGAAGTCCTAGTTTATATTTAGTGTTCCTGAACTGAATATTGAGGTGATCTCACAAGTGCTTCCACACCTAATGAGCGGCATTAAAGAGCATTCATATCTAATGGTTTCCTCAGAGTATACATAAAAAAGCGGGAAAGTATCCCAAGTATCTCATGCCACCTCTAGGCGATTGACCCTCCATGCACCCCGCCAGTGATGCCAATGGTATGAAACACAAATTCTGTGCACAAACGTATTATTTTCTCAGCCCTCCCCTTCCTGTGATTTTCAGAAGAGACCGCTACTGACCTTGAGGCTGAACTGAGACAATGCAGTCCAGGAGCTGCTATATATGTCTGTTGTGATGTCACCAAAGAGGAAGATATCCAGGTAACCACAGCTTATTTCCTGCTGGAGATACTCATGTCTGAATATGGCCGCCCCTGACTGAGTGGCAGGATTATGATCCCACACTTACAATTTGGTTTAGCATTTATTTAAACACTGATGCACAGGGAGTCTTTTTGCAGTGAGCCATAGAAGGCCAAGGAAGGAATAGGGGTCAATTCAATTCCCCTGATAAACATCATATTTGCCAGTAAGTGGGGTGCTCTGCTTCAATTATGCTACCGCTGGCTTCCAGAAATCTGCAATTTGGGCAATAAAAGTGGCTGTGAGAGGTGCAAGATTGGGTGCCATTTCTGGAGTTTGCTTTATATTTCACACCTTTCACAGGGAATAGTACTACTACTGACCACTCAATGTTGATAGGTATACAAATTCTGATCTATTTCTTTTAAAGAAAGTGTTTTAAAAACAATAATGTCATCATTAGTACACGTTCTCTGTAGGAAGAATTGCTTAGTAATAGGGATTACCATCGATGATTCGAAATCATCGATGGTTCATGGCCGATGTCGAATACTTTTGCCATCGATGGGGGAGAACCAGATGGTTTCCCTCCATCGATGGAACAGCAACACAATGTTTTTCTTTTTTCTTTGTCAAAGTGCCGGGACACGGAGCATAGCTCCGCCCCTGACCCCCGCAAAGCCCCGCCCCCATGATTTGATTGGCCCACAGGCCAACCAGTCAAACACAATGGATGACCATCGATATGTAAAAATATCGATGGTCATCCATTGCATAGTTAAGCACTATCGATGGCCAGTTGCAGAATTGCCATTGATGGTAATGGCAACGATGGCAATCCCTACTTAGTAAGTAAGTTAACCCCTCCCTCCCTCGAGTAAAGTTAACCCCTCCCTCCTTACCCCGCCGCCGCTGCATTCTTGGGCTGATCTGCGCTGCGGTCCGGCACTCCTCTTACTTCTCCTAATGAAAACTGACCCTCCCAAAATGGCTACCCCTTATAGCAGACTGTTTTTAAGGATGCTAGAGGAGGCCGCCGCACCTCGCATTTTATGGGCCTGCCGATAGAAATGCTGGGTGTACCACTGCACACGTAGGCATGTTGATGCCTGCTTCGGGCGGGTGCCTGACATCAGCGCCCGCCACAAATTCATCCATCACCGGCCAGGATAAAAGTCAGCGACCTTCGAATGATTTTTCACCCGTGCAACCGCATGTGTGTGGCTGTGCAATCGTACACATCAACTCGCATGCAAGTGCGGGGATTCGCACGGAGGGGGGGGGGGGGGCAGGCGGCATTTACCTGTTCACTAGGCTGCGAACATACATAGCCCTGGGAACAGGTCTGAATTAGGCACAAAATCTGCTATATAATGAAAAAAAAAAAATCCTTCTGCATGGGATAGCTCTCTAGAAATATGCAATAGTAATCATGAGAGAAAAGCAGAATTAATTTTGAAAGAAGTTCTACAATGTAACAATGGGCCTTATTCGAGTTCACTCTTTCTGACAAAATCTTTCTTAGACGGACAAAACCATGTGCACTGCAGGGGGGCAGATGTAACATGTGCAGATAGAAATAGATTTGCTGATTTTTTGGTGATTCTTTGCAGGGTAAATACTGGCTGCTTTATTTTAACACTGCAATATAGATCTCACTTTGAAGTAAAACCCCACCCAAATCTAATTAGATCTGCACAAGTTACATCTGCCCCCCTGCAGTGCACATGGTTTTGTCCATCTAAGAAGAATTTTGTCTGAAAGAGTGAACTCGAATAAGGCCCAATATGACATTCTCTTAAAATAAACATTTATTGACCATTACAATACATGGCGCTGGCATATTCCGTTGCGCTGCAATGACCTCCATAAGTTGCATGTGATATCAATGACCTATTGCATTAGTCACCAGTTTTCTTTCAAAACAGAGGCTGATTGATGTAGCTGTGAGAACATATGGACAAATAGACTGCGTGATCAACAATGCTGGGTGGCGTAAGTACTACAAGTACCACAATACATCCAGGGTTTTTTTTTTCTGATTAATTGACATAAATATGAATGTGTGAAGGGCATAGACTCCATCATATTATTATTTATTTATATAGCACCACCCATTCACATCAGCCCCTGCACAATGGCACACACATACATACATATATACTCACAAGCAAAAGGAAAGCATACAATCTGTCGCTCATAACCCAGTGCTGTGAATATCCATGCTAACCACTGTGCCACTGTTCTACACCTACACATGGGCTCCTTGCTTGTACAGTAAAAGAGGTGATAATGAACCCGCCAATCAGCTCCAATATGTAAATTGATTGAGCTGATTGGCTGGTGCATTATCACCTTGCACATAACATTCTTTATGGGGATAGATAACACTTCTCCAAGCTTCATACATTTACCCCTCTGTATTTTACTGCAAAAGTCCAGGAGCATCCTAGCTGCATTTTGATGTTGGGAAATGTAACTCAGGTCAACTGGAAAGTGCCCATGTGGGAACCCTAACATTAATGCAGCGCCGCAGCGTGACTGCATTATTCCTGCACAGATCTTTATATCCACAAGCTTCTCACTTGCCTTTGTCGTGACCACAGCGAATCTAATCCCAAATTACATTTGATCACCTTTCACACCGCGCATTGGACCCTGGTAATTGCAGGGTTGGTTACAGTGTATAAGCACCTAAACTTATAACCTACAGTAGGTCCACCAACCTGGCAATCCGACCCGAGTTATAAGAAGAGATGGTACTTATGAGTTATCCGGGCGCCCGATTTCTAAATCGGGTCGGATCGGGCACATCGCATCGCATCGCATGCGACCATCGGATGCGATGCGATGACCCGATTTTTCCATAGGAATCAATGTTAAAATGGACAGAGTCCATTTTAACATGGAATTCAATGGGAAAAAGGGGTCCTCTTCATACCCCTACTATCCAAGTGGGCATGGAGTTGGATATAAACCTGTGGCGAGCGTAGCGAGCCACCGAGCCCGAAGCGTGGCGAGCGTAGCGAGCCCCGCGAGGGGACATAGAATACCGTCCCCTCGCGGGGCTCGCTTCGCTCGCCACGCTTCGGGCTCGGTGGCTCGCTACGCTCGCCACAGGTTTATATCCAACTCCATGCCCACTTGGATAGTAGGGGTATGAAGAGGACCCCTTTTTCCCATTGAATTCCATGTTAAAATGGACTCTGTCCATTTTAACATTGATTCCTATGGAAAAATCGGGTCATCGCATCCGATGGTCGCATGCGATGCGATGCGATATCGCATCGCATCGTATCTGATTGTATGCCTTAACTTAAGGCATACAATCAAAAATTCGGGCGCCCAGATAACTCATAAGTACCGAAGAGATAAACCCGGGTCACCCTCTGTATAATGAGTGAAAGGTGAAAACCTCATGTTGACCGTCCCATTGTCGACCTAATGCTTGTGTCGACCATCCAACCCTGTCGACTTTAGCCATGTTGTACTATTTAAGGTGTTGACCTTCATTGAGTCGACCCTATGAGCCATACACATTTGCCACAGGAAAATGGTCTCCAAATATTTGTATGGAGGAGATGAAACCTAGAAACGTAAGGCAGACATAACAAGGTTGAAGCAGCATCCGCACCGCTATGTGCACTGATACAGCTAACTCCCCCTAGTGGTGGCAATGGGGAAGATGCAAGAAAACGATTTGTGTGGGGACGACTGGTATCAGTGCACATTATTACATTATCACTTCTCCATCTAAAAGACAATAGAATCTGATTGGTTGCTATGGGCAACATCCCATCTTCAATAGAACTCCCATCTTAGTAAATTTACCCCTACATGTCTTGTAATAACTCTGCTCCACAGAAACCTAGAATTTGATGGCAGATAAGAGCCACATGGCCCATACATTCTGCTCTTTAGGGTTAGGGATTGGAGTATTCGGGTTACTTTAGGGATTTGGGATAGGGTTTAGAGTTAGTTAAGGGCACTTTAAACGCACAATACATGTTCTTGAATGTTGTGTACTACACATGACAAAGTTTATAATTTTACTTTTTCTTCAATATTTAATTCTAGATCCCCCGGAGCAGATCATCGACAACACAAGCTCCCAGGAGTTTCGGGACCTCTTAAACTTGAATTTGATTGGCTACTTTTTGACTGCAAAGGTAAAAGCTAAATGGCCAGTTTCCAATTCAGTAACTTCTACCTGATGTCAATGACTAACTCTAGGTAGACACTTTGCCATCCAATCTAATGATATTTAAGGTTTGTGAACAAATGACTTTGTGCATACACACTTACCATAGCACTGCCCAACATTCCTGTGAACTAGAACTGGTAGGGACATCATTGATAACGGTTACTGCGGGAGGCATGATTTGGGGACAGGTTGCCTGAACATAAAGGCAGATGAACCTATATATCTGCATCTGCCATGCTGCACAGCCAGGGTGATATGTGTGTGAATTATGTCATTCACTGACATATCAGATGATATATCATTCTGCAACAGTGTAGCCTGTCCTTTGCTGCAGCAGTGTAGCCTGTCCTTTGCTGCAGCAGTGTAGCCTGTCCTTTGCTGCAGCAGTGTAGCCTGTCCTTTGCTGCAACAGTGTAGCCTGTCCTTTGCTGCTGCAATGGCGTAGCCTGTCCTTTGCTGCAACAGTGTAGCCTGTCCTTTGCTGCTGCAACGGCGTAGCCTGTCCTTTGCTGCAACAGTGTAGTCTGTCCTTTCTGCAACAGTGTAGCCTGTCCTTTGCTGCAACAGTGTAGTCTGTCCTTTGCTGCAACAGTGTAGTCTGTCCTTTGCTGCAACAGTGTAGTCTGTCCTTTGCTGCAACAGTGTAGTCTGTCCTTTGCTGCTGCAACGGCGTAGCCTGTCCTTTGCTGCAACAGTGTAGTCTGTCCTTTGCTGCAACAGTGTAGTCTGTCCTTTGCTGCAACAGTGTAGTCTGTCCTTTGCTGCAACAGTGTAGCCTGTCCTTTGCTGCAACAGTGTAGCCTGTCCTTTGCTGCAACGGTGTAGTCTGTCCGTTGCTGCTGCAACAGCGTAGCCTGTTCATTGCTGCTGCAACAGCGTAGCCTGTCCGTTGCTGCGTCAACAGCACTCAGACTCTATTGTGCATGCGCAGCTTCCATTTTTCTGGTGATTCGCCTTCGACGCGGGACTCCGGAGGGTAAGTATTAAGAAATGGTTGCAGTGGGGGGGCGTGACCACGGCGGGTAGGGAGTGAGGTGTGTGAGAGAGCTCTCTGACCTCCATCCGGCAGCGGCAGCACTGTGATTCAGCCCCGGGGATAGCACCTCCCTATTCGGGCTGTGTGTATTGGAGTGGCGTGCGGTGAGAGCCGGAGTAAGAGCACGAGGACGCCCACGGCCAGACGCTGACTCACTGCGATACCCTGCATCGGCGACTTGGCGCGGCAAGCGGCACAGCCTTAGTTGCACCTGACTCCTCCAGCACTAAGCAAGAGGTCTGCCTTGGAACTCCCTGCCAGCTGGATGCAAGCCGCAGCCAAGTAGCTATACGCGGCCAGTGACAGCAGAAGCACGAGGACGCCTACAGAGAGACGCCGGCCCACAGTGACATTCTGTATTGGCAGCCCGGCGCGGCAAGCGGCTCAGCCGCAGCAGCATCCTATTTCGCTTACCCAGTGAGAAATCTGGTGATATATCTCTCCTGTACTAAGAATGAGACGTGCCCTGGACCTGCTTGCTAGCTGGGAGTGAAATATATTCAAGTTACTACATGTGGCCGGTGATGTACTAAAGAGAGGTCCCTGGTATACAGAAACAGCCTGCTGAAAAAAAAAAAAAAAAAAAATCGTGTGAAGTATCCCCGCAGCTGCAATAAGGTATTTTTCTGGTGGGGTTATTGTGTGAAGGTGGGAAAGTCGGACACTTGAAATATTGGGGGATTGACTATTTGTGCAAAGTGCTTTACTTTGTAAATTTGAGCGGTAGCCTGCAACAGCCGGTGGCACAGATTGCTGCATTTTTAGACATTTTTTCCTCTACTCTCCTGCTTGCCTGGTATTTGGAGACCTGCCTTATTGGAACGCAGTGGATGGTCAGGCAATTGCAAATATGGGTAAATCTAATAATGCCACTGCAGCCGCCCGCCTGGAGCGGTTTGCCCGTGCGCAAACAAACACCACCCAGACCCCAAGTTCTACCCCCCACACAACCCCTTCTAAAGATAAAAGCAGCACCCCTCCGGGACCCCCGGAAATTACCTTGCAGCAAATATTAGAGGCCATTACGGCCAGTGAGCAACGCCTCACTGAAAATATCCAAGTAGTTCAGAATGAAACCTTGTCAATTAAAGCAGACCTGAAAATTATTAATGAGAGGGTCCAGGAGGCCGAGACACGGATATCTGCTTTAGAAGACTCCACCAATTCCTGGGCGACAAAAATTAACAATCTTGGTAAACAAGTTTCAGAAATAAAAACAAAAATGGCAGAGATGGAGGGAAGGCTCCGTAGGAACAACCTACGTTTCGTAGGCCTGCCTGAACACGTAGAGGGGAACGAGCCCTCGGCCTTTTTGGAGAAATGGCTTTTAACAGCACTCGGTAAAGCAGAGCTAACACCTCAGTTCGCAGTGGAACGAGCCCACCGAGTCCCCTCAAAGCCCCCCCATCCAGGAGCATTTCCCCGCACATTTATTGCTAAATTTTTGAATTTTCGCGATAGGGATGCCATTCTCAGATTAACCCGTACAAAAGGACAATTGGAATATGATGGACATAAAGTATCGGTTTTTCCGGACTTTGCGCTCGATGTGCAAAAGAACCGTGCAAAATTTCTGGATATTAAGAGGCGGTTAAGAGAATGTAACATCAAATATGCAATGATCTTCCCCGCTAAGCTTAAGATAATCAGCAATGGCGAAACCCTCTTTTTTTCAGCTCCAGAGGAGGCAGCTACTTGGCTGGATAAGAACGCTCCAGGCACACACCAATTGGCTAGCCGTTAATATGTATTTTTATTTTTTTTTTGTTTTGATATAGCATAATAAGGTCAGAGAGCTCCCCTATACCTTGGTGGTCAAGGGATCTTTTTCACTAAAGCCTCTTGTCTTTTCGTCCTTTTTCTTTTCTTTTTCTTCCTTCCTTTTTTTTTTTTTTTTTTTTTTTTTTCGATATTTAAAGTTTTTGTATTGTCTACAGGGTTCTGGATAATTGAAGTATGCCATCACGGGGAAGGTATACAGGGTGGGGGGAGGAGAGGGAGGGGGGATTTGGGATGGGGTTTGTTGTTTGTTGGACATTTCAATGTACTAGTAGGAAGAGGCAGCTTGATTTTGTTCTGATGTGGCAGGGGGAAACGAGTTGTGAGTGGATCGGATCTGGTGGACCGCTCCTAGTAATCAGACTCATGGGGGGGAAGGGAAGAAACGAAGAAATAGGAAAAATTGAGAATATAGTACCATGGTGAAATTAATAACCTGGAATGTACGGGGTATAAATGATAAGGTCAAACGATCCTTAGTGATGGACCAACTTAAAAAATCTAAAGCAGACATCATATGTATGGTGGAAACCCACTTGACTGGTGGGAAATTACTATCATTAAAAAGACCATGGGTCGGAGCGGTCTATCATGCCCCATTCACAACTTCCTCTAGAGGGATATCAGTTTTAATTCGCAAAAACTTCCCATTTGAATGCCAGAATATACAAATCGATCATGGAGGGCGATATATATTCCTAAACTGTAAAATAAATAATATGTGTATATTGATGTTGTTTATATATATCCCTCCTCCATTCTCCATGGAGATATTACTTAAGGCGGCAGAATACTTGGCAAAGTTTCCGCAAATACCATCAATATGTATGGGTGATTTTAATAATATTATGGACCCCTCAATTGATAAGTGGAGGCAAATTCCAAATGTTAAGAGGGAGGGGAATAAGGGGTTTGTGGACTTTATCCGGGGTCTGGGGTGGATTGATATATGGAGACATAGGAATCCGACCAATGCTCAGTATTCTTACTACTCGGCAACTCATCGGATGTTCTCCAGAATCGATCTCACCCTAGTCTCCCGTGAGTTGATGCCCCAAATCTCTAATACCTATTATAAGGCAAGGGGTATCTCTGATCACTCCCCGATGGTTCTAGAACTTTTGGAGATGAGAGAAGGAGGGTACCAATTCTGGAAGTTGGATCCATATTGGCTGCAGGGTTTAGATCAGGAAGAATTAATACTCTCCCAGTGGGAGGAATTTTGGGAGCAGAATAGGGGTACAGCTTCTCCTGCTGTCACTTGGGATGCATTTAAGGCTTTTGTAAGAGGGGTGTATAAAAAGCAAATAGCGGATAAGAAAAATAAAAGTAGAAATAAAATATCCAGTCTGGAAAATGAATGTAAGAGGCGAGAAATAGAACATCTTCTAGACAGGGGGGAGATATCTAGATTAGAATGGGAAAAAGCCCAACAAGAATGGATGGAGTCATTACAAGAGCAAAATGTTAAATTAATGCAAGGCAGCGTACGTAGAGGATATCAAAACGCAGATCGGGTGGGTAGATACCTTGCTTATATAACAAAAGTTGAAGCACCAGCGGGGAATATATTAGGTATAGAGAGATCAGATGGGTCTACTGCATATAATACCACAGAAATAGCAGGTGAATTTAATAAATATTTCTCGTCCCTATATGCTTCAGCTCTTGATTGCTCGCAGGAAGATCTGGAAGAATACATTACTAGAACTGGCATTCCATCTTTGAATCCACAGCAGAGACTAGACCTGGAGGCCCCTTTGACATTACAAGAGATAAAAAAGGCCATTATTGAACTGCCAGGGAAAAAGGCTCCGGGCCTTGATGGATTGCCAGTAGAATTCTATAAAAAACATCTAGATCGAATCTCTCCGCTACTCCTGGAAACTTTTTCCTTATGTTTTGAAAGGGGCAATTTACCCCCCTCCTTGGTTGAGGCTAAAATATCAGTCATTTTAAAACCTGATAAGGATCCTACTAAAGTGGAATCGTATAGGCCAATATCAGTCTTAACGGTTGAGGCCAAGATCCTCGCTAAAATATTGGCAAGCCGTATTAATAGATTTATCCTAAATTTAGTTCACCCAGATCAAAATGGGTTTATGCCTGGTAAGACCACCTCCCTTAATTTGCGCAAACTGTACACCCATCTTCAGATCCCTAAAGAAAGGAACTCGGGGGCTGCGGTGGCATCACTTGATGCCACCAAAGCCTTCGACGTGATCGAGTGGCCATATCTATGGACCGTGCTTAGGCATTTTGGTATAGGTCCGCGATTCATAAGGTGGATCCAGCTTTTATATACAAACCCAGTAGCCAGGGTTTCGGTTAATGGTTGGATCTCAGCCCCCTTTGAACTGGCAAGGGGAACAAGGCAGGGGTGCCCATTGTCCCCTGTCTTGTTTGCCCTTGCGATAGAACCACTGGCCTGCATGCTGAGAAAACACATGGAACTTAAGGGATTTGAAGCGGGCCCAAATAGAGATATAACATCTTTATATGCAGATGATCTTTTGATCTACGTGGCAGATTACAGAACAGAAATGCCTGGTATCCTGCGAGCAATCGACCGTTTTGGATGGATATCAGGGGTTAAAATTAACTGGAGCAAATCAAGTATAATGCCAATACAACAAGTACCTAATTTATCTTCTCAAAACTCATCTCCGCTGGAATGGGTATCTAAATTTAAATATTTAGGAGTTTGGATCTCCATGGATCCTAAAGAATTCATATCGTTAAATATTGAGCCGTTAATGCTATATTTTGAGACTAAATTTAGAGCCTGGAAAAGACTCCCCCTCACTCCAACAGGGCGCATAAATTTGGTCAAAATGATAGCCCTGCCAAAAATGCTGTATGTATTACAACAATCCCCGGTATATATCCCTCCCTCCCTGTTCAGGAAAATCAATAGTTTGATTTCCTCCTTTATATGGAAAAACTCGAGACCTAAGGTGAGATTAGAGGTTTTAATGAGGGAAAAAGAACAGGGAGGTTTGAGTTTACCCAACCTAAGATATTATTACCTGGCTGCACAATTAGCACAATTAAGAGATTGGCAGGTAGATAAAATAGAAGGGAACTTAATCCAGGATTTGGTCAATTTGTCAACTCCCGGGATTACCCCATTATCTAGAATACTTCAGGGCTATGTAACATTACAAGATCCTCCCCTACTAGTTTAGGCGATAAAGATTTGGAGGGAGGCTAATAAAATAATAAACCATGAAGGAATTGACCCACTCCATCCTATAGAAGATAAGAAAATGGGGGGTGATTTCAGGGAACTCCAGATTCGTGAGGTCTGGAGCCCCTTCTCAATTTGTTACCTACATCAATTGTATACAAGCAATGGCTTTAAGACATTTGAACAAATGAAGTTGGAATTTAATATCCCTCAAGCCTACTTCTTTCGCTATTTACAACTGAGAAGTGCACTTGAACATTTATGGAAACATAATACTTTGAGTTTTCAGGCCTCTCCCATAAGGAAAATAATAACCTCCGGTAAAAAAAAAACTACATCTAAGATCTATAGATCCCTAACGAACGAACCTGCTCTGGGGTATTTAAACACTCTTAAGGAAAAGTGGGAGCAAGATCTGGGGCCCATACAGGAAGATGAGTGGCTTAGAGCAATCTCTAGCGTAACCGAAGCCTCCAATTCCCTGCGTGTACAGCAAGTACAATTTTACATACTTCATAGATCCTACTTGACAAATAGAAGGATGATTAAATTTGATGCTTCAGCCTCTTTGATGTGTAAAAGATGTAAAGTACAAGAGGGTACCTTTTTTCATCTACTATCAGAATGTGGCCCAGTGGCAAGGTTCTGGGAAGAAGTTAGGGAAATTATGATAGAAACCGGCATTCATGCCGATATGTTATCTACTAAAAACTGCATTCTCAGCACCTTGACCGGGTTTCGTTGTGATTGGGGCCAAAAGAGGTATGTCACGATTTTATGTGCACTTGCGAAAGTGGTTATATCTAGATATTGGATGGCAAAAACGGGCCCTCCACTAGAGGAGTGGAAAGCACTTGTCAACTTCACAGCCCGCCAAGAGAAAAGCCTACATGTAGTTAGGAATAATTTAGATAAGTATGGGAAAATATGGGGTATATGGAGAGCCTCAAAATACTGGTCCTTTGACATAACTTAACGCCTATAGCAATTAATGTGCACAAAAGTGAATAAAAGATGCAAGTAGCTTCTTCTCATCCCCGCTAATATAAGGGAAAAAAAAAAAAAAAAAACCTCGCTCTATTTTACGGTGTGCTGTCATTTCTTCTTAGGCATAGTATCTTGCTATCCCCTTTTTTCTTCTTTATATAGAATATGACAATAATAGAATTTTCTGCACAAAAATTAAATATGATCGTTTAAAAAATTGGGCTAAATAGTGGCCTTGAACTAACGAGTATAGCTCACACTTAATAAACTTTTTTTCACTGGTGATTTACACTAAACTATATACTATAAATACATATGTTTAAGCAGCACAGGATGAGTGTTTATGAATGAATATAAGGGGAAAAAAAAACAAAAAAAACAAACCTAGCCCTATTTTACGGTGTGCTGTCATTTCTTCTACGGCATATTATTTTGCTATCCCCTTTTTTTTTCTTTATATAGAATATGACAATAACAGAATTTTCTGCACAAAAATTAAATATGATTGTTTAAAAAAATTGGGCTAAATAGTGGCCTTGAACTAATGAGTATAGCTCACACTTAATAAACTTTTTTTCACTGGTGATTTATACTAAACTATATACCATAAATACATATGTTTAAGCAGCACAGGATGAGTGTTTATGAATTATAAATTTGATCACTAAGCGGTGAGGGTCAATTATTATGGAGGAAGAGAAGATAGAGAGGATTAAGCTAGGATATTACTTGTAAATTTGTTAATAGGAACCAGTATTGGTATCATCTGAACCCCTGTATAGGTAACTCGGTGTCGAGCCTACTCCATGTCTCGGCTCAATCATTGGTTAGTAGATGAGATAGGAGTAGATGAGAAGCAAAATGTAAAAGTCGTCGTTATATTGTTATCTAATGTTATATTTATACTTAATGTGTTTGTTATTATTTAACTGTGTGGATTGAAGATATAAACTTAAAGCCAACCCTGGCTTAGCATATACTTTGAGTAACTAGAAGGGTAGTAATTACAATACAATCCTAATTAAAAACCGTATGATCAACTGTAATAGATTAAGATGTTATGTTTTGCCTGGATTATTAAGTCTCCTATATGTCTTGGGGCGACCCAAACTATTATAATAAGTTTGCGAAGCTCCGTACTCGACCCTTCCCCCTGAGCATCATCAGAACAAATAAAACCAAGCTTGTTTGTCCCAGGCTGCCTAATTAGCCAACTAGTCCAACTGCCTTCTTACTAGTGTTTTAACATGGACCATGCAATATGTATGTTAAAGTTAACAGTCGTTGTTTTAAATGTATTGCATTAGTCCGTTTTCTATTTTTCTTGTTTGTATGTGAATTGTTATTTGAAATAAAGAAAAAATATTAAAAGGAAAAAAAAAAAAAAAAGAAATGGTTGCAGTGTGGGGCCCCTGGGTCTCAGGGGCCCGTGTTCATACTATACTATATAGCCACAAATATTAAGTAACACCTGAATGTAAGAAGGAGGGATCACAGATACCTGCTGCAACCCCTCAATTACCACCGGCAGCTACATCCCCCGTAGGTTTCTATGGGGGATGTGATACTGCAATATGTTGAATGCAATATCGGGAATGCAAATTGAAGCCTATGGGCTGCAGATCGGGGGATGTAGTTCCGGCAGGGTTCCCCAGTATGTATGATAAGTTGAGGTCAATTTGACTCACATTAAACATTAAACAGAGGCTGCAAGGAAATAAAATAATGGTGGGAAGCAGAAATATGTCTAGGGCCAAAGTGATGTGAAGAGTCCGGGGGCAGGAAAGCAGTGTCCTCACTAATAAGACATTTTATTACAAGTTTGGAGTGGACTACTATATAGCCTACGGATGCTTATTATACAGGCTCTCAAGTATTATGGTGTGACCTATAATTGACCTCCTTGTGACATCTTTCTGGCAGCCGTGATTCTCTCCCTCTCCCAAGTCCCCAGAGGGCCAGTGCAATCCTGGGCAGGCCCTCACTTATTGTCCCACAACTCCAAATTACATTGACTCTTGTGTGGATTTTTATGCTCTTCAGTAGTGAAAGGCTCCACTGGAATCCAGGACTTACCTGAAGGCTTAAGGGGGGTGATCCTCTGGTGTATGTGCTCAGTAGTAAACTGGCTGGTTCATATGCCAGCAACCATGATCTTTGGTGAAAAAGCAGGCAATGGTTTGGAGGAGCAAATCTATTCATTCATACAGGGCCAGACTCTCTAAGCTTCAAAAGTGATCAAATCCAGAGTGATAAACAGCCAGCCAATCAGCTCCTGCCTGACATTTTTCAAACACAGTCTGTGACGTGGCAGGTAGGAGCTGATTTGCTGGCTGTTTATTACTCTGGATTTTATCACTTTTGAAGCTTAGAGAACCTGGCCCTCAATGTGTTTCTACATATTGGGTGAAATGTAATAGGATAAGAGATTTAGAAAGTGAGACATTTGATAAGAAATCTTCAGTTTTTTAAAGCGGCAATCATTTACATTTCAAAATCAAACTGGTTTTGCAGTATGAATCATTGCCGCTTTAAAAAAACCTGGAGATTTCTTAAGGGCCCTACATACGCAGAGATGTGTGCCAGAGATACATAACGGGAGATTCAGCACAAGAGATTTTACTCTTGTGGCTTATTTCAGACAATGAGCCACGTACAGAGAGATTTGTGTCAGAGATTCAAATTGGGAGATTCAGCACGGGAGATTTCAAATCTGTCACGACTGTCACAGCCGCACATGCCGTCAAACTGCCCTGTGTATATATATATATATATATATATATATATATATATATATATATATATATATATATACAAGAATAACAGTGCGCAAAAAGAAAAAGTACTTGTAAAGGAACTAAAAAGTCCCAGCAGTTTGTGCGAATCAGTCCAATATTAGGAACAATCAAGTCTTCCAAGCACTCAGGTTGAGGATTAAACCCGGCAGCTCTGTTTTCCCACCTTAACGGTGTTCCCTGGGTCCAACAGGTAAATTTCTAGAGCAATGAAAATGAAAACAGGCGCTCGATAGTGCGTGAGTCTGTTTTTAAAAATTTATTCACAGCACAACACAAGACAAGTTAGACCATCTGGAGGATGGAATCACGTACCAAACAAGGCGGTCTAAGATACCGCAGATAAAAAAGCATGAGAAGGTATATCACCCAGTCAGTTGGAGCCGGTTACACTCTCACTCGATCTCCTTCCTTCTGGTGACGACGCTAGGCCACGCCCCTACGCGTTTCGTCAATGGACTTCGTCAGAGGGCTGGCCTAGCGTCAGTCAGTATCCTCCTTTTATTCCCCGCTGAGACTGTAATTAGCAGAAACAGCTGTCTTAACTGCTCGTCAGGCAGAAGACCATGTGATTTTATACCACACATTAGAACGGCATTCTCCGCCGCCTCGTACACTGTATATGATACAAAACGTTTTTTGCATAAACCTTTAAGCATAAAAAATCACGATAAAAACTACAAGAAGAATATACCAACGATGTGTTATTTTGAGTACATGAAAAGAATCTAAAAAAGCGCATGTAATTGTACATTAAAAAACCATGAAAAATCGGCACCCAGCAATAACATCCAATCCGACATGCAACCTAAGCATGTCAAATAATTTCATAAAAATAGATTTTCACATATAAAAACATTTTGACCATTAAAAAAAAATTTTTAAGTTTTTTTAAGTATATATATATAACAATATATATAAAAAGACAGAAATAAATATAATAAAAATATATATATAAAAAATGAATGAATGAAGCAGCAATGGGAAAGGAACAATAGCAGCAATCACGAAAATTTAAAGGGGAGCCGTACATTTAACCAATAAAGGCAGTAATCTCCATCCCTTCGTTTAACCCCTCGGGGTGTACGGTCTGCAGGCTGTACATCCAATAGGATTCCCTTTTGAGCAGTAACTTTTCTCTATTACCTCCCCTGATATCCAACAACACAACCTCAAGGCCAACAAATTTCATACCTGTCGGATCACCATTTTGACAACTTAAAAAATGACGGGGTACACTGTGATGTTTGAATTTATTTTTTATATTCCGATAGTGCTCCAATAATCGGATCTTTAGAGCTCTTTTCGTTTGTCCCACATATCTTTTCCCGCAAGGGCAAATTATCAGATATACTACGTGTGTGGTAAGACAATTTATCGGTCCTTTGATTTTTAAATCTTTACCATCTCTTCCTTTTATTTGTTTGTGTCCTTTTAAACCAAAGGGGCACATCTTACATTTCCCGCAACAATAAAAACCTTCAAACGCTGGAAACATTGTACAGGTATTTACTGGTTTCGGCATCAGTGGCAGCAGACTGGGGGCAAGTTTACTTTTTAAAGTATTGGCTCTTTTATATATAATTTCAGGGCGCACACCAACTACATCTTTAAGTATGGGGTCCATTTTTATAATCGGCCAATATTTCTGTAGAATTCTTTTAATTTCTCCATTCTGGATATTAAATTGGGTTACGAATGGGCAGATCAATTTCTTATTTTTTAGTTTCTTGTCTTTGTATACCAACAGATCTTTACGGTCCAGGTTTCTGCACTTAGTAAAAGCTGCATCTATTAATTCCCCTGGATACCCTTTTTCCACGAACCTAAGTCTATAGATCTCTGCTTGTTGTTCAAACAAGTCTAAAGAACTACAGTTTCTCCGCAACCTCAATAGCTGCGAGTAAGGGAGATTGGTCTTCCAGTGCTTAGCATGACAGCTATCGAATTTCAAATAGCTGTTGCTGTCAACAACTTTAAAAAAAGGTTGAGGTTTCTATGGACATTTGGACATCATTCTTTATGTCCAAATTGAGATCCAAGAATTCTATGGTTTTGGAATTAAATTTAAAAGTAAAACTTAAATTATATTGATTCTGGTGTATATATTGGATAAATTCCATAAACCTCTCTTGGGGACCCTTCCAAACCACTAACAGGTCGTCTATATACCTTTTATATAAAATCAGGCAGCCTGAAAAGGGGTTATTTTCATAGATGTGCTGGTGTTCCCATTCGCCCAGGTAAAGATTTGCGAATCCCGGGGCGCAGGTCGTCCCCATCGCCGTCCTAATCAAGCAATACTTTTAATTCAACCTACTTACAGACCCCACAAAGGAGTTTCTGGTTGAATTAAAAGTATTGCTTGATGAGGGGAGAATGGGAAGAGTTCTTAGCCAGAATGAATACGATTATCTCTGGAATGAATATTTACGAACAGCGACAATATATTACTTACCTAAGTTGCATAAAAATCAATCTTCCCCACCCGGTCGCCCGATAGTGTCGGGAATAGAGTCATTGACGGCGAGACTATCAGAATACTTAGACCATTTTTTGCAAAAATATGTCCCGAAACTGGAATCTTACATTAAAGACTCCACAGCCGTCTTACAGGTACTTGACAATATTGAGTGGAAGGAAGAGTACAGCTGGGCCACGATAGACATAAATTCTCTATACACGTCTATACCCCACGAGAAGGGGCTTGAGTGTATACGGAATGTGCTATCAAGGGACAGCGAGCTCTCCGGGGATAAAATTACCTTTCTAGTAAAATGTTTGCAATTTGTCTTAAAATTTAATTATTTCACGTTTCTGGGACAGTATTTTATTCAGCTCTGCGGGACGGCGATGGGGACGACCTGCGCCCCGGGATTCGCAAATCTTTACCTGGGCGAATGGGAACACCAGCACATCTATGAAAATAACCCCTTTTCAGGCTGCCTGATTTTATATAAAAGGTATATAGACGACCTGTTAGTGGTTTGGAAGGGTCCCCAAGAGAGGTTTATGGAATTTATCCAATATATACACCAGAATCAATATAATTTAAGTTTTACTTTTAAATTTAATTCCAAAACCATAGAATTCTTGGATCTCAATTTGGACATAAAGAATGATGTCCAAATGTCCATAGAAACCTCAACCTTTTTTAAAGTTGTTGACAGCAACAGCTATTTGAAATTCGATAGCTGTCATGCTAAGCACTGGAAGACCAATCTCCCTTACTCGCAGCTATTGAGGTTGCGGAGAAACTGTAGTTCTTTAGACTTGTTTGAACAACAAGCAGAGATCTATAGACTTAGGTTCGTGGAAAAAGGGTATCCAGGGGAATTAATAGATGCAGCTTTTACTAAGTGCAGAAACCTGGACCGTAAAGATCTGTTGGTATACAAAGACAAGAAACTAAAAAATAAGAAATTGATCTGCCCATTCGTAACCCAATTTAATATCCAGAATGGAGAAATTAAAAGAATTCTACAGAAATATTGGCCGATTATAAAAATGGACCCCATACTTAAAGATGTAGTTGGTGTGCGCCCTGAAATTATATATAAAAGAGCCAATACTTTAAAAAGTAAACTTGCCCCCAGTCTGCTGCCACTGATGCCGAAACCAGTAAATACCTGTACAATGTTTCCAGCGTTTGAAGGTTTTTATTGTTGCGGGAAATGTAAGATGTGCCCCTTTGGTTTAAAAGGACACAAACAAATAAAAGGAAGAGATGGTAAAGATTTAAAAATCAAAGGACCGATAAATTGTCTCACCACACACGTAGTATATCTGATAATTTGCCCTTGCGGGAAAAGATATGTGGGACAAACGAAAAGAGCTCTAAAGATCCGATTATTGGAGCACTATCGGAATATAAAAAATAAATGGTACTTGTTTCCTATCTGGGCGCCCACTAAGTTAATTGCGCACCATGCTATTCTCCGTAGAGAAATCGGATCGCATCGCATCGTACACATACACGATATTGAACGATGCGATGCGATCCGATTCGATTTCCCATAGGAAACAATGTTAAATGGCTCAATTTAGCCAAATTATCATAGGAACAATAGTAAATGGGCCAAAAACACCCCTGAACATTGAAATGTCCCCCCAAAAGTAGTTGACGCCACCCCGCCATCAACGTGAACCCGAAGCGTGGCGAGCGCAGCGAGCCCGCGAGGGGCGGCGGTACGCGTCCTCCGACCTTTTCATGCCCTACTATCCACGTCGGCGTGGAGTGAGAATAGAATAGCGTGGCGAGCGCAGCGAGCCACCGAGCCCGAAGCGTGGCGAGCGCAGCGAGCCCCGCGAGGGGACGCGGATACCTTCACAGGTAAACGCGTCCCTTCGCGGGCTTCCCAGGTGTCCGCGTCGATCCGATTCGATTTCCCATAGGAAACAATGTTAAATGGCTCAATTTAGCCAAATTATCATAGGAACAATAGTAAATGGGCCAAAAACACCCCTGAACATTGAAATGTCCCCCCAAAAGTAGTTGACGCCACCCCGCCATCAACGTGAACCCGAAGCGTGGCGAGCGCAGCGAGCCCGCGAGGGGCGGCGGTACGCGTCCTCCGACCTTTTCATGCCCTACTATCCACGTCGGCGTGGAGTGAGAATAGAATAGTGTGGCGAGCGCAGCGAGCCACCGAGCCCGAAGCGTGGCGAGCGCAGCGAGCCCCGCGAGGGGACGCGGATACCTTCACAGGTAAACGCGTCCCTTCGCGGGCTTCCCAGGTGTCCGCGTCGCCCGCGAGGGGACGCGTATAACTGTGAAGGTATCCGCGTCCCCTCGCGGGGCTCGCTGCGCTCGCCACGCTTCGGGCTCGGTGGCTCGCTGCGCTCGCCACACTATTCTATTCTCACTCCACGCCGACGTGGATAGTAGGGCATGAAAAGGTCGGAGGACGCGTACCGCCGCCCCTCGCGGGCTCGCTGCGCTCGCCACGCTTCGGGTTCACGTTGATGGCGGGGTGGCGTAAACTACTTTTGGGGGGACATTTCAATGTTCAGGGGTGTTTTTGGCCCATTTACTATTGTTCCTATGAGAATTTGGCTAAATTGAGCCATTTCACATTGTTTCCTATGGGAAATCGAATCGGATCGCATCGCATCGCATCGTTCAATATCGTGTATGTGTACGATGCGATGCGATCCGATTTCATTACGGTGCCGTACGTACAAAACCTGGGCGCCCAGATAGGAAACAAGTACCAAATAAATTCAAACATCACAGTGTACCCCGTCATTTTTTAAGTTGTCAAAATGGTGATCCGACAGGTATGAAATTTGTTGGCCTTGAGGTTGTGTTGTTGGATATCAGGGGAGGTAATAGAGAAAAGTTACTGCTCAAAAGGGAATCCTATTGGATGTACAGCCTGCAGACCGTACACCCCGAGGGGTTAAACGAAGGGATGGAGATTACTGCCTTTATTGGTTAAATGTACGGCTCCCCTTTAAATTTTCGTGATTGCTGCTATTGTTCCTTTCCCATTGCTGCTTCATTCATTCATTTTTTATATATATATTTTTATTATATTTATTTCTGTCTTTTTATATATATTGTTATATATATACTTAAAAAAACTTAAAAATTTTTTTTTAATGGTCAAAATGTTTTTATATGTGAAAATCAATTTTTATGAAATTATTTGACATGCTTAGGTTGCATGTCGGATTGGATGTTATTGCTGGGTGCCGATTTTTCATGTTTTTTTAATGTACAATTACATGCGCTTTTTTAGATTCTTTTCATGTACTCAAAATAACACATCGTTGGTATATTCTTCTTGTAGTTTTTATCGTGATTTTTTATGCTTAAAGGTTTATGCAAAAAACGTTTTGTATCATATACAGTGTACGAGGCGGCGGAGAATGCCGTTCTAATGTGTGGTATAAAATCACATGGTCTTCTGCCTGACGAGCAGTTAAGACAGCTGTTTCTGCTAATTACAGTCTCAGCGGGGAATAAAAGGAGGATACTGACTGACGCTAGGCCAGCCCTCTGACGAAGTCCATTGACGAAACGCGTAGGGGCGTGGCCTAGCGTCGTCACCAGAAGGAAGGAGATCGAGTGAGAGTGTAACCGGCTCCAACTGACTGGGTGATATACCTTCTCATGCTTTTTTATCTGCGGTATCTTAGACCGCCTTGTTTGGTACGTGATTCCATCCTCCAGATGGTCTAACTTGTCTTGTGTTGTGCTGTGAATAAATTTTTAAAAACAGACTCACGCACTATCGAGCGCCTGTTTTCATTTTCATTGCTCTATATATATATATATATATATATATATATATATGTGTGTGTGTGGGCAGCATGGATGGTTTAATGGTTAGCATTATTGCCTCACTGGCAATGGTTTGCAGCTTTTATTGTATTTGGGAAATGCTATGTGTGAATAAAAGAAAAATGGAACATGTCTGGTATGCAAACATACTGTATGTCACTGAGGTAGTGAAGACATGTATTATGTGGCGTGTATCACACAGATGCCACCTTGCTTTTATGTTACCACAGGCAGAGGACCGCCAATAACAGCTCATTAGCACGAATTCAGAATGAAATCAATGCTAGAGATCATAAGAACTATCCAAGATATTACGTTGGTGGTATAGTGATATTCTCTCCCCAAACATTGGTGGCACAGTGGAAAAAATATATATACTTACCTACTCCGGAGTCCAGCATCGCTGCCTCTCTGTCCCGCGGCGTCATCAGGAGGGGCGGCGGTCTCTGGCGGTGTGACGTCATTGGCTCGGCGGTGGTCTCCGACGGTGCCTGATGTCGTCGGGATCAGCGGCGGCGGTGGTGTCCGGACTCCGGTGTCCACTGTCCTCTCAGATGCAGCGGCGCAGTTCAGCGGGGCTTCAGCCGCTCAGAACAGCCCTGCTCATCTGCCCGCGGCCACACATGCGGGAGATGAGCAGGAGCTTTCGGAGCGACTGCTCTGAATTGTACAGCCCGTCCGTTCTGAATCTTTGCCAGATTCAGAACGGCGGGTGCGCGCATGTAAATCGCTGTGTGGGCTATATACACAGCGATTTACATGCATTTTCAGGCATTTTCTGAGTGATTTAGTAAAATCGCTCAGAAAATGCCTGAAAATTGTGCTGTGTGTGGGGCCCATTACCAAATCTCTCACTTTCTGAATTTCTCATCCTATTAAATTTCACCCATTGTGTTCTTGATCAATTAAGGTTGTGCAGATGCAAATGTGCGACCGGTTGGCCAGATGTAGGTTACCTAACTGGTAATGTGGCTATTGGTTGGATCACCAGTCCCCCTCCTGCCAATTTAGATCTTCTGATGCAGGGAGGCCCCCCTGCCTATTTGGTGAGCCCTCTGCCCACACCAGGTGCCAAATCAAATTACATATTTTGTTTATGTAAAATAACAAAAGTCTCAACTAAAAATATTATTATTATTATTATTAATTATAATAATAAATATATTTATGTTCTTATTGTGTAGAGCTGTAATATTTTGCGAGCTATCATGCTGCTGCATATTTTATAGTTTAAAAAACCTAGTGGATGACGCTTCGGTTTCATAATTTTAATTGATATTTTTAAATATCTATTTCAGTATGCTTTGCCCTATCTTCGACAAACACAAGGGAATATCATCAACATATCAAGTCTTGTTGGAATCATTGGTCAGAAACATGCAATACCGTATGTTGCCACAAAGGTACACTGCCATCTGATGATAGGAAATGTTATACAGGTACACCACCGATTTTCCGGCATCGTCTGTTCCAGTGCCGTACCGGATTGTCGATTTTGCCGGATTAAAGAAGGATCTGTTAATATGTCTAATTTTGCACCTTCAGGACATTTCTAAAGCAATAAATAGTAAAATATATGCTATAATATTACTTAATGAATAAACACAGTAGTTTAGGCAAACTGTTTATTACAGCTGTATCCAGTGACACTTGTTTATGCTGTGTGTTCCGCCCATGTGCGGTACTTGCTGTGACCTTAGACGCCATAACAGCCCCACCGATGCGTCCTGTGTCACCTGCAGTGTCCGCGGAAGCTGTACCCAGTGGCACTTGCACCTATTGCGTGTTACGCCCATGCGCAAAAAATATTCCGGATTAAGGGCCTTATTTTGGTTCATTCTTTCTGACAAAATCCTTCTTAGATGGGCAAAACCATGTGCACTGCAGGGGGGCAGGTGTTACTTGTGCAGACAGAATTAGATTTGGGTGAGTCATTTTGTTTCTGTGCAGGGAAATTACTGGCTGCATTATTTTTACACTGCAATATAGATCTCACTTTGAAGTAAAACCCCACCCAAATCTAATTCTCTCTGCACAAGTTACATCTGGCCCACCTGCAGTGCACATGGTTTTGCCCATCTAAGAAGGATTTTGTCAGAAAGAATGAATCAAAATAAGGCCCTAAAAGAGGTCCTTAACCTCTTTTAATCCGGACAAAGCATAATTGTCCGGATTAAAAAAGGTTTCGGACCAATGGTTGCCGGAAAATCGGTGGTGTACAGGTATATTGTTTGCACATTTTACCTTAAGTCTTTTCCTTGTATAAAACCAGTTTATGTTTTTACATTGTTTGATCTTTTAATATTTACATGTGTAACCCAGACAAAGGGTTAAAGTGAAGTATGTAAGGAGACAGTATAACAATATAACTATGTGTAGCTATGTTTTGGTAGATAGGGGTATAGTGCGAGGTAGAAAACAGGTAAATAATTATATAAATAATTTATACATAGCAAGGTACATTTAAATACTTTACACATTATATTGTGCTGCTTATTATAATGTAAGGTAGACCATGTTAAGAGGAAAAGTCATATATGTACATCAGCCATGTGTATTTTTATTGACTTGTATTTATATACATGTTAAAATGTACTTAATGTTATATTCATTAATGTAAACCTTTGGTGGCCAGTGAAGCAAGTTCTGGAAGACCCCTCCCGAGGCCCGTGTGCAGCCTCCTGGGTCAGGCTCCCTCCTCTCTGCCGGGAGTAGTAGGGTCTGGGTGCTCTAGTGCTTAGAGCAAACCTCTGCTATGCTGTGGAGTCTGAGCACTAGAGCCCTCAGACTCCACTGCGCATGCGCAGATCATCAAAAAATGGCAGCCGCGCCATTTTTACGGCAATGGCTGCAGCGCTCCTGCCATGAGACTCCTGGCGGTAACTATTACCAAAATGGGTGCACCCATTATAGATAAGCCACCTGCCATATGTTTTGGAGAGGTCCTTCCTTCAGCAGGCAATGTGAAAGTTGACTGTTTAGTGCACCTTACTCCTACTTACCCACTTTTTAATTGTACCTCTCTCATCTTAACTTCGGGGGCTGGGGACAGAGCTTAATGTCATCAAGACCTGAGGAGAGGGTGGGCCAAGATGCATTTTGCAAATTTTCATCCCCGGAGATCCGCGATTGCCAGTATTGGGGGGCATGTGGGAGACTTGCCCACCTTTCCGGGTGGCCGGGAGGGCCTCTTGATTTTCAGGAGCCTCCCTTCCATTCCGGGAGAGTAGTGATTAGGGATAGGAAAAAATTTGTCACTGTAATGGTGCACCCACAAGAAATAATTGGGGACTTAAAATATACCTTTTATTAGGTTATATATAAAAAAAAGCTTCGAAATATGACAAACTACATGAAACATGAAACAAAGACAAGGTGAGTATAGTGCATGTTAAAAACTTTTGCACATGCGGTGTCCCTTAGCACTTAATCCTTGAATAAATCTTTACTTATTTTTACTGCGTCTTTCCCTTTAATATTGGCTATATAGCCTATGAATAATACGGGGGAGACACAATATGTATTCACATTCAGATATGTAGGCATGAATAAATTATTTGAAACGATTCCCTAGAGTCTGTGTGCAATTCTTAAATCTCGTTATTGTCAGTTGGTAGTGGGGCTTGAGCAATATACGTGGTGAGTCCCAGTTCCCGCTAAAATGCAATGATCAGTATCACGTTTAGATACAGGATCTTATCATGGGCAGACACCTGTTTAGGTAAGAAGTATTGTATCAATTGGTACATTTGGTTACACTGGGTGTAGGGTGCTTTTAAAGATAGAGACATATGTTACAATATGTTGCAGTATCCACTATTGAGGGAAATCTACTCTATTTCAGCTAATAACAGTACAATAATGATCACTGTTTATGAGTGTATTGGGAGATTTATGATATACGTATTGATGACAGATAGGTCCTTATGGCGGACAAGCACAGTGATTTGCAGGCATATATTGTATTTGATGAATACAGGCAGATTTCGCCTGGGGTGTACGGTGCTGATTGGTTGAGCTGCTAGTATTACAGTTCACCACTCACCAACACACTTTAGGCGTATAGAAGCTGCTTATTTGTTACAATATGTGGTGTCTTATAGAGGCAGATTGTTGTGGCTATTTTTTTGTGGATACAATTATGTATTAAAGTCCTAAAAAGGACTGGTAGACAAGCACAGTTAAGCACGTGGAGTAGCCCGGTCTATATCAGGTTCTCAGGTGAACTGCTTGTGTTGCAGTTCACCGTGTGTTAGCACACTGGGACTGACGAGGTAATAATGTTTCAGAACATGTCACGGAGCCCCATACATACACATTTGTAAGTTAAATGAGATAAGTATTGCACAATCACAAAAACATTAGAGTCCTTAGAAGGACTGGAAATCAGACAAGGGTAAAGGATGGCTAGAGGGAGCGACCGCACGGCTGTGGAGGCCGGTGTACGCTTCGCAGTTCTTCTTCAGGGCAACCTGCAAAGTGTACGCCGGCCTCCACAGCCGTGCGGTCGCTCCCTCTAGCCGTCCTTTACCCCTGTCTGATTTCCAGTCCTTCTAAGGACTCTAATGACATCTGCAGCATTTCAAATGTGGTGCTGGCAGTGAACCAGTTAGGACTCACAGATAACCAGCCAATCATAAGCAGCTGGTTCCTGATTGGCTGCTGGTCTGTGAGCTACAATTGGCACATGGCTGGCACCATATTTGAAAAATTCTGCTGGTGCTGTCACTCTCTCCATAAGTGAGAGGCAACATAAGCTCCAGATTCCAGACACCTCCAGCATAACAGTCTGCCACCTGCATAGACTTCCGGGCGGTAGCTGGCGTATACAGTGACCGCATCTGAAGGATGCCGTCTTCAAAGAGAGCAGCACTCTGGTTGTGTAGCGAGGTCCACCTGGTTGTGGCGCACCACCTTTGCACACTGTGGCTGTGGCAAATCAGGAAGCCCCTTTCTGGATGAAGGAGCCGCTGGCCCAGTAATTAGGACAGGCTGTGAGAATGAAAAGGGAGCTCGGAGGAGAGCCTGGTCTGATGTGAGTGTATTATTCTACCTGTAGTTGCTCCATAAGCTGGCACTGACCATTGTGTGCATGTGAGCATGCTGGGACTGTCCCTTTGTGAGTGTGTACAGGCTTCCACTGTCCCCTATGTGCAGGCTGGCACTGTACCCTGTGTGTATATGTGCAGGCTGACACGGACTCCTGTGTGTATATGTGCAGGCTGGCACTGTACCCTGTGTGTATATGTGCAGGCTGACACGGACTCCTGTGTGTATATGTGCAGGCTGACACGGACTCCTGTGTGTATATGTGCAGGCTGGCACATGAATGAAACGGAGAACATTACACACTTGAGACATCTTGTTACCTTACTTATTGAACCACCCTGGTAAAACATACAATTTAGGATTATTCTGTTGCTGACTGTATACTTTTTTCTTTTAGTTTATTAAATGTTTGTAAAAATACTTTTGAGCAATTGCATACAGCCATTTACCAGGCTAATGTCTGTGTGTGTAGTTGTATTGGATACTGTGTTCTTATGTGTGTCCAGCTAAATGTCCCCTTATATATACCAGGGAGCAGTAACTGCAATGACCAAGGCGATGGCTGTAGATGAGAGCCGGCACAATGTCAGAGTGAACAGGTAACATGATTACATTCTTGTATAGTTTTTACATTTGTAGAACTCAGAGTATAACCAGCTTCATAATGTAACACTGATTGTGTAGTGTGCACTGTGAGGGTGTCAATATATTGAATGATGATGTAGGGGATTCCCAGCCCTGTTCTTCGTTTTCAGTGTCTCCGCCCATATCTCTTCTGGGGACCTGGCAATACTAGGGGTAGTACTAACAAGCTATGACACACTGGGCGAAAGATGTGAGTTCTATTTCACATGGGATGTTGCTATGGGCAACCAATCAGAATCTTCTTCCTATTTATCTAGCACCTTCTGGAACATAATAGATAGTATCTGATTGGTTGCCCATAGCAACATCCCATGTGAAATACAACGCCCATTTTAGTAAATTTTCCCCACTGTATGCTGCAAAAATACCCGGTACATCGTTTGTACTGGGATAACTAATTACAGCTTTTATGAGTCCTCCGACCTCGTGCCTTAACCATCTCTGCCTGCTTGCTTCCTGCCATCAAGCCACCTCCCACTCCCTTGCACCTATATGTAATCTGTCTGTCTCCCCTTCCTACTAGATTGTAAACTCCTCCGAGCAGGGCCCTCTTCCCTCCTGTTGACAAAGCCCACTTCTCTTCACATTTCACTCACAGCTCTCCCATACTCAAACACTCAGCGACCATCTTCGTCTGCATACTCATCTCCATCTTTGGCCACCAGCCCCTAGTAGTACGTTGATCAAGTCCTCACTGCTTACATCTAAGCTGTAATGTGTATTGAACTGTTGCATTCATTTTACCTGTACTCTATTTTATTATTTACTTACTGTAATGCTAAGTTTTGTCTCCTGGTACTGTTCTTTGTACGGCGCTGCAAAACACTTGTGGCGCCTTATTAATAAAATTATAATAATAGCATGAAATAACAGTGGGCCTGATTCACATGTGGTTGGAGTTGCTGTCGTTGCTGCTTCCTAGGAAGGAACAGTGCTAGCACGGTATGGCAATGCAGCAGCAGGCATGTATTACAAGCAGATGCCTCCTGCTGCAGTAGTGATCCAACCTGCATCCTCAGGTATTGGATCCTGCTGGACGCGCCCCTCTTTGGTTTACCGGAAATGGTGTCTAGTGGTGAAGTGTAACACATGGAGAAGATAAAGAAAAAATACATCCCGTATATGGATTATCCCGAGTTGTATATGTCTTCCTTTTTGATGAAGTTTCTTATAATGCTTTACTCCTCGTAGTTCTCATATACAGGGATAATAAATGATAATGTGTATTACAGTTCACACTCCACGTGTAGTTGAAAATATTTTCTATAGATGTAGTGTGGGGCATACCTAACTCACACGATATAACGTAAAGGTAAACACATCAAGGTTTCTTTAGGTATTGGGTGGCATAACTGTACTCAGTGTTTAAAGTGGTTAGCTGCTCATCAAGGTTTCTTTTCAACTGTTTTTATTTCACAGTAACAAATATACAGGGGGTTGGAAGTCAGGTGTTGGTAAATGCAGTGTCAGTGCACACAGTATAATGTATGATCCGTATAAGGCAATCTGCAGAACAACCTGAAATGCACTCCCCTTCTTTCCAACCTTTCTACTAGATAGAATAGGCACTAGTTCTGAATTAACATGTTTTGAGATGTCTGATTTCTCTTCCTCAGGATTCCAGAATAGTGCTTAGCTTGATAGGGTATATGTATGGTTGTGTCTAGATCCATTTCAATCCTTTGACAAGGTTGTGACATTATGTGAAGATGGAAGTTGTAGTTGCCCTCACAGCGTTTTTATTTCATCATCTATTTTGTAGGTTTAGGTTATTTAATTTATTGCAGCTGGATTGTACCCTTGCAAGCTCGCTTCGCTCGCCACACTGTTATATTCCCCCCTCCAGGTATACCTAGACCCAGGCATGATGGGAGAAGTCAGAATACAGAAGGGGTTCTTGCCACAACCGTATATCTAGTGACTAAAGTTCCACGCCTCCAGCTCATGTGGTCCGACCTGTACTTCCGGTTCTGGGTCACTGTGACCCGAAGTTCCTTCTTTGTTTTAAAAATTCAAAGTTATAATGGATACCTAGGTAGGGCTCCCCTGCACAAACATGTCCACTGCCACTTGTGGCGCCGGCTCCCACCGGAAGTGTGTATTGCCTTGACGTGAGTTCACAGATGCCACTTACCAGAGTTGTCATCTTCATTTTGGGAACCTCATGCTGTGAAAGTAAGGTGGGCAGGGTTAAATCTCTGTGGTTTAATTTGTTCCAATATCATCTGTCTCAAGCCTGCAAAGTGAATCAGGCATTGTCAAGTACCATAATAAAGTTTGGGTAGAGGTCTGGCAATGGTTTCAGCCAGGGCATCCTCTGTACTCTCAGAAGGGCAGAGCAGGCACCTCTTCTGATCATGTATGACCTTGATAAAGCCGTAACAGTGACATATGCTTGGTGCAGTACGGACGGTGTAGTGGTTAGCATTACTGCCTCACAGCACTGAGGTCATGGATTCGATTCCCACCTTGGCCCTAACTGTGCGGAGTTTGTATATTCTCCCTGTTCTTACGTGGGTTTCCTCCAGGTACTCTGGTTTCCTCCAAAACTCTAAAAATATACTGGTAGGCTAATTTGCTCCCAACAGCAGACAGGGAAGGATGTATCAGGCACCCGAGATGACAGAGACCCGGACCCCTCTTCTATAAGGGGGGAAGGGCTCCTCCTGAGGTATGTCTTAAATGTAGTAAAAAATAAATAAAACCTACTAGGCCCTTGTGAAAATGACAATCCCTTTTTCTCCCTTCATACTTAACCAAAATCTATAAATGAGGTACCATTTTAAAGAATAAGATCTCCACTGAATGCTTCACCATCCGCCCATGTGTAGGCCCCTTAAGATGTTTTGCTCGGCTGCTCGAAATGGCTACAAATGAACCGGTTCTTCTTTCATCCTACTACAAACCACCAACCTTGCCATAAAATTAATCGTATTTTATTTGCATGTGAAATTTTTGCACTGGCCACGGGCTCATATTGCTAGAAATCATATGACTTGTAGCAACCTACATTAGTACTAATATTACCAACAATATGATGCCGCTGTATAAATAAAATACATTTTCTCCTGAGCAATTTATTCCTAGTAGGCTGGTGGGGAGTCTGATTGAACGTGAGATTTCATGGATTCAGAAGTGGGATGTTCTCAGTGGGGAGATGGGGCTTTGTTGAGTTTGGAGTTTGATGAGGTAGAACATGTATGGAGGAAGGAATGGTTGATAGCTTTGTAGATGAGAGGGGGGCAAAAGAGTTGGCAACTCTGCAATATTAATATTATAATTTCTATTCTGTGACATTGGCGACGACATTTTAAAGGTATTTGATCCTGGTTTCCAGTGACTGTTTTTGTTCAGTGCTGAAATCGGTACTTGTGTATTATCTCAGCGCCCACTAAGCTATTTGCTTAGTGGGCTATTCTGAGTAGGGAAATCGCATCGCATGGGCCATTGTAAGGGCCGACCAATGCAATGCGATCCGATTTTCCTATGTAAAGTATTCAGTGCTGTTTTATTTATATTGTATAGGGTGTACAATGACATTAGGTATACAATAATGACACAAAAAGGGATTAAGGTACAAGGACTAGCGCTGACACTTACAATTTATGCAGCCAGTAGGGTACACCAAGTGTTCTGTCAATATGAACACTCAACAACCGTGACAAATATACAAGAAATGGTGACACCACTTAGCGCTAATTGTGTGATTAAATGTAAAAATACATATCTTGTTTAGAAAACAGCAATCCTGATGTAGGTCAAGGATGGTAAATATCTAAAACAACAAGAAATGATGTAACCTTTCTCCCACGTTGGAGTGGGGAATTGGAATAAGGGTATATCAATAGAAAGCGATCATTGTGCAGTATCCAGGGGGTAACAAAGATTTTTATTAGATACAGGAAACTCACAGATTTGATGATTAAAAATCGCATATAAAACAAGGTCCTTAGGCAAAGCGGCTGCAGAATTTTTCTTTCCCTCCGACCAGGAACTAGATGTTCAAATGTGTAGGAGACTCCGGGCACCGGTATCCCAGTCCTCTATCAGTCCAGGCAGAGAGGGTATCAGTCCAGCCAAAAGGTTCCAAGTGTATGCCTCAGGCTACTGTGTCCATGAATTTACCATCCTGCAAAATGTAATTGACTGGTATATTACAGCATAGGGTTGATTTGGGAAATATTAAGATTTACCTCATGAAATCATGGATCACAATGATGCCATTGTAATATTGCTAGTAAAAGATAAGGTGTTGTGATCTAGTATAGAAACCTTATGTGGAATTATGTTGTTTTCTGTAAATTACTATTTATGTCCCTATCTGAAAATAGCTGAATATAATTTGTATTTCATAGTGATTGTTTATACAGGTTGAGTATCCCTTATCCAAAATGCTCGGGACCATATATTTTAATATTTCAATGATGTATTTTGAAGTATCTTGCATTTATGCTGTATAAACACATAATATACACACAAATATATTTTATTACCACATAAAATACACACAAATATATTTTATTTGTTCAAAAAACAAGGTTTCAAAACGTGAAACAAAATGTGTGTACTATCTCAGCACTGAATTTGAATGCCAAGCAATCATTGTCTTGCACATATATAGTGCCAGTTACATATCATGTCCCCAGTGATGCTGTTACAAATGTCCCCAGTGAGTTTTTAGCAAACGGATATTCGGATACGGGATACTCGACCTGTAGTAGTTACTAGCTGAGGTACCATGCCCTTAACTGCTCACCATGCCCATGTGCCCATGGTGTAACCAGCATACACCTGTCTGTGGTGGGCTCCCGGATCTGACCAGTTTTTTTTTTCTTAAACCCTATGTCCTCTACCCCTTTATGTTATGCAACTCAACCATATTTTGCATCCCTGACCCACTCTGTAGTGGCCGGACCCCTTTTTGTACCCCCGGCGGTGTTAGGATTACGGGTGTTAGCGGCTGTGAATATAATCTGTACCCAATCAATGTCCTCTACCCTCTCTATGTTATGCAACTTTGCCTTATTTTACCTCCTGTGTAGTGGCTGGACCCCTTTTTGTAATCCTGGAGGTATAAGGATTCCCTGCTATACAATCTTTGCTAACTCTGTACTATTTACATACAATGCATGCTATCTACATTCGATTTGTACTATATAGTCAGTGTTGCCCTGTCTATCTGGGTTTCGATTTGTGCTGCCACGGGAGCGGGCATTGGGATCGCAAGGTAAAAAACCTGTGCAATCTGCTTGCGATTTTTACTATATAGTCAAAATCTCATGCTGGATTGTACCATGTGTACACATTAGTGGCTGTAAATTTATAATATGGACCTAATCAATGTCCCCAATCAATATCTTACTTCCTGGACCCTGACCCAGTTTGTGTAATGGCCAGACCCCTTTTTGGGCCCATGGTGGTGCTAGGGGGTGTCTTATAGTGTGTACACACAGTGAGATATGCCTTCCGATGTTGACGATATAGTCAACATCGTGTCGGCATCGCATGCAGATCGCAAGGGTTTTAACGGTCGT
Source organism: Crinia signifera (assembly GCF_055691185.1). Taxonomy (NCBI): domain Eukaryota; kingdom Metazoa; phylum Chordata; class Amphibia; order Anura; family Myobatrachidae; genus Crinia; species Crinia signifera. Next base: position 58,228,325 of record NC_139226.1, read on the forward strand.
TCACGTATCGCAAGGCAGATAGTCTTGGCTGCATTGACTATATAGTGCAGATCTGCACTATATAGTCAAAATTGTGCCACTGCATGCATGCCGTGCTATGCGAGTCCCGATACAATCTGATCGCATCGGGACTCGCATCGCACGGCATACAGTATCTCACCGTGTGTACTCACCATTACACCCACAGTAATGTTTCCAGATTGTAAACTATATGTGTACCAAGTCACACACACACATACATCTATTTTAATATAGATTAGTAGAATGCATTAGTGTGCATGCCAGTTAATTATTATACAACCATTAACAACAACTTGCCAATAAAAATCATTTCTACCTGTTTACAGAACAGAGCAGGGTTGTGATTACGGTTACCTCGTTAATGGACCAGGCTGCTGTGCAGATAACATACTTAAAAACTTGAGAAGGATATTACCATTATCTGAGTCAGGATTAGATAAGGCATTTATACAATTATTAATTTACATTAGATAATAATATTGTTGTATTTGTTTAGTATTTCTCCTGGAAACATATGGACACCATTGTGGGAGGAGCTCTCCAGCCAATCTGATAATCCTGAAGCCATGATCCTGGGAGGTAAAGATGCTCAGGTAAAAAAAAGTATAGCAGAGATACAGTGGTGTAAGTTAAATATATTCACGGCAAATATCAGGCAATGACAGACCAAATAATGAGTGCATCCCTGTCCTTTACTACTGCTTCAGACTCTTCACCAAAGACTGGGCCTTATTCTGGTTCACTCTTAGAGGCAAATTCCTTCTCAAATGGGAAAAACCATGTGCACTGCAGGGGGGCAGATGTAACGTATAGAGAGAGTTAAATTTGGGTGGGGTGTGTTGATACTGAAATCTAAATTGCAGTGTAAAAATAATGAAAACCAGTATTTACCCTGCACAGAATCAAAATAATTCACATAAATCTAACTCTCTCTGCACATGTTACATCTGCCCAATCTGCAGTGCACATGGTTATGCCCATTTTGAGAACAAATTTGTACTGCGATCAGATCTGAATAGATTTGGGTGAGTTATTTTGTTTCTGTGCAGGGAAAATACGGACTGCTTTATTTCTACACTGCAATATAGATCTCACTTTGAAGAAAAACCCCACCCAAAGCTAATTCTATCTGCACATGTTATATCTGCCCCACCTACAATGGGGTGCCGGACGGGTTCCTGACAGTCGGTATCCGGACAGTCATTTACCCGACGTCGGGATCCCGACTGTCAAAAATGCCGGGTTCCCGACGGCCACCCGCTATTTTCCCTCGTGAGGGTCCATGCCCCCCATAGAGGGAGAATTGAATAGGTGGCTCCCATAGCGAGCCACCGTGCCCGCAAGGGTCTTTTTTGCGCTCGCCATGCTGTCTGACTCCGGGCAGTCGGAATCCCGACGTCGGGATAATGACTGTCGGAGTCACATACCACACCCGCTACAATGCACATGGTTTTGTCCATTTGGGAAGGAATTTGCCTCTGAGAGTGAAGCAGAATAATGCCCATTGTCAGAAAGGACACCACACAGTGTAATGGGAAGATTGAACATGAAATGGATGAGGGAGTAAAGGTGCCCATACACGGTGCGATGTATTGTAGATGCGATTTGAACTATACAATGGTGCTGTACAAGTTGAACTTCAATACTATGCAATTTTTCTATACAATGCCATTAGATTCCCACTATGGCCATAACTGTGCGGAGTTTGTATATTCTCCCCATACTTGCGTGGGTTTCCGCTGGGTACTCCGGTTTCCTCCCACATTCCAAAAAATTACTGGTAGGTTATTTGGCTCCTAACAAAATTAACCCTAGAATGAATGTGTGTTCGTGTGCATGTGGTAGGGAATATGGATTGTAAGCTCCACTGGGGCAGGGACTGATGTGAATGTTCAAATATTCTCTGTAAAGGGCTACAGAATATGTATGCGCTATATAAGAAACTGTTAATAAATAAATACATTGTAAGCCCCACAGAAAAACTGTGCGATTTGAACTACATGCAATGCGTTTTGAACTTAAAAGTCCATACAATAATCACACCGTGTATGGGCACCTTAAGGCGCCATACAGGGTTCAATTGCAGGGTGCGATGAGATACGCGCTCCCACACACATACTTTTTGTTCTAGATTGCATCTCATTGCATTGCAAAACGTACTTGATGCGATGCAAGCTAGTCTGTATAACTACAGCTTCATACCACCAATGTTTCATCGTTTTACCATTATACAGTAGATTCCTTTATGGGAATTGTCTCAGCATACGTGGTTTTTGCAACGTCAATATTTTTGCAGTATTCTATAGCGTTTAACGTTCACCACTATAGTTCGGTTTCAGTTTGCTACTTGTTCCCAAGATCCGTTTCTCATATGTTCCTTTTGTGTTCTTAGCTTCTGGGACGTATGGGCACGGCCGAAGAGTGTGCCAAGGCCGCCTTGTACCTGGCAGCAGAAGGGACATTCTGTACCGGTATTGATCTTTTCCTAACCGGTGGAGCAGAACTCAATTATGCCTATAAGAACCAGCAGAAGACACACAGCAGCATTTATCACTGACTGTAATGTCATTTCAGTGCCTTGAATGTCACAGGGTGGATGTGGCTGCAAGATTTTCCTCTGTTATAAAATATATAAAGGCATCTGAAGAAAGTTTCAACCAGGTTTTCTCCAAAGGTAGGGTGGGCACACTTAACAGTGTCAGTACGATATGTCATTTCTGGATGAATCAGGATGACATATTGCCCGGCTGGTTACATGCTATTTTTTCGGTTGGCTGTGCTGCAAGGCTAACCAGAAAATATCGCAGGCGACCTGGTGCATATTAATAAAGGAAGTAACAATGATTGTTCCATCTTTCATTCATTCTCCCTGGTGTGTATGGGCAAAGTGGTATGGTCCAGACCAAACTGAATTTAGGTTGACCATTGGCCTGATTGCACATCATTCAGGTGTGTACCCACCCTTAGACGCGGAAGATATGCTCATAGTTATTATAGTATACTGTAGGTGCCAAGTATCTCTAATTTCCAGGTCCAGGTTTCAAAGACTTTAATTAAATGTCAGTACGTATTTACGGACTACACAATAAAAGTGTTCTTTTTCTATGTGTTTCCATGTGTTGGATACAATTCTTGCCAAATATTCTCAATCTTTTCCGGTCATTATAACTGTAGAGAAGCATTGCACTAAGTATGGGAGTCTGGTGGAGTGGTAACAGCATGTTTATACACATACAGTACAGATGGTCTTTAGTATAGACTGTTTCACACACTTTTTTTTTTATCAATTTTTTTTATTGAGACATTGTGACAAACATACTGTCGTATATAATATAAAGTTCAAATAAATACAGAACATTTTAAATTAGTATTTGTCTGTTTCACACATTTAAATAAGATAAGTGGTCAGGAAAAGGTTAAACATGTAATAAATAAATACACAAACATAATAGAACCAGTACTGCACTTTCTAAGCTCACAATCTCCCACTTCATGGTAAGGCTCCTGTCTCTTCCTCCTGGCAGCTGCCCTCTGGTCCAGTGCAATGTTTGAGGGCTCAGATCCACACAAATAGTAAATGTGGTAGAAGAAGCTGGTACATTGTAAGCTTGCAGGCCCTCTAACCTCCAAGTCTGTCTGTCTGTCGTTACCCAGTTTGTTTTATCACTGCCTACCATTGTAAAGCGCAACGGAATCTGCTGCGCTATATAAGAAACTGTAAATAAATAAATACACTGGGCATGTGCAGCAGCTCTGCTCTTTCATTTACACTGCATGATGTGGTAGCTATATTGATCATACTATATACCAGTGCTATTGTTGTAATAATTTAAGACACTTGCCAAGAGGAGGGGGTTTCCAGGCAACCAGAACCCCCCCCCCCCCCCCCCCTCCTGCATTTGCCTCTTTGAGTTACCATGGGGGTTATTCTAGTTCACTCTTTCTGACAAATTCCTTCTTAGATGGACAAAACCATGTGCACTGCAGGGGGGGGGCAGATGTAAAATGTGCAGAGAGAATTAGATTTAAAGAGTGAACTAGAATAACCCCCATGTTCCATGATCTGTCAGACAATACTGTGTGTGCTCCCTGTGCACAGAAAAAGACACAGGATTAATAAAGTATTATCATTGTAAAATGTTGGCAGCTACCGGTATGTGATCGATACCTATAATAAAAATACAAAAGCTGATCTACAGCAATTCAAAATCCCTTCTTATACCATTAGGTGAAGCTGGAACTAGTTCAGTGTTTTATTGTGTAGAAGGAAAGCAAATATCATATAATAACCTTCGAATTAATAATTGTTTCAAAAAGGCAATATAAAAGTACAGGTATATAATGATGAGGGGGGGTGGGGTAGTAACAGAGGTAAGAGGATCAAATGAGAAAAGGGGGTCAAGGAATGACCAAGGAAGAACCAAGGGGCTTTGGGGCACGCTTTATATAAATTTATAGATATATATTATATAAATCGTGCCCCAAAACTCTTTGGTTCTTTCTCGGTCACTCCTTGAACCTCCCCTTTTCTCAATTCTAACACTGAACTTTTTTGGGAGCACCGCCAACCAGGCATTGCCAGATTAAGGTCTAAATGGGCCTGGAGCTGAAAATGATCAAGGGCCTATTATGCGCAATAATAGGGGTTGTGGCCAGGAACTAATAATGTGGGGGGCGTGACCAGTGTTCTGGTTGGGCGGTCTGCTCATGGGTGTGTCTCTATTTGTGTAAATACTTTCAACTAATTATATATGCCTGGAAAAGGCAGGGGGCTGGCATAGGAAAAATGCAAAGGGTTTAGTATAGGATGGAAAATGGCAAAGAGGTTGGCATATGCAAGGGCCTGGCACAGAAAAGCGGGAAAATAGAAGCTGCAGATATACTTACCTTCCAGCGGCGGCTGCAGACTTTGGGCTGCAGTGCCGACCATGTATCGCCACACTGAGAGAATCGGATGATATATGTGCACACTCCCTCCAGCCAAAGAGTGCAATGGCATATAATATAGCCAAGGTAGAGGTGCGGCACTCGGACTTACAAAACAGGAGAAATAAAGGAGATGACTACTCCATCTGATGACGATCCGTTTATTAACTGTTTTCAAGTCACTTATATACACACACACACACACACACACACACACACACACACACTATCTTCCCCGGCACTACGGTGTCCCAAATCTGGGTTACCTCCTTAGGGGTGATTCCATTCTATACGGTCGCAGAAAAGTAGGCGGCCCACAAAAGGCTCCAAACTTATTAAGAAAAGTGCTTGTGCAGTTTAATGCATCTATCTATCTTCCTTGGGGTGATTCCATTCTATACGGTCGCAGGAAAGTAGGCGGCCCACAAAAGGCTCCAAACTTATTAAGAAAACGCTGATGTCCTAATATACTTGCGGGGTGAGGCGGCATTCCAGTCATAAAAAAATACTGAAAGCCAAAACTTGGTAAACAACATTTCAGCACCTTTTATGTGGTCACCTAAGTTTACCACACCATATACCCCTTACACAAATCATGCAACACAATAGTAACCCCCTTATACTGTACTTGCCTCTTACACATTATGCCACATGGATTGAGCCAAAATACACACTATACCAAATGGATTAAGCAAAAACTCAAACATGCTACATAAACAGGGGCATTGCGTGCCGAAGGCGCGCATTAAAAATCTAAATCATAATGCCCATTACATGTTAAGCCACACACCATAATGTCAATTACATATTATGCCAAACTCCATAATGCCTATTAAAAATTATTGACAGCCGGGCAGAGAGCAGGGGGCACTACCCCTTTCACACCAGAAAATGCAGGGAGTTACCCGGGAATATTTAGGATCTCTTAGGATCATGCCCCTTTTACACCAGCCTAGTCCCTGCATTTTCTGGTGTGAGGGGGACAGAAAACAACCCCCTCCCCCCTTTAGCCAACTGTATATCTTCAGAACCAACTGACCCATTTACATTTAATATCTCTGAAACCAATTAACCCATATGGACCAGCCTAATATCAGATTGAAGACCCAGCTATATAGGTTTGAATGAGATCGACCTCAAGCTTCTTTGATGCTGGAGGGGGAACTGGCAGCCGTTTGAACCAGGTGGGGGGCGGAATTAGCGGGTCCCATGTTATCCTATGGGGACACGTTCCAGGTTTGCCTGGTGGTATCTCCGGTTCCCGGGGGGCTAGCAAAATGAGGCTGGGCTCGTTGAAAAGCCCTGGCCCTCAGCTACAAATTGACCTGTTTGGAGAGTGGGCCTGAAGCTACAGCTCCATCAGATCCCATTGGTAATCGGGCCCTGCAACTAGCTACCGCAGGTAGTTGCCAAAAAAGGCTGTCTCATGTTGGTTATCTGATGACAATTATTTGTTGTTACTACCCATGCCAGTGCCATTCCTTTCCAATGTTATATACATGTAAGAGGAACAAATGTCAGCACAATAATGATCTAATTATGATTCCCTTAATGCAGTGGTTCCCAAACTGTGTGCCTATGCACCCTGGGGTGCCATAAACTCTTGCACTGGTGCCTTGGGATGGTGGTCTAAGACCAAGTCAGATTAGTTATGGTTAAAGTGATAGGCAAAACAAGTGCTGGTGGCTGCCAAACTAAAAACGTGGACAATCAGAAGCACAAATGTCCACAAAAACGTCTGACCTTAAGAATGACAGGTAGGCTCAATTTACTTAATTTAATTAATGACTATACAGTTTCTGAATAAAAAACTTTTAACCTAGGGGTACCGTGAAAAAGGTTTTGAATGGAAGCCATGGGGGGGGGGGGGGGGGTATTCAATCCGGGATTCCGTTAATTTTCGTCCAATCAGACAGTAACTTGACAGTCGGGGTTCAATGTTCCGGCTGTCGAGTGTCGGAAAGTCTGTGAATTGGTGAATGCGGACACGGATTGTCAAAAAACAGCTGTGAATTTGACAATCCAAATCCATTTCCGACAATCAGATCCGACTTTAAAAAATAGTCGTATCTGACACCCTTCGATGCTGTCGTTACCGACAACATTGAATAGGAGAATGCTGATATTTCCCTGTGATGAAATATAGGCACGGATTGAATACCACCCCTATGATTGGGAACCACTGGAGAACTTCTATCAGTGGGGGTTATTCAGACCTGATAGCATGAAATATTGGTTGACTGCGCATGCGTTTGGTTCCTAGCACGCATGCACAAGGCCATCCTGCGATAAAATCTTGCTACTATTTTTTTATCAATGGCCGGACGCAGCGTATCTGACTGCTTCTGTCGCAACCAATGAGTGAGTCCAAGGCTATGCACGGACTGCACACACTGGAGAAATCATTAGATAATGATCGTCTTGCAAATGGATTTGCAGGGAATCGCTGATTCCGCTAATTTTCAGAAGCCCTGCTAAGCAATTCGCACACTTGCGCAGGGTGGGATTTCACTCTAGCAGGGCGGCCTATACCTGATAGCAGGGGTCTGCAATTTAGCTGAGCAGCAATCAGGTCTGGATAACCCCCAATGTCCGCCGCTTGATCTCGTCATCTAACCTTGTTTTATAGTGGAGTTCCAATTGTAAAACATTCTCTCTTGTTGTATGTCCATGTGATCTCTCTTTGGATCATACAGGTGGCAATCTCCAGGAAACTGGAAATGCTGCATACGTTTAGGTGTAAGTGAAATAACCTGCTCTATTAAGAGTCAAATTAAATTCACGTTTCTACAGTAATTTGTGCAATATTTTGCAGACAATAAAATGACTTGCAAGTGGAGAAACGATGCACCTCCCAGGTTACTACATTGCAGCCAGTGCCTATGCTCATGCTTAAAGACCTTGCAATGTATACTGTGTGTAGAGAAATAATGAGATTTGTAGCATGTAATGTGCAGGTAGGGGCAAGGCTGGTCATAAGAATGCATGGTCCTGGCATTCTGGGCCCATCTCTATACGAGAGACAATGCAGTTTCTAGGGACACTTGCAAGAGCATGGTACCTGCACGCAAAAGTCGCAGCGGCTGTACATGTTAACTGCTGGTGGCCTCTGGAGGAGTGAGCAGAAATCAGCTACTATTACTGGTCAGAAATTTCGGTACTTGTTTCCTAGCATGGCCACCATCAGGGGTAATCGTGTACCTTAAGTTAAGGTACACGATTACCCCCGATGGACCCGATTTCCTTTGAAATCAGGTCCATTTTGCCGGCAAAGGCAAAATCGGGTCCATCGCGTCGGTCGGGTGCATTAACATGGCACGCGACGCGACCGACGCGATGGACCCGATTTTGCCATAGGGTTCAATGTTAAAATATATTTAACATTGTAATCGCGTTCATCGCGTCGGTCTTGTGCCATTTATATATTCTCAACTCCACGCTGACGTGGATAGTGGGGGTATGAAAAGGTCGGAGGACGCGTACCACCACCCCTCGCGGGTTCGCTACGCTCGCCACGCTTCGGGTTGGCGTCAATCGTGGGGTGCCATTGAGAGGGTTAAAATTGGGGTCTGGGGAGACTTTTACATTGAATCCAATGTAAAATAGGGTCCCAGGGACCCTATTCACATTTCAATTAATGTAAAAATCGGGACCATCGCGTCGGTCGCATCGCATGCGATGCGATCGATGCGACCGACCCGATCAACATCGGTGTGGCCATGCTAAGAAACAAGTACCGAAATTTCTTAACTGCAATCTGTCCCTTAATGCCTAATAACAAAGCAAAGTGTAGAGTGATTGCAATTATTCTATTATGTTTTGGGGTGGATAAACACACAGATTCCTTGTCAAATATGAATTAATAATAATTTGTCATAGCCATGTGCTTCATGACATCGCAAGTTCCCTGAAATGTGTTACTCTTCTATGTTGCTTGGGGTAGGGATTCTCTGTAGGCAATTCTAATATTCTGCATCGGGCGGTATTCAATCTTAGGTTCCGCTCCGACAGTCAGAATCCTGTCATGTTTTCGCCCGGCTTGACAGTTTCCCGACAGACGTATTTCAATATTCCACCTGTCAAGTGGAGAAAAGGGTGCGTGTCGGCGAACGCAGACATGGATTGTCGAGAAACGACCATGAATTTCGACAATCCACAGCCGTTTCTGACAAAACAGATCCGACTGATTTTAAAGCCAGATCTATTTTTTCGGAATCTGCCTTCAATGCTGTCGGAAACAACAGCATTGATTAGCCGGCGGGTGCTATTTCCCCTGTCAGAAATAGCGCCTGGGATTGACTCAGTGTACCCACTTCTTCAATACTAACCACTCAGGTGACCTGTGGTAGCAGTACTGCAGAAATCACAAGCAAAATGACTGCTTCTTCCTTTCCCTGGACTTACGCTAGGGTCTACTAGTGACCCTAGTGCTCAGAGTGTACCATGCTGCTGGATAAAGTGTGTGTGTGTGTGTGTGTGTGTGTGGGGGGGGGGGGTAGACAGAGGCTGTACACAGACTGCCACCTTATTTAATACGCCCTGGATATAATTTTGTCCATGGCACCCCTAGGCCAAAAGATTCTTATTGAGAAATTAAGAAAAAAAATCTCAATTAAATAAATTGTGTTCATATGTCATCTGTATGGACAGTTATGTGGTGAGGGACAAGATTTGCTTCTGTTTGTCCACATACTGTATTATTTGCAGCCACAAGCTCTGGTTTTGCCAATTACACTGACCATAATTTGAATCAGTCCTGGACCACCAACCCGAGCCGGGGGGTGGGGGTGGGGGGTGGTACTAATTACCCGTGCCCAGGTTTGCTCCTCCGTTCTTCCAGGGCAGCACACTCCTACAGCATGTGCTTTGCTGACAGCAGGCTCAGCATGTGTGTCTCACTGACAGCATGAGAGCTCATGCTGAGCCTGCTGTCAGCACAGCACATGCTGTAGGTATGTGCTGCTGCTGAGGAGGGCGACAATAACACTCCTCCCTCACCTTTAAAGTGTGTTTTCACCCCCCCCTAAATGTTTGGGGGCGTGACCTAATCGCTGGAGGTGACCACACCTCCCGTGATTAGGCCACGGCCAAAAATGTTGCCAGGGCATGGCATACCTCTCGGCTGCCCTGGTGCCACGGCACACAGTTTGGGAACCACTGCTCTATTGTATTCAAGAAAATTATAGACAGAACCTAATTGGTTGCTATGGGCAACACTTGTCTGTTTTAGAAACTTTAGTACATCTACCACAAATTATTTTTTTTTCGGAATTTCAGCTATAAATCTATATATTACCTTGAACTGAAATACCAGGATATATAGGTCAGTGTTTGCTGCTGTATTTTATTAAATCATGCAGTGCATGTATTAGCTAAGATTAGTGCTAAGCTTGGAAAAGCCAAGTGTCCTGTTATACCAGTCTGTGGGAATTTACATTCCATGCAACCTTTTGTTACAGGAACCAGTTCCTTTGTCTAGGGTAATCTGAGTACATCAATAGTACAGTGCGAGTTATTTGAAAGCAAAAATCAAATGTTTGTTTTTTTAAATAGTATTTTATTCATACTGTTTTTCAAAATTAACATACATTTATGGAGGGTGACAGGATTGGAGGGAGGATAAATATTTAGACTAGGGATGGGGAACCTTTGGCCCTCCAGCTGTTGTTGAACTACACATCCCATACTACCCTGCTACAGTTTTGCTATTTGGCCATGCTTTGGCATCCCTACACACACACACACACACACACACAAACACAAACGTAAAGTACGCGTCAGTCAAAAAAAACGCCCTGGCCGCCCACTATTTACTTACATTTGCGGAGCGAGGTTGCTGAGTGGGAGGCCGGGCTGATTGGGTGGCTGGGAGTTGGGTATGCTGAGTGGGCGGGCGGGAGGGCTGCTGGCTGGGTTGCCGCCGGGTTGGCAGGCGGGGTGGCCGGGAGCCGGGAAGGCTGGGTGGGCGGGCGGACGGCTGAGGCGGGTTGTGCGGCTGTGCCCTGCGCAGCGTGACCTCTGACCTCATCACCCTGCGCAGTGCTGCACTGCCGGGTATGGGAGAAGCCGGGCAGCGTCTTAGCGAGTGCTCAGTCGGTACTCTTTACCTAGAAGGGCGCCCATCGCGGGCATCGCATGTACATTGCATGCCATTATAATGGCATGCGATGCGCTGCCCGCGATTTTACATAGAAATCCATGTTAAAATGTAAATCGCGTAGGTCGCATCGCATGCGGCCAAAAATTCGCATGCGATGCGAAAGACGCGATTACCGCGATTTTACATAGGGAACAATGTTAAATGGCCCAATTGATCCGATTTTACATAGGGAACAATGTTAAATGGCCCACAGACCCCAAATAGCCACCTTGAAGTGTGAAATGGCCCCCCCCCCAATTGTTAACGCCATCCCAAAGCGTGTCGAGCGCAGCGAGCCCGCGGTACGCGTCCTGCGACCTTTTCATACCCCCACTATCCACGTAGGCGTGGAGTTGAGAATAGAAAGTGTGGCGAGCGGACGCGGATACCTTCACAGGGGCTTGCGTCAGCCAGCATCATCCTCCCTGCCCAGCACGCTGCTCCCGCTGTCGCCCTCCTCCTGCCCGGCTCCCTATGCAGCCTCCCCCTGCTCGGCTCTCTATTAGCCGGCATTCCCCGCCCGCTGATGACCCCTCCGCACGGCTCCCTCCACCTGCAGCTCCCCGGGGACCGCATATGATAAATCCATGCGATTTATCATATGCAAACCTTGGCACATCAAGTGCCTAATCGTGTGTCCCCCTCCCGGGGAGCTGCAGGGTGAAATCAGGTCTGACTTGTCCTTAGGACAAGTCGGACTAATGTATGGGGGCCTTTACTCAGCTTAAGATAGACCAGCAGGAATCCTACCTGTTGCCATTCATTGCTAAGGACGTGTGCTGTATCATGATATTCATCTAGTGGTGCTTTCATCAGACCCTCTCCTGCTAATGTAGCAAACATCTTGCACATAGAGGGACTCCAAGCAGAAACTAGGGGGGTTCTCCTGTATGCACAGCAACACACAACGTAACAAGAAGTGTAGTCCCAAATGTGAACCACTGGATGCTTTAAACGCCACATTGTTTAGAACAGTGGTTCTCAAATTCGGTCCTCAGGACCCACACAGTTCATGTTTTCCAGGTCACCTGACAGGTGCATTAATTACTGACTGACATTTTAAAAGATCCACAGGTGGATCTAATTTTTTTCACTTGATTCTGTGAGGAGACCTGCAAAACATGCACTGTGTGGGGTCCTGAGGACCGACTTTGAGAACCTGTGGTTTAAAACTATCAAAACATTGGTCATCCACGTTTCTCCAAAATAATCACAGATTTTCTTCAAGGTTCCATTAATTTATAAACTGAGATCACACCTCGTGTCACTCAATATTATTATTTTTTAAGTAAAATATCATAGTTATTTAAGCAAGACATTCAGCAAGGTTGACATTGGTCTAGGTCGACACAAGCACTAGCTCGACAGTGAAAAAGTCAACATGGGGTTTTCTCTGTTTTTTTACCCTGACACAGTTTGAAGTGCACCGCTTCGCTCGCAATGCTTCGGGCACGGTGCCTCGCTACGCTCAGCACACTATTTTATTCTCCCACCATGCCCTAGTGGATGGTCGGCTCAAAAAAACAGTGAAAAACTCTTGACTGTCAACCTAGCCCATGTCAACCTAATTGTGTCGACCTAATGCTATTTCGACCTAGACCCATGTCGACGTTGCTGCATGTTGACCTAGTGGTGTTGACCTAGTTGTTGTAGCCCTAATGACCGTGTCCTGCTCATTTCAGCCCTCCGATCCCTGCTGCGATCCATCCTGTACCGCCGCCAGCCGCCTCCCCCATAGATTTCTATGGGGGATGCGAAGCTGCCCGATGTATCAACATCGGGTATCCCAGCTTCACTTCCCTGGGCTATCGCCATTCTGAGAATTGTAGCCTATGGGCTAATGAGCGCAATGTCGCCGGAGCAGTATGGTCGGTGGGGGTCAGCGCTAACCACGCATGCGTAGACCCCCCCGGCTTCCGGCTGAGCGCATCGCAGGGATGTCCATGCGCCTGGCAGGCGATACATTTAGGTGATTTGATCGCATTTTACAATGCGATCCTGGGTGGTAATATTCCACCCAGATCGCATTGTAAATGTGATCAATGATAAATGGGCCCCTTCATCTATACATCGTCTAATATTGCAAAGAATAGGTGTCACTCAGGGACTGGTGCAAAAGAAAAAAACACTTTACTGTATTCTATGGCGGAAATTTCTGCCTGTGATGGGGTGACTCAAGGATTATTACAACCAATAAAAATTGTGGTGGGGTGGGGGGGGAGGGAGAGGAGTCACTGGTTATCGTTATTACTGGCTGTTAAACCTGGGGATTGGGGATGTGTGGCTGCGGGTACCGTTGGCCTCTGTGCAGAGGACCGGTAGACTGTACTCAGCATTGAGGGGGGGATGATGGGGAAAGGTGTGCTGATGATCGGGTGAGGGGGATATACTAGCAGGGGGGTGCCACTGATGATCGGATGCAGGGGTGGGGTGATTGCTAGCAGTGGGTGGTTGTCACTGATGAGGGGACAGAATGTATTTCCCACCATAGGGAAAATTATATAGGTTGAATGCACAAAATGGTTACCTGCTTCACTCATATTCAATTATCATGGCTGCTTGTCAGATTAGGGCGTGCTAGAGAAACACTAGTGCATACTGCACTCACTCCCCTTATAATGACATTGCACATTACAGCGCTGTGTATGTATATGTGTGACACCAACGAGTGGTATGAAATGGCAACTGCATGGCTTTACCTGGTAACCTGGATTTCTGGGCCTGGTTCACATTCTCTCCACTCTTCAGAGAGGTAAGGAAGGTCACTGAAGACAAGGGCTATGTTAAACAGTTTCCTCGGTACTTGTGTATTTTGGCGGCGCCCCCGATGTCCATCGTACGATGAACGTATCGCATCGTATGCCATGTACCCGAAGGCATGAGATGCGATTTTGACCCCCTATACGATAAAAAATCATATAAGCACCCTAAAGGGTGCTTTTGAGCCACCGAGCCCGAAGCATGGCGAGCGCAGCGAGCCCCACGAGGGGACGCGGATACCTTCACAGGTAAACGCGTCCCTTCGCGGGCTTCACAGGTATCCGCGTGCGCTCGCCACACTATTCTATTCTCAACTCCACGCCGACGTGGATAGTGGGGGTATGAAAAGGTCGTAGGACGCGTACCACCGCCCCTCGCTTCGGGTTCACGTTTATAGTGAAGGGGTGGCGTGGGGGTGCATTTAACACTGTAAGCACCCATTAGGGTGCTTAACATTGTATAAGCACCCATTAGGGTGCTTATACAATGTTTAATCGCATCGCATCGTATGGCATTGTATGCCATGTACAATGGCATACAATTTCAAAATTGTATGCCATCGTGCACTATCGTACGATATCGCGTCGCATCGTATGCGTTATGGTATGCGATGCGATGGGCGCCGCCAAAATACACAAGTACCGTTTCCTCCGCAGAGAACAGATTTATTATAGACAATTGCAATTTGGTGAATACCGATTATTGGATGCTGCAAGCAAGCTGTTCACTAAAATAGGAACCAATTCAATTATTTGCTAATATTGTAAATATTCAAAAATTACTTTGCATTTTATGTGAAAACTATCACCCAATATAGAATAACATATAACTGTGCATACTATGAATTGGCGTTAACCCCCGTATTCCTGCATCCAGGAACAGTGCCACAGAAGCACTGTACACAAGCTTAGATTTGCTTTAGATTTGATGTTAAATTCGATTTTCTATTAGATCTGGCATTAGATCATCCCATTCGATTTGGCATTAGATCTGTACTTTTGCATTCAATTTCGATTTCACAATGTAGGCACAATGTACTCATTTGATTTACTGGATCGAATTTGAGATTTCCTTGGCTGCACAGTAGATTTTTCAATTCGATTTTGAGAAAACGGGAGCGCGCATCGAATTGAAAGTGTCCTAAAAACCATTCGATGTGGATTCTATTTTGCTTCTATAAGCAAAATCGAATCGAAAACAGGGAAAAATCTAAGCGTGTGTACAGAGCTTAAATCTTCATCGTAAGATCGCGTTATGGGCCAATTAATTAGGAAGCTGCACTTTAAACATAAATTAATCCTTTGCAAACGGCTTGGAGAACTGCTGCCTATAACAAATACATGGCTCCTGCAATACTGGATCCAGCCACAGGGGTGTAACAGGGACAGTATTATAGTTTTTTGGTACTCTTTACTTATCACGGCGCCCATCGCGGCCATCGAATGCACTAAAAAATCGGGTGCGACGCGACCGACGCGATGCCCGCAATTTCCCATAGGGAACAATGTTAAATGTCTCGATTTTCCTGTTCAATGCCTCAATTGACACGATTTTTCCATAGGAAACAATGTTAAATGTCCCACAGAGGCCAAATAGGCACCCTGAAGTGTGAAATGGCCCCCACAATTGTTAACGCCAACCCCACGATCAACGTGAACCCGAAGCGTGGCGAGCGCAGCGAGCCCGCGAGGGGCGGCGGTACGCGTCCTACGACCTTTTCATACCCCCACTATCCACGTCGGCGTGGAGTTGAGAATAGAATAGTGTGGCGAGCGCAGCGAGCCCCGCGAGGGGATGCGGATACCTGTGAAGCCCGCGAAGGGATGCGTTTACCTGTGAAGGTATCCGCTGCGCTCACCACGCTTTGGGCTCGGTGGCTCGCCGCGCTCGCCACACTATTCTATTCTCAACTCCATGCCGACGTGGATAGTGGGGGTATGAAAAGGTCATAGGACGCGTACCGCTGCGCTCGCCACGCTTCGGGTTGACGTTGATCGTGGGGTGGCGTTAACAATTGTGGGGGCCATTTCACACTTCAGGGTGGCTATTTGGCCTCTGTGGGCCATTTAACATTGTTTCCTATGGAAAAATCGGGTCATCTGAGGCATTGAACATGAAAATCGGGTCAATTGAGACATTTAACATTGTTCCCTATGGGAAATCGCGGGCATCGCGTCGCACCCGATTTTTAGTGCATTCAATGCCCGCGATTTTTTTACCTGCGATGCCCACGATCAAAATCGTGGGCGCCGTGCTAGGTAAAGAGTACCGTTTTTTCTTTCAGATACTAATAAGGGATACAGTCATTGGGTCACCAGCATGATGGTTCATGCTGATGGATATGACTTAAGGTGGACAAGCAGGAAGGTCGACTTGAATTAAGGTTGACATGTTTTTTTTTACTGTTTTTTGAGCCGACGTGCTGACAGGCGGTGTTTCATGTCCTACCATCCACTAGGGCGTTGTGGGAGAATAAAATAGTGTGCCGAGTGCAGCGAGGCACCGTGCCCGAAGCATAACGAGTGCACATGGTGCTACGCTTTAGTGTTTATGTTGACAATCTGGTTAAAAAAAAAAACATGTCGACTTTTTCAATGTCAACCTAATGACTATGTCGATCATAATGGTGGTGACCTAATGATCCATACCCGCTAATAAACTGGACAGGGCAGTCATGGGTTCCAGCAAATAGATCAGTGGTTCCAGCGGTCCTCATTACCCCACGCAGTGCATGTTTTGCAGGTCTCCTCACAGAATCACAAGTGAAATAATTAACTCCACCTGCGGACCTTATAAAATGCGTCTGTGAGTAATTAGTACACCTGTGCACCTGCTGGGTTACCAGCAAAACATGCACTGTGTGGGGTAATGAGGACCGAGTTCCCTGACCACTGAAATAGATGAAGCCAAAGTCATGTGCCAAACAAGTGTCTATGGGTGATGCAAGGATAGCACAATGTCATACAGTCCCTGACTCACCACACGGAGGCCTGCTGACTTCTGTTTAGTAAAACTTTAGTCTGTGTTAGTAAAGGCCCCCATACACCTGAAAGACATTGTACCCAATCAAACAATCTGGAGGCATTGTATGATGGATTGTGTGCACATAATCATGCAATGCGCAGCCCCGCAGGTTGGAGGATTGATCCTCTAATCAGACTTGCTGCACATCTGATCAGTCGTGATTGGGAGCAGATTGCATGTACTTTTTAGCATCTACGATCATTCGTACAATGGCTCAAACAACCGGCTTCATTTGAGTGGCAGTTATCAGGCAGTTTAGTTGCATACAATCGATTGTGAGGCAACCGGTTGTATGCAGCAGCTGGATTGTATGATGGATTATGAGTACATTGTGTGTCCAAAAACCACGTGGACTGCTGGGGAGTTGAAGGGAATGTTGGACACAATCAGGATTGTAAGCAGGTCTTTCTGATGTATGGCATAATTGCCTACCCTCCCGGAATAACCAGGAGGCTCCCGAAAATCGAGTCCCTTGGGAAGGTGGGCAAGTCTCCAGCATGCCCACGCTCAGCGACCATATTGCCAGCGATTTATGCCCGTGTGTACACAGCTTTAGATGTATGACCACCTTATCTATAGTAGCAGGATGACCTCTCACTGCTGGGGCTCTGTATGCAGCTGCTGTAGATATCTCTGCTGAAGCTATAGGACTGTCTTATACAGGGCTGCAAGTGTAAGACATGTCTCATAGCTCCCCTTTGGTGCCCTACACAAGCCTCTGCTTCTTCTGCTCCCAGTTTCTGTACCCAATGCTGCCCTTCAGTCTCTGGGACTTGATTCACACCTTGCATCCTCTGTTGCAACTTTCCACAGCTCAGGGTCCAAGACCTGCTCAAAATACAGCTCTCAGCACTGCCTGGTACTCTCTCTTTCCAGATCCTCAGAGCAACAGCATAGGTCTTCCTCACACAGGCTTCCTGTCTCAGCACACTCACTCTCTTTCCATGTGCTCTTTCCCCTGCAGGGCAGGCAATGCTGGGTCCTAAAGCCCTCCTTCCCAGCACATTGCAGTCTTGTGCTGTTCACAGAGAGTTAACCCCTGATGTCCATGTTAACCCCTTCAATCCCTGAGTAACTTTTATGGGGGTACCACATATGACCTGAAGTAACCTCACCAATATCACGTGTGCAGCTATTATATGTTTATGTTCAGCGTCAGCATCAGCTGATCGGTTGCATGGAGGTGTGAATGAGAGGAGGCCTGTGATTGGCCACACAGAACGTCCTTGGTGTGTATAGTGTCCTCAGTAAAGGGGTGGGGCCGGAGATGCTCAATGATTGGTCGGCAGTCAGAGAGGCGGTTGGAAGGCACTCCATGTGGCCTTTGTATGAATTAGTGTCACTGGAAATACCGCCCCCGGGAAACATAGCAGTGTGAGATCTGACCGCCTGTATCCAGTCATGTACTCAGGCAATGGAGGGTGGATGGAGGATTACTTTTGACTGGGATATGTTTGTAGCAGTTGTGGGAACACACCCATTCCCTGTGGTCACTACAGACAATGTCCTGTAGTTTGGGGTTAGCAGCAACAGCAGCACATGTTTCATCACAACAAGGGTGTGTGTACACTACAGAGCAGGGGGGTAGTGCGTGCGGGGTGCTTGTGTCATGGCAACATGCAGAGAATTAGGTGTGTCTGACATGTCTACATGTAGTTAGTGTTACCATAAGCAGGGTGTTTCTGTGATTCAGACATGTATATACCATGAATGGGGTGTCTCTTTTATGTCTACTTGTAGTTCATAAGCAGATAGTAGAATGTAAATGAATGGCATGCATGATATGTACATGCTTGCAGTGGAGGGTGATTTGTATATGCTTGCAGAGGATTGGTGTATATATGATATGTACAAGCATGCTGGCAGGGAAGTGGGTGTGTTTTACTGTATATGTGATCTGTATATCAGAAGAAGTGAGCTGAATGTGATATGTACATGCTTTGGGAGGAGTGTTGTATATGGAATGTAATGTAATTGTAATGTACGTTTACAAGAGTGGGGTACATGTTGTTATGTAAATGCAGAGGAGTGGGGTGTATGTAATATATACATGCAGAGATGTGGGGTACATGTTATATGTACATGCTTGCAAATGAGAGTGTGGTACATGTTATGTGTATATGAAGAGGAGTGGGGTACCTGATATTTACTAGTAGAGGAGTGGTGTGCATTTCACATGAAGTGTACATGCAAAACAATGGGTTGTGTTATGTGTACATGCAGAGGAGTGCGGTGCATGTGACACATGTACATGCAGAGGAGTGCGGTGCATGCAAAACGTGTACATGCAGAGGAGTGCATGTGATACATGTACATGCAGAGGAGTGCGGTGCATGTGATACGTGTACACGCAGAGGAGTGCGGTGCATGTCATATGTGTATATACATCGGAGTAAGGTGGATGCTAAATGTACATGCAGAGGAGTGTGGAGCATGTGATACGTGTACATGCAGAGGAGTGTGGTGCATGTGATACGTGTAGATGCAGAGGAGTGTGGAGCATGTGATACGTGTACATGCAGAGGAGTGTGTTGCATGTGATACATGTACATGCAGAGGAGTGTGGTGCATGTGATACGTGTACCTGCAGAGGAGTGTGGTGCATGTTATACGTGTACATGCAGAGGAGTGTGATGCATGTGATGTGTATAAATACAGCGGAGTAAAGTGGATGCTATGATACATGTATGCAATATATGCATGTGATATTTACATACAGAGGAATGTGTGTACATGCAGCGTTGTGTACATGGATGCTATATGTATATGCAGAGGAGTGAAGTGCATGTCCTATATGTGTACATGCAGAAGAGAGGGGTTCATGTGACCAGTATATAAAAGGGGATGGTGTGCATGTGATAGGAGTACATGCAGTGGAGTGATATGTGTATATATAAGGGAATGAGGTGCAGCATGTATATATGCAAAGGATGCATGTGATATGTGTTTTGCAGAAGACTCGGGTGCATGAGGTATGTGTATATGCAGAGGAGTGCGGTGCATGCAGGGGAGTGGGGTGCATATGACCTGTATATACGAAGGAATAGGGTGCATGTGATATGATATGTGTTCATGCAGAGAAGTGTAGTGCATGTGTTATGTGTATATATATATATATATATGGGAATGGGGTTTAGCATGTGTATATGCAGATGAGTGGGTGGTGCATGTGATATATGGGTATATGCAGAGGAGTGGGGGCGCATATGACCTGTATATACGGAGGAATTGTGTAGTGTGGAGTGTGTAGTGCATGTGTTATGTGTATATAGGGGAATGGGGTGCAGCGTGTGTATATGCAGATGAGTGGGTGGTGCATGTCATATATGGGTATATGCAGAGGAGTGGGGTGCATGTGATATGTGTTGTGTTCATGAAGAGGAGTCGGGTGCATGTGTTGTTGTGTATATAATAGTGTGCAGCACAGTGTACATGAAGATGAGTGGGGTGTATGTGATATGTACATAGGGGGCGGGACTGACTGTACACACCACGGCAGCAGTAGCACGTTGGTTGGGACGGCTTAGGCTGGCCCCGCCCGCTTGGCTGCTGATGCTGATATTTCCCCCCCAGTCCCTGCGCTCTATCAGTTATTATTCAGGCCGCCCGCGGGTAGGAACCTGAGAGCGGCGGAAGGAGCAGCAGAGAACGGGAGCGCGGCGGCAGCAGACATGGCAGCAGCATTATCCTGGGTGACGGTGAGCGCTGCTGCTGGGTGGTTGTGTGCGGTGGTGACCCGCTGCTGTGTGTGCGCCCGGGGTGGGGGTGCTGCCACACGGAGGGAATGTTAGGTACAGTGTATGCATGTTGGCAGCAAGCACCGATCACATTGCCAACCGGCATGGAGCATATAACTTTCCTGGGTATGCTGTGGAGTGTACCTGGCCTGGGGGGGGATCAGCTGTGACATCTCCCACTCCCCTCCTCCCACACTCTGTGACATTGCAGGTACATGTGTGACGTATCTGTACCTGAGACTCTATTCACATAAAACCTGCCAATAGGGTACACTGTACACTACAATGTGTTAAATTATTCAATCTATATAGGTCTTTTGCATTCATAATTATGTTTGCGTGTGATATACAGTATATACATTAGTTACCGTATATAAAATGTGTAACATTTTACACATTACAGTGTGCTCATCCGACCTCTGACATGCAGGCTACAACGCTGTAAATATATACGTATGGGATATTGATGATTGACAATGTCATCACCATATGTTAACAATGACAAGGTCGACCTGCACAAAAGGTTGACATTACTTAGTTTTGGTCTTCTGAGGGCAGTGGTAGCGGAGTCGGGCACCTTGCTCAAAGCATAGCTGTAGATTTATTTGGGTTCCATGTTATAAAATCTACAAATTGACACATAAAAACCCATGTTGACCTTTTTACATGTGTCGACCTTTTGCAGTCAACCTATTCATTGTCGACCTAAACTACCACACCAGTTATTAGTAGCATAGTTTGACAACACATCCCAAATCCTTTCCCTTATCTGTACTATATTCCCTGTTCTAGGAATGACCTGGCTGACCTACATTCCTGTGCAGATCTCATGATAACGCTACTTGTGCTATAAATTGTTGGTTGTCAAAAGCAAATGCAGCTTCCTAATGCTGACTACCACAAGGTTCCCTTGTTGATTACTTTGCACCCCTCTCCCCTGCATGGAAACATATATAACATCAATCAAAATCTTAGCCATTTAAAATCTTGACCTAAATTTTTCTAGATATAAAAAAATCCCAAAATGCATATTGAGACAATCTGTATGTATAGGAAATATGACGGTTTAATAATTAAGGTAACAACCTCTCGTGTGTAATGTTCCCACCATGGCAGAGCAGGTAGACCACTGCTTTCCCTCATGGCCATTTGATTGCAACTTGCAATTTACTGCCCCGGATCGCATTTTAAAATGCAATATTAGCGCTGGAATATATCATCCCACAAGTGCAGGGACAGGGCTCCTAAAGGAGCCCATCCCTGCGATGTGCTCGGCTGGAAGCCGGGGGTCTGCACATGCGCGGTTAGTGCTGACCCTCAGCCGACCGCACTGCCCAGGCAGCAGTGCGATCCTGTCGCAGATAGGCTACAATGGGCTGTCACCATCTCAGAATGGCAATAGCCCAGTAATGCGAAGCCGGGCTGCCCGATGTTGATGCATCGGGCAGCTTCCCATCCCTCATAGAAACCTAAGGGGGATGCGGCAGGCAACGATGCAGGGGGGGTGTCGCAACATGGATCGGAGATTCCTTTGGTACATTCGGGTGATATTTAATATTTGGGGTGTGGTATTAGCCCGACAGTTGGGATTCCGACAGTCATTAGTCAGACGTCGGAATCCCAACTGCACAGCGTGGGGAGTGCAATGAAGCCCCTTGCAGGTCGCCACCTATTTTATTCTCCCTCTATGGGGGTCGTGGACCCCCACGAGGGAGCAGTCGGGATTCCGACGTCGGAGGAATGACTGTCGGAATCCCGACTGTCGGGGAGCCGTCTGGCACCCAATATTTGCGGCTAACCCCGAAAACCCCTTAGGGGATTTAGCTGCAAATGTTGTTTGATAAATGTGGCCCATAGGGTATCTATCCTAATGTATGCACAGAGTATAATGTGCTCTTGCCGTGGTGTTTAAACGCTGATAGTGTGGTGCCTGACTCGCCCTTCACAGGCTTAAATCCGCCCTACTTAGCACTAAAGTTTTCAGAGCAATGAGCATTTTGTGGGAATCTGGACCCCATACTGTCTTAACATCAGGCGTAAAATGGAGGGGCTGGCAAAAACATGGTCAGATAGAGGTGCGTAGTGTGACCAAATTTCTATGGCTAAAGGGCATATCAACAGCTGAAAATCAGCGTCCGGCAGGACGAGTCTGTGTTGTCATTATCAGTGCACCAAACCTGAACCTGTTTCCGTGGCTTGATGTAATCACTGTACACCTCTGCCCTTTGAAATCTTATCACACTACGCACCTGTTTCCACCAGAATCAACATCTTACAGATGATGTTGGGACAGTATGACTGATATGTGGCTGAGGTTAGGGAAGCTGTGGTCTTACCTACTCTGGCCTGACGGGAAACTAGAATGAAAAAGAGAACGCTACACACCTGACAGCTCTTGGTACTGAACCAACCCTGTATTATTAATACTTTAGTCCTCTATTCAGACCATTTATAGAAACTTTTTTTTTTTTTTTGAGAAATACAAATTAATATTAAAAAAAAAAAATCAGTGCAATAGACAAATTCTAATGTTATTTCTTACAACTAAGAAACGTGACAGATTTGCCATTACTTGGTAGCAAATGATACTTGTAGTTTGTGTTGTCCCTTATTATCAGTATGTGACTTGTAACTTAAAGCTGCACAACCACCCAAAGTGGTCTTACAATGGGTGTGAGTTGGAGGACCAATCGGGTGCCACAGTATCTGTGATTGCAGTTTCTCATTGGTCCTCCTGCCCCCCTTCCTCTTAGGCACCACACAGCATTGGTTGTCTGCTGGGATTGCAAGACTAACCACGGAGGGGAAACGGTCGTTAGGTTGACACCATTAAGGTCGACATACATTGAGTCGACCACTGTCTACCACAGACAAACTGTCGACAGGGTCAAAAGGTTGACACAAGCATTAGGTCGACAGTCAAAAGTTTGATATGGGTTTTTCATTTTTTTTTTTTTTTTTTAGCAGACATTGCCGACAGCAATAGTGGGCCGAGGGTAGTGATGCATCCTGCCGGAAACATGGCGAGTGCAGCAGTGCACAGATAAGGTGCCATGCCAACTATGTCAGCATTTGGGACAAGAAAATTGATAGAACCCATGTTGACCTTTTGACCCTGTCGACCTTTTGTCTGTGTTGACTTCAGTGGTCAACCCAATGTATGTTGACTTTAAAGTTCGTCAAGCTAATGATCCATATCCCCGTGGAGCACTGAAAAGAATGTCTGCACAGATCGGTTATGTGGAGAGTCTGGAGCTGATGTGTATACTGCAGCTTCATTCATGTATTTGTTTTGTCATGTCCGTACATGCACATTATTACATTGGGAATTGAGTCATTTGTAAATTTGATAGACTAGAACGGTGGTTCCCAAACTGTGTGCCATGACATCCTGAGGTGGCACAGAGATCTTTATAGGTGTGCCTCGGGTTTGCTATAGTAATTAGAACCATTCAATGGGAATAAGCAAATGATTTCCTGCTATACATTCTGTCAATGTAGGGCAATCCCAGATGTGGCAGAGGACAAACCAGCCAGTCAATAAGAACATTGAATGTAAACCTCACAGCTGCTGTCAATGGATGTCTCCTAGCTAGGGGTCTGCCAATCCGCTTTATTAACAACAGTATCTACAGCTTTTGCAGCATGTAATGCACTGATCAGTAAAGTAAATGACAGGTTATTTATAATAAACATACTGCAAGATAGACAATGAAAGCAAGGTCTGTTTGGTATGGATTTGTGTATCATACTTTTAATGTAAAGAAACTGCCAATGTTTTGATAGCAATACCATAAGTAGACACAAAAGCAACCATCTTTCCTGAAGTATGGGTAACTGGTAATAAAGGTATGCTGTCCAGGACAGTAGAGGGCACTGCGTTTCTGTGCTTCCTCACAGGTCTGTTTAATTATTAACCCAACAAAAGTTATTTCTTATTTGTATGCCATAGTAATTAGAATCTAAGTGCTTTATTATAGCATTTATGTGTAAGCCTAATCAATGAGGTGTAGATGTATGAAGCAGTGATAAGGGAGAAGTGGCCCATGGCAACCAATCAGCACTGAAGGAACATCTATAATTTGCATAATATTATACAGAGCAACTGATTGGTTTCCATGAGCCCCCTTTTCTCTGGCCTACTTTTCCTCCTTTATCACGGCTTCATACCCTACATAGTGTAGAGAACATTGTTAAAAAGTTGGCGCAGTGATTAGCATTGTTGCTTCACAGCACTGGGTCATGAGTCCAATCTCCAATAAAGGCCCTCTTTGTATAGTTTGTATGTTCTCCCATTGTTTGCATGGGGTCCTTTTGTATGCTATGGAAAACTAATACCCCTTTCACACTGCAAAAATAACCAGGGTCTGACCCGGGTCTCTGTGCAGTGTAAAAGTGCCAAAAGGAAAAGCCCGATCCAGCAATCAGGCATTCCAACCTGGGTTAAAAGAAGGGTTTTACCTGGGTCAGACCCGGGTTGATGGTTAGTGTAAACGGGAAACCCAAGTGCTAACCCCGCCTCCCATGACGCCACGCCCTCATGTGATGTCAGCGACTCGGCTTATTGCCTGGTCGCTGAGGGCAGCTTCTCACAATTGCTGGGTCACTCCTGAGACGGGCCTGTGTCCAAATCCAGGGTCCGACCCGGCATTTGTGATGTGAAAGGAGTAGTACTGATAGACTAGACTAGGATTCTGGAGATCTACACATAAACATACTCACTAGCATTCATTTTGTGTGTGTGTGTGTACACTTGTGTGTCAAGGAATTTAAACTATGCTTCAATGTTACATGGACTTACGGGCATGACAAATATTCTCTGTACAGCACTTTTTAAAATGCTGGTACTATAAAGTACTTATAAATGACATTTAAATGTTAATAGCGTTCTTGTGGGACTTAAATGCAGGGACATATGGAAACCTCCATCTTGGGAAGGACACCTGTGAGGAGATTTCTATCTGCATTGCCGGGGTATTGTGATCACCTAACTGAAAGGAGGCAGTGACTTCCTGTGTCTCCAATTACTAAACCGCTTCTGCAACCCTTCTATAAATTCTGACCTTCAGAAGAGCATTTCTGTCCCTTCTCACATAATGCGGAGGGCTCCAGGGGGTGGGACGTTACCTATAAATGCGGGATTTTTATTTCTCCCTCCCTCCATCCCTCCCTCTTTTACATTTGTCTAGCAATAACCTGTCAAATGGCAAAACCGTGTGATAAAGAATGTACGGGTGTGGTATATGGGCCCGACGTCGGCATCCCGACTGGCCGGACTCAGACAGTGGGGCAAGCGCAACAAAGCCCCGTTGCCGGCACAGTACCTACCTATGCTCGCCACCTATTCTATTCCCCCTCTATGGGGTTCGTGGACCCCCACGAGGGAGAATACCCGATGGCCGTCAGGACCCCAAGTGTGGTGGTTATGACTGTCGGGAAAGTGTCCGGCACCCGAATGTACGAGGGTCAATTCCAGTGTCCTATACTTACTGATATGCGCATTCCATCTGAGGAGTCTGGAATGGGAGCATTCTGTGCAGCCTTAGTAGAGGGATTTTGTTTTGTCTCCGATTTTTGTGTAATCTAGGTTTGGCATTTTATTGTTGTTTAGCCTTCATCTTCAGAAACATCCTCTGCATCATTTCTCTGCTAATAACAAAAGGAGAGAGATCAACTGTGGCCGTTTTTACAGTAACGTGAACACAGTACAATGAACTTTTACAATAATGGTGTGTACACACGGTAGATATGCCATGCGATACAAGTCCCGATACGATCAGATCGTATCGGGACTCGCATAGCACTGCATGCATGGAGGGGCACAATTTTGACTATATAGTGCAGATCTGCACTATATAGTCTTGGCTGCCCTCTCTATTTGACTGCCGATGTTCACTCACACTTGAGCGCGCATCGGCGCACACAATCAGCATGCGATATGGCTTCCGATGTTCACTATATCGGCAGCATCGGAAGCCATATCGCACCGTGTGCACATCCTATTAGTATTGTGTTAACAGGCCCCGCAGGGACATATATTATTTAACATTAGTTGTTTAGTTGATACACTTTACATAAGACCTTGTTTACCATTTTCTCTGTGTTAATCTGTGTCACTTGTCAGACTGGTGTGGATTATTTAATAGGACTGGACAGGTTTAATCTTCATTTCTGTGGGAAGCTGGCATTGCAAACTGCATGTTAATATGCATATATTGGCTATGCATTTCAGCATGCGTTTGATATGAGGTTACAGGCTGCATATGATACTGTATGCATCTGAGTTTGCTTACAAATGTGTGCCATAGGAAGAATGGAAAAGCTACCTTCTGCGCCTCTTTGTCCTCGCTCTTTGTGTTTTAACTAACCCCATCCATTTACATATTTGTTAATCAGAAACCTTTGTTTTTATAGATGAAGCTTTTAGTTATTGTGCTGCACTCTGTTTTTTTGCCACTGTATTTATCGTTGTCTGTGTGCCCATGGCTAAATAAAGTTTGGAGGAAAAAAAAAGTGTTCTGAATACAAGTGGCGTGTGAGTGCATTCTGTTCCTTTCAATAGCCTTTTATATTCAATGGGTTTTCCAGCACGGGTGCTAAATGCAGAAACTTCAATAAAAAGTACTGCATTTCTTGTGTTCCAGCACCACAAATGTATAACTTTTGTAGAGGTTTTGTGATCCTGCTGCACGTGTAGGAGAATATTTATAAAATAATAAATTGCAGGGTATGAAAACAAATAGCCATTTCTGGTGGTTATTTGCAAATATTAAGCAGCCTCTTGTTGTCAGTATAGGAGACTACAAGGTATACCGGAGATATCTGCTGTGGTTCCCAATTTCCATTGTTAAGGTGACCATACACTACTGCGAGAAGTTGCATCGGTGTATGGCCATCCGATCCCCATTGCACTGCCCGGAAGGGTCCTTCTGCATGTGATGTGACCCTGTTCCTCACTGCTGGGAGGGCGTCCAAGAAGGTCAGACATGCAGGTAGGTCCGACCTCCAATCCGATGTGTACGAGAGCAAGTCCTACTGGATGGGATTTTGGACGCTTGCGATTTGGGATGATTTTATCTGATCTCTCAGCCCGATCCGTTGGAATCAGGTGAAATCAGCTCAAATCGCATACGTGTATGGGGCCTTTAGTGCAGCCCCATTGGATAATTGCAGCACAGTCTATGGGCTACATTAGGCAATATTTTCTGGGAGAGGGAATGAATGGGATACGGTCTCTAGGTCAACAGGGGTGGAAGGACAACACATGTGAATTAGGTCGACAATGGGAAGGTTGGCAGTCAAAAGGTCGACATGAATTTTGCATGTTTTTTCCCCCCCGAAAACAGTCTGTATTAGACCCTGCCACTAGGGCGTGGAGGGAGAATATAACAGTGTGCCAAGCACAGCGAGGAACCGTGCCCGAAGCATGGCGAGAGCATGCAGTCCACTGATAGTGGGTCAACAAATGTGAAAACCTCATGGAAATCTTTTGATTGTCAACCTAATGCTTGCGTTGACCTTTCAACCCTGTCGACCTTAGCCATGTTGACATTTAGTGGTTGACACAATATATATAGACCTTCATCGTGTCAACCTATGACCCTTCCCTGGCACCGTGCTCGCACATTTGCAATCTGATGATTGTGCATGCGTTGTAGCATGGCTGGGATCAGAACCAGTAATAAGATTGTAAGCTTGCCAGCAGGGCCCTCCTACCTTTCCTGTTTGTGGTATCATTGTCTCCTTTTGTAAAGCGCAACGGAATATGCTGCGCTATATAAGAAACTGTTAATAAATAAATAATGTTGTCATTGCACTGGGTCCTACCAAAGACCCTTTCACTGTATGTGATTTATGGTAAATACTACTGTTATGTACTTGGGATACGGTCGTATTGTCGACAGTCATTAGGTCAACAGGCAACAAAGTCGACAGGGTTCTAGGTTGACGTGGATGAAGGTTGACAGGTGTCGATGTCTACATGGGACAAGGTCGACAAATGCAGTATGTCGACATGGGTTAGGTTGCGAGGTCGACATTGGTTTTTTACACTGTTTTTTACACTGTTTTTTGAGCTGACATGTGCCGACAGGCGGTATTTCATGCCCTACCATCCACTAGGGCATGGTGGCAGAATAGTGTGCTGAGTGTTTCAGTGTCCATGTTGACTGTGTCGACATTCGGGACTGAAAAATGTCAAAACCCCATGACCTTTTGACTGTCGACCTAATGACCCTGTTGACCTTCCTATATGTTGACCTTCATGCATGCCGACCTAATGCTTGTCGATCTATTTGCTGTCTATCCAATGATAAATACCCTCTGACTCCGAAATGTCCGCCCTCCTGCTGATTGTAAGTATTACTGGCTGGCTGGCTGGCCCGCCCCCCTCTCAGCATACTCCGGAGATCCGGACCTCCGCGCCAACCCCTCCTCTCCCCTCCCAGTCCCAACACGCACATTGCTCCGTCCGTCCTCACAAGGGTGTTAGCGCAGGTGCTGGTGTCAGTAACCGTCACTGCTCCAGCTCCTGCACTGTGGCCGTCTATTTGAATCCCGCTCCACCTGCCCGCATAGCTGAGCGGAGTGCTGCGGGTGTCACTGTCAGCGTAGGAGCTGGTGTCAGTAACAGTCACTGCTCCAGCTCCTGCGCTGTGTGCAGGGGCCGGCTATTTGAATCCCGCTCCCCTACCTAGTGAGGGCACTGACTTTGTTAAAAAGAGACCTCAGCGGGGTGATCCCCTATGCTGGGACTGGCATCTGCAATGGCTGACCACAGACAAGCAGTCTGCTGCGGCATGGGGGACACACAGCCGGCTGTGTAAGTATTCTATATGTTAACGCAGCTTCGCCCGCCAATCGGAGGTCAGGTGCCGGCATCCGGGGTCAGTGATTGGCTAACAAGTGGGCTCCATATTTCAGATGGCTGTCGGGGCAATCTCTGCTTCTCCCCTAACATAAGTTTGGAGCATCAGCACCAGGGCCCTTATTCTGAATCGGACGGTACGGCCCGCGTGCGGCCGTACCGCCGATGTTTTTAGTCTGCACATGCGCAGAGGTCAATCTGCGCATGTGCAGCCCCATTCGCCGCAGACGTATTTCGTCCGCCGCAAAGGGGGCGTATAGGGGCGTGAGGGGCTTCATACCCTCATTTCCCTATGTATACGCCCCGCGTTTCATGGGCGTTCCCATGCAAACGCGGGGCGTATGCATGCTAATCAGGGTATGACGCCACTGATGGGGGCGGAAAGCTGACGTCGCCGGATGTCAGCTCTCAGCCCCCATACAAGCTATCACACGGACGATTGTCCGTGTGGTCTCAGCTTGCGGGAGCTGCTGTGGCGTGCGGCCCTGCCTTCGATGGTCGACGACCATCGAATGCAGGGGGCAGCTCCCACCATGGTGGAGGCGTACGCCCCACCATTTTTATGCGGATCGCCAGCCGTCCGTGTACGGACGGCCGTGGCGATCCGTCTCGTGGGCGGGGATTGGTTTGTGCGGCCGGAGCACCGTGTGCGGCTCCGGCCGCACCAACCAGAATAAGGGCCCAGGAGAGGGCGGGGTGGTGAGCATTACTGGTACACTATGTCTGTGTCACTGCTGGGGGCATTATACATTGTATGTGTCACTGCAGGGGGGATTATATGGGTGTCACTGTTGGGGGCATTATACACTATGATTCACTGCTGGGGGCATTATACACTGTATGTGTCACTGCCGGGGGCATTATACAGGTGTGTATATGTGTGTCAAGATTGTAAGCTTGAGAGCAGGGCCCTCCCACCTTTTGACTGTCTGTAAATACCCAGTTTGTTGTATCACTGTCTCCTTTTGTAAAGCGCAACGGAATATGCTGCGCTATATAAGAAACTAAATAAAATAAAATGCGGCGCAAATTATGGCTATGGCACTATGGGATAATTATATCTGTGTCACTACTGGCAGCATGGCACTACTGGGGCATTGGGGCAGATGTATTAAGCTTGAACAAGAGATAAATGCAAGAATGATAAGGCGAGATAAACGTCCAGCCAATCAGCTCCTTACTGACTTTTTTCAAACACAGGCTGTAACATGGCAGTTAGCAGGTGATTGGCTGGACGTTTATCTCTCCTTATCACCCTTGGATTTATCTCTTGTTAAAGCTTAATACATCTGACCCATTATTACTGTATAATGTGCCCTGCTTGGTGGTCAGCACACAGCCTTAAAAAATATCCTAGAGTGAACACTACCTGCCCGCATAGCTGAGCAGAGTTCAGCTCCGTCCTCATCAGGTGTCCGCACAGGAGCTGGTATAGTGACAATGAGCAGATGGTTTTTTATTTTTTAAATTTAGAAAGGGACAATCAGGGTTGTTAATTTTATTTTGGGGGGCAATTTAGTTTGTCTGGCTCCTACACTTTTGTCCTGGCTCCTAGATTTTAGAAAAATTTGTCAAGCCCTGCTCTATCGTATACCCATCATGAGATGAGACTGGCATGGAGTGATGGGAACAGACTATTAGACAATGGTGGACAGGAAGAAGATAGGCAGACATAAGAGAAGGTGGGACATAGGAAAATAGGTGTAAAATCAGGGTTGCCGACCCTCCCGCATTTAGCGGGAGTATCCCGTTTTTTGCTCCTTCCTCCCGGTCTCCCGGTAATGTGAGGTATCCTCCCGGTTTTTTAGCCCGTCTGGCAAAAAAAAAAAAAAAAGGTGACTGCGCATGCGCTAATTACAAAGTGCCGCGACTGTGCGCCGGGGATCTGTCAGCAGTGGCTACACTGCCTACAGCGGCAGGGGGCAGCCATCGGAGCAGGAGCAGCAGAAGGCAGCGCCGCAGATGAGATGGTAATATAGCGGCTGGCTGCTTCGTGCCTCCCTCCTGCTTCTCTCCCTCTGCGCCCATTTTTTCTTTAATAGGGTTCCTTCTTTTAAACAGTGCTACGGTACCATCTAAAAATGTAATTTAGATAGCTCCGCCCATGGCCACGCCCCATTTTTGTGCCGTAAATGGGGCATGTCCATGGGCGGAGCTATCCAAATTACATTTGAGAGCTCCCACGCCCCCTAATTAGCTGCCCTCTCCCTGGTCTCCCGCAAAGGGGAGATGAAAAGTCGGCAAGTATGTGTAAAATATGGATAAGACAAATCTAGTGCATTTACACCCATATGCAGGACTGATGCAGTCACCTCCACATCGGCAGCATATGTGCCTATTTTTTGCCCTATCATGATTGTAAGTGTATATTTACATCTGCAGTCTAGATTCAATGCCTAGCAGCAGCAGCAGCAAACATGTCTCTTCAGTTATTTGACTTGTCTGTGTTTGTATTTATTTATACTAAAAGGACAGCCGCTGTGAGCATTTGTAGCGGGTATTTTGAGAATCTCTCACAGCAACGTTGGCACTCAAAGGGTTAGGAAACATAATGCAAGCTAGCACAGCACTCACTGTGCACCAGCGCCTCTATCTGTAATAGCACACTGTATCCTAGTTATAGATATGGTTCATAGGGTTGACTGCATGACGGTCGACAGGGTCAGAAGCTCAACACATGCATTAGGTCAAAAGGTTGACATGAGTTTACGTTTTTTGTCCTGAATTTCGACATGTCAACATGGACACCGTATTGCTCGGCACACCGTTACATTCCCCCTCCACTCCCTAGTGGATGGCAGGGTATACCGTGAAAAACTCATGTCGATCTTTTGACTGTCGACCTAAGGCTTGTTTAAGGCTATTTCATGTGTCAACCTTTAGTCAACGACCTAATGTATGTTGACATTCAGAGTGTCAATCCAGCAACCGTCTCTCATGGTTACAGAGTGCTCTTCTATGGCGGGTATGGATCATAGGGTCAACAGTCAATATGTCGAAACCAAAGTAAAAAAAAAAACATGTCGACCTTGACACATGTTGACCTAAGTGCTGTCGACAATACGGTCCACACCCATCTATAGAGACTGCTCCATGCCTGTGTCTCATTAGCTGCACATGTAATTACAGCATAGGAGGGTAGGTGGGAGTGTTCTACTTTGTTTCTATATTGTAATGGAAAAACTAGTAGGTTAGGTTAATAGACTTCATGAGAACCCGCAAGAGTTCGGAGCCCACCGGGCAGGTAGCTGCCCCCCCCCCCCCCCCCCCTGCAGCATTGCACACAGGGGGGAAATCATTTACCATTGAATGATTTTACCCCTGCTCACAGCGCTGAGTGAGCTAGGGCTCACTCAGCATTGTGAAGGCTGTGGGGAGGAGGCCGCTGATGAAGCCCTCCCTTCCAACGGCCAGTGCATTTTCTGGGGGACGCCCAGTATACGCTGGCAGCACGCTCCCAGGCAACCGCAGCCTTCATTCATTCCCCGGGTACCTTCTGCTGGAAATGACAGAAATGCTGCTATTGGGCCTAGGGATGCACTGTTCCTCTCCTGCCTGTGTCTACAGATGTGTCCTTGTACATCATTGCTGCACCAACCAGCTCCTCTCAGCGTGCCAGAACGCATGAGACTCTGCTAGCGTCAGGCTTCTTTTGTTGACAATGCGCCCAAATCATAGCACACACTGGGAGACACCTAATGATTAATTCTGATATGTGGCATTTGTGTATCTGTGTGCAACTGAAGCTGTGAATCTGTATACCCCGCGCTATGATGCAGCGGCTGTAGACAGTTTTTCATGCCAAGTTTCGTTGTGCTTTGTATACGGACTCCGTTACACACAATAAACGTGTCCTATATCAGGATAATTAGACTTTAGTTGCATGACTACACACGTAGCAATATACAGGCATTCTCTGAGCAATCTGACTAGATCACTTAAAAAATATCCCTACATCGCTCCTTGTAGGGGCAATATCGAAATGTGGCCCTGCGCGTCACTATCGCCCAGCGATTACTATGCGGCATGCTGGATAATAATCGTTCTGGCCAGTGTTCTCCCCGGAGAACACTGACCCTGACCAATCGCTCAGCGACATCTAGCATCGCTCTGAACTCTCGTTACCACATGTCACCGTGTGCGGGCCCCATTAGATGCATTTTCAGGGGGGAAAAAATGGACACCACGCCAGACATCTCATACTGTATGCTGTATTGAGGCTAGATGCATGAGGACACATCTGTACTTCTAAGTGTATGAGTAGTTGCTGAAACCAGCTGTTCTCTACTAGAAGAAGAGATGTTATAGAGAATTACTTATCAATATAAAACATCCATCTAAAGAACCATCCATCTCAATAAAGCTTCCGCTTTTATTCCAGTTTTGTTAGTTTCCGTGGCTAATACCAGACAAGAGTCAGACTGATTCTGATCATCCGTAGAATCTGTCTCATTTCTATTTGTCAGCTAATACAGAGCTGCCCATGATACCGGCTCCCTGCCAACAGCAGCATATATAGAGTAGGAGTGGAGCTTTGGCACCCTGTTTGTGGTCTCTGGTATATTTACTTGATTAATGGCAGCTTCGCCGACTGAAAACCAGCCCCAAAGTTGCTCTGACCTCTATGGGTTGGCAAGCACTTCTGTGCGTAAACGGTTCACCATACAGTATGTGTGTCTGCTGCTGCGATAATCCGCACCTGCAAGATCATTGTGGTTATTAGGATTGTCCCCCAAGTCTTATGGACATTGTTGACCTCAGGTAACTTACTGGATACTTCATATCGATTCACCATTTGTGCTCCTACACCATGGATAACCTTAAAACTTTTCCTGTTAGGATGCCTTAAAAACCAACTTTGGCAATGTGCAGCTACTGTAAAAGCACTGCATATATCAGTGGTTCTCAACCTCGGTCCTCAGGGACCACCAACAGTGCACGTTTTCCAGGTCACCTCACAGATACACAGGTGTGCTAATTACTCACTGGCTAATTATATCACCTGTGATTCTGTGAGGAGACCTGCAAAGCATGCACTGTTGGTGGTCCCTGAGGCCCGAGGTTGAGAACCACTGGCATACATGAATTATGTATATTAAGCAGTAAGTGGACATTTGCATCATACTCTGAATACTTATAGTATTTTGTGTACATCACCTATGTTTAGATGAAAGGGTTCATTATGGGAGGTGGCTATTCAGAAATGTGCAACTACGGAAAACACACTAAAACTGTTGCAGCAATTTGTGGCTCAGGGCCAAAGTGTGCACTATGCTGAATACTCTCTTCTGATACCGCAGCAAAGTTGCGTGATTTCAGCCCGTTTTCATTATCCAAAAATATTTTTCATAAATATATTTTTGTGTTCATTCTAGCACCCTGCATCTTTTAAAGCTCAAGTTATTTGCTGCCTGGAGTGTTGCTCTCTTGTTGTGGTGCTTCTAGCACAATGTCATCTGTATTTCAGCATTGATATGCAGACCGGATTTGTGCTTGAAGCACCACAGCAGAGAGTGGCATGCCAGGCAGGCAAGAGGAAATACACGGGTTTTGAAAGATGCAGGTTGCTAGAGTGAACACTATGGGCCAGATGTTTTCAGTTTCAAAAAGAGATCAATGCAGAGTGATTAACAACCAGCCAATCAGCTCCTACCTCTTTTTTTCAAACCCAGCCTGTAACCTATCAGTTAAGAGCTGATTGGCTGGCTGTTCATAACTCTCCTTTTTATCACTCTTTGAAGCTTGGATATATCTGGCCCAGGATCTTACGGTATAATCTGAGTGCCATTTCCCCTTTGGGCTAAACTCACGCAGCTCTTCTCAGAGAAGACCATTCTGGCTGTAGCAGCTTTCAGCGAGCACCCACCTCAGTCTAATATGTGTATAGGACTACAGTGTTTTGCAGGAGCGCATTGGTTAACAATGAGACCACTTGGCATATCAATGTTTAGTAATAAAGATAACCAGTATGTACACACACCTGTACATTCACACCTATTAATAGAACTGGAGTCACCTGCTGCAAATGAGGTTTTAGTACATGAGATCAGTTTTGGTGTAGGCTATAAGCTTATTTGATATCAGAAGGAAGTTTATGCATTGGACACTTT
This sequence comes from Crinia signifera, assembly GCF_055691185.1. Classification (NCBI taxonomy): domain Eukaryota; kingdom Metazoa; phylum Chordata; class Amphibia; order Anura; family Myobatrachidae; genus Crinia; species Crinia signifera. The sequence continues at coordinate 58,263,908 of NC_139226.1, forward strand.
GATGGCATGACTCCTGTATATGTCGATACACTGGAACAGACTGGTCACAATGACAGTACCGTTAGGATTACTGTATGGTGCTACACAGAGGACTCTGGAATAAATGCTATGGCTAACCAGCTATTTCCTATCTATTTCCTTATTTTATATTTTTAATGACTGCGTTTGGTAAGATAATTGCAGTCTGCTACTTTTCTAAGCCTTTTTGGGGGAAAAAACTACCACAAAGCACTGAGTACTAGTACTGCTCTTCTTTAAAAGTGAACCCTGAAAAGTTTCTGAGGTTGAATATATTTTGGACTCCATACAGAATATAGATCCCTAAACTGTAAAGTTTCTTAATCTAGAGATTACTATTGGATCGGTCTGTGTAATAATCCTGCTCACTGAGAGAAGTATGTACTAAGGCTTGGAAAGAGATGAAGGGGTCTATGTCACTGGTTCCCAAACTGGGTGCTACAGCTACATTGCACTTGGTGGAGTGTCTTGGGTTGGTGGTGCAGAAGCAGTTCAAATTATTTGTGGTCAATGCCAATTGCGTCTGTTTATATGTAGATAAGCAGAAATTAATCCTGTTCCTCACTACATAACCAGCTACGGATGACCTATAAACGCTTTTTTCTTAATGTAATCCTTTTTTTTTTTAAATCAGAATTTCTCAATGGGAACCTTTTGGTCTAGGGGTGCCGTGAAGAAATATTCAGATTTCTCCAAGACACAGGTTCTGTAACTCGGTCTTCAGGACCCCACACAGTGCATGTTTTGCAGGTCTCCTCAAAGAATCACAAGTGAAATAATTATCGCCACCTGTAGATCTTTTAAAATGTGTCAATGAGTAATGAATGCACCTGCCGGGTGATCTGGAAAAAGCGATCGGTGTGGGGTCCTGAGGACCGAGTTTGAGAACCCCTGTTATAGGGCTCCATGATTCAAAACAGTATGGTCTATGTACTAAGCCTTGAAGAGTTATAAAGTGCCAACAAACCAGCTCCTAACTCATTTTCCAAACCCAGCCTGGAACATGGCAGTTAGGAGCAGTACTTTATCACTCTCCAAGGCTTATTACATTGACCCCATAGTGGAGAGAGATACCATTCAGTCAGCCCCTAACTGCCAATAGGCAGAGTTTGAACATTTTAATTCAGCAGCTGGTTAACTAGTACTCTATCCCTCTCCACTGTACCTCTTACCAAGGCACATTCAATTTTTTTGTGCCCCCTAACCCCTTTTCCCATTTGCAACCTTAAATATTAGATAATAGAAAACAAACTGCAATACAGGGGTAGTTTGTGTGTTACATATATCATAATTACGAAATGGGCCCATTTGCTGCAGATGTGGCAGGTACTTTTTAAAAGGCTTAAATATCTCTAAACCGTGACCTGAAGAACGTCCCATTGACTAATTCTAGGGAGGATATGCTACAGAATATATACAATATATATTTTACATTAAAGAGAACAGGCACAGGTAACTGCCCATATGATGCCTAAATAAGTAGATTTCTATCAGGATTTAGTAGTATTTGTGACATTTAATGTCCTAATAATTATATGGAATACATACTTATGCAACACTTGAGCTGCCTCAAACTTAAAAGTCCTTTGAAATATTATGTACTCACCTCCTTTGTGTGGCATCCTCATAAGACAAAGCTGTGTATTAAACACTGCCGATCAGTAGGTAATGCTTACGTCTATGCCTCTCCATCATCTCTGCAGGGAATGCCAAGAGAAATGCCTCCGGTCTGTTTGGTGGAGATAACTGTTCATGGCAGTGTTTATCTGTCAATTTTTAAGGTCCAAAGTTCAGTATTCTGGGCCAACTGTCAAGGTAGTCTGCTTTGGGATTGGTGCGGATGGGGACCGTCCCATTACAGCCCACCTTGAAGGAGGGGCCTGAATGCCAGGGGTTGCTTCTCACGCCACTATTTTTGCTGAGCTGTGCAGAATGCAAATCAGCCATTTGCCTTTTGTACCCTGTCTGCCAGTGGGACATTACCTCAGTGTGCTGCCAGTATGATAATTAATGCAGTCCTGTTAATCCCTTTGTGGAAAATCAGGACAAATCCTTCCAGTAGTAGTTAAATCACCAGCAGTGTTATTAAGCTCACATATACGAAGCTGTTCCACACTATTACAGAGATCGAAAATACCCCAGATTTGTGCTTGCATAGCCTGTAGTTGCAATTCAGTAGCACACACATTAAAGTATTGTCTGAAACAAATACATTCTATTTTTTATATATATTTTTTCCTTCCGAGTAGAACTTTTTTGAGGCCCTGCTACTCGTGACCCCATTTAGGGCTACGCTGCGCTGCTTGTCTTCCTTTTTGTTAAGACTGTCTTCTACATTTTCTGTAGCATTCCAAAGTCTGTGTGCTCTAAACCCCCACTTGTCCTCTGCTATTGTTGCTGGTTTTTGGGAAGCTTCCTATTGGGTGCAACATAACAGTAAACAAAGTAGAACTTGTATGGAATGAGCGATGCAAATGGGTTTAATTGTTCAAAATACCAAATAGCTGTGTTGCAAAGCAAGTCCTGGCTAGATCTATCTCTTGCTGAGCCTATTTGATTGGCTAGGGCGCCAAGATATAGCCATTGATTGAAACATTGATTGGATGACATAGGGGGAGATTTATCAAGCCCTTGAAAGAGGAGAGACGTGTACAAGTGGATAATTTGACCATACCAACCCATGAGCTGAGATCTACCATTTTATAGGATACTGGATAAATGCTAGCTTAGAAGCTGATTGGTTGTTTTGTTCAACGTATCACTCTTTTTAAAAGGTTTTATACATTTTCTTTACAATGTCTAAGGCTGGAGCCACACATAACAGCCAAGGGGGTCCCATACAGCGTGACCCGCTTGGCCGGAAGGAGGCTGTGTAGGGTCACACACAGTGGTGTGGCCGCATCCTGCAGAACGGGATCCGGCCACTGTCTACCGGATTTGTAATGTTACACATCGCACTGTGGGAACACATACACCGTAATGTATGTGTTCTTCCCGAAAATCCAGTCGCTAATGTGTGGGCGGATGCATAGGAGCTTGGCAGCTATATGTAACCCAGCCCTTAGGGGTGGATGTATGAAGCAGTGATAAGGGAGGAGAAGTGAGCCAGAGGAGAAGTGGCCCATGGCATTGGCAACCAATCCACACCGAAGTAACATCTGTAAGTTGCATAATGTAAAATTCTACAGAGCAGCTGATTGGTTGCCATGGACCATACATCTACCCTTTAGTGATTTGATTGTCACCATGGCTACTGCTGGCTGTAAATCACCTGTGTGAAAGATGGCGGTGTGTGCAGGGGGCTGTCTGGAGCTCCCAGAACACTGTCACTGCTCTATGGTGACATGTTGTTTGCCCCCAATGCACATTAATATATGTGTAGAGCAGCCAACGTTTGCACTGGTCATTATGTGACATGTTGCTGATAAATACAGAAGCAATTTAACTATGAAGTAGACCATTATAAAATGAATTAGAGCGGGGCTGTAGCTGCATTGGTACTTGTGTATTAAAGCGGCGCCCATCGCATCGTATACCATAAGGCATACGATGCGATATCGCGTGATGTTGTACAATGGCATACAATTTTAAAATTGTATGTGGCATACAATGCCATAAAATGTGATGGGATGCGATTAAAAACTGTATAAGCACCCTAATGGGTGCTTACAATGTTAAATACACCCTAATGGGTGCTTACAATGTTAAAAGCACCCTAATGGGTGCTTACAATGTTAAATCCACCCCCCACTATAAACGTGAACCCGAAGCGTGGCGAGCGGCGGCGGTACGCGTCCTACGACCTTTTCATACCCCCACTATCCACATTGGCATGGAGTTGATTTTCTAAAGTGTGGCGAGCGCACCGAGCCCGAAGCGTGGCGAGCGGACACGCATAACTTCACAGGTATACGCGTCTGCTCGCCACGCTTCGGGCTCAGTGGCTCGCTGCGCTCGCCACACTATATAAAATCAACTCCACACCGACGTGGATAGTGGGGGTATGAAAAGGTCGTAGGACGCGTACCGCCGCCCCTCGTGGGCTCGCTGCGCTCGCCACTCTTCGGGTTCACGTTTATAGTGGGGGGTGGCATAGTGGTGCATTTTACATTGTAAGCACCCATTAGGGTGCTTAAAATCACCCATTAGGGTGCTTGTACAATTGTTAATCGAATAGTGGTGTAAAATCGCGTCGCATCGCATGCCATCGGTTGTATGGCATTTGATGCGATAAAAACATTGCACGACCAACATCGGGGGCGCCGCTATAATACACAAGTACATGCATTCCTTGTTGTGCAGAAGGACACTAACCTGGTTTCACTCCACAAAAATAGTTGTATTCTCAGCAATTCTGAGCTGATCTCCGTCACACAATGGCCCTTATTCTAGTTGAATCGGTATTTCGGACAGGAACTGAGTGTTCTCAGCCCCGCCTATCGTAGGGATCGCTCTCACCGTCCGAATGCGGTAAAATGCAGACTAACCGGTCTGCGAGTGGATGTTTCATGTGAACACCTCCTCCATCTGTGGGAACCTCCCCCATCCTCCGATGGTCGCCGACCATCGAATGATGGACCGAGTGGTCAGACAGCACCGAGTGCTCCAGACCACTCGGACATTTTTCCGTATGAAAGCAGGGATATGGGCGGGCAGCTGACATCCGGCTATGTCAGCTGTCCACCCCCCCACACGTGCGTCACGGCTGCATTACCATACGTACGCCCAGTGTTTTCATTGGAACGGCCATGAAATGCGGGGTGTACGCATATGGTAATGAGCCCAAACAGCCCTTCACGCCCCTCTCCACCCCCTGCTCGGATGGTTCCGTATGATTATTTTCTGTACGGACCTCACGCCGTGTTCGTACATGTGAGGCGTTCGCACGTGCGCAGATACGCCTCTGCACATGCGCAAACACCAACCATCGGCTGTCCGGCCGCACTCTGAGCCATCCGACTCAATCAGAATAAGGGCCAATGTACCTTCCAATAACACTTCACTGAAAAAGCACATTTCTAGACTCATTCTGCTCAGTAGAAACAGTAAACACACACACACACTGGTCGTATATAACAAGGGCGGCCCCTTTATAGCCTTGTTGCTATTTTTGGCATCAATTTAAATGAACTGAGGGGTGTACTTTGACTTGTGCGCACAACAAAAACCAAGAGCAGCTTATCAACAGTTTAGGGTGACATTCAATAAACACCTTAGATAGGGGATACAAGACAAATTGAAACTGTTAAATTAGCGCTAATGGTGTTCCCAAAAATAAATCCGTGTGGAATGTCACAAAGAAATCAAAGGAAAAGTTACCAATGATGATCCCATGTAGGGTAGAATTTCCGAAGTTTAAATCCTCCACTAACCACGTCCTCTCAGTGGTGGCGGGTATATGAAATGACACAATAAAAGAAGAATAGTGCGTAACTTTAAAAACAGGTATGTTTTAATATAGTTGTGCAGTTACAATTTGGATGATGATAAAAGCATTTGATACAATCGCTCTAGGCAAACTGCGGTCACAGGAATAAGTCCAAGGTGCAGAGTCCCTCCAGATCCGGATACTGAGAGAGGCTAGAGCCGTGGATCCCGCAAGTGAGTCAAAATGCATTTGACACGCCAAATGCATTTCGGACCGACAGGTCCTTCCTCAGCAGGACGCTGCTGAGGAAGGACCTGTCGGTCCGAAATGCATTTGGCGTTCTCTGGGATGCCGGGATTCAAGAAAGTTGGGGAACCGGTAATCTAGGTGCTTGAAAATGTGCCTTGTGCCTTTTTGTAAATGCAGTCCACTATATACTGTATCTACCTGTACGAGTAACCATTTGCTGACCTTCATGATACAATTGAAATGTGAGAACTCCTGAAAACGGAATAATACTTTGGTTAAAAAAGAGCGCACCGCTGACATGCTGGTTATACCCAGTGCAAAGGCCTAGTCATGTTCTGTTCTACTTGAAATGGAATGCAAACTAATCTACAAATATACATCATTTGAATACAATCTCTCCTAATACTTTTTTGAACCTTACTTCAATAGGTTTTGGGAAAACAGCTGGTATCGGCTCCGCGCAGTTGGCCTAGTATCACATGGAGAGCTGCAAGCACTACATTCAAGGTGAGGAACGCTTCATCAGTCAGGGAAGACAGGACGGCTTGTGTGATATGTACTATTGGATGTCTGTTTATTTCAGTTGAGATGCCTATATTGCTATTGTCCCTCCCCCAAGTTATTTCATATTTGCTATGATACCTAGTTATACTTTGTATTTTTCATTATTATATAAAAGTAATACCTGGCAAGCTTGGATCTGTCAGACAATGCTATATAGAGGAAGTAAATCTCTAAGCACTGTGACATTCTGTTCATTGATGGATTAAAACTATTACTAGTCAGTACTTTATACAGGCTAAGCAAATCTGCAAAGAAGCATTGCATCCAGCATAACCTACAGGTGTTTAGTGGCATCCTACCAACCTGTTACCCTTTATGAGTGAACCAAAGCCACATAAGTAAGATGGTTTCATTGCCATACTGTTGTACATATTAAATATAATGTTATTACTTGATACAAATGTCACCTTTCACTTTAGGCCTCTGACCTGCAAATAGAATTAAACAAACAGCCGAAAGAGAAGCTGCCTGTGGAAAAGTTATTATTTGGAAAAACGTTCACAGACCATATGCTGACTATTGAATGGAACAGTGAGAAAGGCTGGGGTAAGCCCCACATTAAGCCCTTCCAAAACCTTTCCCTTCACCCTGCCACCTCTGCCCTGCACTACTCCGTAGAGGTAAGTTGCTGTAACAGTTTACTGAAATTGCTAATTGCTACACACTGCGCACTAATACCCATCCTTCCATGAGACCTTATTAATATATAATAATACAAATGTTTTGTTACATTTACACCATGTTGTGGTGCATTTTACAGAGCTCTGCTGAACATTTTGCAGAGTCCTTATGGTCTTCGCTGTGCAAGTTTCTGACTGTGAAAGAAAGGTTTTCTCTGATTTTAATAGTGAACAGGATTGTGGAGTGATAGTGTTAATGGTATACAGTTGTTAGGTCGACATGCATTGGGTAGACAACTGGAGGTTGACATGGCTAGGTCGACTCAAGCATTAGGTCGACAATGGCTAGGTTATCGGTCAAAAGGTCAACATGGATTTTTCACTTTTTTGTTTTCTAGCTGACATGTGCCCACAGGTGGTACTTCATGCCCTACCATCCGCTAGGGTGTGCCAAGCATAGCAAAGCACCATGCCTGGAGAATGTTTAGCACAGCGGTACACTTTGACGGTGTCCTTGTCGATAATAAAAAATAGTGGAAAATGTCAACCTTTTGACTGTCGACCTAGCCATTGCCCTTCCAATCCTGTTGACCTTAGCCATGTCAACATATTTTATGCATCGACGTAAGCCACGTCAACCTTCTGTGGTCAACCCAATGCATGTCGACCTAATATGTCTCCCATACCCGTGTTAACCAGGTCCTAGCCTGGATTGGAAAAGATTTGGGCTTGATAAATATAATAACCAGCCTCCCACAGAGAAGCAGACTGATCCTTCCCTCCAACTCCGCTTTGTTTTACCAGTGTGACATTGATGCCCCTTTGTGACTGCACCAAAAAAACCGGTATTTTGCCGATTTTTAACCGTTTTAAAACGGTAATATGTGCGGTCTGAAAGGTGCAGAGTGATTTTACCGTTTCCAAAAAAACGGTTTTTGGAAACTGTAAAAATGCAGAGTCTTACCCATTTCAGAACCTATTTTTTTTTTTTGCTGTCTGAACGGGACTGAAACGGTACCCAGGCAGCAGTAAACACTATTGGTCCCCAGCACAGTGCATATTTAATGAGTCGGCCGCTCATTACATATGTGCATATGTAATCAGCTGCTCATTACACATGCGCATATGTAATGAGTGTCCGGCTCATTAAATATGCACTGCGCTGTCTCAGAGCAGATCAGCTACTGCTCCCTGTCAGACCCCCTACCCTTACCCTTCCAGCGTCCTGCAGATCTCCTCCCTGCCTGCAGTGCAGGAGCTCCTGCTGGCAGTTTAGGTGCGGGCTCTGGTGCCTGATCCCCATCGCTGCTTTCACACCGCAAACCTGCTTTAGACCAGGTATTTACATGCGATGTGAAAGGGGTTAAACTTGCTCTGACCCGTAAAAAAAAAAAAAAAAGTTTTAATTACCTGGTCTAAGCAGGTTTTGCGGTGTGAAAGCAGCATTAATATCTCATATGTTTACTAAGGACCCCAGCAACCGTTGTCATACCTAAATCTCCTTACTACTGGGTTACAGTAAATGGCTGCACATTTCTGAGCCAAACACAGGAGAAACTTGAACTATAAATGTCATGTGCCAGATGTACTAGCCTCTGTGTTCGGTATGCTGGCTGTACGCGGACGTTTTTTAAAGGGGCAATCATTTGCAACGCAAAACCATGACTTGCAAGCCATTGCCCCTTTTAAAGAAAAATCCGAGTTCATCCAAAAATCCCATACGGTCACCGAATCCAGAGGCTATTACATCTGGTGCCATATCTGCACCCTTAATTTATTTGGTCTTATTCTTGTAGCTGTTTGAGGGTATGAAAGCATTCAGAGGGGAAGATAATCAAATCCGTCTTTTTCGACCCACATTGAACATGGCGAGAATGCACCGGACAGCACTGAGAACGTCTCTACCTGTAAGTATAAGCAATCTATCGTAGGAAATGTAGAAGAACGTTTAATAAAGCATATAATGTTCTACCTGTCTAGTTGTATTCACATGATCCCGAGTTGGACAATAAACTGGAGCGTTATAGTTCCTACAATTATTTTTGAGGAAGGGCCCAAACTACTGTATAAAGGACATGAACCCACCATAACACATAGATGTATACATTGTCATTATAAGATATAAGAGGTTTTTCTGTTATTTCCCTTGATCTAATAGAGGGTACACACGGTGAGATCGAAAATCAAATGAGCATCGAATGGTTTTTCTACATTTGTTGCAGATTTGATTGCAATGCGCGCTCCTGTGTCGTGTCAAAGGGTGTACACTCGCTTCGATTTTGACAGGTTTTCGATTCGATTTTGCTTAACCCCTTCCCGACATTTGACGTACATTTACGTCATGGCCGGGAGGTACTTCCCGACACATGGCATAAATGTACGTCATGAGTTTAAACTGTCACTGCGTCTCGAGACGCAGTGACAGAGGGACGATGTCTGCTGTCCCTGACAGCAGACATGTCCCTGCATGCCCAGGGGGGGCTGCGATGCCGCCCCCCCGTCGGCGATCGCTGTGATTGGCTGTTCAGTGTGAACAGCCATTCACAGCGTTTTCCTGTGTTACCAGCGAATCGGACGCTCGGTAACACAGGTGTCAATCACCGCCGGGCGTCAGGGGGCATGAGGGGGTCATCGGTGACGATGACACCTCACCCCACCCTCACCCCACCTGCCCCCAAGGCTGTGATTGGTCCGTGGGACCCACGGACCAATCACAGCCAAGGCGCGACATTTAAACTGACGGTGACTGCGCTGCAGACGCCATTCCGGTCTGGAATAGCGTGCAGAACGGTCACCGTGCCTGCCTGCCGTGAATACCGACCTGATCCTTGCTAATACTTACCTGATCCTTGCAAATACCTTACCTGATCACCTTATCACTGCTTGTAGCGTGCTGGACGCTTCCTGGATCTGACTTCCTGAGACTTCCTGCTGCTGCTGCAGTGTGATAGAGAGATAGAGAGATAGAGATAGAGAGAGATAGAGAGAGATAGAGAGAGATAGAGAGAGATAGAGAGAGATAGTGACAGAGAGAGCTATATTTTGTGTCTGCTACCCCCCCTTTTTGGGGGTGCAGGGGTTTTCTATATATAAATAACTGTCAGTGCTGCTGCTGCAGTGTCATACAGTGATAGATAGTGATAGATAGTGAGAGGTAGAGAGATAGAGAGATTTGTGTCTGCTACCCCCCCTTTTTGGGGGTGCAGGGGTTTTATTTTATATATATATAACTGTCAGTGCTGCTGCTGCAGTGTCATAGAGTGATAGATAGTGATAGATAGTGAGAGATAGAGAGATAGAGAGAGATAGTGACAGAGAGTGATAGAGAGTGTATATTTTGTGTCTGCTACCCCCCCTTTTTGGGGGTGCAGGTTTTTTTTTATACATATAACTGTCAGTGCTGCTGCTGCAGTGTCCTAGAGTGATAGATAGTGAGAGATAGTGAGAGATAGAGAGATAGAGAGAGATAGTGACAGAGAGTGATAGAGAGTGTATATTTTGTGTCTGCTACCCCCCCTTTTGTGCTGATCAGTATATCTGTGCTGATCAGCAACTTTTTGGGGGCGCAGAGGTTTTTTTTTTATATATATACCTGTCAGTTGCTGCCAGTTGCACTGTCAGTTGCACCAAAGGTTGTGCACCTGCTGTCCCTCACTGGTAATCAGTGTCGCATCACTGATCACCTTTTTTTTTTTTGTGAGTGCTGTGGGGTCTTTTTTTAATTTTTTTTTTACACACACTGATTTTGTGGGTGTCCTGTGGCCACTGTGCGCCGATCAGTGACGTACATCACTGATCAGCTTTTTCGGCACAGGGTTGATCTATTTTTTTTTTTTTTTTTGATCAGATTCCTGTTGCCTTTGAGCGCTGTTCAGTGACAGACGTTACTGACCAACATCTGTGCTCAATTTTTGGCGCAGGACCTTTTTTTTTTTTTTTAACCCCTTCAATTTTTTATTTTTAACCCCTTCATTTTTTTTTTTTTTTTATTGGTATAAAGTATTTTTTTTTTTTCTGCACTACATACACACTACATATCCCCCGGGTTGAAATAAAGTTTGTACCCCCCCCTACACTATACACGTGTTGAAACATTTCACTACCAGTAACACAAAAATAAAAATGGCATCCCAAATGTCCTCCCAAATGTCCTCCCAAATGTCCTCCCAGTCATCCAGGAGAATGTATTCAGTGGAGGAGGCATATGCCATGCTTGCCTCTGACTCTGACACAGGCAGTGATGCAAGCGGGGAATTTGAAGGATTCGTCTTAAGCTCCTCTTCCTCCTCTGGTGATGAGGGACCCCCTCAAAGACGCCCCCGTAGATCAGCTGAGATTCCCCCCCCAATAATTGATCTAGTATGGACCCCACCACCAGACAATTTTGAGCCCCAGGTTCCTGAGTTTTTGGCCATGCCAGGAATCCAATTTGATTCCACAGGTCTCAGAGAAATTGACTTTTTCAAATTATTTTTCTCTGATGATTTTATAAATTTAATGGTGGACCAAACTAATTTATATGCCCAGCAGTTTATTGCTCAAAACCCCACGTCATCATTTGCTAGGTGGACCCCTGTAGATGCAGTAGAGATGATGACGTTTTGGGGTCTGGTGTTTCATATGGGCATAGTAAAAAAGCCAGAAATTAGGCAATATTGGAGTACAGATGTTCTGTACAGTACTCCATTTTACCGTATGGCCATGCCCCGGACTCGATTTGAGACAATTCTTAAATTTATACATTACACCGATAATGCACAGTGCCCACCCAGAGATGATCCCACCTTTGACCGGCTATTCAAAGTCAGGCCGGTCATTGATCATTTCAGTGCCAAATTTGAAGAGGTGTACATCCCTGAAAAATTTATTTGTATCGACGAGTCCCTTATACATTTTAAAGGAAGGGTTAAATTCCGCCAGTACCTTCCCAGTAAGAGGGCAAGGTATGGCATAAAAATGTATAAACTGTGTGAAAGCACCTCAGGGTACACCCACAGGTTTAGGGTTTATGAAGGGAAGGATTCAAGAATTCAACCGCCAGAATGCCCCCCCTCCCTCGTAGGTGTTAGTGGGAAAATTGTCTGGGATTTAGTGCACCCCTTCCTGGATAAAGGTTATCACCTCTATGTGGATAACTTTTACACTAGCATCCCCCTGTTTAAGGCCCTTGGTTCAAGAGGTACAGCAGCTTGCGGTACTGTGCGCAAGAACCAAAGAGGCCTCCCAAAAACGCACATTGCCCAAGTAATGAGAAGGGGTGAAAGCAGGGGAATATGCAACGAAAATATGTTGTTGGTCAAATATAAGGACAAGAGGGATGTCCTTATACTGACAACAATTCACGGAGACAGTACCACCTCCGTCCCTGTACGAGGTACCAGTACCCACACCTCAAAACCTAATTGTATCCTGGATTACAATAGGTACATGGGCGGAGTGGATCTTTCAGATCAGGTACTGAAGCCGTACAGTGCCCTGCGGAAAACAAAAATCTGGTACAAGAAGGTGGCCGTGTATATCATCCAGATGGCACTGTATAACGCTTACGTGCTATTCCGTTCTACCGGCCAGAGGGGGACATTTATGCACTTTCAAGAGGAAGTCATAAAGGGCCTAATATTTGGGAACCAGCAGGCAGAGGGCCCCAGTACTTCTAGTACTGGCCCCCGTATTGTACCAGGGCAGCATTTTCCTGATGAAATCCCCTCCACTGGAAAAAAGGGCAGGACACAAAAAAGGTGCAAAGTTTGCTATAAAAAGGGAATAAGAAAGCAAACTATTTTCCAGTGTGACACTTGCCCCGACAAACCCGGCCTATGTATAAAGGAGTGTTTTAAAATATACCACACATCTATGGAATATTAGGTTCATAATTTCACCGTGCTTCGGGGGTCTTGCTAATGCCACATAGCACCCACCATTCATTCCACCAGAATCTGAGCCGCAAAATCCAAAAATCACTCCTTCCCTTCTGAGTCCTGCCATGCACCCAACTGGTATTTTTTGGTCACATGTGAGGCATTGCCGTACTCGGGAGAAATTGGGGCACAGATTTTGGGGTGCTTTGTCTCCTTCATTCCTTCTGAAAATGAAAAATTTTGAGCCAGAACTGCATTTTTGTGTAAAAAAATGTAATTTTTCATTTTCACTGCCCACTTGTATCAAAATTGGTGAAACCCCTGGGGGTTTGAAATGTACACTATACCCCAAGATGAATTCCCTGAGGGGTGTAGTTTGCAAAATGGGGTGACTTGTGGGGGGGTTCCACTATATTGGTGCAACATAGCACCCACCATTCATTCCACCAGAATCTGTGCTGCAAAATCCAAAAATCACTCCTTCCCTTCTGAGTCCTGCCATGCACCCAACTGGTATTTTTTGGTCACATGTGAGGCATTGCCGTACTCGGGAGAAATTGGGGCACAGATTTTGGGGTGCTTTTTCTCCTTCATACCTTCTGAAAATGAAAAATTTTGAGCCAGAACTGCATTTTTGTGTAAAAAATGTAATTTTTCATTTTCACTGCCCACTTGTATCAAAATTGGTGAAACCCCTGGGGGTTTTAAATGTACACTATACCCCTAGATGAATTCCCTGAGGGGTGTAGTTTGCAAAATGGGGTCACTTGTGGGGGGGTTCCACTGTATTGGTGCTTGGGGGGTCTTGCTAATGCGACATAGCACCCACCAAAATTCCACCAGAATCTGAGCTGCAAAATCCAAAAATCACTCCTTCCCTTCTGAGTCCTGCCATGCGCCCAAATGGTATTTTTTGGTCACATGTGAGGCATTGCCGTACTCGGGAGAAATTGGGGCACAGATTTTGGGGTGCTTTTTCTCCTTCATACCTTCTGAAAATGAAAAATTTTGAGCCAGAACTGCATTTTTGTGTAAAAAATGTAATTTTTCATGTTCACTGCCCACTTGTATCAAAATTGGTGAAACCCCTGGGGGTTTGAAATGTACACTATACCCCTAGATGAATTCCCTGAGGGGTGTAGTTTGCAAAATGGGGTCACTTGTGGGGGGGTTCCACTGTATTGGTGCTTGGGGGGTCTTGCTAATGCGACATAGCACCCACCAAAATTCCACCAGAATCTGAGCTGCAAAATCCAAAAATCACTCCTTCCCTTCTGAGTCCTGCCATGCACCCAAATGGTATTTTTTGGTCACATGTGAGGCATTGCCGTACTCGGGAGAAATTGGGGCACAGATTTTGGGGTGCTTTGTCTCCTTCATACCTTCTGAAAATGAAAAATTTTGAGCCAGAACTGCATTTTTGTGTAAAAAAATGTAATTTTTCATTTTCACTGCCCACTTGTATCAAAATTGGTGAAACCCCTGGGGGTTTGAAATGTACACTATACCCCTAGATGAATTCCCTGAGGGGTGTACTTTGCAAAATGGGGTCACTTGTGGGGGGGTTCCACTGTATTGGTGCTTGGGGGGTCTTGCTAATGCGACATAGCACCCACCAAAATTCCACCAGAATCTGAGCTGCAAAATCCAAAAATCACTCCTTCCCTTCTGAGTCCTGCCATGCACCCAACTGGTATTTTTTGGTCACATGTGAGGCATTGCCGTACTCGGGAGAAATTGGGGCACAGATTTTGGGGTGCTTTGTCTCCTTCATACCTTCTGAAAATGACAAATTTGGAGCCAGAACTGTATTTTTGTGTAAAAAAAAATAATTTTTCATTTTCACTGCCCAGTTGTACCACAATTGGTGAAACCCCTGGGGGTTTGAAATGTACACTATACCCCTAGATGAATTCCCTGAGGGGTGTAGTTTGCAAAATGGGGTCACTTGTGGGGGGGTTCCTAACTTTTAGCATCTTATGGTGCCTAGAAACCTACATGGTGCCTAAAAAATAATCTCATAAAAAGGAGGCTCCAAAATCAAGTAGGTGCTCCTTCTATTATGAAGCCTGTGGTTTGGTCACCGTGCACACTAGGGCCACATGTAGGATATTTATGAAAACAAAAGAATTGGGGGAATCAATTTTCAGTCACATTTCTCTAGTAAAATGTACTGTGTTCCTTAGAAAAATGTATTAAAATTGCAAATCTGCAAAAAAAAAGAAATTTTGAAATTTCACCTACACTTTGTTTTAATTCCTGTGAAACACCTAAAGGGTTAACAAACTTCCAAAATGCTGTTTTGAATACTGTGAGGGGTGCAGTTTTTGAAATGGTATCATTTATGGGGGTGTCTCACATACAAGTCCCTCAAAGTCACATCAGAACTAAACTGGTCCCTAAAAAAATCAGTGTTTGAAATTTTCTTGAAAATTTGAGAATTTGCTATTCATATTGTAAGCCTCCTAGTGTCCCAAAAAATTAAAAGGAAGTTGAAATAATGATGTCAACATAAAGTAGACATATGGTCTATGTTAGTTATTCACTATTTTGAGTGGTAAGATTATTTGTCTCACAAGCAGAAAATTTAACATTTTGCAAATCGCTAAATTTTCCATTTTTTCACGATATTTTGGTATTTTTCACAAAAAAACACAGACTGTATCGACCCAAATTTACCACTAATTTGAAGTACAATGTGTCACGAAAAAACAATCTCAAAATCACTGGGATAAGTAAAAGCAAAAAAAAGTTATCCCCACTTAAGTGAGACATGTCAGATTTGAAAAAAAGGGCTCTGTCAGGAACGCAAAAACTGGCTCTGTCAGGAAGGGGTTAAAGAAGCAAAATCGAATCATAATTGAATGATCTGCATTTGAGTCGATGCGCGCTCCCGTTTTCTCTATATCGAAAAGAAAAATAGTCTGTGCAGGCAAGGAAAAATCGAATTCGATCCAATAAATCGAATGTGTACACTGTGCCTTGAATGTAAATCGAATTCGATATCGAATGCAAAAGTGCAGATCGAATGTAAAAGCAAAGGCCAAATTGAAAGGGGGTGGAATAGGCTGAATCAAAAGTAATTTGATGCGTATGTACACACCTTCAATCAAATAGAAAAATAGTCTTGGCAGCCAAGACTATATAGTGGAAATCTAATGTGTTCGCTGCAGCATTCACTTCGATGTCCATCTCCTGCCTGAAGCCAGTGTTGATATAAAAACAAATCTAATGGAAAATTGAATAGAAAATAGTGGAAATCGAAAAGGAGTATGAAAAACTTCAGAGCAGGTCGAATATTCCATAATAGAAATTGAATAGAAACGGAATCGAACTGTGTTTAGGCACCTTTATTCATGAACATCTAGACAAGGCCCTCATATACTAGCTCCCCTGGTAGCTCGCTGGGAAGGCTAGCATTAGACTTAGTACTTAATGCGCCATTTTTTTTTTTGCAATCCCATGTAAAAGGACTCCCAGGTTGCTGCTGGGGGCTTTCTAGGGAAGTCTGATACAATATATCACAGGTGCTAAAAAGCACCAGAGATGTGCTGCTGACTGCTGCACATACGATTTATCTTAAGTGCAGCACATCCGACCTCCGACTTTGAGCAGATGTCAAACCTATGCGATTTGGCCCGGTTTCACTCGATTTCTCAGCCCGGTTGGTTTAAGTGATGGCGAGCAGTGCTGATAGCTTGCTGTCAGAGCATTCAACTCCCTCCCCTTCACTCGCCATTTCCACCTCGCTGGTTCCATTCGTGAGGATGAAACGGAGAGGGTGGCCATTAGAACGGACTTGCTACATTTGCGGCGAACCTCAACGTTTAAGGGGATCCATCCTTTCACGGCAAGGATTTCTCCCTAACATTGAATACGGCGAGGGGGTTTTACGGGGAGGCTGGCTTTTCCTCACCGAAAATAAGCCATCCTCGCCATAGAAAACCCCCTGGCCGCAGCATTGAATGCAGCCCTATGACTTGCATAGTATGTGTAGCAATTGCATTGTATGTATAATAGGATTTTTAAAGCGTGCTGTAATTGTCAGGTTATTGGTACTGTAACAGCTCAGCCTTTTCTCATGTTTTATTTCTTTTCAGTCCTTTGACAAGGCCGAGCTTCTAGAATGCCTGAGGAGACTAGTTGACATTGACCGAGATTGGGTTCCACATTCTACTTCTGCCAGTCTGTATATCCGACCAACCTTTATTGGCACAGAGGTCAGTTGAGGATATATATGACCTGCATCTCTATTCATTCCTTGGTTCAATGCCTGTAGAGCAGATTCATTTAAACTCAGTCCTCAGGACCCCTATAAGTTCATATTTTTGCAGACCACCTTTGTATCTTAAGGTCCATTATTAGTGAGTGCACCAACACATGACAAGCTGAGTACATACGCTACAATTATAGAGATGATCAGTGATAAAATTGGATTGTGTGTGTGTGTGTGTGTGTGTGTACGCACATACGAGCCCTAATTATTCTGTCAGATTAGATGATTGGATCATCGGTTCTACTTTAAAGATGCTATCAGGATTGTTTTATCTCTCAAAAAAATAAATAAATAAAAGTGGGACTCGTTTCTCTTATCTTTTAAGTATGTACATAGTGTTAGTAGTGAATACGCCTGTGCACCAGCCAGGTGGTCTGTGCAAAATGTCAACCATCAAGAATGCCGAGGTCCAAGACTAACGGTGCCCTCACACTACAGTGATTTTTGGGCCGATCAGCCAATATTTGACCAGGCTAGAGGTGTGGGGATGGGTGTGGTTGATGGGGGGAGAGTGACATGAGGGCAGGGAGCAACGACTGGCGTACTTCTACATGTCAGTGGCATGCACTTGCAGCGCAGCTCAGCCTGGAAAAAAAAACACCCCTTCGGACATAACGGAGGGGTTAGAGTTTATCTGAAATCTTAAGATAAATCTTTGTCAAATGTACATTTTGCACTAAATCATTTTTCAAGGCTGACGGGGGAGTCTTTCTAGTGTGTGGGCACCTTTTAGAAACACTGCTATTTGATCATATTTCTTTATTAGTTGTATGTACCTGACTAAGTAGTAGGATCACTGGGCTGTGAATATAACCACGCAGGAACTACTTTCAAACACATTCAAAGCTGCGGATGAAGCACAACAGAACTTGCTGTGAGAAAGCACTTCTTGCACAGATACGGACTCATTCGCACACAGATGTACAAGTGTCACACATCAAATTTATCAATGCTCTCTAGCACAGTAGTTTTGTCACTCCCAGATGTTTTAGTTATGTGTATGAGGCCCATTTTGAATCTGAAAGATGCTTAACCAGACCAAATCACACAGGACTCGGCGTCCCTCGAGGTGCTATGTGCCACAACTCGAGCGACCGTGTATGAGGACGCAGCTGTAAAGCTGTGCACAGTGGGTTTGGAGACCAGTGAGCAGTTTTAGCATGGCTAAATAGCAAAACTACAGCAGGGCATGCTGGGATATTTAGTTCAACAACAGCTGGAGCGCCAAAGGTTCCCCATCCTTAATAAGGCAACCTAAAAATAAATATGAATGTTTAGGAAGATGTTGCTTTCAGAGAGGAGATCCGTATTAACAAAATGAGTAACCATCTTGCTGCAATTCATTTCTTATCCGTCCACAGCCGTCTCTTGGAGTTGCCAAGTCCACTCAAGCTCTATTGTACATCATTGTTGGCCCGGTGGGACCATACTTTACAGGGGGAGGATTTACTCCAGTTTCACTTTTGGCTGATCCGAAATATGTGCGTGCCTGGATGGGGGGCATGGGAGACTATAAGGTGGGCGGGTGAGTAACCACGGCTACAACCAGTAGCAAATGAAGCTTTCATTGTTCTGCCCGTAAACTGAAAAATGCATTTATATTGTTTCACATAGAATTTTACCTGATGCATGTGATTCTATTCACACAGAAACTATGGCTCCACAATATATGTGCAGCAAGAGGCAGCAAAGGTAGGGTGTCAGCAAGTGCTGTGGCTGTATGGGGATGACCATCAAGTGACGGAAGCTGGTACCATGAACTTCTTCATGTACTGGATCAATGAGCAAGGAGGTAAGCTGCTTCTCTTCTGCTCCTCTCAGAATAATAGAATTATATACTTACTATAACGTGCGTGATTTGTAAGCTGAGGATGTTTTAACGATTGGTCCAGTACCGTACTTGACACATTTAATTATGGGACAACCCACAGCTTCATCAGATCAGGTACTGGGGCAGATGTTCTAAGCCTCGGAGAGTGATAAAGGGAAGAGATATAAATTACCCACCACTTGGCCCCCAACTGAATTTTTTTTCAAACACATCCTGCACCATGGCAGTTAGGAGATGATTGACTTGTACTTTGGGGCAGATTTATTAAGCCCAGTGAAGTGATAAAGTGGCCAGTGACAATGCAGCAGTCAGCTGGCTCCTAACTGCCATTTCCCCCCAAAACCCAGCTTGTAACTTGACAGTTAATGGCGACTTTATCACTTCACCAGGCTTAATAAGCCTGTCCCACTCTCTCTGTCCACTTTAACAATCTCCAAAGCTAAGTTACATCAACATCTTTAGCTATGTAACATGATTCTTTATGTATTTTCATGCTGCTTAAGTATGCTGAAATGACATATTAGTATGTACAATAATGCATAAATGTTTAATGGTTGGATAAAATACTTTTTCATTTTGGAATCTATATTACATGAATGTGAAACCTTTGCATTGTGAACTTCATCTAGTAGTTTTATTTACCCAGAGAAAGAGCTGCTGACCCCACCACTCAATGGCCTAATCCTCCCTGGAGTGACCCGACAAAGTTTGCTGGATCTGGCAAAGCAATGGGTATGTTTTTGGCTTGTATTTTGTGTAGAATGGGCCTCGACGCTGTTGTAAAACTACACATCCCAGCATGCTCTGCCATAGTTTTTGTATAACCTAAAAGTAATTCTGCGTCAAGGCAGACTGGGATTTGTAGTTTTTCAACAGCTTGAGAGCCACAGGTTGGCCAGATCTGGTATAGAGTATAGTTTAACTGCCTGGATGAAGTCTTAAGAGTCTTATGAACAACTCTGGTACATACAGGGCTGTTCCTAGGGCTGTGTGAGCTGTACAATCGCTCTGGGTGCTTGTGACTAGTGTCTTTGCCACATCGCTGAGAGCTGAGCTTGTTAGTGGGGGTGCAGACGTAAGGTGTTTGCCTCTTAGCAACCATCTGAAACCAGCCATAAACAGAATTAGGCTACACGTGAGCTTGTATGCATGCTTAGAATAACTGAGAATGTGCTGACTGTGCATTTTTACTGTTTGCACTGGGATCCAGTTATTATTTTTTATTTTATTTTTTATTATTGCATAAAAGCTAAATCTACCTGTTTGTGTTCTCAGTACATACCAAGGAAACCTAGTGCTGGTAAATGCACACATGGATGTTTGAACATTTAAGCCCAATGTCTGATATCTGTCACCATAAAAAATATGTATAGACAAAGATGTTTTGCAGAGAACCAAATCAGCTCTGCAGCCAACTGCTACAGTGCGAATTCATGATTAAATGCTCAGGGCCTCATTCAGGCCTGATTGCATGACAAAATTTGTTCTCAAAATGCACAAAACCATGTGCACGGCAGATGGGGCAGATGTAACATGTGCAGAGAGAGTTAGATTTGGGGAGTTATGTTGTTTTTCTGTCCAGGGTAAATACTGGCTGCTTTATTCTTACACTGCAATTGAACACACCTCACAAAAAAAACCAACTCTTTTAAAGACATTAATTGAAGCCATTGATATCTCTTCTGAGTTCTGAAATATGTTCTCGCTCGCTCGCTCTCGCTCTCTCGCTCTCTCTCTCTCGCTTGCTCGCTCGCTCTCTCTCTCGCTTGCTCGCTCTCTCTCTCTCTCGCTCTCTCTCTCTCTCTCGCTCTCTCTCTCTCTCTCTGCACTAGTGATACTGGGAAGCAGGGTCACTATGCACATACACAAATATGAACAAAAATTTACATTTGTAATACATTTATTAACAATATGATTATCCTTCAGTCATAAGTCCAAGAATATCAGATTTAATCATATATAATCATTTATGACCAATACATTAAAAATAAACAGTAAACATAAAACATAAAAAAAAACATAATAAGATAAAATATAACAGTAATATATATGTTAGAGGTAAACTCATTTTATTTTTCTTGCATGGAAGCCGCAGTGATAACAACTCCATTCGCACCTTGATGACTCCCTGGGTGCAATGACTTCTGTCCTCTTGCTGACAGACTGTTATTACAATACATTGATTATGTTTTTGTGCAGGGGGAAATCAAGGTCTCCGAGCGCTCGGTTACTATGCCTGAAGTGATTAAAGGGCTGCAAGAAAACCGGGTAAAAGAGATATTTGGAGCAGGAACTGCCTGTGTAGTCTGTCCAGTGAGCCGGATATTTTATAATGGAGAGGTGAGTACTGAATACTGTTACATAAAAGGGGCATATTTTTCCAGAAGTTCCAAACCCCTAGATATGACAGTTGGGAGGGGGTAGCATCAGTGTCAAATGTACTACCTCCTCTTCAGGACCAATCCTGCTGTCAACACTTGTGCAGTCGTTGTGGAATCAAATAGCAGCCCAGGGGATTACCCCCTGCTGTGACTGTCTGAGAAGCATTGTGGGGACTACCAGGGGAATAAATGAGATATAAGGCAGGATAAGTAAGTATCATCGTGTACAGTGACAGGATCACCTGTCATTGTGGACTTTCTTCTTTAGTGCTTGCAGGGGAAATGCTGTGCACAGGGGGCATATGAGAGACTTAGAGATGGAGCGCCTCTCAGCCAGTGCTGGGGCTCGCCAGAATGCCCCCGCTGGCGTGCCGGCGTTCCATCTAACTGGGACGCGCGTCCCAGATTCCGGGCAGTGGGGGACACGAACCCTGCCTGTCTCTGCTTCAGGGAAACAGGCAGGGTTAGGGGGGAGCAGGGAGGTGGGATCGGGCGGCGGGGAGCTCCGTAGAAGGGGAAGCACGTGCGTCTCGTGCGCACGCATCCCCTTCTGGCGGCTGGCGATTTCCACCTGCAAGTATGAAGGGTGCTCCATCTGTACATGGCTTACACATGTAGTGATAAAGGGTTATTTTCTAAGCGATCTGACTTAATGTGACTAGATCGCTTAGAAATTAAGCACACATCGATATGTGTGCAGGGCACATAGCAATAGCGACAAGGGGCCCCCCATGTCACTATCGCTGGGAGATGTAAAACTAGCCTTCTGTATTAATCTAGTCAGATCGCTTAGCAAGAGACCGGTGCCAGATGACTTCGCGTCAGGGGGATCCCGACGGTCAGTATCCCGATGTCGTCGGAATTTCAACTGCCGGTGCTCTGACATTGTAGATCCCGACTCACAGGGACTATTCTCCCTTGTTGGGGTCCACGACCCCCATAGAGGGAGAATAGAACCTGTGGCGATTGAAGCGAGCCACCGAGCCCACAAGGTGCTTCTTTGCGCTCTCACCCCTGTCGGAGCACTGGCAGTTGGGATACTGGCCGTTGGGATCCCCCTGTCGGACCGCCATACCCACACCCGCAAGAGATTGCACATTGTGTTTTGTCTAGTGGGCGATAACGATCAGCGATCTGCATTAAGTTGCTTAAGTCTCCCATTGTTAATTTACTTGCTTAACTTAAATATCCCATGCTTTATCGCTGGTGCACATCGCTGGCATTCTCAATATTAAACCCTTGAGTGGTGGGATTTTCTGGGGCAGGACAAACCTACCAGGGCAGGTTTGTCCTGCCCCAGCAATACTCACCACTCAAGGGCAGCAGCCAGTCCCGACTCCACCTCTCCTGTTGCTCCCCCACCTGTTCCTAACCGCCGCCCTCCTGAGATCTTACGCCGGAGCTCTCTGCTGCCATTCACACTTCAGCAGTGACCAGGTGGCAGGCCACGCTCGGGGAGGTTTGGGGCGGCTCAGAGGGACTGGGGCACCCGAACTCCGAGCGCTCCCGATTCCCCCCGAGCCTGTCACATGGTCACTGATGCAGTGCGAATGATGGTGGAAGCAGCTGCAGGGGAGCTCCATTGTACGAGCGCAGAGATCAGGGGGGAGGGGGAGGAGCAATGGGCGGGTAGTGCACCACTGGCGCACACCTACCTACTGGTGGTATGACCAGAAAGTTTCTGGGACAGCCCACTGCGCCATCTCAGCTGAGCTCGGAAAATTTCCAGGCATACCACCAAAGTGGTTAATCAATAAATGCAAATGTGAGTTTAAATATCATACAATGCATAAGTTCAAAACAATTCAAACAAAAATCACGAGACCCTCCTGCAAACAAGCTGGATATTAATATCCCACCTTCAGTTCTTAGTAAGGGATCAGGACCAGTCCTGCTCATATAGGGGTACAGTTACTAAGATGGGAGTTCTATTGAAGATGGGATGTTGTCATAGCAACCAAACAGAGTCTACTT
This sequence comes from Crinia signifera, assembly GCF_055691185.1. NCBI lineage: Eukaryota > Metazoa > Chordata > Amphibia > Anura > Myobatrachidae > Crinia > Crinia signifera. Next base: position 58,287,047 of record NC_139226.1, read on the forward strand.
CCTATTTATTTTCCTATGTCTTTGGCTGCACCCCCTCCGAGCTTTATATATAAGATTGTCTCGTTTGGGGCACACTGGTGCTATAGCACCTGCCTGTGCAGATACATCCCATTTTCCCTCTCCCCTAAAAATCTACTTCCTATTTATCACCTTCTCAAAGATAAAAAGCTAGAATCTGATTGGTTGCTATTGGTAACATCCCATCTTAATAAATGTACCCCATAGTATTTGGCAATTTGTCACCAGAAGGTTAGATGCAATTTAGGCTGATACAGATGAAATCCTGGTTGCGGACATATGGAAGAGCTCAGTATTCTTAATGCCAACATTAAATGCGGCTTATACTGTATAATATTAGCACTTGTCCCCGGAATCACAGCAGTGTGTATTAGTCTCCCCGCTGTTTATATTCTTCTTTTCTGTGTAGCTTTTGGTTAGCAACCTTCTATCAGTTGCTTAGTTCAGCGATATTATTTCCTGGTTCAGCACCTTGGCTTTGTTCCGTGTAGTGCTACTAGTATACACTTGTATTGTATACATCTTTGCGATCACATAGCCCCCATTGCTCAGCTCAGAGTAGCAGTCACCCCTTTCATGGCACATACAACTACCCCATACTAGGTGCAGGAAGTCCAATGCCTACACATAACTCGGAAAAGTGTGGATCTCTAGCAACACGGCCATTACAAACCATTACAAACCTTGGCATACCCACACTATCGTTCTCTCATGTGCAGTCACCTTGTGCCACCCAGAAACACCCATGTAGCGGCTACAAATATAAATATGCAAATTATGCTTATGCAGTCCAGGGCGCCCTCAGCAAGAAATCTCTAGATGCGGCCTCATATGAAGCTGCGTGCATCAGGCTAATATCCTGTGGGTTAGGCATATGAAACGAAGACTCCGAACCATGATTTCATCACCTCTGGAAATGATGACGCCATTTGATACCGTCTGTCTGCATGTCCTGATCTACGTATCGTCCATAGATCCTGTACGTACTGCTAGTCTTCACTGCTTTAGTGTGTGTGTTTGCTTATTAATTTATGCATCATCTGCATTTGTTTGTTTTTGGGTTTTTAGAATTATCACATACCTACCATGGAGAATGGCCCTGATATTTCACAACGCTTCTTAAAAGAGCTGACCGACATTCAGGTATGTACAATTATACTTTATTCAGATTTTATAGAGACTAATAACTTTTGACACTCAAGGGAAACTCGCTGCTTAGTGAGCCTTCTAACACCGCCTGCCGGTCGTGGGAATGCCCTGCCCCCCCCCCCCCCCGCCGCCACGGTCCGCACATCCCTGTCGCACTGAAGATGGGTGGTTTGCATAAACATCCATGCGCAGGGTAGCGTATGGGGGCAAAATCATTCCTTATTCTCCAACCATCAAATAATTTTTTTTCCCCTGCTCGCAAAACCAAGTCAGTCTGGGCTGCCGTAGACTTGCGCGGTCCGAAAACGGGGCGGCCGGTGTTCGCATGGGGACACCCATCATTTTCCTAGGTGTACGCCCAGGGAACGCCTCCATCCCCCTCCCCTCGCTAGCGCTACGGAGACTATGCAAGTCTCCAAAGGCACCCGCACAGAAGCCATGCGCATAAGTGAATATGCGCAGTGCTTTAACTTTGGCCCCCGTGCGAACACACTGGGGACTGTCAACCAAAATGAGGGCCAAAGTCACAATCTGTGACTGAATCCATTTGTTTTCACTCTTCCTATGAACTTCTTATGACATAATAACATTGCCCTGCCATATCCAGCCACGTGACCAATACTGGATCAGTTGCGTGACCAATTTGGATGCAGCATGTGGCCATTATGTTATAAGATAGGTCAGGTGTCCCACAAGATCAGCGCATTCAACTTCCCAAGTAGTCCCTGCTAGTTCAGCATTCTAATGACCTAATCTAACCCTTTGCGTGGCAAGTGAATTGTCAAAGTCGGTGTGAAAATTGGCAAGCAAACTTTTTTTAATACATCATAATGACCTGCAAGGTTTACCTTTTATATAGGAAATATCATCTTTTTCCATTCAAAATGGAGTATGCACAGATGACAAACAACTGATATAGCATTCTAAGAAATAGGTGTACATGAAACAGAAATGTGTGTACCGGTATTCTTAACTAGGAGGAGAAACTGCTGCTATCGCATTTATTTAATAAATAGATTATTCAGTTACATTATACTGGCCATTATGTGTTTCCAAATATAAATGTGTGAGTGACGTAGCAAGTAAAATAGTCATTTTCTCCTTTGGGAAACCTGATCAATACAGAAAACAAGTGCATTCACTGTACACCAGGGGGCGACATTTAACCTATTAATACAGTAGGTATGATATTACTCCTGTTGAACTGTGAACCAGGTCCCCTTCCGCAGTCTCTGTACGGTATGAAGCAGTGAGCAGTAGGACAGTGGACCAGTGGCCCGTACAAACCAATCAGTTTCTACATATGATACCACTCAGTTTATCGAATTAATACATTCAGAACCAACTATATACAGATGTTTATGGAAGGTATATAACTATGGCAGATAATGGAACAGTGGTCATGTGTCAAACAGATTTACACATGAGCGAAGCTCTAAAGTATACAGTATATGTATAACAGCTTCAAATTAATTGGGAAATAAAGGGCAAGTCTATCATGGTGTAAATGGCCCCACAACACAATGGGGGGAATTTACTAAGATGTGTATTCTACTTTACATGTGATGTTGCTATGGGCAACCAATCAGATCCAGTCTACTATCTTCTAGAGGGTGCTAAATAAATAAGTAGATTCTGATTGGTTGCCCATAGCAACATCACATGTGAAGTAGAAGACACATCTTAGTAAATTTCCCCCAATGTCTCCTAGCGCACAGCCGTCACTATACACAGTCATTATATATAAATGGATGGCACTTCTTTTCATTTGTATACAAGTGCTGTTATTAAACTACATTCCCCAGAATGCTCTGTTTATGTACCAGCATGTGTTTCTAAACTGACCATGTCTTTCTCTCTACAGTATGGCCGAACTCCCAGCGACTGGGCGTACCTAGTCTGAGATGGATGTGACGTGACTAAAACTTTCCATTCCAAAACAGCATTGCAACCCATGGATTTTATTTATAAGCGGTTTCACTTTTCTTGGGGATCGTCATGAGAATCAAAAACAAGAGCTTCTACCTCCATCATTGCAGCCTCTTCATCTATCAGTTACTTTTTAATACTCCAAGATGGCAGACAGCTGGCGTCTTTTACTTTAATGTTTTTATTGGAACTAGAGATTATGGTTGTAGATGAACTAGAAATGCAGTGCAACTGTAGATGAACTCAGTGATCGTTGGTGCTGGTTTTGTGTTTTCTCTTGCGTATTGTACGTTCTGTAGTTTACATGCATGGGTGGTGCTACAGGGATACAATCTAGAACAGGTCTTCCTCATTGCTGCTATGCACAGGGTTCTATGATCTTACTGCAATATGACAAAAAACTGAGATTTCTCTCAATCCTCTCCACGCTTCCTTATTAAACATAGTTCCCGTGTCCTGAGCTGCGGAAGGTTTTTGCCTTTTAAAACACTATGGGTCAGATGCACCCAGCCTCAAAAAGTGGAGAGTGATAAACTACCAGCCCTCATAACTGTCATTTTTCAAACCCAGGGCCAGATTCTCTAAGCTTCAAAAGTGAGAAAATAGAGAGTGATAAACAGCCAGCCAATCAGCACCTGTCTGACATTTTTCAAACACAGTCTGTGACATGGCAGGTAGGAGCTGATTGGCTGGCTGTTTATCACTCTCTATTTTATCACTTTTGAAGCTTCGAGAATCTGGCCCAAAGTCTGTAACATGGCAGTTAGGAGCTGGTTGTTTTTCACTAAGCCCAATAACTGCAAAATCACAAGTCAACACTAGAGGGGGCACTAGTGAAGCAATTTATACAGTACTGTTATATAGGTTCTCGTAACATTGGTCCGTGCTAGTGTTTGTTAAAGGATTTCAATTCAGGATCTTGAACATAAGGAAAAAACCCTGAAAATACCAGAAGGCCGGTCATTAAGAATTATTGTACTTTGCAAAACTGGTATTTGCCAGTCTGTTGGACATGGTTATTTTGCTGAATGAGGCATGTGTATTACTTTGTCACTTTGCTTTCCATATCCAAGATGAAAGATCAAACACATCTGTAACATCAGTTTTGCAGACCATAGAGGTTAGCGGAGGGTCATCGCAGCAGGTGGTGGGGCCATAGTTTGGATCTCTTTGCTGTATGTGATGAGAATTTCTCGATGTAGTCGGTATGTGAACACTTGCGCTATGCAGGGCCACATACCCTGAACCTTAAATCACTGGAGTCAGGAATAATAGGGTGAATAATGGCTCTGTTAAACATCTAAGTTTTTTGGCAATAAAAGTATTTTTTTGGCAATAAAACCGTATCATGTTCCTTTGTGGTGTGAAATCATATGGTGACCATGAAAATAAATCCTTTTTCTTGAACCAGTGTAGTAGATGTACATATTAATAGCAGAAGGTCAACTTTTATATGTGACATATTTCTATCATGCCCGTATCTGAATATCATATACCAAACTATCTAAAACTCCATAGATTTGCAGAACATATTGATGTTCTTTTTCTTTTTGGAGTTATGTGGAAAAACACCCACCTGCCATTTACAATGCTTCACCAGTGTAACAGTACCCTCCTTGTGCACTTGCTGGCACACCGGCATCACGTGATCGGCTGGGTGGTCTGGAAACCATGACCATTATTTGCAGCCACCCAATAAGCAGGGATTTTTCAAATTCAGGGGCAGATTTATTAAGCTCAGTGAAGTGATAAAGTGTCTGTTTTTTATCACCGGCCAATCCGCTCCTAACTGTGAAGTTACAGGCTTGGTTTGAAAAATGACTTTTAGGATCTGATTGGCCGGTGATAAAAACCAGACCCTTTATCACTTCACCGAGCTTAATAAATCTACCCCTCAACTGCTAATTGGGTGAGAAGGGGTAAAATGTTCTACCCAGTAAATCTTTGCACAGTTGAAACCAGGCACATCAGTTAGTAAATCCTGAATCACACCCAATTTGTTTAATTCCTGACAAGTTTTAGGTTAACAGAGCTCGCATAGATTGTTAGCTTTTATTTTAATTATAGGACATAATGGGGGGGGATTCAATCTGGGATTCTTGCAGAATGTCCCGACAATTGGAATACCAGGCCATTTTTAGTCCTTCTGACGGCGACTGCAACTCAACAGTCAGAATTCAATCTCCCGAATGTCAGAAAGTCCAAGGCATGGCAAAAAAAGCAGCGGGTTGTCGCAAAATCCGCAGCCTTTTCTGACAAAACAGATCCAACTTTTTAAAGTCAGATCTGTTTTGTCGGGAACTGCCTTCAATGCTGTCGGAATCGACAGCATCGAATGGGCAACAGCCACTGTTTTCACCGGCTAAAATTGCAGCCGGAATTGAATACCGCCCAATCTGCAAATGGGGGTTCCTTGAATGTAGCTCAGTTCTACCGTCTGCATAAAACACACTGATACCTTTTCTTCAAGCTCTTATCTTATCTTATCTTAAAACCACAATTAAAATTGTTCTGAAAATGGAACAAAAAGATACACCTAAGTTGTGGTTGTGCCTTGCAAATGATCGCCCTTTAAAAAAACCTGAGTTCGGCCTGCATCATGTTCGGCCGTAGGATTGACACTGTAATACTGTATGTAACAATGATTACATAAAGATGCCCATTCATGGTGCATTTTTACCGTGTGATGCGATGTGCGCTCCAGTGGGCATCTCATCACACAGTACAAAAAGTATGTGCGGCACATACTGCTTGTACTGCCCTCGCATCGAATCGCACGCAAATCGCATGCATTGCGATGCGATCCAGCCCATAACGGGTGCGATCATCGCACCGTTTATGGCACCTTAAGAATTTAAGTATTTTAGAAATTACATTATATGTAATAAGAAGTACCTGACAAAAGGCCATATGGTCTAAGCCAGGAAAAGTAATAAAGTACCAGCCAATCAGCTCCTAACTGCCATGTCACAGGCTGTGTTTGAAAAATGACAGGAGCTGGTTGGTAGTTTACATCCCTCCATTTTATCACATTTCAAGGCTTAGTACATCTGGCCCAGTGCAACCGCATTTAGGTTTAAAAGAGAATGTGTTAGGGAAATAATGAGATCCATATGGAGTGGGAGGAAGTGGTGTATCTAAAATGGCGGCATGGTGCACTCCTGGTACCCAGAGCAGACTCTACACTGTGCTATGCAGTGCTCCCTCATAGACACTGGCAGAGTATTTGCTATCTGCTGTGCACGACAATAATAACCGTAATTTCCCATTTTCTCTAGCACCCGCCACACTTCAGTCAATGGTTGTCCGTGCCTAAATCAGGCCGCATAGACATTCATTAGAAAAGAACATACAGATGGAGCCCCTGTCAGCTATCTTCCTTAGGCCTTGGCTCACCATGGCTATCCTATTGTTCTCAGCAGCAATACAATACATAGAACAATACAGTAGGGGATTCGCAGAGTAATCCTATTAAAGGGATAGCTGAAGAGGGCTCCATCTGTAGGATATCTATTATAATCAGGTGTAAAAATGTAATCCAGATATGAGGCCATTGCTGTCATAACTAAAGTATTTATCAGGCTGTTTCATATAGAATCATTTTAGTCCTTTGCTATATTTATGCTAATTTAATGGTGTTTTAAAGATAATTGTTGGTTATTTGAAAAGACAATGGGCCTGATTCAGCCTGGCCCGCTAAGCTGAGATAAAGCTGCCATCAAAAAAACACCGCCCCGAAAGAAAGAATAAATTGCCCATTGCAAAATTGCGAATCCATTTGCAAATTCCGGTTTCCGATTATAATAATAATAAATGCGATAGAAGAATGCTGGAAGCAGTTAGCACTGATGTCAGAGACCCACTCCAAAAACGCCATGTTGCCACCATTTAACAATGGTTTCCCATCAGTCAATCTACGACTGCTATGTGTTCACATATTCGGTCACTGTTTTGACAGTATGCGCGATGCGAACGCGGCACATGCGCCATTCGATTATCGCCTGATTTGTGTTTTCTCTAATTAGGGAGCCATGCTGAATTAGGCACAGTGTTCTCCTTACTCTATACACCAGTCTGTGGTATCATTTACAAGTCCACATCATCCACAGGTAATTGACTACAACACCCAACAAACCCTATTGCTTTGAATTTGTATATCCCAGCTTTGAAATTTATTGGTAATTGACTACAGCATATTTCCCCTTCTTATTTTAAACTTTGAATTAAGGCAGGAAATCACTGATTCTGTATTGTATAGACTGCCCTCTCACCATTTGCTTACTTAATTGGTGACCTTTTGTTGTTGGAGGAAGGCTAGTGGGGGTGGGGTGATTTTTGTGTGGACACCTGATAGCAGCCCTACTTATAGTGAGTGCTAGGCTAATATAGCCAAGGCTGATCAGATTCTAAGTGATATTACAATAGTTATATCGAAGCTGGAGTTATACAGGAGTTAAACAGAAGGGAAACATCAGACGAACAATGGAGACTATCCTGTCAGCTAACTCTTCTGCTAAGGACCGCATTCATCTACCTACTTGCTCTGTTTACCCTTCTGACTATATCATCCACTCGCGCGTCTGGACCCCCTTGCTCCATTATTGCTACAAAGATCATCTGCTGCTCCCTGAAACATGTGAAATATAATTTTATTGACCTTACCACTGTCTTAATACTGCCTTGTATGCCACTGTAGTATTCTCTTAAATTTTATTCCTGTTATCCCGCAGCGCTTGTTGCGCCTCTGCTGTGCATAGCCTGACAGCAGCGGCCTACACTGTGTGCTCCATGTCCGTGTCCCCCATCAGGATACATCTAGCATATATCTGTACGTGTCCTATATCTGTACTGTTTTACCTGTTTACCTGTCTACCCATCTGGCTGGTGCAATCACCATGTGGCGCCGCTGAATGGCTGCCTGGGTGCTGCATAGCTCAGTAAATATATGTTCCCCATCAGGATACATCTAGTATATATATATCAGTACTGTTACTGGCTATCTATCTGGCTGGTGCAATCACCATGTGGCGCCGCTGAATGGCTGCCTGGGTGCTGCATAGCTCAGTAAATATATGTTCCCTGTCCCCGTGTTCCCCATCAGGATACATCTAGTATATATATATATCAGTACTGTTACTGGCTACCTATCTGGCTGGTGCAATCACCATGTGGCGCCGCTGATTGGCTGCCTGGGTGCTGCATAGCTCAGTAAATATATGTTCCGGTGTCCGTGTCGCTCAATAGAGTACATCTAGTATATATCTGTATGTGGCCTATATCTGTACTGTCTTACCTGTCTACCCTTCTGGCTGGTGCAATCACCATGTGGCGCCGATGAATGGCTGCCTGGGTGCTGTACAGCTCAGTAAATATGTTGTCCATGTCCCTCAATAGAATGCATCTAGTGCATATCTGTATGTGTGATGTATATCTGTACTGCCATTGTTGCCCGTTTTGACAACCCTTTGTATTACAGTATGTGCATTATTTTTAATGTCTGTAAAGCGCCTTGAGTCCTGTTGGAGAAAGTGCGCTATATAAATAAAACTTACTTACTTACTTACTACAAGTGAGCACAACATTCTACTTTTCCAGGTCTCCTAGAATTACAAGTGAAATAGTTAGAACTACCCGTGGGCCTTTAATAATGGGTCAGTACCAAGGAGATAAGGAAAACATGCATGTCCCAAGCATTGGGTGTAAGAAGCACTGCACTAATGCATACCCTCCAACGTGACCCATTCCATTAGGTACAAGATGCTCGGGTCCTGGACTTCCCGGCCAGTTGCAGATACAGAGGTTGGACTCCAGCACAGTCCAAAATTCAAAGAGGGGGTCACATCAACTGCCAGTGAATCCAGGACAGTGGTGTTTGGGGTGGCAGTAGGTGTGGCTCCCTTTTTTGAATATTGGACTGTGCTGCAGCCCCACCTCTGCAACTGCCACTGGCAGGGAAGTCCAGGAACAGAGCATTTTGTACCTAATGGAATGGGCCATGTTGGAGGGTATGCTAATGTTTAGCGATCACCATAGCGAAGCTACTAGCATTTCTATGACAATCCTAAGAATGTGAGGCTGTCATAGCAACCGTGACTTCATGTTGTCTCCTCTGTAGATTACTACTAACTTGTGGCATTCTGGTAGCAACTAAACTCACTCATTTGTACTACTTACAAGTGCAGAAAATAGGTACAAAGCAACAGTAGTGTATTCCAGATGAGACCTGGGGGATTGATCCATCACATATATTACATGCACTTACCCTGTAACTGTACTTTTTTGGTCGGTACAGTAACTTGTTTTATTGACCTGTACCAGCCTGTACCTGTTTTCTGGGTCTGTGACTCCATTTAAAGTATAGGACAGAAGACGTGCCCATGCCCCCTTTCCGGACTTGTACCATTTTTTGCCGTTCAGAGGTTGGAGGCAGGGGCGGATTTAGGGATGAGGGCGCCCCTAGGCACAACAATAATGTTCGCGCCCCCACCTAATTGTATTATTTTTATTGATTACTTATAAGCCCTCATTTGATAATAGCCAATATAATGGATTTATTAAAAGAAGCCACTAACTGTGACATGTTCTTTTATTATGAATACATATTTTCTAAGTCGGACAGATTACAGGGGCAGTATCTGCTTGTCCTATCCATTTACACTCTATTTAAGATGGAATATAGTACAGTGGATATTTTGCAGTTATTGTTACATTTTGGGCTGACAGTACTATCACAGGCATCCAAGTGCCGCCCCTAGGCATGTGCCTAATGGGAAATTCGGCTCTGGTTGGAGGGTATGCATGTATATACAGTATGTGCTTTGTGATCTCCGCCCTTCCCCTCCTCCCTGCACATCTCGGTCAGCACTTCAGCCACCTCTGCTGATGAGTGACAGGAGTGTAGTTTCACCTATTCTCTCCAGTGACAGCAGATGAGTCGTACCTAAAGGGACATAGGCATGCGCCCCCCTGGGCAAAGCAATAACACGGACAGGCATCCGATTGGTGCATAAAATTATTTAAAAAGTCACTTTTTTTTTTTGACAACTCAGAAAAACTAGAATCTATACTAAATAGATATGGAAAGAAGGGTCTAATTCAGACTGGATCGAAAAAAACATTTTTTCCTCTAATGGACAAAACCATAGTGCACTACAGATGGGGCAAATGTAGTGTGCAGAGAGAGTTACCATGGAAACTTGTTTTTTTTACTGAAACAAAGCAATTAAAAACTGCATCCCTAAGGGCGGGATGTATTAAAATACATCGCCGCCCTTCGCGCCCCCCCCGCCGCGATGCCGCCGCATATGTACTAACATATGCGGCTGGCATCGCGATGCGGTGACGGAGCCCCCCCGCGATACCTGTACTGTGGTCTGCGGGGGGGCTCCGTCACCTCCCAGCCGGCTTTTGCTGCTTTCACGCCGGGGACAGCTAAGCAAGCTGTCCCCGGCGCTTCCTCCTCCCCCTGCAGCCGGAAGGACGTCCGGCTGCGTTGCTAGGGGGAGGAAGGGCTTACCTTCCGGGGTCCAGGAGGACCTGCAAGAAGGTAAGCCCAAGGGAGGGGGGAGAGGGGGGGTCGGCGAGGCGGCGGGGTTGCGGCGACGCGGCGGGTGGCGAAAAGAAGCCCATAGGCTTCTATAGGGTATCGCCACCCAAAGGTGGCGATACCCTGCCCTGCGGTGACGTGGCGAACGGGTTTTAGTACATAGGAAAATGCGGTAAAACGGGGGTTTTACCGCATTTTCCCTTTAGTACATCTCGCCCTAAATCCCTAAAACATGGCTTATTGTCACTTAATACATCCATTATGTCTTGGAATCCTCACCATTTATCCTGAGCTGCTAACAATCACACAGTCGATGGTTGCACGTTGATTCTGTGCCATTTTGGCAGTAGTAACGGAGTGACGTGGTCGGGCTGATGACATCGGTCACTCACAGGACACAGCCTGGATCTACAGTATCTTCGGATTAATGAGAACTTGGTACACTTATTACACAGACAACACACGTTTTAATGTGAGAAAATGATCAATCTAATGTCTGCATGTTCCACTTGTCCCAGACAGAGTATAATCCAGCACTTCTTCATAACCACAATGACTCTCAAAAAGAAATAAGACAACTGTTACTATGCAGTCTGCTACATTTCAGACTTTGCAGTAAATCACCCTTACAGAGATATTACGTGGTGTAATTGCATAACCTGATGATTTGTGATATTGAGTATTAAAGAACAATCGGCCTGATTCAGTGATTGACAGTATGCTGCTGATTGTGGGGAGGGGGTGGTGACGTTGGAGGGGAGGAGGTGGGGCCAGTATCTCCATCCGAGGACAGAGATTTACTGACCTTTTTAAAGAAGGTGCATCAGACCGCTTACGCGACTCCAGGTGTAACTCAGGCAGCCGATGGTGTTCGAGATGATCCGATACAGGGGTGATGTCTCCTGCTGTATTGTCATGTTATTGCAAATCGCTGTTGCTTCCATGTAATACTCCTTTCGGACATACTACCTGGGATTTTACTCCCGGGTTCGATCACAGGATTTTAGTGACCTTGGTGGATTGCAGGTGCTTAGGATCTGGGAGTGAAATCCTGGGTAGACCCTTTCAGATATTCGCTAGTCCCGGGTTGATGCGCGTTCATGTGAAAACATCAGGATTTTCATGTATGTCTGAAAGGTGTATAAATAACAGAGACAGCAACTCCAACCACATCTGAATCAGGCCCGATGACCAAATATCCTCTTGTATGACTGTTACCAAAGCCTTAGCATTTACGTGACACTAGTATCTTAACACAAAGCTGATTTGTCATATAAAGCTTAGCCAGAGCCGGATTAATGCTTGTGGGGGCCCCTCTCCAGTATGGCCCTCACATTGGCTCCCAACACCTGCCCCCAAATATTAAGATAAGCAGGGAGAGAGCAAGAGAAAGGCAGGGAGCGTAGAAAGAGCGCAGAGGGAATGAGGTCTGCGAGACAGAGAAACCGCTCCCCCTCCCGTGATTTTCACCCCCCCTCCCACACAATTTGTGGGGCCTCCTTGAGATTTGATCCCCCCCTGCAACCTCCATCATTTATAATGGGCAAAATGAAGGGACACATACATATGTGACACCCCAGAAGACTGCATACCTATTTGTTTAACCCAACACCCACATTGGTGGCCAGAGTCACCTAACTTATGCTGACACCCCAGGGGGTTGCTAGGCAACCGCCCTGCAATCTATGTGCGGAGTGCTGGGAATGTAGGAGTAGGACTTTGGGACCCTGCGGCTGCCCGAGGTGCACAGACCCAGCCTGGGGAAAAAGGGTGCCCTGTGATTGGTGCCCAGAGAGGAACGCGAAACTGAGAAGGAGGAGTGACAGTGTGGCGCGAAGGAGGGACTGCGGGGAGACGCCATTACCAGCGAGTGAGGCAGTGTGTCCCTCAGCAGCGTCTTCCAGATCTACCGCCGGGAGAAGGACAGCGCAGAATCAAAGACAGAGGGTTTTGTTGACTCAGCCGTGCGCACGTTCCTTGAGCGATACCCTCTCGAATTGTTGTGTGTGTGTTAATGTATTTATCAGTCCTTTTCAGGACTCTAATGTAACGGCAGCCTAACAGTCTTAAATCCCCCCAAGACCGCAGTTACAGCAACGCTAGCTGACAGCGGTACGGGGCAGGACGTCTGACTGACGGCTTACTGAGTAGCGGCATTTGTCCCTGCACAGGGAATGCTTACTAGACGGACGGCTAACTCAGTAGCGGCATTTGTCCCTACACAGGGAATGCTCGCTTGTTAGCTACCTCGGACCTAAGTAACGGCAGTCCCCCTGGTAGCCGTAGCACGAGCAGCATAAGCTGTCGGCGGCACAGGGAGAGACTGACAGCGTCCGATAGTGTTCAAACATAGCAGCTATCTCCCGTCTAGGGAGTGTATTTCCGAATAGCATACAATTAGCTTAGGTGACTGTATAGCCTCGCTAGGATCAACATCATACTAGCTGAAGGACTTACAGCCCTTATCTATTCTTTGGACTATTTTATAATTGGCACAGAAGTAACACCTATCGGGCACAGTACCAAAAAACAGTTACTTGACCAATTAACTCATTAGTCCTCAGTAATAAATTTATTACGCCTAATATACCATAGACTGTTATATATTTGGCTCAGAAGTAAAATCATTGTGCTAAACTGCCAAAAACTCTGATACCCAATAAACTATTCAGTCTGTTATAAATAAATTTATTACCTGCTATATGCTATAGTGTAACACTATTTTGTACACAGTAGCTACCCTTTAGGCTGCAGATACTGTATTACAGCACACACCAAACTTCGACAGAATAAGTATCGACACCTTTTCCTTAAAATAAAATTACCTAAGTTAGAAAGGAATAATATAAGGTGATACAATTAAAAACCCATTAAGGTAATCGCTCCTCGAACCCGCACGTGCTTTTTAAAACACACTGTTCCCACTTGTGTATATGTTACTTGTTTGTTTGTCATATTTCGCGTTCCTTTTTAATGATAATAAATAAAAGGTATATTTTATGACTCCAGTTCTTATAAATGGTGCACCACCATATGACAAATCTTTCTCTTTCCTAATAAAAGTCAGCGCAGAATCAACGCAGCGCAGTGACGTCCTGCGACGTCATCACCCGACGCCCCAGCATCCCGAGGACAGAAGAGCGGGGTGACGGGGACGGAGAGAGAGCCCAGCAGCCGTCAATCAAGTCCAGCGAGCCGACCGCCATACAGCAGCCGCAGGACAGCGTGCGGCTGAAGACCCAGCGTGAGGAAGCCAGCTACCACAGATGGCAGCGACCTGACACCCGCCTGACCAGCGGTTGGGGGAGCAGAGGAGAAGACTGACTGCAGCCAGCCGCCCAGTGCCCAGCAGAGGAGCGTCAGGCGATCGCGACCGGCAGGAGCTGGCAACTGGTGGGGTTACTCAGGTACTTACAGCCCCTTGGTCTCGGCCTGCCATGCCCACTACAGAAGTGTCCCACTAAGCCCCTGCCCTTCTCCACACTGTAAAGGGACTGTACCCCGCAGCAAGAAGGGTCTGTTTACTCACATTACAGCACCCCATACGCCCAAGAGACTCCCCTGTGTTGGCATCTGGTTAATCTCCCACCTGGACTTACACTGACCAGAGTGCCCCAGTGACCGCACTAATTGCCCACCACAGCCACCGTCAGCCCCTGCGCTGTGAGACCAGGAATCTACGATATACAGAGTGCAGCCATTTCTTACCACTGAAACAATAGCGCCATCTTGTGGCGTAAACTTGGTAGTGCCACTACTTTTTTGAACTACACAAAAAAGCACAGTTTTCCCCTTTTTCTTCGGGACATTGTTCAACCCAACGTTCGCCCATCCGGCCGTGAGGGACTGTTCTAGGTTTCACGAATGCCGCACAGCAAAGAATAGAGGCCTTCAGTGACTGTAAACCCTCGTGCACAGGTCTGTCTTAGAGGCAGTAGGTTATGTTAGAAATCTGGGTACCCAGTAAGCGTAAGATTGTTTAGAGTACTATTGTGTGACACTGTCTTACACTGTGAAGTCATTGAGCTAATAATTCTGTGTGTCTCTATGTGGTTGCTCAAATCGCTTTGTATTGTTACCATTGATTCTGTTGTGTTTAGCCTATTTGCATTGTGTTGCATTATAGAGTGAAGGGTATTGTGGTAGGCCTGCCGGCTACCGTGTTGAAGTTATTAATTGCACTATTAATAAACACCCTTGAACCGCTACTCTAGCCTCATTCCTGTCTCAGCGGGTCTCAAGCAAGAAGGACACGCCGTGGTCGAGCTCCTGAGGACAAGAGAAAGGTAAAGGGTTACTGGCCGTCTTTTCCGGTGCACCACATCTAACTTTGGCGTCCACGAACAGGAGACCGGAAAATGTCGGAAGACGGTACCCCAATACCATCACCCCGCAGACGTCTCCCACCACTACCGGAAGACAAAGAACCGCCAAAGGCAGCGGTGGCACAGATCACGATGCCCTACTACTTCGGGGCCACGTGGCTCCTCACATTCTCGGGAGATACGCGGACGAAAGGCACAAGCACTTTCAAGGCATTCAAGGACCGCATGAACTCGACGTTCACCCTATACCAACTAAACGAGGAACAAAGCAAGGAAATACTGCTTGCACAGCTGAGAGGGTCTGCCCTGAGAGAAGTAAAGTCATGGTCGAAAAGCGACAAGGAGACGGCGGACAAGATCTTGAAAAAACTGGCAAAGATCTTCGATGCCAAAACCGTGCCAATGCTGAAGAGCAGGTTATATGCCAGGAAGCAGAAACAAGGAGAATCACTGCGTGATTTCGCACTGGCATTACACGAGGCCATGAAGGCAGTCCAAGCCGCAGACCCAAGAGAAGTGCAACTGGCGGACGAAATGCTGATAGACCTCTTTGTAGAAGGGGCGAGAGAAGAGACCACCCGCGCCCAGCTCCGAATGATAAAGCGACAAGAACAAGGCTGCACCTTCGAGGAACTCAAAGAATCAGCACTACAGGTGTTGGAAAAAATCCAGAATGAAGAGCCGGAAGAAGGAGCTACGGCGGGAGAAGAAGAGGCGGAGGACCACTGGGAAGCCAGACACCAGGGACCTGGTAGTGCGAAGAAGAGAACAGTACTTCAAGAAGCGCAATCGCCGGCAGGCCCAGATCCATTGTCCGCTATAAATAGCAAGCTCACAGAATTGACTCTAAACATGGCCAGAATGGGGCAAAGGCTGGAGCAGAGCGAAGCTAGACAAAATGAGTGGCGCCCGCGAAGAGAAAGAGGAGGAGGAAGACCGCGGTGGAGTACGCCCAGAGAATCGGGAAGACGATCGACCGACCGGTTCGACGAAGAAGGCAGACCAATCTGCCGGAGATGTAACCAAAGCGGCCACGTTAAAAGAAACTGCCCTCAGGGCGATTTAAACGGGGAAACCCCGAGGAGGAGGACCGACCCTCGGGAGGAGACCCGCTACTAGGTCCCCCGAAAGAAGACTGGTGGCCTCGCTTCGTAGGGAAGTGCCCCCACATCAGTGTAGAGATCGATGGGGTGACAATGGAGGCGCTACTGGACACTGGCTCTCAAGTTTCAACCATCAAGCTGGAGGAATTTGACCGCCACTGGCCTAGAGAGAACATTGTCGCACCCCCCACCACGTGGCTCCACCTGTTGGCAAGTAATGGTCAACCCATCGACTATCAAGGCTACTGGGAGACAGATGTCAAGATAGGCAAAACCACCCTACAGAGACAAGGCTGCCTAGTCACGACCGCCCATTGTGGACATCTGCCCCCGATGATCCTGGGGATGAATATCCTCAAACACTGTCCAGAAGAGATGGTCGAGGCCCTGAAGAAAGGGATGAGGACAGCTGGCCCTAGAGAGAAAAAGACGATGCAGCGGACGATGCGGGTTCTGGAAGGACAACGGAGGTTCACGGATGACGAGGCGAAGTCGGCAAAGCTCGAGTCGCAGACCGACGACCGATCCTGCTCCTGCCTAATTCGGAACACATCATCTGGTGTAAGGCCAGGATTGGCCCAGGAGGAGGAGCATACGATGCCATCCTGGAACCTTATGAACATGACGGCCACCCACCATTTGCTGTGGCCAGAACGTTGGCTCGAGTCCAGGACGGTAGGGTACCGGTCCAAATTGTCAATCCTCACAATTACCCGATCAAGCTCCATCAACATTGCCCAGTCACCCGAATCTTCCAGGTCGACTTCCAGGACGTGGTTGGGCATAACGTGACCTCCGTGACGGACGGCGAGGGAAACGAGGAGAGCCCACCAGAGGGGTGTGGTGAGAAAGTGTGGTGGGAAGACATCAAAATAGGAGGCCCCGACACCACCGACCCAGAACGCCAAGGCGTCCTCGAGATCGTCAGGAGGAATGCGGTGGCGTTTAGCCAAAGCCCGTCCGATTTTGGAAGAGCGAAGGATGTGTGCCACTACATCTCGACAGGGACCAACCCTCCCATCAAGGAGAGACATCGGCCTATCCCTCCCGCAATGTACCAGCCGGTGAGGAAGATGATTGACGAGATGAGGGAAGCGGGAGTCGTACGAGAAAGCCATAGCCCGTGGGCCTCTCCGATAGTCATCGTGAAAAAGAAAGACGGCAGTCTGCGGTTTTGCGTTGACTATCGCAAGCTCAACGCGGTGACTCACAAAGACGCCTATCCACTGCCCCGCATAGAGGAGTCGCTGACGGCGTTGAAGACCGCGGCCTTCTTCTCCACGTTGGACCTTATGAGTGGGTACTGGCAGGTCCCGATGGCCCCCGAAGACATGCAGAAGACCGCGTTCACGACGCCGATGGGACTCTTCGAATTCGAAAGGATGCCTTTCGGATTGTGCAATGCGCCCGCCACGTTCCAACGGCTGATGGAGCATTGTCTGGGCCACCACAACTTCGAAATGATATTGTTGTACCTAGACGATGTTATCATATTCTCAAGGACCTACGAAGAGCATCTCCAGCACCTAGAAGAGGTATTCCGGCTGCTAGCCAAGTCTGGGTTGAAGCTAAAACCCGCAAAGTGTCACCACCTCAAGCCTGAAGTAGCCTACCTGGGGCATATCGTCGGTGCACGGGGCGTGAGACCAGACCCCGATAAGATTCAGGTCGTCCGAGACTGGCCAGTGCCCCGCTCGGTGCGGGAGGTGAGGAGCTTCCTCGGCTTCGCCGGCTACTACCGCCGATTCGTAGAGGGCTTCGCCGGCATCTCCGCTCCACTCCACGAACTGCTGAAAGGGAAAGTCTGGGCAAGAGAGAAAGGGGTCTGCCCCGGTCGATTGGGGGCCCGAGCAACAGCAGGCATTCAAGCAGTTAAAAGTCTCTTTGACGAATACCCCTTTGTTGGCTTATCCTGACTACGAGAGGCCTTTTCAAGTATACACAGATGCGAGCCACAGAGGACTGGGAGCGGTCCTGTCCCAGATACAGGACGGAAAAGAAAGGGTGATCGCGTATGCCAGCAGGGGACTCCGCAAGACCGAGCGCAACTGCGAGAATTACAGCACCTTCAGACTCGAGTTGCTTGCCCTGATCTGGGCCGTCACTGAAAAGTTTAAGAATTACCTCGCCGCGACACCCTTCGTCATCATGACGGACAATAACCCTCTGGCCCATCTGACCACCGCTCAGCTAGGGGCCATGGAGCAACGCTGGGTCTCACGCCTCGCCAATTTTCGATATACAGTGTCCTACAGAAGTGGCAAAGAGAACGGGAACGCAGACGCCCTCTCCCGCCTCCCTGTGGAAGATGTGGCCGAAGAGGGTGGAGAGGTTGCCGAAGAACTGGAAGCTCTGCTCTTCCAGGCCGAGAGGAGAACCATGGTCTATTCAGAACCTCTGTTGGTTGCCGCCAATCAAACCGATACCGCCCCCACCTTTGGGACGCCTGAGGTAGACTGGGTTGAAGTTCAACAGAAGAGCCCGGTGATTCAAGACCTCTCCCGCCTCCTTCAACGACGCTGTGGCCTGACTAAAGAACAGAGACAGGCAGCAGACCCTGAACTGGTGAAGCTACTAAGACACCGAGGCCGGCTGCAGAAACGGCAGGGCCTACTTGTACGAGTTAGTCTCCACCCAGGAACTCACCAGACCACCACGCAAGTGATCGTCCCACGGCAACAGGCCATTAGATTACTCAAAGCATACCACGATGCCTCCGGCCACTTCGGTACGCAAAAGACCGAAGCGGTCTTTAGGACCAGATTCTTCTGGATCGGCATGAGGGAAGACATCGAGCAGTGGTGCCAGAAGTGCGTACCTTGTAGTCTCAAAAGACATCCAGAGGCCAGCGAAAAGGATCCCTTACATCCCATCAAGAGCACCTACCCCCTCGAGTTGGTGGCCCTTGACCACATAAAACTGGAACCCAGCTCAAGTGGGCACACTTATGCTTTGACAATGACCGACCATTATACCAAATTCCTGGTGGTGGTACCAGTCCGCGACTTAACAGCCAAGACGACGGCCGAACTCTTCTGGAAGCACTTTGTGAAGCCATACGGGTACCCAGACAGAGTGTTGACCGACCAAGGGCCCGCCTTCAACTCTCAGCTGTTCCACGAGTTGTGTTCCACCTATGGCTGCAAGAAGGTCCAGACTACAGCATACCACCCCCAGGGCAACGGACAGTGCGAGAGGGCCAATAGAACCATCTTAGGTATGCTCCGGAGCCTATCCTCCGAACAACGCACTCGCTGGCCGACCCTACTCCCCGAGCTCACCTACATATACAACAATGTAGAACATTGCTCCACGGGGTTTACCCCTTATTACCTCCTGTTTGGCCGACGGGGAAAGCTGCCAAAGGACCTGGAGCTGTCACCCGGCCTAGACCACCAGCCCCGCTTGCAACAAAGTTGGGTGCAAGAACACCAGCAGAGGATGGAGAACGCTCGGGAGATCGTGGAGAAGAGGATGGAAGCAGCACACGTCAGACAAGAGACCGACTACAACGCCAATGCTCGCCCCACGCCACTCCAGATAGGCGACAGGGTCTGGAAGAGGAAGCACCATCGGTCAAGCAAACTCGATACAATGTGGGAGACCGCCCCATACACCGTGCTTCGCATCCCGGGTGGCGACGTCTACACTTACCAGATCCAACGTAACCTTGGTGGGCCTGTCCTCACCGTATCGAGAAATCAGCTAAAGTTGTGCGTCGAGGGACCCCCAGAAGAAGACGAAGACTCTTCCGACCGAGAACTCATCGAGCCCACGGAACCCATTCCTCTTCATGACCCAATGGAACTGTTGTTATTCATGAGGTCTATCCCCAGACAGCCAGTGCAGACTGTACCGCAAGAAAATCCTGCACGGCCAGTAACTGAAGAACAAGCGGATCCTGCCGATATTCCTGTTGCCCACCGTATGTTGCGAGCCGCCGTCCGGGCTACAGTATACCCGGACGGACGGCAGACGGCAGGCAGAGCAAGGAGGCTGTGGACGCTGCCGGGCAGCGTTCCAAGCCTCGCTCTGGGACAGGGCGTCGGGACGTTGCCAAGCAACGTCCCCGAGCGTCCGCCTGTCAGACGCAAGCGCGCGCCTGACGTCAGTCAGGCGGCGCGAGTTTCAAAATAAATAGCCGGCGTCTGCTGGGCACAGACGCCAGTTATAGACTTAGGTGCCCTGAGTTGTTTGCTCAGTGCCCTGTTCACTCACCCGGTCCCCTAGGCTCCCTAGGTCTTAGAGCTTTCTATCCTGTGTCCCAGTTGTCTTGTCCTCTCTCATTGTCCCTTCAGTGTCCCAGGATTTATTGTCACTCCTCCTGTGTGCCGGTGTTCCTGGTCAGCTTTCCAGTATCCGGCTCATCTGTGTCCGGAGCTCCGGTGTCCTCCTTCTTCCTGGATCCAGCCTCAGTGGGCGCTTACGGTCGGCCCTCATCTTCCATCTCTCGTGGGTCACGTAAGTGCTCCTGTGGAGCCTGGGTCGCTTTCTCTTTAAGTTGGTGGCCCGCCGTGGTCTAGTCCCTCTGTGGGCTCAGCATCCATTGTCCAGCATATTCTCGTGGCCCGCCGTGGCCGTACCCCTCCGTGGGTTCGGTAGTATTCATCCTTCCGGGTCTCTTTATCTGTACCTCCTATTAGGATTCTTTAGGCAGGGAACCTTCCGGTAGGTCTTCTGTGTTTTGAGGAGTCGATCTCCCTGTTGTGCTTCTGCTGGGGACTCCTTCTCTGGCCCATTTGTGTCTGCGACTCGGTCGCTTCCCGGTTTGGCCAGGTGCCGGCAGCCAGGGGCTCATCTCCCAGCTAGGCCCAGTAGTTAGCAGTCCTTTTGAGTACCCTGTGGCGATCGTCTACCCTTTGTCCATCACATAAGACCTAGCTGCATCGGGGTTGGAGCGGGCCTAACTCGCTCCTTCGGACGCGGCGGCCACAGGTGAAGCCTAGCTCTGCAGGGGTTTACCATCTGCCTCAGGGGCTCAACAGAGTTAGAGTAGCTTCCGCTGTGGCCGTCCTAACCGGCGGTCCCGGCTGCGGGCTCACGCCTGACCTCCTGTATTCATCACCAGCTGTAGTACCCTAGGTCCCCGTGGGCATCATAACATTATAACCGGCCAGAATTTGCAGACCATATTAGTCTCTTACTGTGTTTTGTTTTGTGTTGTTTTTTTTTTTATTTATTATGAGTACTCCCCAGACCTTCTCGGATCAGCTCCAAGGGCTTACTCAGATGGTGCGAGAATTGTCATTAAAAGTAACAGCTCAAGAGCAAAGAATGCGGCCCCCAGAGACAGGAGGTTCAGACCCTAAGATGAACCTTCCAGATCGATTTTCGGGGGATCGCAAAACCTTTTTCAATTTCCGTGAGAGCTGTAAGCTGTATTTTCGGCTCAAGCCACGTTCATTCTCTTCCGAGGCCCAACGCATCGGTCTTGTTATTTCTCTACTGCAAGGTGACCCTCAAACCTGGGCCTTCGGATTACCATCAGACAGCCCAGCCTTGACCTCGTTGGACAATTTCTTCAGCTCCTTGGGGTTATTATATGATGATCCTGATCGAGAAGCCTCAGCGGAGACTCATCTTAGAGCCCTCAAGCAAGGGAGGGATCCAGCTGAGTCCTACTGTACTGAGTTCCGTCGATGGGCAAACGATTGCGGCTGGAATGACCCAGCCTTACGCAGCTAATTTCGCTGTGGTCTGGCTGACGAGATAAAGGATTGTCTTATTCAATATCCAGCTCCTAAAACGCTGGATAAATTAATGGAGCTAGCCATTAAAATCGACCGTCGCCTTCGTGAGCGGAGGTCAGAACAGGGCGCTCTCACTCGAATTGTTCCCTACGTGCCGATGACCTCTGAGGAAAGTGAGGAGCCAATGCAGATTGGGGCAACCCGCATTTCCCACGAGGAAAGGGCTCGCCGACTGAGCTCAGGCCTCTGCTTATACTGCGGTGGTAAAGGTCACCTTTTGAGAAATTGTCCCAATAGGCCAGTAAAAGGCCGGGCCAAGTGAACAGGGAGAGGGTTCACTTTGGCCTTCAGTTATTTTCCTCTCTAGATTCACTATTAGTACCGGGGTATTTATCTTTCCAGGGGTGTAAGTTTTCAGGGTCTGTTTTTATTGACAGTGGTGCGGCTGGAAACTTCCTGGATGTAACCATCGCCCAGAGCTTGGGAATTCCCCAACTCCCGCTTCCGGTTCCCATCTCCCTACGGGGTTTAGATGGTGGAGTGCTTTCCAATGGGGTGGTCTCATTTCAGACTCCTCCCGTTCTATTAAAGATTGGTATGTTTCACCAGGAAAAGATTACCTTTCTTCTTACATCATGTCCTTCTGTGCCCATCGTTTTGGGCTTCCCCTGGTTGAAGAAGCACAATCCCATCATTGATTGGCATCGGGGGGAGATTGCTCACTGGAGTTCCCATTGTCAGCAACAGTGCTTCCATTCCTCACTCCCAGTAAATTCCATCTCATTAGCAGGGGTTCCCGTTCCGTACCAGGATTTTAGTGACGTCTTTTCCAAAGGCAAGGCCGATAGTCTGCCTCCTCATCGGCCATATGACTGTGCCATCCAATTGATCCCCAATGCCCCTTTTCCGAAATGCAGGCTGTACGCCTTGTCTGGTCCTGAAACTAAGGCAATGGATGAATACATCCAAGAAAGTTTGGCAAAGGGTTTCATTCGACCCTCAAAATCTCCTCTCAGTGCCGGTTTCTTTTTTGTGTCAAAAAAAGATGGTTCGTTGAGGCCTTGCATAGATTTCCGGTCCCTCAACAAAATTACGGTAAAAAACACTTATCCCCTTCCATTGATTACTGTTCTGTTTGACCAGCTACGATCCGCTACTATTTTTTCTAAAATAGATTTGAGAGGGGCCTATAACCTGATTAGAATCAGGGAAGGGGACGAATGGAAGACGGCGTTCAGTACTCAGACGGGGCACTACGAGTACCTTGTCATGCCATTCGGTCTCTCCAATGCCCCAGCCGTCTTTCAGGATTTTATAAACGATGTTCTTCGAGAATTCCTGGGCAAATTTGTAGTGGTCTATTTAGACGATATTTTAATTTTTTCCCGAGACTTGGACTCACATAGAGCACAAGTGCGCCAGGTATTACAGAAGCTGAGGGAGAACCAGTTGTTCGCTAAATTAGAAAAATGCGAATTCGAGGTGACCCAAGTATCTTTCCTTGGCTATATTATTTCTTCTCGGGGATTCCAAATGGATCCTAAGAAATTACAGGCCATTCTTGACTGGGTCCGGCCCACTAATTTAAAGGCAGTCCAGCGGTTTCTTGGCTTCGCCAATTACTATAGACGCTTTATTCATTCTTTTTCATCTATTGTGGCACCCTTGGTGGCCCTAACCAAGAAAGGGGCGGATCCATCAGTGTGGAGTCCGCAGGTGGAGCAAGCCTTTAAGACTCTGAAACAAGCCTTTATTTCAGCGCCCATTCTTAAACATCCCAATCCCGAGCTGCCTTTTGTCGTGGAGGTTGACGCCTCGGAAGTAGGGGCCGGGGCGGTTCTCTCTCAGAGAGATACTGAGTCTTTACAATTCCACCCCTGTGCCTACATGTCCCGAAAATTTTCTCAAGCAGAGTCCAATTATGACGTAGGCAACAGGGAATTACTTGCCATAAAATGGGCCTTTGACGAGTGGCGACAATGGCTAGAAGGTGCAGCTCATCAGATTCTTGTTTTAACGGATCATAAGAATCTACAGTACATCGAGTCAGCCAAAAGACTAAACGCTCGCCAGGCTCGGTGGGCTCTTTTCTTTATGAGATTCAATTTTATTATTTCGTATAGACCTGGATCAAAAAACATCAGAGCTGACGCCCTTTCTAGATGTTTTCTACCTCAACAGGAGAGTAGAGTCAAGTTGGGGCCCATCGTTCCCACGTCCTGTATTCATGCTGGAGTGAGTCAAACCTTGGAGGGTCTCCTCCGTCAAGCACAGGGACAAGCTCCAGCCCAAACACCAGAGAACAGATTGTTTGTTCCTCCGTTACTAAGACGCAGGGTTCTGGCAGAATGTCATGACTCCAAAATTGCTGGCCATCCAGGAGTATATAAAACGCTCGCTCTCCTCTCTCGTGTGGTCTGGTGGCCAGGGATGGCCAAGGATAATAAAGACTTTGTATTGTCTTGTCCGGACTGTGCCCGTCATAAAGTTCCTCGCGCCCGACCATTAGGAGAATTGTTGCCTCTCTCTGTTCCCAGCAGGCCTTGGTCTCATTTGGCCATGGATTTTATTGTTGGTCTTCCGATCTCGTCCCAGTGTCAGGTCATCTGGGTCGTGATCGATAGATTCTCCAAAATGGCACACTTTGTGGCCTTAAAACAGTTACCGTCGGCCAAGGAACTGTCCACTTTGTTTCTTCAGCACATTTTTCGGTTGCATGGATTGCCCAGTGATATAGTGTCCGACCGTGGGCCACAATTCGTGGCACAGTTCTGGAGACTGTTTTGTGCAGCCCTGAAAGTTAAGACCAGTCTCACCTCTGCATTCCATCCACAGGCCAATGGGCAAACGGAACGTCTCAATCAGTCTCTGAAACAATATCTTAGAGTCTTTGTTTCCAAAATGCAAAATGATTGGGTCAGCTTCCTGCCGTTAGCTGAATTTGCGTATAATAACGCACATCATTCAGCATCCAAAGCCTCGCCCTTTTTTACGGTCTATGGATTTCATCCTCGGGCTAACTCTTTGGGACCTGATGCCCCCGGTCCACCCTCTTCAGCAGCCTCTCGACTCAGAGTTATTTGGAGAAAGGTCCATCTGGCCCTTAAAGAAGCCTCGTTTAGAGAAAAGGTATTTTCTGACAAATCCAGACGTCCTTGCCGTTTCAAAGTTGGTGACTGGGTGTGGTTATCCTCCCGTAATATTAAGCTTCACCAACCATCGGCGAGACTGGGGCCTCGGTTTATTGGCCCTTACCAGATTGTCAGGAGGGTTAATCCGGTAGCGTTCCGTCTGGCTCTACCTAAGTCCCTCAGAATTTCTAGTACCTTCCACGCTTCGCTCCTCAAGCCAGTGGTCTTTTCACAAAGATTTCCGCGCAGGCTAAGGAAGGGCTCCGCCCCAGTAATGGTGCAAGGCCAACAAGAATTCTGTGTTGAGAAAATCCTGGATTCCAGACTTGTAAAGGGTTCTTTGCAATTTCTTGTACATTGGAGGGGGTTCGGTCCCGAGGAGAGGTCTTGGGTTTCGGATAGAGACTTACATTCGCCCAACTTAAGAAGGTCTTTTTTCCGACAATTTCCCAATAAGCCCGGTGGAAAAGGGTTGTTAACCCTTCCTCAAGGGGGGGGTACTGTTGCGAGCCGCCGTCCGGGCTACAGTATACCCGGACGGACGGCAGACGGCAGGCAGAGCAAGGAGGCTTTGGACGCTGCCGGGCAGCGTTCCAAGCCTCGCTCTGGGACAGGGCGTCGGGACGTTGCCAAGCAACGTCCCCGAGCGTCCGCCTGTCAGACGCAAGCGTCGAGGGACCCCCAGAAGAAGACGAAGACTCTTCCGACCGAGAACTCATCGAGCCCACGGAACCCATTCCTCTTCATGACCCAATGGAACTGTTGTTATTCATGAGGTCTATCCCCAGACAGCCAGTGCAGACTGTACCGCAAGAAAATCCTGCACGGCCAGTAACTGAAGAACAAGCGGATCCTGCCGATATTCCTGTTGCCCACCGTATGTTGCGAGCCGCCGTCCGGGCTACAGTATACCCGGACGGACGGCAGACGGCAGGCAGAGCAAGGAGGCTGTGGACGCTGCCGGGCAGCGTTCCAAGCCTCGCTCTGGGACAGGGCGTCGGGACGTTGCCAAGCAACGTCCCCGAGCGTCCGCCTGTCAGACGCAAGCGCGCGCCTGACGTCAGTCAGGCGGCGCGAGTTTCAAAATAAATAGCCGGCGTCTGCTGGGCACAGACGCCGGTTATAGACTTAGGTGCCCTGAGTTGTTTGCTCAGTGCCCTGTTCACTCACCCGGTCCCCTAGGCTCCCTAGGTCTTGGAGCTTTCTATCCTGTGTCCCAGTTGTCTTGTCCTCTCTCATTGTCCCTTCAGTGTCCCAGGATTTATTGTCACTCCTCCTGTGTGCCGGTGTTCCTGGTCAGCTTTCCAGTATCCGGCTCATCTGTGTCCGGAGCTCCGGTGTCCTCCTTCTTCCTGGATCCAGCCTCAGTGGGCGCTTACGGTCGGCCCTCATCTTCCATCTCTCGTGGGTCACGTAAGTTCTCCTGTGGAGCCTGGGTCGCTTTCTCTTTAAGTCGGTGGCCCGCCGTGGTCTAGTCCCTCCGTGGGCTCAGCATCCATTGTCCAGCATATTCTCGTGGCCCGCCGTGGCCGTACCCCTCCGTGGGTTCGGTAGTATTCATCCTTCCGGGTCTCTTTATCTGTACCTCCTATTAGGATTCTTTAGGCAGGGAACCTTCCGGTAGGTCTTCTGTGTTTTGAGGAGTCGATCTCCCTGTTGTGCTTCTGCTGGGGACTCCTTCTCTGGCCCATTTGTGTCTGCGACTCGGTCGCTTCCCGGTTTGGCCAGGTGCCGGCAGCCAGGGGCTCATCTCCCAGCTAGGCCCAGTAGTTAGCAGTCCTTTTGAGTACCCTGTGGCGATCGTCTACCCTTTGTCCATCACATAAGACCTAGCTGCATCGGGGTTGGAGTGGGCCTAACTCGCTCCTTCGGACGCGGCGGCCACAGGTGAAGCCTAGCTCTGCAGGGGTTTACCATCTGCCTCAGGGGCTCAACAGAGTTAGAGTAGCTTCCGCTGTGGCCGTCCTAACCGGCGGTCCCGGCTGCGGGCTCACGCCTGACCTCCTGTATTCATCACCAGCTGTAGTACCCTAGGTCCCCGTGGGCATCATAACACCGTACTCCTGTCAGAAGATTTGAGCGGTGCACAAGAGGGGTATTACCACTCCGCTACAGAATGTAAACAGTACTGTACTACCAAATTCTGTGTAAATAATGTATATAAAAGTGCATACAGTGTTAAGTTTTATCTGACCTTTGCTGGTTGCCGTGGCCCCTTTTGAAAGGACATTTCAGGGCCTTACCTTGAATTTATGTTCAGGACTTTTGCTAATCTTTAAATTGATACCAGAGGACTGGCATCGTTCTAGCAGGGGGACATGTGACACCCCAGAAGACTGCATACCTATTTGTTTAACCCAACACCCACATTGGTGGCCAGAGTCACCTAACTTATGCTGACACCCCAGGGGGTTGCTAGGCAACCGCCCTGCAATCTATGTGCGGAGTGCTGGGAATGTAGGAGTAGGACTTTGGGACCCTGCGGCTGCCCGAGGTGCACAGACCCAGCCTGGGGAAAAAGGGTGCCCTGTGATTGGTGCCCAGAGAGGAGCGCGAAACTGAGAAGGAGGAGTGACAGTGTGGCGCGAAGGAGGGACTGCGGGGAGACGCCATTACCAGCGAGTGAGGCAGTGTGTCCCTCAGCAGCGTCTTCCAGATCTACCGCCGGGAGAAGGACAGCGCAGAATCAACGCAGCGCAGAGACGTCCTGCGGCGTCATCACCCGACGCCCCAGCATCCCGAGGACAGAAGAGCGGGGCGACGGGGACGGAGAGAGAGCCCAGCAGCCGTCATTCAAGTCCAGCGAGCCGACCGCCATACAGCAGCCGCAGGACAGCGTGCGGCTGAAGACCCAGCGTGAGGAAGCCAGCTACCACAGATGGCAGCGACCTGACACCCGCCTGACCAGCGGTTGGGGGAGCAGAGGAGAAGACTGACTGCAGCCAGCCGCCCAGTGCCCAGCAGAGGAGCGTCAGGCGATCGCGACCGGCAGGAGCTGGCAACTGGTGGGGTTACTCAGGTACTTACAGCCCCTTGGTCTCGGCCTGCCATGCCCACTACAGAAGTGTCCCACTAAGCCCCTGCCCTTCTCCACACTGTAAAGGGACTGTACCCCGCAGCAAGAAGGGTCTGTTTACTCACATTACAGCACCCCATACGCCCAAGAGACTCCCCTGTGTTGGCATCTGGTTAATCTCCCACCTGGACTTACACTGACCAGAGTGCCCCAGTGACCGCACTAATTGCCCACCACAGCCACCGTCAGCCCCTGCGCTGTGAGACCAGGAATCTACGATATACAGAGTGCAGCCATTTCTTACCACTGAAACAATAGCGCCATCTTGTGGCGTAAACTTGGTAGTGCCACTACTTTTTTGAACTACACAAAAAAGCACAGTTTTCCCCTTTTTCTTCGGGACATTGTTCAACCCAACGTTCGCCCATCCGGCCGTGAGGGACTGTTCTAGGTTTCACGAATGCCGCACAGCAAAGAATAGAGGCCTTCAGTGACTGTAAACCCTCGTGCACAGGTCTGTCTTAGAGGCAGTAGGTTATGTTAGAAATCTGGGTACCCAGTAAGCGTAAGATTGTTTAGAGTACTATTGTGTGACACTGTCTTACACTGTGAAGTCATTGAGCTAATAATTCTGTGTGTCTCTATGTGGTTGCTCAAATCGCTTTGTATTGTTACCATTGATTCTGTTGTGTTTAGCCTATTTGCATTGTGTTGCATTATAGAGTGAAGGGTATTGTGGTAGGCCTGCCGGCTACCGTGTTGAAGTTATTAATTGCACTATTAATAAACACCCTTGAACCGCTACTCTAGCCTCATTCCTGTCTCAGCGGGTCTCAAGCAAGAAGGACACGCCGTGGTCGAGCTCCTGAGGACAAGAGAAAGGTAAAGGGTTACTGGCCGTCTTTTCCGGTGCACCACATCTAACTTTGGCGTCCACGAACAGGAGACCGGAAAATGTCGGAAGACGGTACCCCAATACCATCACCCCGCAGACGTCTCCCACCACTACCGGAAGACAAAGAACCGCCAAAGGCAGCGGTGGCACAGATCACGATGCCCTACTACTTCGGGGCCACGTGGCTCCTCACATTCTCGGGAGATACGCGGACGAAAGGCACAAGCACTTTCAAGGCATTCAAGGACCGCATGAACTCGACGTTCACCCTATACCAACTAAACGAGGAACAAAGCAAGGAAATACTGCTTGCACAGCTGAGAGGGTCTGCCCTGAGAGAAGTAAAGTCATGGTCGAAAAGCGACAAGGAGACGGCGGACAAGATCTTGAAAAAACTGGCAAAGATCTTCGATGCCAAAACCGTGCCAATGCTGAAGAGCAGGTTATATGCCAGGAAGCAGAAACAAGGAGAATCACTGCGTGATTTCGCACTGGCATTACACGAGGCCATGAAGGCAGTCCAAGCCGCAGACCCAAGAGAAGTGCAACTGGCGGACGAAATGCTGATAGACCTCTTTGTAGAAGGGGCGAGAGAAGAGACCACCCGCGCCCAGCTCCGAATGATAAAGCGACAAGAACAAGGCTGCACCTTCGAGGAACTCAAAGAATCAGCACTACAGGTGTTGGAAAAAATCCAGAATGAAGAGCCGGAAGAAGGAGCTACGGCGGGAGAAGAAGAGGCGGAGGACCACTGGGAAGCCAGACACCAGGGACCTGGTAGTGCGAAGAAGAGAACAGTACTTCAAGAAGCGCAATCGCCGGCAGGCCCAGATCCATTGTCCGCTATAAATAGCAAGCTCACAGAATTGACTCTAAACATGGCCAGAATGGGGCAAAGGCTGGAGCAGAGCGAAGCTAGACAAAATGAGTGGCGCCCGCGAAGAGAAAGAGGAGGAGGAAGACCGCGGTGGAGTACGCCCAGAGAATCGGGAAGACGATCGACCGACCGGTTCGACGAAGAAGGCAGACCAATCTGCCGGAGATGTAACCAAAGCGGCCACGTTAAAAGAAACTGCCCTCAGGGCGATTTAAACGGGGAAACCCCGAGGAGGAGGACCGACCCTCGGGAGGAGACCCGCTACTAGGTCCCCCGAAAGAAGACTGGTGGCCTCGCTTCGTAGGGAAGTGCCCCCACATCAGTGTAGAGATCGATGGGGTGACAATGGAGGCGCTACTGGACACTGGCTCTCAAGTTTCAACCATCAAGCTGGAGGAATTTGACCGCCACTGGCCTAGAGAGAACATTGTCGCACCCCCCACCACGTGGCTCCACCTGTTGGCAAGTAATGGTCAACCCATCGACTATCAAGGCTACTGGGAGACAGATGTCAAGATAGGCAAAACCACCCTACAGAGACAAGGCTGCCTAGTCACGACCGCCCATTGTGGACATCTGCCCCCGATGATCCTGGGGATGAATATCCTCAAACACTGTCCAGAAGAGATGGTCGAGGCCCTGAAGAAAGGGATGAGGACAGCTGGCCCTAGAGAGAAAAAGACGATGCAGCGGACGATGCGGGTTCTGGAAGGACAACGGAGGTTCACGGATGACGAGGCGAAGTCGGCAAAGCTCGAGTCGCAGACCGACGACCGATCCTGCTCCTGCCTAATTCGGAACACATCATCTGGTGTAAGGCCAGGATTGGCCCAGGAGGAGGAGCATACGATGCCATCCTGGAACCTTATGAACATGACGGCCACCCACCATTTGCTGTGGCCAGAACGTTGGCTCGAGTCCAGGACGGTAGGGTACCGGTCCAAATTGTCAATCCTCACAATTACCCGATCAAGCTCCATCAACATTGCCCAGTCACCCGAATCTTCCAGGTCGACTTCCAGGACGTGGTTGGGCATAACGTGACCTCCGTGACGGACGGCGAGGGAAACGAGGAGAGCCCACCAGAGGGGTGTGGTGAGAAAGTGTGGTGGGAAGACATCAAAATAGGAGGCCCCGACACCACCGACCCAGAACGCCAAGGCGTCCTCGAGATCGTCAGGAGGAATGCGGTGGCGTTTAGCCAAAGCCCGTCCGATTTTGGAAGAGCGAAGGATGTGTGCCACTACATCTCGACAGGGACCAACCCTCCCATCAAGGAGAGACATCGGCCTATCCCTCCCGCAATGTACCAGCCGGTGAGGAAGATGATTGACGAGATGAGGGAAGCGGGAGTCGTACGAGAAAGCCATAGCCCGTGGGCCTCTCCGATAGTCATCGTGAAAAAGAAAGACGGCAGTCTGCGGTTTTGCGTTGACTATCGCAAGCTCAACGCGGTGACTCACAAAGACGCCTATCCACTGCCCCGCATAGAGGAGTCGCTGACGGCGTTGAAGACCGCGGCCTTCTTCTCCACGTTGGACCTTATGAGTGGGTACTGGCAGGTCCCGATGGCCCCCGAAGACATGCAGAAGACCGCGTTCACGACGCCGATGGGACTCTTCGAATTCGAAAGGATGCCTTTCGGATTGTGCAATGCGCCCGCCACGTTCCAACGGCTGATGGAGCATTGTCTGGGCCACCACAACTTCGAAATGATATTGTTGTACCTAGACGATGTTATCATATTCTCAAGGACCTACGAAGAGCATCTCCAGCACCTAGAAGAGGTATTCCGGCTGCTAGCCAAGTCTGGGTTGAAGCTAAAACCCGCAAAGTGTCACCACCTCAAGCCTGAAGTAGCCTACCTGGGGCATATCGTCGGTGCACGGGGCGTGAGACCAGACCCCGATAAGATTCAGGTCGTCCGAGACTGGCCAGTGCCCCGCTCGGTGCGGGAGGTGAGGAGCTTCCTCGGCTTCGCCGGCTACTACCGCCGATTCGTAGAGGGCTTCGCCGGCATCTCCGCTCCACTCCACGAACTGCTGAAAGGGAAAGTCTGGGCAAGAGAGAAAGGGGTCTGCCCCGGTCGATTGGGGGCCCGAGCAACAGCAGGCATTCAAGCAGTTAAAAGTCTCTTTGACGAATACCCCTTTGTTGGCTTATCCTGACTACGAGAGGCCTTTTCAAGTATACACAGATGCGAGCCACAGAGGACTGGGAGCGGTCCTGTCCCAGATACAGGACGGAAAAGAAAGGGTGATCGCGTATGCCAGCAGGGGACTCCGCAAGACCGAGCGCAACTGCGAGAATTACAGCACCTTCAGACTCGAGTTGCTTGCCCTGATCTGGGCCGTCACTGAAAAGTTTAAGAATTACCTCGCCGCGACACCCTTCGTCATCATGACGGACAATAACCCTCTGGCCCATCTGACCACCGCTCAGCTAGGGGCCATGGAGCAACGCTGGGTCTCACGCCTCGCCAATTTTCGATATACAGTGTCCTACAGAAGTGGCAAAGAGAACGGGAACGCAGACGCCCTCTCCCGCCTCCCTGTGGAAGATGTGGCCGAAGAGGGTGGAGAGGTTGCCGAAGAACTGGAAGCTCTGCTCTTCCAGGCCGAGAGGAGAACCATGGTCTATTCAGAACCTCTGTTGGTTGCCGCCAATCAAACCGATACCGCCCCCACCTTTGGGACGCCTGAGGTAGACTGGGTTGAAGTTCAACAGAAGAGCCCGGTGATTCAAGACCTCTCCCGCCTCCTTCAACGACGCTGTGGCCTGACTAAAGAACAGAGACAGGCAGCAGACCCTGAACTGGTGAAGCTACTAAGACACCGAGGCCGGCTGCAGAAACGGCAGGGCCTACTTGTACGAGTTAGTCTCCACCCAGGAACTCACCAGACCACCACGCAAGTGATCGTCCCACGGCAACAGGCCATTAGATTACTCAAAGCATACCACGATGCCTCCGGCCACTTCGGTACGCAAAAGACCGAAGCGGTCTTTAGGACCAGATTCTTCTGGATCGGCATGAGGGAAGACATCGAGCAGTGGTGCCAGAAGTGCGTACCTTGTAGTCTCAAAAGACATCCAGAGGCCAGCGAAAAGGATCCCTTACATCCCATCAAGAGCACCTACCCCCTCGAGTTGGTGGCCCTTGACCACATAAAACTGGAACCCAGCTCAAGTGGGCACACTTATGCTTTGACAATGACCGACCATTATACCAAATTCCTGGTGGTGGTACCAGTCCGCGACTTAACAGCCAAGACGACGGCCGAACTCTTCTGGAAGCACTTTGTGAAGCCATACGGGTACCCAGACAGAGTGTTGACCGACCAAGGGCCCGCCTTCAACTCTCAGCTGTTCCACGAGTTGTGTTCCACCTATGGCTGCAAGAAGGTCCAGACTACAGCATACCACCCCCAGGGCAACGGACAGTGCGAGAGGGCCAATAGAACCATCTTAGGTATGCTCCGGAGCCTATCCTCCGAACAACGCACTCGCTGGCCGACCCTACTCCCCGAGCTCACCTACATATACAACAATGTAGAACATTGCTCCACGGGGTTTACCCCTTATTACCTCCTGTTTGGCCGACGGGGAAAGCTGCCAAAGGACCTGGAGCTGTCACCCGGCCTAGACCACCAGCCCCGCTTGCAACAAAGTTGGGTGCAAGAACACCAGCAGAGGATGGAGAACGCTCGGGAGATCGTGGAGAAGAGGATGGAAGCAGCACACGTCAGACAAGAGACCGACTACAACGCCAATGCTCGCCCCACGCCACTCCAGATAGGCGACAGGGTCTGGAAGAGGAAGCACCATCGGTCAAGCAAACTCGATACAATGTGGGAGACCGCCCCATACACCGTGCTTCGCATCCCGGGTGGCGACGTCTACACTTACCAGATCCAACGTAACCTTGGTGGGCCTGTCCTCACCGTATCGAGAAATCAGCTAAAGTTGTGCGTCGAGGGACCCCCAGAAGAAGACGAAGACTCTTCCGACCGAGAACTCATCGAGCCCACGGAACCCATTCCTCTTCATGACCCAATGGAACTGTTGTTATTCATGAGGTCTATCCCCAGACAGCCAGTGCAGACTGTACCGCAAGAAAATCCTGCACGGCCAGTAACTGAAGAACAAGCGGATCCTGCCGATATTCCTGTTGCCCACCGTATGTTGCGAGCCGCCGTCCGGGCTACAGTATACCCGGACGGACGGCAGACGGCAGGCAGAGCAAGGAGGCTGTGGACGCTGCCGGGCAGCGTTCCAAGCCTCGCTCTGGGACAGGGCGTCGGGACGTTGCCAAGCAACGTCCCCGAGCGTCCGCCTGTCAGACGCAAGCGCGCGCCTGACGTCAGTCAGGCGGCGCGAGTTTCAAAATAAATAGCCGGCGTCTGCTGGGCACAGACGCCGGTTATAGACTTAGGTGCCCTGAGTTGTTTGCTCAGTGCCCTGTTCACTCACCCGGTCCCCTAGGCTCCCTAGGTCTTAGAGCTTTCTATCCTGTGTCCCAGTTGTCTTGTCCTCTCTCATTGTCCCTTCAGTGTCCCAGGATTTATTGTCACTCCTCCTGTGTGCCGGTGTTCCTGGTCAGCTTTCCAGTATCCGGCTCATCTGTGTCCGGAGCTCCGGTGTCCTCCTTCTTCCTGGATCCAGCCTCAGTGGGCGCTTACGGTCGGCCCTCATCTTCCATCTCTCGTGGGTCACGTAAGTGCTCCTGTGGAGCCTGGGTCGCTTTCTCTTTAAGTTGGTGGCCCGCCGTGGTCTAGTCCCTCTGTGGGCTCAGCATCCATTGTCCAGCATATTCTCGTGGCCCGCCGTGGCCGTACCCCTCCGTGGGTTCGGTAGTATTCATCCTTCCGGGTCTCTTTATCTGTACCTCCTATTAGGATTCTTTAGGCAGGGAACCTTCCGGTAGGTCTTCTGTGTTTTGAGGAGTCGATCTCCCTGTTGTGCTTCTGCTGGGGACTCCTTCTCTGGCCCATTTGTGTCTGCGACTCGGTCGCTTCCCGGTTTGGCCAGGTGCCGGCAGCCAGGGGCTCATCTCCCAGCTAGGCCCAGTAGTTAGCAGTCCTTTTGAGTACCCTGTGGCGATCGTCTACCCTTTGTCCATCACATAAGACCTAGCTGCATCGGGGTTGGAGCGGGCCTAACTCGCTCCTTCGGACGCGGCGGCCACAGGTGAAGCCTAGCTCTGCAGGGGTTTACCATCTGCCTCAGGGGCTCAACAGAGTTAGAGTAGCTTCCGCTGTGGCCGTCCTAACCGGCGGTCCCGGCTGCGGGCTCACGCCTGACCTCCTGTATTCATCACCAGCTGTAGTACCCTAGGTCCCCGTGGGCATCATAACATTATAACCGGCCAGAATTTGCAGACCATATTAGTCTCTTACTGTGTTTTGTTTTGTGTTGTTTTTTTTTTTATTTATTATGAGTACTCCCCAGACCTTCTCGGATCAGCTCCAAGGGCTTACTCAGATGGTGCGAGAATTGTCATTAAAAGTAACAGCTCAAGAGCAAAGAATGCGGCCCCCAGAGACAGGAGGTTCAGACCCTAAGATGAACCTTCCAGATCGATTTTCGGGGGATCGCAAAACCTTTTTCAATTTCCGTGAGAGCTGTAAGCTGTATTTTCGGCTCAAGCCACGTTCATTCTCTTCCGAGGCCCAACGCATCGGTCTTGTTATTTCTCTACTGCAAGGTGACCCTCAAACCTGGGCCTTCGGATTACCATCAGACAGCCCAGCCTTGACCTCGTTGGACAATTTCTTCAGCTCCTTGGGGTTATTATATGATGATCCTGATCGAGAAGCCTCAGCGGAGACTCATCTTAGAGCCCTCAAGCAAGGGAGGGATCCAGCTGAGTCCTACTGTACTGAGTTCCGTCGATGGGCAAACGATTGCGGCTGGAATGACCCAGCCTTACGCAGCCAATTTCGCTGTGGTCTGGCTGACGAGATAAAGGATTGTCTTATTCAATATCCAGCTCCTAAAACGCTGGATAAATTAATGGAGCTAGCCATTAAAATCGACCGTCGCCTTCGTGAGCGGAGGTCAGAACAGGGCGCTCTCACTCGAATTGTTCCCTACGTGCCGATGACCTCTGAGGAAAGTGAGGAGCCAATGCAGATTGGGGCAACCCGCATTTCCCACGAGGAAAGGGCTCGCCGACTGAGCTCAGGCCTCTGCTTATACTGCGGTGGTAAAGGTCACCTTTTGAGAAATTGTCCCAATAGGCCAGTAAAAGGCCGGGCCAAGTGAACAGGGAGAGGGTTCACTTTGGCCTTCAGTTATTTTCCTCTCTAGATTCACTATTAGTACCGGGGTATTTATCTTTCCAGGGGTGTAAGTTTTCAGGGTCTGTTTTTATTGACAGTGGTGCGGCTGGAAACTTCCTGGATGTAACCATCGCCCAGAGCTTGGGAATTCCCCAACTCCCGCTTCCGGTTCCCATCTCCCTACGGGGTTTAGATGGTGGAGTGCTTTCCAATGGGGTGGTCTCATTTCAGACTCCTCCCGTTCTATTAAAGATTGGTATGTTTCACCAGGAAAAGATTACCTTTCTTCTTACATCATGTCCTTCTGTGCCCATCGTTTTGGGCTTCCCCTGGTTGAAGAAGCACAATCCCATCATTGATTGGCATCGGGGGGAGATTGCTCACTGGAGTTCCCATTGTCAGCAACAGTGCTTCCATTCCTCACTCCCAGTAAATTCCATCTCATTAGCAGGGGTTCCCGTTCCGTACCAGGATTTTAGTGACGTCTTTTCCAAAGGCAAGGCCGATAGTCTGCCTCCTCATCGGCCATATGACTGTGCCATCCAATTGATCCCCAATGCCCCTTTTCCGAAATGCAGGCTGTACGCCTTGTCTGGTCCTGAAACTAAGGCAATGGATGAATACATCCAAGAAAGTTTGGCAAAGGGTTTCATTCGACCCTCAAAATCTCCTCTCAGTGCCGGTTTCTTTTTTGTGTCAAAAAAAGATGGTTCGTTGAGGCCTTGCATAGATTTCCGGTCCCTCAACAAAATTACGGTAAAAAACACTTATCCCCTTCCATTGATTACTGTTCTGTTTGACCAGCTACGATCCGCTACTATTTTTTCTAAAATAGATTTGAGAGGGGCCTATAACCTGATTAGAATCAGGGAAGGGGACGAATGGAAGACGGCGTTCAGTACTCAGACGGGGCACTACGAGTACCTTGTCATGCCATTCGGTCTCTCCAATGCCCCAGCCGTCTTTCAGGATTTTATAAACGATGTTCTTCGAGAATTCCTGGGCAAATTTGTAGTGGTCTATTTAGACGATATTTTAATTTTTTCCCGAGACTTGGACTCACATAGAGCACAAGTGCGCCAGGTATTACAGAAGCTGAGGGAGAACCAGTTGTTCGCTAAATTAGAAAAATGCGAATTCGAGGTGACCCAAGTATCTTTCCTTGGCTATATTATTTCTTCTCGGGGATTCCAAATGGATCCTAAGAAATTACAGGCCATTCTTGACTGGGTCCGGCCCACTAATTTAAAGGCAGTCCAGCGGTTTCTTGGCTTCGCCAATTACTATAGACGCTTTATTCATTCTTTTTCATCTATTGTGGCACCCTTGGTGGCCCTAACCAAGAAAGGGGCGGATCCATCAGTGTGGAGTCCGCAGGTGGAGCAAGCCTTTAAGACTCTGAAACAAGCCTTTATTTCAGCGCCCATTCTTAAACATCCCAATCCCGAGCTGCCTTTTGTCGTGGAGGTTGACGCCTCGGAAGTAGGGGCCGGGGCGGTTCTCTCTCAGAGAGATACTGAGTCTTTACAATTCCACCCCTGTGCCTACATGTCCCGAAAATTTTCTCAAGCAGAGTCCAATTATGACGTAGGCAACAGGGAATTACTTGCCATAAAATGGGCCTTTGACGAGTGGCGACAATGGCTAGAAGGTGCAGCTCATCAGATTCTTGTTTTAACGGATCATAAGAATCTACAGTACATCGAGTCAGCCAAAAGACTAAACGCTCGCCAGGCTCGGTGGGCTCTTTTCTTTATGAGATTCAATTTTATTATTTCGTATAGACCTGGATCAAAAAACATCAGAGCTGACGCCCTTTCTAGATGTTTTCTACCTCAACAGGAGAGTAGAGTCAAGTTGGGGCCCATCGTTCCCACGTCCTGTATTCAT
This sequence comes from Crinia signifera, assembly GCF_055691185.1. NCBI lineage: Eukaryota > Metazoa > Chordata > Amphibia > Anura > Myobatrachidae > Crinia > Crinia signifera. The sequence goes on from NC_139226.1 coordinate 58,324,897, forward strand.
GCTGGAGTGAGTCAAACCTTGGAGGGTCTCCTCCGTCAAGCACAGGGACAAGCTCCAGCCCAAACACCAGAGAACAGATTGTTTGTTCCTCCGTTACTAAGACGCAGGGTTCTGGCAGAATGTCATGACTCCAAAATTGCTGGCCATCCAGGAGTATATAAAACGCTCGCTCTCCTCTCTCGTGTGGTCTGGTGGCCAGGGATGGCCAAGGATAATAAAGACTTTGTATTGTCTTGTCCGGACTGTGCCCGTCATAAAGTTCCTCGCGCCCGACCATTAGGAGAATTGTTGCCTCTCTCTGTTCCCAGCAGGCCTTGGTCTCATTTGGCCATGGATTTTATTGTTGGTCTTCCGATCTCGTCCCAGTGTCAGGTCATCTGGGTCGTGATCGATAGATTCTCCAAAATGGCACACTTTGTGGCCTTAAAACAGTTACCGTCGGCCAAGGAACTGTCCACTTTGTTTCTTCAGCACATTTTTCGGTTGCATGGATTGCCCAGTGATATAGTGTCCGACCGTGGGCCACAATTCGTGGCACAGTTCTGGAGACTGTTTTGTGCAGCCCTGAAAGTTAAGACCAGTCTCACCTCTGCATTCCATCCACAGGCCAATGGGCAAACGGAACGTCTCAATCAGTCTCTGAAACAATATCTTAGAGTCTTTGTTTCCAAAATGCAAAATGATTGGGTCAGCTTCCTGCCGTTAGCTGAATTTGCGTATAATAACGCACATCATTCAGCATCCAAAGCCTCGCCCTTTTTTACGGTCTATGGATTTCATCCTCGGGCTAACTCTTTGGGACCTGATGCCCCCGGTCCACCCTCTTCAGCAGCCTCTCGACTCAGAGTTATTTGGAGAAAGGTCCATCTGGCCCTTAAAGAAGCCTCGTTTAGAGAAAAGGTATTTTCTGACAAATCCAGACGTCCTTGCTGTTTCAAAGTTGGTGACTGGGTGTGGTTATCCTCCCGTAATATTAAGCTTCACCAACCATCGGCGAGACTGGGGCCTCGGTTTATTGGCCCTTACCAGATTGTCAGGAGGGTTAATCCGGTAGCGTTCCGTCTGGCTCTACCTAAGTCCCTCAGAATTTCTAGTACCTTCCACGCTTCGCTCCTCAAGCCAGTGGTCTTTTCACAAAGATTTCCGCGCAGGCTAAGGAAGGGCTCCGCCCCAGTAATGGTGCAAGGCCAACAAGAATTCTGTGTTGAGAAAATCCTGGATTCCAGACTTGTAAAGGGTTCTTTGCAATTTCTTGTACATTGGAGGGGGTTCGGTCCCGAGGAGAGGTCTTGGGTTTCGGATAGAGACTTACATTCGCCCAACTTAAGAAGGTCTTTTTTCCGACAATTTCCCAATAAGCCCGGTGGAAAAGGGTTGTTAACCCTTCCTCAAGGGGGGGGTACTGTTGCGAGCCGCCGTCCGGGCTACAGTATACCCGGACGGACGGCAGACGGCAGGCAGAGCAAGGAGGCTTTGGACGCTGCCGGGCAGCGTTCCAAGCCTCGCTCTGGGACAGGGCGTCGGGACGTTGCCAAGCAACGTCCCCGAGCGTCCGCCTGTCAGACGCAAGCGTCGAGGGACCCCCAGAAGAAGACGAAGACTCTTCCGACCGAGAACTCATCGAGCCCACGGAACCCATTCCTCTTCATGACCCAATGGAACTGTTGTTATTCATGAGGTCTATCCCCAGACAGCCAGTGCAGACTGTACCGCAAGAAAATCCTGCACGGCCAGTAACTGAAGAACAAGCGGATCCTGCCGATATTCCTGTTGCCCACCGTATGTTGCGAGCCGCCGTCCGGGCTACAGTATACCCGGACGGACGGCAGACGGCAGGCAGAGCAAGGAGGCTGTGGACGCTGCCGGGCAGCGTTCCAAGCCTCGCTCTGGGACAGGGCGTCGGGACGTTGCCAAGCAACGTCCCCGAGCGTCCGCCTGTCAGACGCAAGCGCGCGCCTGACGTCAGTCAGGCGGCGCGAGTTTCAAAATAAATAGCCGGCGTCTGCTGGGCACAGACGCCGGTTATAGACTTAGGTGCCCTGAGTTGTTTGCTCAGTGCCCTGTTCACTCACCCAGTCCCCTAGGCTCCCTAGGTCTTGGAGCTTTCTATCCTGTGTCCCAGTTGTCTTGTCCTCTCTCATTGTCCCTTCAGTGTCCCAGGATTTATTGTCACTCCTCCTGTGTGCCGGTGTTCCTGGTCAGCTTTCCAGTATCCGGCTCATCTGTGTCCGGAGCTCCGGTGTCCTCCTTCTTCCTGGATCCAGCCTCAGTGGGCGCTTACGGTCGGCCCTCATCTTCCATCTCTCGTGGGTCACGTAAGTTCTCCTGTGGAGCCTGGGTCGCTTTCTCTTTAAGTCGGTGGCCCGCCGTGGTCTAGTCCCTCCGTGGGCTCAGCATCCATTGTCCAGCATATTCTCGTGGCCCGCCGTGGCCGTACCCCTCCGTGGGTTCGGTAGTATTCATCCTTCCGGGTCTCTTTATCTGTACCTCCTATTAGGATTCTTTAGGCAGGGAACCTTCCGGTAGGTCTTCTGTGTTTTGAGGAGTCGATCTCCCTGTTGTGCTTCTGCTGGGGACTCCTTCTCTGGCCCATTTGTGTCTGCGACTCGGTCGCTTCCCGGTTTGGCCAGGTGCCGGCAGCCAGGGGCTCATCTCCCAGCTAGGCCCAGTAGTTAGCAGTCCTTTTGAGTACCCTGTGGCGATCGTCTACCCTTTGTCCATCACATAAGACCTAGCTGCATCGGGGTTGGAGTGGGCCTAACTCGCTCCTTCGGACGCGGCGGCCACAGGTGAAGCCTAGCTCTGCAGGGGTTTACCATCTGCCTCAGGGGCTCAACAGAGTTAGAGTAGCTTCCGCTGTGGCCGTCCTAACCGGCGGTCCCGGCTGCGGGCTCACGCCTGACCTCCTGTATTCATCACCAGCTGTAGTACCCTAGGTCCCCGTGGGCATCATAACACCGTACTCCTGTCAGAAGATTTGAGCGGTGCACAAGAGGGGTATTACCACTCCGCTACAGAATGTAAACAGTACTGTACTACCAAATTCTGTGTAAATAATGTATATAAAAGTGCATACAGTGTTAAGTTTTATCTGACCTTTGCTGGTTGCCGTGGCCCCTTTTGAAAGGACATTTCAGGGCCTTACCTTGAATTTATGTTCAGGACTTTTGCTAATCTTTAAATTGATACCAGAGGACTGGCATCGTTCTAGCAGGGGGACATGTGACACCCCAGAAGACTGCATACCTATTTGTTTAACCCAACACCCACATTGGTGGCCAGAGTCACCTAACTTATGCTGACACCCCAGGGGGTTGCTAGGCAACCGCCCTGCAATCTATGTGCGGAGTGCTGGGAATGTAGGAGTAGGACTTTGGGACCCTGCGGCTGCCCGAGGTGCACAGACCCAGCCTGGGGAAAAAGGGTGCCCTGTGATTGGTGCCCAGAGAGGAGCGCGAAACTGAGAAGGAGGAGTGACAGTGTGGCGCGAAGGAGGGACTGCGGGGAGACGCCATTACCAGCGAGTGAGGCAGTGTGTCCCTCAGCAGCGTCTTCCAGATCTACCGCCGGGAGAAGGACAGCGCAGAATCAACGCAGCGCAGAGACGTCCTGCGGCGTCATCACCCGACGCCCCAGCATCCCGAGGACAGAAGAGCGGGGCGACGGGGACGGAGAGAGAGCCCAGCAGCCGTCATTCAAGTCCAGCGAGCCGACCGCCATACAGCAGCCGCAGGACAGCGTGCGGCTGAAGACCCAGCGTGAGGAAGCCAGCTACCACAGATGGCAGCGACCTGACACCCGCCTGACCAGCGGTTGGGGGAGCAGAGGAGAAGACTGACTGCAGCCAGCCGCCCAGTGCCCAGCAGAGGAGCGTCAGGCGATCGCGACCGGCAGGAGCTGGCAACTGGTGGGGTTACTCAGGTACTTACAGCCCCTTGGTCTCGGCCTGCCATGCCCACTACAGAAGTGTCCCACTAAGCCCCTGCCCTTCTCCACACTGTAAAGGGACTGTACCCCGCAGCAAGAAGGGTCTGTTTACTCACATTACAGCACCCCATACGCCCAAGAGACTCCCCTGTGTTGGCATCTGGTTAATCTCCCACCTGGACTTACACTGACCAGAGTGCCCCAGTGACCGCACTAATTGCCCACCACAGCCACCGTCAGCCCCTGCGCTGTGAGACCAGGAATCTACGATATACAGAGTGCAGCCATTTCTTACCACTGAAACAATAGCGCCATCTTGTGGCGTAAACTTGGTAGTGCCACTACTTTTTTGAACTACACAAAAAAGCACAGTTTTCCCCTTTTTCTTCGGGACATTGTTCAACCCAACGTTCGCCCATCCGGCCGTGAGGGACTGTTCTAGGTTTCACGAATGCCGCACAGCAAAGAATAGAGGCCTTCAGTGACTGTAAACCCTCGTGCACAGGTCTGTCTTAGAGGCAGTAGGTTATGTTAGAAATCTGGGTACCCAGTAAGCGTAAGATTGTTTAGAGTACTATTGTGTGACACTGTCTTACACTGTGAAGTCATTGAGCTAATAATTCTGTGTGTCTCTATGTGGTTGCTCAAATCGCTTTGTATTGTTACCATTGATTCTGTTGTGTTTAGCCTATTTGCATTGTGTTGCATTATAGAGTGAAGGGTATTGTGGTAGGCCTGCCGGCTACCGTGTTGAAGTTATTAATTGCACTATTAATAAACACCCTTGAACCGCTACTCTAGCCTCATTCCTGTCTCAGCGGGTCTCAAGCAAGAAGGACACGCCGTGGTCGAGCTCCTGAGGACAAGAGAAAGGTAAAGGGTTACTGGCCGTCTTTTCCGGTGCACCACATCTAACTTTGGCGTCCACGAACAGGAGACCGGAAAATGTCGGAAGACGGTACCCCAATACCATCACCCCGCAGACGTCTCCCACCACTACCGGAAGACAAAGAACCGCCAAAGGCAGCGGTGGCACAGATCACGATGCCCTACTACTTCGGGGCCACGTGGCTCCTCACATTCTCGGGAGATACGCGGACGAAAGGCACAAGCACTTTCAAGGCATTCAAGGACCGCATGAACTCGACGTTCACCCTATACCAACTAAACGAGGAACAAAGCAAGGAAATACTGCTTGCACAGCTGAGAGGGTCTGCCCTGAGAGAAGTAAAGTCATGGTCGAAAAGCGACAAGGAGACGGCGGACAAGATCTTGAAAAAACTGGCAAAGATCTTCGATGCCAAAACCGTGCCAATGCTGAAGAGCAGGTTATATGCCAGGAAGCAGAAACAAGGAGAATCACTGCGTGATTTCGCACTGGCATTACACGAGGCCATGAAGGCAGTCCAAGCCGCAGACCCAAGAGAAGTGCAACTGGCGGACGAAATGCTGATAGACCTCTTTGTAGAAGGGGCGAGAGAAGAGACCACCCGCGCCCAGCTCCGAATGATAAAGCGACAAGAACAAGGCTGCACCTTCGAGGAACTCAAAGAATCAGCACTACAGGTGTTGGAAAAAATCCAGAATGAAGAGCCGGAAGAAGGAGCTACGGCGGGAGAAGAAGAGGCGGAGGACCACTGGGAAGCCAGACACCAGGGACCTGGTAGTGCGAAGAAGAGAACAGTACTTCAAGAAGCGCAATCGCCGGCAGGCCCAGATCCATTGTCCGCTATAAATAGCAAGCTCACAGAATTGACTCTAAACATGGCCAGAATGGGGCAAAGGCTGGAGCAGAGCGAAGCTAGACAAAATGAGTGGCGCCCGCGAAGAGAAAGAGGAGGAGGAAGACCGCGGTGGAGTACGCCCAGAGAATCAGGAAGACGATCGACCGACCGGTTCGACGAAGAAGGCAGACCAATCTGCCGGAGATGTAACCAAAGCGGCCACGTTAAAAGAAACTGCCCTCAGGGCGATTTAAACGGGGAAACCCCGAGGAGGAGGACCGACCCTCGGGAGGAGACCCGCTACTAGGTCCCCCGAAAGAAGACTGGTGGCCTCGCTTCGTAGGGAAGTGCCCCCACATCAGTGTAGAGATCGATGGGGTGACAATGGAGGCGCTACTGGACACTGGCTCTCAAGTTTCAACCATCAAGCTGGAGGAATTTGACCGCCACTGGCCTAGAGAGAACATTGTCGCACCCCCCACCACGTGGCTCCACCTGTTGGCAAGTAATGGTCAACCCATCGACTATCAAGGCTACTGGGAGACAGATGTCAAGATAGGCAAAACCACCCTACAGAGACAAGGCTGCCTAGTCACGACCGCCCATTGTGGACATCTGCCCCCGATGATCCTGGGGATGAATATCCTCAAACACTGTCCAGAAGAGATGGTCGAGGCCCTGAAGAAAGGGATGAGGACAGCTGGCCCTAGAGAGAAAAAGACGATGCAGCGGACGATGCGGGTTCTGGAAGGACAACGGAGGTTCACGGATGACGAGGCGAAGTCGGCAAAGCTCGAGTCGCAGACCGACGACCGATCCTGCTCCTGCCTAATTCGGAACACATCATCTGGTGTAAGGCCAGGATTGGCCCAGGAGGAGGAGCATACGATGCCATCCTGGAACCTTATGAACATGACGGCCACCCACCATTTGCTGTGGCCAGAACGTTGGCTCGAGTCCAGGACGGTAGGGTACCGGTCCAAATTGTCAATCCTCACAATTACCCGATCAAGCTCCATCAACATTGCCCAGTCACCCGAATCTTCCAGGTCGACTTCCAGGACGTGGTTGGGCATAACGTGACCTCCGTGACGGACGGCGAGGGAAACGAGGAGAGCCCACCAGAGGGGTGTGGTGAGAAAGTGTGGTGGGAAGACATCAAAATAGGAGGCCCCGACACCACCGACCCAGAACGCCAAGGCGTCCTCGAGATCGTCAGGAGGAATGCGGTGGCGTTTAGCCAAAGCCCGTCCGATTTTGGAAGAGCGAAGGATGTGTGCCACTACATCTCGACAGGGACCAACCCTCCCATCAAGGAGAGACATCGGCCTATCCCTCCCGCAATGTACCAGCCGGTGAGGAAGATGATTGACGAGATGAGGGAAGCGGGAGTCGTACGAGAAAGCCATAGCCCGTGGGCCTCTCCGATAGTCATCGTGAAAAAGAAAGACGGCAGTCTGCGGTTTTGCGTTGACTATCGCAAGCTCAACGCGGTGACTCACAAAGACGCCTATCCACTGCCCCGCATAGAGGAGTCGCTGACGGCGTTGAAGACCGCGGCCTTCTTCTCCACGTTGGACCTTATGAGTGGGTACTGGCAGGTCCCGATGGCCCCCGAAGACATGCAGAAGACCGCGTTCACGACGCCGATGGGACTCTTCGAATTCGAAAGGATGCCTTTCGGATTGTGCAATGCGCCCGCCACGTTCCAACGGCTGATGGAGCATTGTCTGGGCCACCACAACTTCGAAATGATATTGTTGTACCTAGACGATGTTATCATATTCTCAAGGACCTACGAAGAGCATCTCCAGCACCTAGAAGAGGTATTCCGGCTGCTAGCCAAGTCTGGGTTGAAGCTAAAACCCGCAAAGTGTCACCACCTCAAGCCTGAAGTAGCCTACCTGGGGCATATCGTCGGTGCACGGGGCGTGAGACCAGACCCCGATAAGATTCAGGTCGTCCGAGACTGGCCAGTGCCCCGCTCGGTGCGGGAGGTGAGGAGCTTCCTCGGCTTCGCCGGCTACTACCGCCGATTCGTAGAGGGCTTCGCCGGCATCTCCGCTCCACTCCACGAACTGCTGAAAGGGAAAGTCTGGGCAAGAGAGAAAGGGGTCTGCCCCGGTCGATTGGGGGCCCGAGCAACAGCAGGCATTCAAGCAGTTAAAAGTCTCTTTGACGAATACCCCTTTGTTGGCTTATCCTGACTACGAGAGGCCTTTTCAAGTATACACAGATGCGAGCCACAGAGGACTGGGAGCGGTCCTGTCCCAGATACAGGACGGAAAAGAAAGGGTGATCGCGTATGCCAGCAGGGGACTCCGCAAGACCGAGCGCAACTGCGAGAATTACAGCACCTTCAGACTCGAGTTGCTTGCCCTGATCTGGGCCGTCACTGAAAAGTTTAAGAATTACCTCGCCGCGACACCCTTCGTCATCATGACGGACAATAACCCTCTGGCCCATCTGACCACCGCTCAGCTAGGGGCCATGGAGCAACGCTGGGTCTCACGCCTCGCCAATTTTCGATATACAGTGTCCTACAGAAGTGGCAAAGAGAACGGGAACGCAGACGCCCTCTCCCGCCTCCCTGTGGAAGATGTGGCCGAAGAGGGTGGAGAGGTTGCCGAAGAACTGGAAGCTCTGCTCTTCCAGGCCGAGAGGAGAACCATGGTCTATTCAGAACCTCTGTTGGTTGCCGCCAATCAAACCGATACCGCCCCCACCTTTGGGACGCCTGAGGTAGACTGGGTTGAAGTTCAACAGAAGAGCCCGGTGATTCAAGACCTCTCCCGCCTCCTTCAACGACGCTGTGGCCTGACTAAAGAACAGAGACAGGCAGCAGACCCTGAACTGGTGAAGCTACTAAGACACCGAGGCCGGCTGCAGAAACGGCAGGGCCTACTTGTACGAGTTAGTCTCCACCCAGGAACTCACCAGACCACCACGCAAGTGATCGTCCCACGGCAACAGGCCATTAGATTACTCAAAGCATACCACGATGCCTCCGGCCACTTCGGTACGCAAAAGACCGAAGCGGTCTTTAGGACCAGATTCTTCTGGATCGGCATGAGGGAAGACATCGAGCAGTGGTGCCAGAAGTGCGTACCTTGTAGTCTCAAAAGACATCCAGAGGCCAGCGAAAAGGATCCCTTACATCCCATCAAGAGCACCTACCCCCTCGAGTTGGTGGCCCTTGACCACATAAAACTGGAACCCAGCTCAAGTGGGCACACTTATGCTTTGACAATGACCGACCATTATACCAAATTCCTGGTGGTGGTACCAGTCCGCGACTTAACAGCCAAGACGACGGCCGAACTCTTCTGGAAGCACTTTGTGAAGCCATACGGGTACCCAGACAGAGTGTTGACCGACCAAGGGCCCGCCTTCAACTCTCAGCTGTTCCACGAGTTGTGTTCCACCTATGGCTGCAAGAAGGTCCAGACTACAGCATACCACCCCCAGGGCAACGGACAGTGCGAGAGGGCCAATAGAACCATCTTAGGTATGCTCCGGAGCCTATCCTCCGAACAACGCACTCGCTGGCCGACCCTACTCCCCGAGCTCACCTACATATACAACAATGTAGAACATTGCTCCACGGGGTTTACCCCTTATTACCTCCTGTTTGGCCGACGGGGAAAGCTGCCAAAGGACCTGGAGCTGTCACCCGGCCTAGACCACCAGCCCCGCTTGTAACAAAGTTGGGTGCAAGAACACCAGCAGAGGATGGAGAACGCTCGGGAGATCGTGGAGAAGAGGATGGAAGCAGCACACGTCAGACAAGAGACCGACTACAACGCCAATGCTCGCCCCACGCCACTCCAGATAGGCGACAGGGTCTGGAAGAGGAAGCACCATCGGTCAAGCAAACTCGATACAATGTGGGAGACCGCCCCATACACCGTGCTTCGCATCCCGGGTGGCGACGTCTACACTTACCAGATCCAACGTAACCTTGGTGGGCCTGTCCTCACCGTATCGAGAAATCAGCTAAAGTTGTGCGTCGAGGGACCCCCAGAAGAAGACGAAGACTCTTCCGACCGAGAACTCATCGAGCCCACGGAACCCATTCCTCTTCATGACCCAATGGAACTGTTGTTATTCATGAGGTCTATCCCCAGACAGCCAGTGCAGACTGTACCGCAAGAAAATCCTGCACGGCCAGTAACTGAAGAACAAGCGGATCCTGCCGATATTCCTGTTGCCCACCGTATGTTGCGAGCCGCCGTCCGGGCTACAGTATACCCGGACGGACGGCAGACGGCAGGCAGAGCAAGGAGGCTGTGGACGCTGCCGGGCAGCGTTCCAAGCCTCGCTCTGGGACAGGGCGTCGGGACGTTGCCAAGCAACGTCCCCGAGCGTCCGCCTGTCAGACGCAAGCGTCGAGGGACCCCCAGAAGAAGACGAAGACTCTTCCGACCGAGAACTCATCGAGCCCACGGAACCCATTCCTCTTCATGACCCAATGGAACTGTTGTTATTCATGAGGTCTATCCCCAGACAGCCAGTGCAGACTGTACCGCAAGAAAATCCTGCACGGCCAGTAACTGAAGAACAAGCGGATCCTGCCGATATTCCTGTTGCCCACCGTATGTTGCGAGCCGCCGTCCGGGCTACAGTATACCCGGACGGACGGCAGACGGCAGGCAGAGCAAGGAGGCTGTGGACGCTGCCGGGCAGCGTTCCAAGCCTCGCTCTGGGACAGGGCGTCGGGACGTTGCCAAGCAACGTCCCCGAGCGTCCGCCTGTCAGACGCAAGCGCGCGCCTGACGTCAGTCAGGCAGCGCGAGTTTCAAAATAAATAGCCGGCGTCTGCTGGGCACAGACGCCGGTTATAGACTTAGGTGCCCTGAGTTGTTTGCTCAGTGCCCTGTTCACTCACCCGGTCCCCTAGGCTCCCTAGGTCTTAGAGCTTTCTATCCTGTGTCCCAGTTGTCTTGTCCTCTCTCATTGTCCCTTCAGTGTCCCAGGATTTATTGTCACTCCTCCTGTGTGCCGGTGTTCCTGGTCAGCTTTCCAGTATCCGGCTCATCTGTGTCCGGAGCTCCGGTGTCCTCCTTCTTCCTGGATCCAGCCTCAGTGGGCGCTTACGGTCGGCCCTCATCTTCCATCTCTCGTGGGTCACGTAAGTGCTCCTGTGGAGCCTGGGTCGCTTTCTCTTTAAGTTGGTGGCCCGCCGTGGTCTAGTCCCTCTGTGGGCTCAGCATCCATTGTCCAGCATATTCTCGTGGCCCGCCGTGGCCGTACCCCTCCGTGGGTTCGGTAGTATTCATCCTTCCGGGTCTCTTTATCTGTACCTCCTATTAGGATTCTTTAGGCAGGGAACCTTCCGGTAGGTCTTCTGTGTTTTGAGGAGTCGATCTCCCTGTTGTGCTTCTGCTGGGGACTCCTTCTCTGGCCCATTTGTGTCTGCGACTCGGTCGCTTCCCGGTTTGGCCAGGTGCCGGCAGCCAGGGGCTCATCTCCCAGCTAGGCCCAGTAGTTAGCAGTCCTTTTGAGTACCCTGTGGCGATCGTCTACCCTTTGTCCATCACATAAGACCTAGCTGCATCGGGGTTGGAGCGGGCCTAACTCGCTCCTTCGGACGCGGCGGCCACAGGTGAAGCCTAGCTCTGCAGGGGTTTACCATCTGCCTCAGGGGCTCAACAGAGTTAGAGTAGCTTCCGCTGTGGCCGTCCTAACCCGCGGTCCCGGCTGCGGGCTCACGCCTGACCTCCTGTATTCATCACCAGCTGTAGTACCCTAGGTCCCCGTGGGCATCATAACATTATAACCGGCCAGAATTTGCAGACCATATTAGTCTCTTACTGTGTTTTGTTTTGTGTTGTTTTTTTTTTTATTTATTATGAGTACTCCCCAGACCTTCTCGGATCAGCTCCAAGGGCTTACTCAGATGGTGCGAGAATTGTCATTAAAAGTAACAGCTCAAGAGCAAAGAATGCGGCCCCCAGAGACAGGAGGTTCAGACCCTAAGATGAACCTTCCAGATCGATTTTCGGGGGATCGCAAAACCTTTTTCAATTTCCGTGAGAGCTGTAAGCTGTATTTTCGGCTCAAGCCACGTTCATTCTCTTCCGAGGCCCAACGCATCGGTCTTGTTATTTCTCTACTGCAAGGTGACCCTCAAACCTGGGCCTTCGGATTACCATCAGACAGCCCAGCCTTGACCTCGTTGGACAATTTCTTCAGCTCCTTGGGGTTATTATATGATGATCCTGATCGAGAAGCCTCAGCGGAGACTCATCTTAGAGCCCTCAAGCAAGGGAGGGATCCAGCTGAGTCCTACTGTACTGAGTTCCGTCGATGGGCAAACGATTGCGGCTGGAATGACCCAGCCTTACGCAGCCAATTTCGCTGTGGTCTGGCTGACGAGATAAAGGATTGTCTTATTCAATATCCAGCTCCTAAAACGCTGGATAAATTAATGGAGCTAGCCATTAAAATCGACCGTCGCCTTCGTGAGCGGAGGTCAGAACACGGCGCTCTCACTCGAATTGTTCCCTACGTGCCGATGACCTCTGAGGAAAGTGAGGAGCCAATGCAGATTGGGGCAACCCGCATTTCCCACGAGGAAAGGGCTCGCCGACTGAGCTCAGGCCTCTGCTTATACTGCGGTGGTAAAGGTCACCTTTTGAGAAATTGTCCCAATAGGCCAGTAAAAGGCCGGGCCAAGTGAACAGGGAGAGGGTTCACTTTGGCCTTCAGTTATTTTCCTCTCTAGATTCACTATTAGTACCGGGGTATTTATCTTTCCAGGGGTGTAAGTTTTCAGGGTCTGTTTTTATTGACAGTGGTGCGGCTGGAAACTTCCTGGATGTAACCATCGCCCAGAGCTTGGGAATTCCCCAACTCCCGCTTCCGGTTCCCATCTCCCTACGGGGTTTAGATGGTGGAGTGCTTTCCAATGGGGTGGTCTCATTTCAGACTCCTCCCGTTCTATTAAAGATTGGTATGTTTCACCAGGAAAAGATTACCTTTCTTCTTACATCATGTCCTTCTGTGCCCATCGTTTTGGGCTTCCCCTGGTTGAAGAAGCACAATCCCATCATTGATTGGCATCGGGGGGAGATTGCTCACTGGAGTTCCCATTGTCAGCAACAGTGCTTCCATTCCTCACTCCCAGTAAATTCCATCTCATTAGCAGGGGTTCCCGTTCCGTACCAGGATTTTAGTGACGTCTTTTCCAAAGGCAAGGCCGATAGTCTGCCTCCTCATCGGCCATATGACTGTGCCATCCAATTGATCCCCAATGCCCCTTTTCCGAAATGCAGGCTGTACGCCTTGTCTGGTCCTGAAACTAAGGCAATGGATGAATACATCCAAGAAAGTTTGGCAAAGGGTTTCATTCGACCCTCAAAATCTCCTCTCAGTGCCGGTTTCTTTTTTGTGTCAAAAAAAGATGGTTCGTTGAGGCCTTGCATAGATTTCCGGTCCCTCAACAAAATTACGGTAAAAAACACTTATCCCCTTCCATTGATTACTGTTCTGTTTGACCAGCTACGATCCGCTACTATTTTTTCTAAAATAGATTTGAGAGGGGCCTATAACCTGATTAGAATCAGGGAAGGGGACGAATGGAAGACGGCGTTCAGTACTCAGACGGGGCACTACGAGTACCTTGTCATGCCATTCGGTCTCTCCAATGCCCCAGCCGTCTTTCAGGATTTTATAAACGATGTTCTTCGAGAATTCCTGGGCAAATTTGTAGTGGTCTATTTAGACGATATTTTAATTTTTTCCCGAGACTTGGACTCACATAGAGCACAAGTGCGCCAGGTATTACAGAAGCTGAGGGAGAACCAGTTGTTCGCTAAATTAGAAAAATGCGAATTCGAGGTGACCCAAGTATCTTTCCTTGGCTATATTATTTCTTCTCGGGGATTCCAAATGGATCCTAAGAAATTACAGGCCATTCTTGACTGGGTCCGGCCCACTAATTTAAAGGCAGTCCAGCGGTTTCTTGGCTTCGCCAATTACTATAGACGCTTTATTCATTCTTTTTCATCTATTGTGGCACCCTTGGTGGCCCTAACCAAGAAAGGGGCGGATCCATCAGTGTGGAGTCCGCAGGTGGAGCAAGCCTTTAAGACTCTGAAACAAGCCTTTATTTCAGCGCCCATTCTTAAACATCCCAATCCCGAGCTGCCTTTTGTCGTGGAGGTTGACGCCTCGGAAGTAGGGGCCGGGGCGGTTCTCTCTCAGAGAGATACTGAGTCTTTACAATTCCACCCCTGTGCCTACATGTCCCGAAAATTTTCTCAAGCAGAGTCCAATTATGACGTAGGCAACAGGGAATTACTTGCCATAAAATGGGCCTTTGACGAGTGGCGACAATGGCTAGAAGGTGCAGCTCATCAGATTCTTGTTTTAACGGATCATAAGAATCTACAGTACATCGAGTCAGCCAAAAGACTAAACGCTCGCCAGGCTCGGTGGGCTCTTTTCTTTATGAGATTCAATTTTATTATTTCGTATAGACCTGGATCAAAAAACATCAGAGCTGACGCCCTTTCTAGATGTTTTCTACCTCAACAGGAGAGTAGAGTCAAGTTGGGGCCCATCGTTCCCACGTCCTGTATTCATGCTGGAGTGAGTCAAACCTTGGAGGGTCTCCTCCGTCAAGCACAGGGACAAGCTCCAGCCCAAACACCAGAGAACAGATTGTTTGTTCCTCCGTTACTAAGACGCAGGGTTCTGGCAGAATGTCATGACTCCAAAATTGCTGGCCATCCAGGAGTATATAAAACGCTCGCTCTCCTCTCTCGTGTGGTCTGGTGGCCAGGGATGGCCAAGGATAATAAAGACTTTGTATTGTCTTGTCCGGACTGTGCCCGTCATAAAGTTCCTCGCGCCCGACCATTAGGAGAATTGTTGCCTCTCTCTGTTCCCAGCAGGCCTTGGTCTCATTTGGCCATGGATTTTATTGTTGGTCTTCCGATCTCGTCCCAGTGTCAGGTCATCTGGGTCGTGATCGATAGATTCTCCAAAATGGCACACTTTGTGGCCTTAAAACAGTTACCGTCGGCCAAGGAACTGTCCACTTTGTTTCTTCAGCACATTTTTCGGTTGCATGGATTGCCCAGTGATATAGTGTCCGACCGTGGGCCACAATTCGTGGCACAGTTCTGGAGACTGTTTTGTGCAGCCCTGAAAGTTAAGACCAGTCTCACCTCTGCATTCCATCCACAGGCCAATGGGCAAACGGAACGTCTCAATCAGTCTCTGAAACAATATCTTAGAGTCTTTGTTTCCAAAATGCAAAATGATTGGGTCAGCTTCCTGCCGTTAGCTGAATTTGCGTATAATAACGCACATCATTCAGCATCCAAAGCCTCGCCCTTTTTTACGGTCTATGGATTTCATCCTCGGGCTAACTCTTTGGGACCTGATGCCCCCGGTCCACCCTCTTCAGCAGCCTCTCGACTCAGAGTTATTTGGAGAAAGGTCCATCTGGCCCTTAAAGAAGCCTCGTTTAGAGAAAAGGTATTTTCTGACAAATCCAGACGTCCTTGCCGTTTCAAAGTTGGTGACTGGGTGTGGTTATCCTCCCGTAATATTAAGCTTCACCAACCATCGGCGAGACTGGGGCCTCGGTTTATTGGCCCTTACCAGATTGTCAGGAGGGTTAATCCGGTAGCGTTCCGTCTGGCTCTACCTAAGTCCCTCAGAATTTCTAGTACCTTCCACGCTTCGCTCCTCAAGCCAGTGGTCTTTTCACAAAGATTTCCGCGCAGGCTAAGGAAGGGCTCCGCCCCAGTAATGGTGCAAGGCCAACAAGAATTCTGTGTTGAGAAAATCCTGGATTCCAGACTTGTAAAGGGTTCTTTGCAATTTCTTGTACATTGGAGGGGGTTCGGTCCCGAGGAGAGGTCTTGGGTTTCGGATAGAGACTTACATTCGCCCAACTTAAGAAGGTCTTTTTTCCGACAATTTCCCAATAAGCCCGGTGGAAAAGGGTTGTTAACCCTTCCTCAAGGGGGGGGTACTGTTGCGAGCCGCCGTCCGGGCTACAGTATACCCGGACGGACGGCAGACGGCAGGCAGAGCAAGGAGGCTTTGGACGCTGCCGGGCAGCGTTCCAAGCCTCGCTCTGGGACAGGGCGTCGGGACGTTGCCAAGCAACGTCCCCGAGCGTCCGCCTGTCAGACGCAAGCGTCGAGGGACCCCCAGAAGAAGACGAAGACTCTTCCGACCGAGAACTCATCGAGCCCACGGAACCCATTCCTCTTCATGACCCAATGGAACTGTTGTTATTCATGAGGTCTATCCCCAGACAGCCAGTGCAGACTGTACCGCAAGAAAATCCTGCACGGCCAGTAACTGAAGAACAAGCGGATCCTGCCGATATTCCTGTTGCCCACCGTATGTTGCGAGCCGCCGTCCGGGCTACAGTATACCCGGACGGACGGCAGACGGCAGGCAGAGCAAGGAGGCTGTGGACGCTGCCGGGCAGCGTTCCAAGCCTCGCTCTGGGACAGGGCGTCGGGACGTTGCCAAGCAACGTCCCCGAGCGTCCGCCTGTCAGACGCAAGCGCGCGCCTGACGTCAGTCAGGCGGCGCGAGTTTCAAAATAAATAGCCGGCGTCTGCTGGGCACAGACGCCGGTTATAGACTTAGGTGCCCTGAGTTGTTTGCTCAGTGCCCTGTTCACTCACCCGGTCCCCTAGGCTCCCTAGGTCTTGGAGCTTTCTATCCTGTGTCCCAGTTGTCTTGTCCTCTCTCATTGTCCCTTCAGTGTCCCAGGATTTATTGTCACTCCTCCTGTGTGCCGGTGTTCCTGGTCAGCTTTCCAGTATCCGGCTCATCTGTGTCCGGAGCTCCGGTGTCCTCCTTCTTCCTGGATCCAGCCTCAGTGGGCGCTTACGGTCGGCCCTCATCTTCCATCTCTCGTGGGTCACGTAAGTTCTCCTGTGGAGCCTGGGTCGCTTTCTCTTTAAGTCGGTGGCCCGCCGTGGTCTAGTCCCTCCGTGGGCTCAGCATCCATTGTCCAGCATATTCTCGTGGCCCGCCGTGGCCGTACCCCTCCGTGGGTTCGGTAGTATTCATCCTTCCGGGTCTCTTTATCTGTACCTCCTATTAGGATTCTTTAGGCAGGGAACCTTCCGGTAGGTCTTCTGTGTTTTGAGGAGTCGATCTCCCTGTTGTGCTTCTGCTGGGGACTCCTTCTCTGGCCCATTTGTGTCTGCGACTCGGTCGCTTCCCGGTTTGGCCAGGTGCCGGCAGCCAGGGGCTCATCTCCCAGCTAGGCCCAGTAGTTAGCAGTCCTTTTGAGTACCCTGTGGCGATCGTCTACCCTTTGTCCATCACATAAGACCTAGCTGCATCGGGGTTGGAGTGGGCCTAACTCGCTCCTTCGGACGCGGCGGCCACAGGTGAAGCCTAGCTCTGCAGGGGTTTACCATCTGCCTCAGGGGCTCAACAGAGTTAGAGTAGCTTCCGCTGTGGCCGTCCTAACCGGCGGTCCCGGCTGCGGGCTCACGCCTGACCTCCTGTATTCATCACCAGCTGTAGTACCCTAGGTCCCCGTGGGCATCATAACACCGTACTCCTGTCAGAAGATTTGAGCGGTGCACAAGAGGGGTATTACCACTCCGCTACAGAATGTAAACAGTACTGTACTACCAAATTCTGTGTAAATAATGTATATAAAAGTGCATACAGTGTTAAGTTTTATCTGACCTTTGCTGGTTGCCGTGGCCCCTTTTGAAAGGACATTTCAGGGCCTTACCTTGAATTTATGTTCAGGACTTTTGCTAATCTTTAAATTGATACCAGAGGACTGGCATCGTTCTAGCAGGGGGACATGTGACACCCCAGAAGACTGCATACCTATTTGTTTAACCCAACACCCACATTGGTGGCCAGAGTCACCTAACTTATGCTGACACCCCAGGGGGTTGCTAGGCAACCGCCCTGCAATCTATGTGCGGAGTGCTGGGAATGTAGGAGTAGGACTTTGGGACCCTGCGGCTGCCCGAGGTGCACAGACCCAGCCTGGGGAAAAAGGGTGCCCTGTGATTGGTGCCCAGAGAGGAGCGCGAAACTGAGAAGGAGGAGTGACAGTGTGGCGCGAAGGAGGGACTGCGGGGAGACGCCATTACCAGCGAGTGAGGCAGTGTGTCCCTCAGCAGCGTCTTCCAGATCTACCGCCGGGAGAAGGACAGCGCAGAATCAACGCAGCGCAGAGACGTCCTGCGGCGTCATCACCCGACGCCCCAGCATCCCGAGGACAGAAGAGCGGGGCGACGGGGACGGAGAGAGAGCCCAGCAGCCGTCATTCAAGTCCAGCGAGCCGACCGCCATACAGCAGCCGCAGGACAGCGTGCGGCTGAAGACCCAGCGTGAGGAAGCCAGCTACCACAGATGGTAGCGACCTGACACCCGCGTGACCAGCGGTTGGGGGAGCAGAGGAGAAGACTGACTGCAGCCAGCCGCCCAGTGCCCAGCAGAGGAGCGTCAGGCGATCGCGACCGGCAGGAGCTGGCAACTGGTGGGGTTACTCAGGTACTTACAGCCCCTTGGTCTCGGCCTGCCATGCCCACTACAGAAGTGTCTCACTAAGCCCCTGCCCTTCTCCACACTGTAAAGGGACTGTACCCCGCAGCAAGAAGGGTCTGTTTACTCACATTACAGCACCCCATACGCCCAAGAGACTCCCCTGTGTTGGCATCTGGTTAATCTCCCACCTGGACTTACACTGACCAGAGTGCCCCAGTGACCGCACTAATTGCCCACCACAGCCACCGTCAGCCCCTGCGCTGTGAGACCAGGAATCTACGATATACAGAGTGCAGCCATTTCTTACCACTGAAACAATAGCGCCATCTTGTGGCGTAAACTTGGTAGTGCCACTACTTTTTTGAACTACACAAAAAAGCACAGTTTTCCCCTTTTTCTTCGGGACATTGTTCAACCCAACGTTCGCCCATCCGGCCGTGAGGGACTGTTCTAGGTTTCACGAATGCCGCACAGCAAAGAATAGAGGCCTTCAGTGACTGTAAACCCTCGTGCACAGGTCTGTCTTAGAGGCAGTAGGTTATGTTAGAAATCTGGGTACCCAGTAAGCGTAAGATTGTTTAGAGTACTATTGTGTGACACTGTCTTACACTGTGAAGTCATTGAGCTAATAATTCTGTGTGTCTCTATGTGGTTGCTCAAATCGCTTTGTATTGTTACCATTGATTCTGTTGTGTTTAGCCTATTTGCATTGTGTTGCATTATAGAGTGAAGGGTATTGTGGTAGGCCTGCCGGCTACCGTGTTGAAGTTATTAATTGCACTATTAATAAACACCCTTGAACCGCTACTCTAGCCTCATTCCTGTCTCAGCGGGTCTCAAGCAAGAAGGACACGCCGTGGTCGAGCTCCTGAGGACAAGAGAAAGGTAAAGGGTTACTGGCCGTCTTTTCCGGTGCACCACACATATGCTTATGGGTACTCCTGTTGCTGTATATAAGATATGTACTGCATCTATGTTTGTAATGCATGTTCTTGGAACAAGCCTGACCGACTGAAACGTTGAGCAGGAACCCCAGTGTGGCACTGAGTTTTTTATTAGAGACCCATGGGTGTCGCTGCATATTTACTTCCCACAGTCAGTCAGGTTTAGATGTGGAGAATATGGAGGCCGAGTTAATCTCATGTTTCTCAAACAATTCCTGCACAAATTAGCAGTGTGGCAGGGTGCATTATCCTGCCGGAAGAGGCCACTGCCATCAGGGAATACCATTACCATGGTGCACTTGGTATTGTTTTGGTACAAGTCACAGTTACATCCTCATGAATGGAAGGGCCCAATGTTTCCCAGCAGAATATTGGCAAGCATCCGCTGACTTGCCTTCTTCCCATAGTGCACTTTGGCACCATCTTTTTGCCACGTGAAGGAGGCACTCACACTGGGCTGTCCATTTGTACAAGAAATCATTATTCATATGTGAACAGGGGTCAGCATGGCACTGGGTCTGGTCTGTGGCTACATATCCCCATATGTGTATGGGGAGCTGCCATACACTGTGCTTTCTGACACCTATCTATCATAGCCATTAGCCAGCATTAACTTTTTTCAGCAATTTGTGCTACAGTAGCTCTTCTGGGACTAGGGGTAGATTTATTAAGTGGCGATCAGGGGAATATGCACTATCCCTGTGCGTTATGGCAGGGGATAACGCTTCCCCTGATGTATGACACCTGCGATGTGGGTGTTTAACGGGCGGCGTTACGGGGAGGAGGCTTCAATTTGGTTGCATGCGATGCAATTGGCCCGATTTTTGCAGCCCGATTGCATACAATTAAAATCGGTGGCGCCGTGCTAGGAAACAAGGGTACTTATGTATTATCTGGGCTCCCATGTTAAATGCACCCCATTTTTTCATACCCCTACTATACAACTACGCATGGAGTTGATTTTATATAGTGTGGCGAGCGCAGCGAGCCACCGTGCCCGAAGTGTGGCGAGGGGACGCGGTCTCATAAGAAAAACGGGAGCCCAGATATTACATAAGTACCGAAACAAGTACCCATTATTTTAATGCATCCTACCAGATGTATTATCAGGCGATTTGTGCCTTCCTTCCTTATTCCTCCCCTGTGCATAACGCCATAATTATCTGATGCTGTGGCTTCTCATGGTGTTTTTTTTATTTGACAAAACTTTATTGTTTTATTTGCTGGGCAGCAGGCTTTTACCCAGGGCAGATGGTGTTGACAGGAAGGCGCCTCTTTCCTGTCAGGTATGGCGGCGCTTCCTGGTCTCACTCATCTGCGTCATGCAAATTGTACTGTGCATGCGCCCCTGGGGTTATTCACCAGCATGCAGTGTGGCAGGTTTACCTGCTCATGCCCAGATCAAAAAGCCAGAGACTCACGAGCTAGCCTTCGCTCTTGCCAGTGGTTGTCCTTGACCACTTTTGGCAGGTGCTAACCACAGGTATGGGTCATAGGGTCGACACAACTAATGCCCCTTTCGGACCGCACATATTACCCGATATTTTGCAGTTGTTTTTACCATTTCAAAACGGTAATATGTGCGGTCTGAAAGGACCACAGTGAATTTACTGTTTCCAAAAAAATGGTATTTGGAAATGGTAAAAAGGCAGGGTCCTACCCGTTTCAGACCCATTTTTTTGTAGTCTGACCAGGTCTGAAACGGTATTTAGGACCCAGCCAATAGTGGTCCCGCTCTGTGCATATCTAATAAGCGGAACCCAGTGCAGTGAATATTTAATGAGCGGGTGGGGACCAGCTCATTAAATAAAATATGCACTGCGGACATTAGATATGCACGGAGGTCTGGGGGTCAACGGAGGCATTTCCAAACCCCCCACCACCGGATGGAGGCATTTCCAAAACACCCCCCAGGGTATCAGGCTGATTGTTGGTCAGCCTGATACTCCCTTAACTTGGTGCAAATTACCCAGGTGCCCTCCGGAGCGGATGGATAGGAGCAAAGAAAGAAACAAGTAGCGGCACTCTGGGGATTTTAAAGTGGGTGTATTCAGCAAACAAGCGTACCAACGTTTCGGGGTATATCTTACCCCTTTGTCAAGGTATAGGTGCAATAATACCTTGCACCTAAGGTATTATTGCACCTATACCTTGACAAAGGGGTGAGATATACCCCGAAACGTTGGTACGCTTGTTTGCTGAATACACCCACTTGAAAATCCCCAGAGTGCCGCTACTTGTTTCTTTCTTTGCTCTTATATATATATATATATATATATATATATATATACACACACACACACACACATATATATATATGTGATTCTAATTTCAAGAGAACACTTCTTTTCCAAAGAGCATATAATTTTTATATGTTTTTTTATAATAAATGTGTTATTTTTTAGAAATTTTGGTTGACATTATTTTATTTATAAGCGGAGAGAATGAAATTATTGTATCAATTAAATTGTCTATAGGCGCTGTATAACACTATTGGGGTGTGTATTGGACTGAAGATCCCTCTAGTAGGGGGTCTAGTGTTAGTAGCGACCAATTTTACTTAGCGCAAATATCTAGTGATATTGTATTGATATATATATATATTTATATATATAAATGCGGGGGGGGGGGGGGGGGGGGCTTCCTGCGCTATAGGAATGGAAGCAGCACCTTAGACAAGACCCAGATAATAGTAATGGGAAAACAGGGGGTATCAGCGTGCGCTAAGATACAATGGATGACGATTTAAACATTCAGTATTTAATATAAAATATAAAAAACACAGGTACAAGAATAAAAATGAGCCCTTTTTTTAGGGTATCACAAGTATACAATTGGTGAACATGAATGATTGTTGTTCAATTCAGGAGATCTTGATCACAGTTAACCCAACGCATTTCGTCATAACATGACTTCATCAGGGGCGGATATTGTAATCAGCAATGACCATATGTGTCTTAAATATAATTTGCCGCTCGGTGCTCCAGAGTCTATCCGGTGTAATTTCAGCAATCGTAAAGGAACAAGTGGAATCTATGTATGTCCTATATACAATTTTCAGCGTGATGTCTCAGAAACATTCCAATGTGATTTCAGCAATCATAAAGGTAAGATGATTCCAAAAGAAATGCCAAAATATTGCCAGATATATAGAATTATTAGAGAACTCAGGAAACAGCAACCAGTCAGCAGGGGTTCACCAGTGCAGGGGTTCACCTATATATATATATATATATATATATATATATATATATATATATATATATATATATATATATATATATATATATAAAAACAGAGAAAGAAGGAGCGCACAGCGTGAGCAAAGTTTATATGAAGTATTTACTGTAACTCAATAAAAAAAAGCTCACATACATAGCATAATAAATGTAACCGCGTGAAACACAAACATAATCACCGCTCCTAGAGCACGTCGCAGTGCAGGCACTGGGGACACCAGTCGATCCAACACGATGTTTTGTGCAACGTAGGTACTCTCAGCAGGTAGCGGGGCGGGCACTGGGGACTCCAGTCACACCGTCTAGCGTGTATCAGCAGCGGCGGTCATTTTTAATATTTCTAGAATGTTCAAGAATACGTAGTTTCAAGACCCTCTTTGTTTTACCAATATATTTTTTTCCACATTTACCAATATATGCTAACATGTAAATGTGGAAAAAAATATATTGGTAAAACAAAGAGGGTCTTGAAACTACGTATTCTTGAACATTCTAGAAATATTAAAAATAAGGTTCTATCTCACACTGTTCCTAGACATTTTGCTGCATGCTGCTCTTCAAATGTCGACAATCTCACTTTTAAAGCGATAGAGCATATTACCCTCGATGAAAGGGGGGGTGATATCCTTAAAAAACTTAGTAGGCGAGAAACTTATTGGATATATACCCTTGGTACACTCGCCCCTCATGGTCTTAATGAGGGTGTGGACATCGTACCCTTTCTGCACTAAATAGTGGATCTGTGGTGTTCCTTCCACTGACACCACGTTGTTGTGAGGTTTTCCTCCTTCGTGGTGCCGATGGTCCCGACAGCCAGAATCGGGAGTTCCTGCTAGCTACCACTCTACAGACATTTTACCATATTGGGTTATCTTTTGGACAAGAACGTTACTGGGTTGTGAACCCTAACTGATTATTGACCATCTGGTTAGTCTGTCCTTGCTAACATCTGATTATAAAATCTCGGACCAACCTTCTATTCTAAGGATGTTTCTTCTGCACAATTGTTGATGTACAACTTTTGTGTAATCAAACCCCTGATGAAGTATTTTTTAAGACGAAACGCGTTGGGCTGTTGAAATCATATCCTAAGATGAAATCCAGATGTGAATAATGAAAAATATGTTTTAATAAAATTGTTTTATTATTGAATTTCTATCACATTGTATTTGGATTGGTTATTCACACCACAAATCATAGTGGTGATTTTACATATAGCTGGTGGAGAATATATAGCGCTCTCTACTCTCTCTTCGTCTTTGTCTTTGTTACATCTCCCACTAACAGGGGGGATCTGTAGAGAAGCTGCTTTGTGTACTGGGCGCTCTTGGGGTCACTTTGTGTTATATATATATATATATATATATATATATATCTGGTGCAAACAGATGTCACTCCGGGTCATATATATATATATATATATATATATATATATATATATATATATATATATATATATATATATATAGAAAAGGGATGGAAGGAAGCGCTATATAGTGCAGTATTATTTTGATAAAAAGAAATTTATTCCATACAAGTAAAACTGAGCCAATGATACAGTGCTCGTACCATTGGATTCATCAGTGTGGGCTAAAAATACCACATGGTGTTTAGATAATAAAACCCGGTCACTCGGTCACCGTCTGTCCCTGATGCTGCCTCCTGGTCCCTCTGTCACCTTTACGCTCTCGGCACTTCACGGTACAAGTCAGCGAGTTCCACGCAGCAGGACTTGAGACTTGGTGTGTCAGTTTGCATCAGGTAAGACATGCCAAAACGCATTTCGCCTGTGGCTTCGTCAGTGGGCTGTCCTACCTGATGCTGCCTCGATCTATTTCTACCTTCACAATTAACAGCAGCTGATATATTAACCCCGCTCACTCAGGACACGGCTCAATCTATTTCAAGTGACTAAGGCACATTTAAAATTTAGCCTGTGATAACTTGGACTATTCAGCCACATCAAAATTTATAACATTAAACAACACATATACATATAAACAGACTCACATATACTTAGAAGCGGGATATGCTTTTAGAGTTCATACTAGGTAGCATTGAGGATTGCCCAATGTCAGTGGCCTCTACATTCTGCATCTCCATTCACCCATCTCATGCTGAGATAGAGTGCACCATTCAATTTAGCGATATTTTTGGTCGATTATTTCAATATAAACAGGGGTGTCCCCGCAATACCCTTTCCACATATGAGTGTTAGTATTACTACTGACTTTACCCTATCCTGGGTCAGCGAGGTTTTACATATTTTCACATCATATACACCAGGCGATTTTTCTATATGGTCAAATACACCAATCAGGAACAACAAAAACAGTTTCATACGGCTATACAATTTTTACGTAATCTTACCGCATATGGACATTACACTCCAGGACAGATATTAGATATTCAACCAGACCCCACATATTGTAATTTTTTCTTTTTCTGAAAACTTTTTTACGTATTGGAAATAAAAGGTGTTATCTCACAGTTTTCATTTAACCCATTGGGTATAATTGTGTCCAGAGTTAATATCCAGTGGGTCTCCCTTCTTAGTAGTTGTTTATCTAAGTCCCCGCCTCTCTTATCCGGCAGAACCAATTCTATCCCTTTAAATTTAAGACCACTCGCATCCCCTTCATGGTGTTGTAGGAAATGTCGGGGTACACTATGATTCGTGATTTTATTCTTAATGTTCCTAGTGTGTTCAAATATTCTTATTTTTAGGACACGTTTGGTCTTTCCGATATACATGTATCCACATGGACACGTCAGCTCATATATAACCGATTTACAATTGCAGTTGATGAAATTTTTTATTTTGTATTTATTCCCATTTTTATCCTCGATCTGCTTAGAGCCCTTTTCTCCCAGCGGGCACACTTTACAACTTCCACAAGTATAGAAGCCGACAATGCCACCCAATGGGCATGCCACATTTGTTTTTATGGGCTCCAAGCAGCTCCTTGACACCAGGGATTTTATATTTTTGGCTCTTCTGAAGATCAAATCTGGTTTGTCGGGCAGTTCATTTTTCAATATAGGGTCCAACTGAAGGATATGTCAGTTTTTCTTTATTACATTTCTAATCTATTTTTCAGCATTGTTATAACCTGTGATAAATGGACATACCATTTTTTTATCCTTGTTTTTTGTTTTATAGACTAACAAATCAGATCTTTGCGATTATAGAGCCCTATTTTTTGATGACTCTATTAAAGAGAGTGGGTAGCCTTTCTCAAGGAACCTCTGTTTATATATGTCTGCATGTTCTTCAAACTGTTGCAAATCACTACAATTTCTCCGAAGTCTGGAGAACTGGGAAAATGGTATGTTATTTTTCCAGGCGGGTAGATGACAACTTTATATATAAAGAGACTGGCACTCCGGGGTCTTTGCAAATGGTTGTATTCCAAACAAGTAACAATCACCAACGTCGTTCTCACCCTGCACCTTGACAAAGGGGCTCTGCCCCAAAACGTTGGTGATTGTTACTTGTTTGGAATACAACCATTCTTTTTTCCTATATACTCTACATCAAGATAGGCACCAGGGCAGTTGGCCTATTGGAGTGAGTGCCGGGCCACACAACTATATATATATATATATATATCAAGTACAAACAGATGTCACTCCGGGTCTTGTAGTGAACGAAGTTTACTGGTGTCTACGGCGTTTCGGGCATTGCCCGTCTTCAGGACATGTCCTGCAATGCCCGAAACGCTGTAGACACCAGTAAACTTCGTTCACTACAAGACCCGGAGTGACATCTGTTTGTACCTGATATCTGTGTGGATTTGTTTCCATGTTTGATGGGCACCTGGGCATTTCAAGTCTTGCGACCATGAGGATGGGCAGTGCCGGAATCTACATAATGTATATATATATATATATATACTAGGTGATTCATCGCGCCCTACGGGCGCTCTTCACCCCGTCGTAAGGGGCTGCGCCCCCTTAATTTGTGAACGTTTGTATATGAGAAATATGGTTAGAATTGTATGAAAGATGCCCTGTATTGCAACTTAGGTGTCCGCGAATCGCGGGAGGGGGGGTCGCGGAGGGTGCCGCGAATTGCAGGAGGGGGGGTCGTGGGGGGTGCCGCGAATTGCAGGAGGGGGGGTTGTGGGGGGGTGGATGCTGCGAATCGCGGGAGGGGAGAGATTGCAGAGAATCGCGGGAGGGGGGTCGCGGGGTTTGTTGCCGCAAATCGCGGGAGGGGGGTTACGGGGGCGGGGGTTGCGGCGAATCATGGTAGGGGGGGTCGCGGGGGGTGTGCCATGAATCACGGGAGGGGGGGTCACGGGGTGGGGTGCCGAGAATCGCGGGGGGGTGTGTGTGTGCCGTGAATCGCGGGAGTGGGGGTTGCGGGGGGTGTGGGTGGGGGTGTGACGCGAATCGCCACAAGAAAAAATCAACACAGAAAGGTCAACACATGTAAATGTTGACATAAGTGTGGCACTTCATTGGTGTCCATGTCGACACATGAGAATGAATATGAAAATATTCAAAAAATGAAAAAAAAAACTTCAAAAACTCATGTCAACCTTTTTCATTGTCGACCATAGCCATGTCAGTGTTTTCCATGTGCAATTTAATTCTGGAGCTGCAGCGAATCACGGGGGGTGCCGCGAATTGCGGGAGGGGGGGGTCGCGGGGTTGGGTGCCGCGAATCGCGGGAAGGCGGGGTTCACAGGGGTTCCGGTGGGGGGTTTCCGCGAATTGCGGGAGGTGGGGGGTCACGGGGGGTGCCGCGAATCGCGGGAGGGGGGGTTGCGGGGGGGTGTGACGCGAATCGCCACAAGAAAAAATCAACACAGAAAGGTCAACACATGTAAATGTTGACATAAGTGTGCCACTTCATTGGTGTCCATGTTGACACATGACAATGAATATGAAAACATTCAAAAAATTAAATAAATCTTCAAAAACTCATGTCAACCTTTTTCATTGTCGACCATAGCCATGTCAGTGTTTTCCATGTGCAATTTAATTCTGGAGCTGCCGCGAATCACGGGGGGGTGCCGAGAATTGCGGGAGGGGGGGTCGCGGGGGTGGGTGCCGCGAATCACGGGAGGGCGGGGTTCACAGGGGTTCCGGTGGGGGGTTGCCGCGAATTGCGGGAGGTGGGGGGTCACGGGGGGTGCCGCGAATCGCGGGAGGGGGGGTTGCGGGGGGGTGTGACGCGAATCGCCACAAGAAAAAATCAACACAGAAAGGTCAACACATGTAA
Organism: Crinia signifera; assembly: GCF_055691185.1. Lineage (NCBI taxonomy): Eukaryota > Metazoa > Chordata > Amphibia > Anura > Myobatrachidae > Crinia > Crinia signifera. The sequence goes on from NC_139226.1 coordinate 58,352,468, forward strand.
ATGTTGACATAAGTGTGCCACTTCATTGGTGTCCATGTCGACACATGACAATGAATATGAAAAAATTAAAAAAATAAATCTTCAAAAACTCATGTCAACCTTTTTCATTGTCGACCATAGCCATGTCAGTGTTTTGCATGTGCCATTTAATCCTGGGGCTGCTGCGAATTGCGGGGGGGGGGGGGGGTGCCGCGAATCGCGGGAGGGGGGTCGCAGGGGGGGTGCCGCCAATCGTGCAAGGGGGGGTCGTGGGGGGGTTCTTTTTGCCGCGAATCGCAGGAGGGAGGTCGCGGGGGGGGGGGTGTTTTTTCCGCGAATCGGGGGGGGGGGGTCACGGGGGAGGGTTTGCCGCGATTCGCGGGAGGGGGGGGTCGCGGGGTGGTGGTTATGCCGCGAATTGCGGGAGGGGTCGTGGGGGGGTTCTTTTTGCAGCGAATCGCGGGAGGGGGGGTCGCGGGGGTGTTTTTGCTGCGAATCGCGGTAGGGGGGGTCGCGGGGGAGCCGGTGTTTTTGCCGCGAATCGCGGGAGGGGGAGGTTTTGCCGCAAATCGCGGGAGGGGGGCGCTCACCTGGTGGCTGTGGAGTAGCAGTGCTGGGCAACATGGGAAGGCAGTGGGTGTCTGGCACTGTCTGTGGGCTCACTGGGCTGGTTCTCTGTCACATACCTCCCAACATGACCCTCTCTAGGAGGGACACAATGCTCTGTTTCTAGACTTCCCCTTAATGTATGATTGCCATCACCTGTTTTAAACAGGTTAATTTCTCAGAAAGGTGTTCAGCACAGATGAAGGCAATCACACATTAAGAGGAAAGTCCAGGAACAGAGCGTTATAGACACAGACACCCACTTTGAGTGACAGATGTAGCCAAATATATAGGAGATATATATGTATACATACATACAGTGGCGTCAACATCAGTGTAGACTCCTGGGCATAGCAATGTATTGGGGTCCCTACCGATCCTCTAGCGGTAGGGGTGGGGGGTGCTATGAGCGGAAGCTTTGATGTCCCGCGGGTGGTAGGGGGTATTATGTCAATCGCTCAGCATGTAGGGCCTGGATCCCGGGCCGTCTTAACAGCAGTGTGGGCCCCTGGGCAAAGCAATGCTCTGGGGCCCTTACCCATTCTCCCCTCCTAGAGGTGGGGGGTGCTATCAGCAGCAGCTTTGATGTCCCACGGGTGGCAGGGGGTGCTCTATCTTCCATTTAACAGGTAGGACCTGGAGCAGTAACTTCTGCTAATTACTCCTTTACTGCACAGGTGGTGGGAGGGAGAACACTAACGTGTGGAAGGGGGCACTGAGCTGAATGAAGGGTCCCTTGTAAATGACTTCCAGGGAGGCAGGGGGTGTTTTATATGCAGGGGAGGGTTGGATAATGGAGTGGGCTTAATATTCGTCATTTTCCGGTGGAAGGGCAGCTTGTTTGACTGCAGATATCGCCATTATCTGGAAATAGATTTCTTAGCCTTCAATAGTATAAAAACCTAGAGTCCCAACTTTCAGCTGGTGCTGGGAACTTGGGGATCAGAGATGAGGAGCCAGAGGAATGCATTGACAAAAATATAAAACTGTACACCAGACGTTTGGAGCTGGAGCAGGGATCGGCTGCTGGAAGGCTGATATCTCTGGTTCTGGGCATGATAGAGACAAGCCGCTAGTGTCGACAGCTTTTGGAATATACTCTCAGAAAATTTCTAGAGAGAACCTGAGAAATATGACTGGGAATTGCAATTAACAGGTTGGATGTGGACTGCTGCTTTGAAGTTGGATATCTCCAGTTCCCCAGGGCCGATTTTCAAAATTCTGGTATCCTTGGAAAAAGGGGATCCTCCGCTATCAGCATAGGGCCCTTATACACCTGGGGCCCCTGGGCAAGTGCCCATTAAGCCCATACGAAAAGACGGCCCTGCCTGGATCAGTAATTTCCACTAATTACCCCTTTACTGCACAGATGGTGGAAGATGAGGTGGGAGAAGGGGGCATTCGGCTGAATGGAGGGGCCCTGATACATAACTTCCAGGGTGGTAGAGGATATTTAATATGCAGAGGAGGAGTGTATAGTGGAGTGGGCTTATTATTCATAATTTTCTGGTGGGAGGACAGCTTGCTTGACTGCAGATATCTCCAGTTCCCAGAAATAGATTTCTTAGATTTTAATGGAATTAAAAACTAGAGAATCCCACCTACCAAATGGTATTGGGGACTAGGATCAGAGTTCAGGAGGCAGAGCAATCCGCCAACGAGCATATAAAACTACATACAAGGTCTGTGGAGCTGGAGCAGTGACCAGGTGCTGGAAGGCTGATGTCTCTGGTTCTGGGAACAGTAGAGACAAGCTACTAGTGTCCATTAAAGGGGGAGAGTCCCAGCTTTTTGGAATATACCCTCAGAAAAAACTCAGACAGAACCTGAAATATATGACTGGGAAGAGCAATGCCTCCGTCAGGGGGTGGGAGGGGGTTTGTAAATGCCTCCGTCAGGGGGTGGGGGGGATTTGCCTTTGTGAGTGAACCAGAATAAGGGCCTCTGGACACAGAGAAAGATAGCACCAGTGTTACCACTACCACGACCAGTGTGTGCAGCCATAGGGCAACCCTTACGCTCGATGTTACTTGTTTTTGCCTATATTCTGTACATGTGTACGCAGCTACAATTGAGTTTCCACTCACTTTGACGGGCATTTGTTTCCATTTCTTCATTTGCTAACATACAATTCCGTAATAAAAAAACATGACAGGCCCACAAAGCAAATAAAAGAATAAAAGACCACAAAATATCCCTAAAACACATATCTCTCTAAAGGTACGTACACACAGATAGATTTGGCAAACGATCTGTGCGTTCCCGACGGATTGAAACGACCAATCGCTCAAATCGTTCCGTGTATATGAACGATATATCGGACGATGCGCATACCCGCTGGTCGTTGTTAGAGGTCGCTGATCTTTCCTGCATGCAGAAAGATCAGCGACCAATCGTTAGCGATGTGTACCAATCGTTTCATGTGTATGCACGATGAACAATTTTTTAAGGCTGATTGACTGGCTCCCTCAACCTCCACCATCGTTAAAGATCAATCGTTCATGTGTAATCGTTTGCTCAATCGTTCATCATTTGACACCAAATCGTTTGTGCAGGAGTTCAGAAGAAATTGTTAAAGACATTGAATCATTGCCCAAATCTATCCATGTGTATGCACCTTAACTGTATAAATACACTATGTCATGGAATCCTTATCTGAACTCCTGACACACATACAGTAGGATGTTTATCATCTTAACATATCCAGAGTTCTCAGAGCAAACGTTGATTCTGTGCCATTTTGGCAGTAGTAACGGAGTGACGTGGTCGGGCTGATGACATCGGTCACAGGACACAGTCTGGATCTACAGTATCTTTGGATTAACAAGAGTTTATATCACTTACATAGAAACATTTATTAAAAAGACAACACAAGTGTTTAAATCTGTGTAAATGATCTATCTAATGTCTCCATGTTCCACTTGTCCCAGCACATATTCATAACTGAAATGACGTCAATATTCTGGAAAGTAGCTGAAATGTGTCAAAGAGTGGAAGAACAATTGGTATATTACACGGTCACCCAAACCGCCTCCCCCCATCCCAAACCTCAGTGGCGTAACTGGAAACTTTTTGACCCCCCCCCCCCCCCCCCTGCCAAAATAATTTCTGGTGGAACCCCCCCCCCCCCCCTTCCCCCCTCCCACAATACTTTCATTATAATTATTACTCACATGCTTGGTGTCAATGGTTTCTTGCTCGTTGCTAGAGGGTTTCCTGCTCATTTATCAGGAGTTTCAAGCTCAGGGTTTTATGCCCATTGCCAGTGATTTCATGCTTATTGCCAGGGGTTTGTTGCTCGTTGCCAAGGGTTTCCTGCATGTTCTCAGATTTGTTTTTTTGCTCGTTGCTATGTGTTTCATGGTCACAGGCGTGCCAGCGTTCCTGAAACGTTCGGGTAATGCAATACACACTGCGCTTCCCTGACAGATTTTAGGGGTCCAGTAGGACCTCTAGGATATGTTTCCTCCTAGGCAGTGCCCATTTTTGCAGGTATATTTACAGAAGATTCCATTGGGCCCCTCTGTGTGCTGGGACATCTACTGTACGTCCCATTACAGGACATTTAAGCTGATTTGATTTGTTAGGTTTTCCTTTGTATTGGTCTGATAGGATAACTGTGTACATATAATATTGTCATGTTAGAGGATGCCACCTTGTTTTATAACAATGCTTATACAGTAAGCTGGCTTACATACAGTATCTGCTCTGTGCATTGTCTACAATTATATCTGCAGACAGTGCAGCTATATGTCATATCCAAGGACCACAGGCTACAGCAACTGTGCTGAAACGTTATAAAGTTTATGTGAAAAAAAGAAAAACAAAGTTACAGCAATTAAGCAATATATTTTGTAAAAATTGTTTAAGGTAATGTGAAAGTAAACCCATAAAAGATTACCTGAAAGTAAATAACATTGTATAGATTCTAAAGAAATATTCAGCATTCTAGGATCCTAATAAAAGAAGAACACATCTCTGGGACTACCAATGCATTACTATAGATTGTAAGCTTGTGAGCAGGGCCCTCCAACTTCTATGTCTGTCTGTAATCACCCAGTTTGTCTTATCACTGTTGATTTTTATACTACTCTTAAATGTTGAATATTGGCCCTTTAAAGTGATGTTATACCTTGAATGTTCCTTTATTTGAATACACGCTGGGATGCTCTATAGCTCTGTTTGCTATAAGGGTTAAGGTTAGCATTCCATCTTTTGCATCAGCTTCGTTTACTTTTTTGAAATATATCAGACTCAACGGACCTTGGTATATGAAGTTAAGTAACATTATGTCCTTCGTCTGGTTGCCAGGGGTTATAGCAGTACATTATGTTAAAATGTATTTATGCTTATCTAAGTTCCAGTGTCGTAACTATAAATTTTGCTCTCCCCTGCCCAAAAAATTGTGGCGCCCCCCCGGACTCCTCTCCAGTGTGTTTCCCCAGTGTGTGACTTGATGACGTCACACGCATAATGAAGAAGCTGAAGCAGGATAGAGGAAGAGAGACTCCAACGCATCCCAGGCCGCCCTAGCATGCCCATCCGCGACCCCATCCTGTACACAGTAGCCAATAGCCAGCACTGTGTACAGTCAATTGAACCAGTGGTGGGATTTGTCATCTCTGCCATGGCCGCACCCGCCCTGTGTCTGACTACCCTCCAGTGCTCAGCCAGTGGACAGCGACAGACAGCAGCATGTCAGTGCATCAAGTGGGTGCAGGCGCCCACACATACCCCACTGTGGCTTGCTCCCCCAAGCGGCAGCTGTCTCTGCCTTACAGTAGTTACGCCACTGCTAAGTTCACTCTACAGGATTTGTCCCCTTTTCTCTTGGTTGACAGTATGTCAATTAGGTCAATTTTAAATGTTCTTCCCCCTTTCAGAGTTTAAGCCTCCAAATAATGTATAGCACATAGCACAATACTGTATATAAAGTGATTTTATTACATAAGAAATAATGGCTGTGGTATGAGGCTCCGACAGTGGGGATCCAGACATTCAGTATCCCAACGTCAAAGAAAGAAGCCCCATACTGCGGGCGCGGTGGCTCGCTACGCTTGCCACAGGTTCAATTCTCCCTTAATGGGGGTCGTGGACCCCCTCAAGGAAGAATAGCCCCTGTAAGTCGGAGCACCGGCAGTCGGGATCTTGATGTCGGGATACTGACTGTCGGGATCCCCACTGTTGGAGCGGCATCCGACATTCACATAGGAAACTGGCAGATGTTACTTTATTCCCACTACAATTATGATATGGGTTAACAGATTTAGAAATCACTGTGTCCGATTCCAGCTATAAGAGAACCCTGATGCGTTTCATATGGGGAAGACCTCATCAAAGTTCACAACACTTATAAAACAGACATGCCGCCCCCCCCCCCCCCCCCCTGTTTGCAGGGGACCGATTCTTTGAGTCTGAGCAGGCACATTTCTGCGCATGTGAGGAAAAGAACCACTAGGCGCCGTTTGCACACACAAAGTAACAATTTAATAACACATTAATAACAATTCACAGTAAAACAATAAATTGCATGCATGCAAATAATTAAAAAAAAATACATTAATGTAAGTGCACTTAATTCTCACAATACTAAGCGCTTATGGATAAAGACCTTTGTTACCACTGTGGTTACCAGGGTTGCAGGTTACTGTGCACCAAAGTTTGTAGTGGCTCGCTGTCACTCCCAGGTGTAACCAAAAGTGTCCCAGCAGTTGACAAGAAAAGGGGGGTTCAATTGTAGCTCACAATTGGTATGGTTGAGAGTGTATTGCTTACACTTGTGAGCCCCTATATTACAAGCAACTTGTGGCACTCCGTATGGTGAATAGAGTCCAGGACAAACAGGGGGTGGGGGGGTTTGAGAGCAGGCACAGATGCAGTACTCACTGACTTGAGATGGTATCAGTCCGTTGCTGGCGGTGTTTAACCAGCGGGTCAGCCGCTTGATGCGCCTGGAGTCTGCTGCCGCTGTGCAGCGTCTGTCTGCCTCCACGCTCTATCACCCTTCAGCGGACCAGGTGTATGCTGGATGAGATGGATCCCAGCACGTCCGTTCTGGCGGTGAGAGCTCTTGATGTACTCGCAAGGCAGGGTGACCGTGCGGCTGAGTCTGTGCAAATGAACCACCAGTTTGTGCGCTGGCAGTGCCGTAGCGTGAGACCGATGTAGAGGGTTGCAGGTGTCAGCGGCAACTCACGGACCTCAGCTTGAATGAACAAGGATCCTCAAAAACGCGTTTCGCCGCGCTCAGGGCGGCTTTTTCAATTTCTGCGCATGTACATATGCTGGGTGCAAGTGGGCACAGCAAACCACATGTTCGGCATCCTGCTCGCACCTGCCATTGCAGGCAGTGGGTGTGGGGCAGTGGCGGGAGGCATAGCCCATGGGAACGCCCAGCGTTTCATGGGCGATCCCATGAAAACGCTGGGCATTCCCATTCAAATGGGCCGGGGAATCGAGTGCGGGGAGGGCGGGCAGCTCAGGGCGGTTGCAGATGACACCACTGAGGTGTAACACCAGCAGATGAGCAGCTGGGCCAGCGATGATGCAGGAGCGCGCATCAGCGCTCATCACTGCCCCATACACACTGGGCGGTTTTCAGCTCAAAGTTGCCCAGTGTGTTTGGGCCTTAACATGCTTCACAAAACAGTGGAAGCCCCTACATACAATGCCTGCAGCAGTCAAATACCTTGTGTCCTCCGCAAGTTGGTCCGAATACTCTGATCGCAGAAGGGTGGATCAGAAATTTGTTTCATTAATTAAATAGATGGAAAAACGTTATTTAAATAAAAACAAATTAAATTGTTGTCCTCTATTGGTTTTAAATATGATAACGATTGTACACTAGCTTACATCACTGGAGAATCCAAGTCATCCAGTCCCGTCAGTGTAGCTGTGAGGACACTTAGGTTCCTTAGGAATTGTCAGGTTGAATTTGGGTCCAATTGAATATATACAGTATATACAGTACAAATATATAATATACTGTATGTACAATTTTGACCACACAATACAATTTAGGATCCACATCAGAGGCCTTTAAGAAATGCTGTCATGGTTCCGGGTATTTCCCTTCCCTGAGATTTATTTCGTTTCGATACAAAATGTTATGACATTCTCCAGTGGCTATTTCCTTCTGTCATCACAGCATTTCCTCTATTCCTCCCACCTGACAGAATAACATCTGGAGAAGTGACAGTACAGTGCAACATGCCTGTAAATGTTGTTTGTTTCCAGAAATACTGGTCATTTTATAGAGCTCATTATCACCATGATAGCTTAACTAAAAAATGTACCCGACAAATGGACTTATTTATTACGCAACAGGAAATATATGTAAATGAACCAGGAATAAATATATCTGTCACATGACATAGTCAAAGTGAAGTAATACTGTCAAACTCTGTTGGCTAACATAGATGACGATAGTTAAAAGGACAGTAATTCTACTAGCAATTTCTTGCTAGACAAAGCATTGCCATTTTAAATATCGGACAGAAACAACAACCTGAGTCTTGATAAATAAACCATTTGAAGCCAGCCAATCACAGCCACAGAATCGGGCTAATTCTGCTAGTGCTGCATTCATTCCTAACCGACACTTTCTATAGATTCATCGGTGGCCTGAAAAACATGAACTGTTGGTAGATCTCGAGGACCAGTTCGACCACCCCTACCTTACAGTCTAGTTCAGAATGGCCAGGAGGCTCCTGAAAATCAGGACCACTGAAGGTGAGCAAGTCCCCTACAATGCCCGCAGTCCACTGCAACCCCCCATGATGTAAATCATGCTGAATTACATTATTGTGGCCCTGCCCAGCTGTGCAATGCCTGTAATGCCAGCATTGTGCAGTAGGGGGCATGGCCACAATGACGATCCCAATGACTATGCCCCCAGGCCCCCACACAGCCTCCGTTCAGTGAGCCCTATCCCCTATTGCATCATGCCTTCTGGCCCTGCCCCCTCCTTAGAAGATGGAAACCATGGCTCTACTGTTACAGAGTATAACAGAATAACTGGTGTAGCTGATTCTGTAGGGGACATATAGTTACAAGAGAAGACATGGGGACCAATTTACTAAGCAGCACTATGGAAAGCCTCTTCATCTTCAGTGACTTTGGCTGCTAGAGTTCAAGGGTAATAAAATATGCGAAACATGTCTGGTTTTGTATTTAGTAATATTACAGTCAAATCCTCCAAAGGCAACTGGGAAAAGTACTAATTTGAAAATGTACTAATGTTATACAGTAGCAATTAGTGTTTACAAGTCACCATACCTCCCAACTTTCTTCTTGACAGATGCGGGCCATGGCCTGTTTCCGTGATGCCACGCCCCTGTTTTTGCGACTGTGGGGGCATGGCCAGCGGCTCTCTGAGCTGCTGGCTATGTGCCCAGCCCCTCAGGCCCCTCAGGCTGCAGAATAGACGCTGTGGTGCTGAGGAGATAGTGACAGGGGGTGACAGGAGGGACTACTGACTGCCCCCCCCCCCCCCTTGGCCACGGGAGGGACACAGGAACATCCCAAAAAAACGGGATGTTCCCACAAATAGCGGGACAGGTGTTGGGAGGTGTGCTGTCACTACTGATAAAATTGGGAAGCTACTGTAAAAACAATCCACCTCCTCTCCCTCTGCACTATATTCTGATATAAAAAGGGGGGGGGGGGGGGTGTATGCAGGGCCTGATTAAAGGTTCCCGTGCCCCAAGCTAATACACAGGTAGCTCCCTTTGTAATGCTACTAATCACACGTGTATGGGCGCTCAGGGACTCGCCAGTCATACTACCCATGTGCATGTTATGAAGGTTATACAACTGGCATGTAGGATCTAATGCTTGTGGCATGTGATGGAGATTTTGGCTTTAGGCTGACCAGATGGCTCTGTAGCACAATGTACATAATGTAATGGTTCTATCAGTAAGTTACACTGTAATCACCTTAAGAACGTTACCCCTCACAGTACTCTACATCTGGACTGGTTATAGCTAATAAGCAAGGAATATATTAGGCCTTCATTTTATTCCTCTGCTGTCACCTGCAAGGCACCTTTTATCTAAACAGGAGATGGCATAAGCATATTAGTGCCGGTAATAAAGCAAACAAGTCACCCTCTGTAGCAAGTACATGTGTGGTCACACTGATGATAAGAATTGTGTTAGTATACAGTAGCATGCTGTTTGCTTAGTGAGGTGACAAAAGTCCAGTACAATTCATATACTGTAGTTCTGCTGGTAGTGCTGTCTGCAGTGTTGCTGCATCAAATAGCTCCAGATCTACAAAGAAGAGCAACTAAAATGGTGCATGGCCTACATCACAAAACCTACCAGGAAAGACTAAAAGATCTTAATTTGTATACTTCAGAGCAGAGAAGGGAAAGGGGGGACATGATAGAAACTTTCAAATATATCAAGGGTTTTAACAAGGTACAGGTGGGAGACATTCTTCACAGGAAGAGGAGCAACAGAACACGAGGACATGCACTGAAACTAGAGGGAGGAAGATTCAGGGGAAATTTGAGGAAGAATTACTTCACAGAAAGAGTAGTAGATAAGTGGAATAGCCTCCCAACAGAGGTGGTAGACGCAAATACAGTAGTACAATTTAAACATGCTTGGGATAAGCATATTGATATCCTTACAAGAAAATAAGGATCAAATATGGTTTGAGGTAACATGTTTAAAAAAAGGAGCAGACTAGATGGGCCAAGTAGTTCTTATCTGCCGTCAAATTCTATGTTTCTATGTTTCTATCTATTTGTAACCAGTCCAAAGTGCGTATAATAATGGTGACAAATCTCCATAAACTCATGCTCTGGTCACGTCGCCTGGGATGCGACTGGTGGAAATTAGCAGCAGAGCTTGCAAGACGCTATTGTAGTCGGTATGGCGGTTCAGAGTGGAGACCATTTGGAGTTTAAAGACCTTTTCTTGAATCCATTATCTCCCAAAAAATATACACATCATCACTTTGTGTTGGTTATTCTGAGGCGGTTGCTGAACTGCAAGGTCATCCAGGTTTACCCATCACCCTTGTACTTCAATTGTGACATTTGCACCCCACATTTACCATCTCTAATTAGGACAATGTCGGCTACCTGGTCAATTAATATGTCGCTTACCTGGTACTAGGAGAAAATCCAAGTCCATTATTTTCAATTCATCTGTATATTCTTCCAGTGGTTATGTCCAAAAACAAACTTTTAACCTTTTTTATTCTAGTTTTTTATTATGGAATTCCATATGTCATCATTTATATATTGTTTATTGTATAATTAAATATCATGCTAATCTTTTTATCTAACATGCAGCCAGCGCTGGTACATCCTTTGATTACCTTTTGGTGTTACGCTGATCGCTGAGACCGACAGTGGATGGAGCTCCAAACAGCAGAAGTGGACAATAATGATGGAGTTTGGGAAGCGCTGTACTTTTACCTGTTGCCAAGCCCCATTCCTTGGCAAGGAAACGCGGCAATTTGTGGATCTGCAGATTGGGGAGGGGCTAAAATGACCCAAAAAAGGTAATCATTTTAGCCACGCCCCCTCACCAGGGACGAATTAAACCTGATATTTGGTCCAGCGGGGAAAGGGGGTGCGGGGACTGCAGGTTCAATGCGGGAGAATGGCCTTCCTTCCCAGGGGACCGAGAGGGGAATCCAATTTTCAGGAGCCTCTTGGCCATTCTGGGAGGGTAGGAAAGTATGCCCTAAAGGGTCCTACACATGTGGCGATGTTGCAAAATGATCTGAGCAATGGTAGAACGCTCAGCAAGATCGCTCAGCACAAAGTGCTGCACAGCGATATATCGGCAATGTGTGCTGATCGATCTGTCAGTACCAGTGTTCTCCGGTGAGATAACTGGCCCTGACCAGCGATTAACTACAGTAGGATCTTAATCACTGGGCAATAGCGCCACGTGGGGCCGTGCATCGCTATTGCTATGTCTCTACACATGGAGCAATGTAGGAGCATTCATTTTCTAAGCGATCTAGTGAGATTGCCTCGTGTGTAGGCCGCATAAGGAAGCATAGGTGCCGATACGGTGGCGACGCAGCATAAGGGGCCGCATGGCTCATGGTCTGAGCAGCTTGGGGTAAGGGGAGGCGCGGGCAGGTACCCTGTCCCCCTTTTAGCACCTATGGGAGCAGGGCAGCCAGTAGTGTGGCAGGGGGATGGTGTCGCCGGGAGCGGGTTAAAAGGCTGGGCAGAGGGGGAGGCCGCACACACAGGAGCAGCTCGAGCACAATCCCACCGACTTCTTTATATATACAGTAGGAGCAAGTTTCATCTTTGCTCCTTTGGCCATGGCTAGCCATGGCTAGCCATGGCTATTCTATTGTTCTCAGCTGCAATATGTATTGTATTGCAGCTGAGAACAATAGAATAGCCATGGCTAGCCATGACCAAAGGAGCAAAGATGAAACTTGCTCCTACTATATATATATATATATATGTGGGTAGCAGGGACACAGTAGGCCGCCCTCTCTCCCTCTAAGAGTGTACAGACATGTCACAGGGCCATATAAATGTATGCACATGCATTAGCTAGTGTGATTTTATAGGCTACAGAATTGCTGATGTTAGCAACGGAGCGATCCCAAGCCGCGCACATATTCACAGCCTATATGCAGGAACTGTAAGGGTAAACCTAGGGCTATACAGAAGCAAAGCTGACAACATGTTTCTCTATGTACATGATCGCAGCTGAAGGCCAATACACGTCCCAAAAGTGGCCATGAGGCCACCCCCCCTTATCTTTCCCAAATGGTCCCTTCCTGTCAATCACTCTGCAAGTGCGATCACACAGGCACCTAGACAGTATGATCGCAGCAGTCTGCTGATAATCGTTCCATTGCAAAAACATTGTCATTGCGTGCAAACATGAATTGGCCCCAAATGCACTAACTACAAACAAACATTATAGAATTGGTAGATTGAATTTAAGGGGTGAAATGTAATAGGATGAGAGATTCAGAAAGTGAGAGATTTGGTAAGAAATCTCCAGGTGTTTTTTAAAGCGGCAATCATTTACTCTGCACAGCCAGTTTGATTTTGAAGTGTAATCATTGACACTTCAAAATCAAACTGGCTGTGCAGAGTAAATGATTGCCGCTTTAAAAAACACCTGGAGATTTCTTACCAAATCTCTCACTTTCTGAATATCTCACCCTATTACATTTCACCCCTTGGTGTATTTTTCCTTTTGAGGGCACATAAGAGGTTAACAGTGAAAGTTTTAGAACCACACTTCTTCTTATTTGCTGACATTCATCAAACCATAAACGTTTGGCATAGCATAAGCCGCCTTTTGTACTCTATGAAGTGCAACTTTTTCAAAATGCAACTCTTCCACGAGGTTGCATCAGATGCCAGGTGGGAAATATAGCTTTAAGGCAACAAGTAAAACTACATAGTGATCATTTCATCATGGCCAATGTGTAGATTTACCGTGTGCTTAAAATAACCTGAAATACAAATATTATATCGCGTGAGAAATAAGAACTATTTTATCTACTTGCTGATGCAATCTATAAAGTACAGACGACAAGATACATACTAATCGCTTTGGGTGACTCTAGACATATGTAGATTATACTTGTCATGTTTGCGTTTTACTGGAGACCTCAATGTACTTGTCCGAGAGCCAGGAGCCGGGGCTACATGAGATTCAGTAGGGGGAGAACCAAGAGCCCGGCGAAGGGGGCGCAAATAGGTGGCGGGAAGCCACGAGCTGGGAGCAAAGCTGCATAAAAAAAACATACAAATGAATGGTAAGCCACTGATTGGCTGAGAGCTCCCTGCCCGACTTCCCCTGCCCGCCTCTCTGGTCCCATCGCTGGCTCCAATTTCCCCCCGGCCCTCCCCTCTGTTCGTGTCCTCCTGCCCGGCTCCAGTCTGCACATAAGATTTAAAAAAAACTTATATGCCGCCCATCCAACCTCCCAACTCAATTCGATGTGCACGGGACCACGCATCGGGTCAGACAGGATGTCAAATACATGAGATATGGTCTGATTTATTGGCCTAATCCGTCGGAATCGGGTAAAATCTCACTAGTGTATGGGGGCCTTAACAGGAAATTGTTGTGTTATGCAGGCAGAATACGTTATGGAGTGTTCTTTAAATGAAATTCCCATTGGTGGTTATGCAGATCCCATAGCTATTGCTAAGGATGCACAAAGTACCGTGTGCGAACAGGTCCTGCGTCATAGCAAGTAACCTAAGATTGTCAATGAACGACCACATGATATGGGTTTTGTGGGTGGGGAGGGGGCAGCAATGGCCTCAGTTTCTCCAAACAGGGGTGCATTGCTGCTATTTAGGAGAAGGGAAGCTGTCAGGGATCTCTGTGAGTGAGAGATCCAGTGGGGAGTGAGAGATTCAAATCTTCTTTCTAGTGCACAGCTCAGATCAGTACTGCAGCAGGAGACTTCTGCTTGTAACAGATGCACTCCTGCTGCATCACTATGTGACATAGGGGCAGATGTATTAAGCTTTGCGAAGAGATAATCTTGAGATAAAGTGGAGATAAATTGGAAAGAGATAACGCACCAGCCAATCAACTTCCAACTGTCATATTTCAAACCCAGCTGATTGGCTGGTGCGTTATCTCCTTCCAATTTATCTCCACTTTATCTCTTCGCCAAGCTTAATACATCTGCCCCACTGTCACTGCAGCAGTGATAGCAACTCCTACCACAACTGAATTAGGCCCTATAATACAGCTTTAGGAACACTAATCCACGTCAAACCTAGGATTTTGATCCCTGGTCCAACCCGGCTCTGACCCTTTCACACTAAACCCTGGTTACCCATTATACACAGGGCAACACACATTTAACCCAGGTTGAATTGCCGGGTTGGTAGACCCAGGTTATTAAGTTTGGTGCTTTCACACAGAACCTCGACCCGGGACCACCTGGATATAACCGACAGCTATAGGTGCGATCTGAAAGGGGTATTATTCTACAGAGGATAATGCATATCACAAAGCTCTTGCTATTTACAGACCAGTCACGATTTGATTTGCACATGTGTCCTCAATCCTAACGCTCACCAGAACGTGGCAGATGACATGAGCTGGTCGATTTGGAACCTTTAAGGTCAGAATCCTTTAATATTCAGTAAAACCCCATTTATAAAAGAAAATTGAGGAATTGGGACTAGGGGTTCAAATTTGCAGCTGGGTAAGAAACCGGCTGCAGGAGAGAGAACAGAGAGGGAGCATTCTCAAGCTGGATACATAAGTAGGGTACCGCAGGTCTCGGTCGCCTCTTCATTTTCATTAATGACATACAGAATGGAATAAAGCAGAGTATCAATCTTCGTGGACAAGACAAAACTGTGTAGGTTGTTTAGAATGGAGGAAGATGTTTCCATGCTACAGATGAATTTAAATAAATGAGATAATTGGGCAAACAAATGGTAAATGAGGTTCACTATAGATAAATGTGAGGTTATGCATTTTGGGAAGCATAACCTGTGTGCAAATTATAACTTTAATGGGGTAGAATTAGGGAAATTAGGGAGTCCTAATGGACAACAAACTTGGGTGCAGTACACAGTGCAGTATACAGTGTCAAGGAGCAGCCAGTAAAGCCAACAAAACACTAGCATATATAAAAGGGGTGTGGAAACTAGGAAACACAATTTAATCATGCCACTCTACAGGTTAGACTGCATCTGAAATTTAGAGTGCAACGCTCGGCTCCACATTACAAAAAGGACATAATACAACTTGAAAAAGTTAATAAAAGGGCAACCAAGTTAATAAAAGGGATGGAGCATTTAAGGTATGAGGAGAGATTAGTCTAATTAGGAATGTTTATGCTAGAACTATTGGGCAACCTCTTTGCTTTGTGGTCAGAGACTAGGACACACGGACATGCGTTCAGAGTAGACTAGAGAAGAAAAGATTCTGTACCCTTAAAAGGAAAGGCTTTTTAACAGTGAGGGCAGTAAGGGCTGTTTCACACAGTACGGTTCCTGCCGCACGGTGAAATCCCGTACGGCCAGGGAGCCGTGCCGCACTCAGCAGTTGTGAATGGACACTATTGTGTCCATTCACACGGGACGGCCACGGCCCGGCCGCACGGCTGCAGCCGGATCCCCCCACTGGAAGGGACGGCTGCCGGGCTGTGGCCATCCCTGCCATTATAAAATTCTGAGTGCGGCACGGCTCCCTGGCCGTACGGGATTTCACCGTGCGGCAGGAACCGTACTGTGTGAAACAGCCCTAAGGGTATTGAACTCTCTTCCAGAAGAGGTGGTGATGACAGACACATTGAACACATTTAAAATAAGGTTGGACAAAATCTTTTGGGAAAAAAAAACATTATGGGGTACAACCTATAAGTATATATCAAATAAGGGATGACAAATCTAGAACAAAGGTTGAACTTGATGGACATACGTCTTTATTCAACTACTATGTTACTATTGTATGTTACATAGGGGAGTATTCAGGGATGGCCGATATTTCCCATACTCAGAAATATCGTCCAGCACCTATTCAGAAAATGTCCAGGACTCACGACTGTCGAAATGGGTCTTTGAAAAGCTGAATCTGCATTCGCCAAAATGGATGCTAAATTTGCATCCGTTTCTGTAGAAAAAAACATGTATTTACGTAACCATGACTTTTCCGACTTTTGGAGTTCTCTCCACTATTGGCCAACTATTTTCTCTTCTGGCTCAATTGGTGGGAGACATCCGATAACTACTACAAAGCCTAAAGGCTGGTCAGCAGGTAAGTAGCCTTTAAGGGCCAGGATTTACATAGTCAATTTTCAAAATCATTATTGTAACAGCAAAAGCCTTTCCCGATGCATGGTAGCCACCCCAATCATTTTCTTGTAAAGAGAAAAATATATACTAATGGATGGATCTACTAAACCGTCCTTATTAGTATATTCCAGTCTTAATAAATCATAGTTAATTAAAATCTTTCTATACCTTTATTGCAAAGATAAAGGAGCACTCATAGGGGGTGATTCTGATCTGGTCAATATACTGCGAATTTGCATAGGCAACCAATTTCTTATGCTTATGCGCATGTGCAGGCCTTCACTGCGGGCGCCCTCGGAGACTTGCATAGTCTCCGTGGCGCTCGCAGCAGGCGTGCAGGAGATGGGTAGGTGGCGTTCACATGTACCACGAAAACACTGGGTGTGCCCATGCAAACGGGGGTGGCTACCGGGCATCACCGGATATCAGCTACCCGCCCTGTTCACGGAGCAGAGCATTGCTAATCTAAGGCACCAGGGAGTGACTTAGAAATCATTCGATGGTCTGCAACTTTGGGCCACCCACGCAAGGCTGTGAATGGATGTATATGCAAATAATCCATTAGCAGAGCTGCGGGGAAAATCGCCAAATATCGGGGGGGCGGGTGTTCGGCCACAAGGAGGGCGGCGCTACAAAGCTCGGAGAGCAGCGAACTAACGCTGCTTTGCGAGCCAACCAGAATGAGGGCCATAGTGCATTAATTAATATACCACAGATAAGGTACTCAGAAACTTTTTCCTATAATAACTGATGGTTCTCACTGATCACCAAAAATACGGTACTTATGTAATATCTGGGCTCCCGGTTTTTTTATGAGACCGCGTCCCCTCGCGGGGCTCGCTGCGCTCGCCACACTATATAAAATCAACTCCATGCGTAGTTGGATAGTAGGGGTATGAAAAAATGGAAGCCCAGATAATACATAAGTACCTTTTATCAGTGTGCACGGACAAAGGGCAGTGGCGATGAGGGCATACTGTGAGCCACAGGGACCTGACCATGCTGAACGCCCATGTTACATAGTTACATAGTAGGTGAGGCTGAATAAAGACTTGCGTCCATCTAGTTCAACCTCTGTTTATAATAGCTTATCCCTTGTTGTATAGTATGTTCTGATATTTTAAAGACAGATTATGTTACTTATTCATACCCATGGATGTTTTTAACCAATAAATGTTTATCCAACCTTATTTTAAACGTATTTATAGTGTACGCCGACACCACTTCTTCAGGAAGAGAGTTCCAAAGTTTGACTGTTCTGGCTGTAAAGAAATTTTTTCTTCTAGATGAACAAAATCTTTTTTCTTCTAATCTAAACTCGTGCCCTAGATTCCTGTCTAGCAGAAAAAAGGGTGCTTGACAGTTCCTTATATTGGCCCCTGATATATTTGTAAATTTTGAGCATGTCCCCCCTTAAACGTCTCTTCTCTAGTGTAAATAGTCCCAGCTTGCTTAATCTCTCCTCGTAGTTTAAAGTCTCCATTCCCCTAATAAGCTTTGTGTAGCTCTTCTTTGGATTTTTTCTAATTCTATGATGTCCTTTTTATAGTGTGGGGCCCAGAATTTTTGCAAGCTGGCCATGCAAAGCGCTAGGAAGCGGAACTGCTAAGCCAAGTGACCAGAATGACTCATTAAGCCATTGGCTCTTCTGGCTTTTGCGGAAACTCTTTTCTATGTTAGGTAAAACTATCCAACAGCCTCAGGTTGTCTTAATGTTCTATGTTTCATTTTATACACAGATGCCCAAAATGATCTATAAAAGAGACATAACTATGTTTAAGATGCCCGTACTTATGCCACAGGAAATTTATGTTTGCTTCTCATATATCTTTTCCCTTACTTATATTACATACACATAGAGATGCCGATCCAGAGTGTGGGATTGGCGGGATCCTGGTATTTAGACAATTTTTTGCCAGGATTTGAATCTCAGGATTGGAGCCTCCGGACTAGGTATTTCGGGATTGTAGTGTGCATGCACATTTAATCCTTTTCTGCCGGATAGCGTTGAACAGCAGCAGTGCTTGGCTCAGGCATGCCCCGCGGTGGCGCAGTGCGGTCTTAGAGTTTGCGCTGGGCAGAGCAATTGCGGGATTCCAGGAATCTCGGCAATGAATATTTTTGGTACTTGTTGCCTAGCACGGCCACAATCGCGGGCATCGTGTACCTTTAAGTTAAGGTACACGATGCCCGCGATGGACCCGATTTCCTTTGAAATCAGGTCCATTTTGCCGGCAAAGGGAAAATCGCGGGCATCGCGTCGGTCGCGACCATTAACATTGGCCCCGACGTGACCGACGCAATGCCCCCGATTTTGCCATAGGCTTCAATGTTAAAATATTTTTTAACATTGAAATCGGGAGCATTGTGTCGGTCTTGTGCCATTATAATGGCACAAGATGAGATGGACTTGATTAAGTCCATCTCACATAGGAAACAATGTGAAATGGGCCAATATGACCCATTTCACATTGTATATGGCCCCGTCGTCACTCCACGATTGACGCGAACCCGAAGCGTGGTGAGGGCAGCGAGCCCGCGAGGGGCGGCGGTGCGCGTCCTCCGACCTTTTCATTCCCCTACTATCCACGTCGGCGTGGAGTTTAGAATAAAAAGTGCCCGAAGCGTGGCGAGCGTAGCGAGCCCCACGAGGGGACGCGTATACCTGTGAAGTTATACGCGTCCCCTCGCTCGGCTCGCTACGCTCGCCACGCTTCGGGCTCAGTGGCTCGCTGCGCTCGCCACACTTTGTATTCTCAACTCCACGCCGACGTGGATAGTAGGGGAATGAAAAGGTCGGAGGACGCGCACCGCCGCCCCTCGCGGGCTCGCTGCGCCCGCCACGCTTCGGGTTGCCAACAATCCTGGGGTGGGGTTTACGGTGTAAAATTGGGGGTCTAGGGAATATTTTACATTGAATCCAATGTAAAATCGGGTCCCAGGGACCCTATTCACATTTGATTCAATTAAAAAATCGGGTCGGTCGCATCGCATGCGACCAAATCGCATGCGATGCGACCGACGCAATTTTTCCGACACGACCACCCCGATGGAAATCGGGGTGGCCGTGCTAGGAAACAAGTACCATATTTTTTAATCCTGAATCCAGGAATTGAAATTGGCATTCCTATATACGCGTTATACGATACATGTTCAGTTTAATAGGAGTTTTTCTTTATTACAACATTAATTCTTTTTTTATGGTACAGCAATAAAAAATACACATTATGCAATGGAATTTGCTTCTTGCATAAGAAACCAGGTGCATGGATACCTGTATTTACTTTATACAGTGCAAACTACAATGTCATTTCTTTTAACAAATGCCTTCTTTGCTTGTGAATGGAAAAACTTCCTCACTTAAGAGGAAAAGTAGTGACACATTCCTATGTTTGCAATTGTGGAAAAAGCTTTGTAAAAGGTTGAACATTTGCTGTACATTAAAGCATGAACACAACACATTTTGAGGGTTATTCTAATTAATACGCTTCCCTGCGCGTTCGCACAGGGAAGCGATGGTTTGCGACTGCGCATGTATGCACATGTGCAGCCGCTTGGTGCATGTGGGCAATTCGCACCTAGCAGTGTGGGCGAAGGGCATGGGCAGGTGGCTCGTCATGGCGCCCATGCTATCACCCAGTGTTTCATGGGAGTTCCCATGAACACGCTATGCGTTCCCATGGAAATTCGCCCTTGATGTGGGTGTGAATCAGGACAGAACCGCATCATTCATCTCGTCACCTCTTAACACACCACACCTGGCGCTTAAATAGCTAATATAAACCCCCCAGAAATATGGATCTCTAATTTATACAAAACGCTGAGATGTTTCCTCCTCGGCGTCTCTGCACAGAATGATTTCTTGGCCAATCAGGAGCCGAGAAAGTCGGCTCCTGATTGGCCAGAAATCATTCTAACTAGAGACGCCTAGGAGGAAACATCTCTGCTCTAGATGCGCAGAGATGTTTCTTCCTCGGCGTCTGTATTCAGAATGATTTCTGGCCAATCAGGAGCCGACTTTCTCGGCTCCTGATTGGCCAAGAAATCATTCTGTGCAGGGACGCCGAGGAGGAAACATCTCAGCGCCGGTCAAAGTCCTGCAAGCCGGGTACCAGATGGGAGCAGCGCAGTCACCGGTGAGGAGTCCGAGGTCGCCGCCGGGGACCAGGTAAGTTGGATTTGCTTCCTTAGGTACCCCTGGGGACTACTTTGGATCCCGGACCCCGGATTCTGCAGCCCAGGAGCCCCGGAACCCCAGGACCAGCCCCGGAACCAGGACCAAGGCCCCGGAACCGGACTCTTCTGCCCTGGAGCCCCGGAGGACGGACCCAGGATCCAGGGACCGACCTACGGGCTCAAGGTAGGTAAGTATCAGTGTGTGTGTGTGTTTTGTGTGTATTAAAGTTTTATTTCACAGTGTGTCAGTGTGATTTTGTGCACTATTTTTTGCACTGCAGAACTACAAGTGCCAGCGGGCCCTTTAATGCCCCGCATGCTGGGACTTGTGGTTCCCCAAGTCCCAGCATGCGGGGTAGGCTTGCTTGGACTCATAGTTCGCCAGTATAAAACAATAGTTTTAATTCTTTTTTTTTACACAAATCATCAGCCCGATGCTCACCGCCCAGGGACAGCCCCGGACTATCAGCATGGGCTGGTAAGTCCTGGAGGGGGGGGGGGACCCCTTCATTGGGGGGGTCCCCACTTCCCCAGGACCCCTGCCCATGCTGACCAGCCAGGGGGTTAATGCTTTGGCCGCGGGAGCTTATATAATAAGTTTCCCCCGGCTGTGGCATTACCCTGCTGGCTGGTTGTGTCCGGTGCTGGTTCTTAAAATACGGGGGGACCCCTAGTCACTTTGTCCCCCGTATTTTGGGAACCAGCGCCGGACCTTGAGTCTGGTGCTGGTTTCATGAAATCAAGGGGACCCCTATTTGTCGGGGACCCTGATTTTATGTCACCAGCACCGGCTCAGTGAGCCCGGGGCTGGTTATACTCGGGCGGGGGACCCCGCGCTCGGTTTTTTTTTTTACACTTTGCGCTGTCCTGCAAATGTGCGATTTTCAGACCTGAAAATCGCACATTTTCAGGACTAAATACAGCGCACCACTCCGCTGCAAATCGCCCCTCTTCGCACTTTTTTTTAACCCTTTCTTTTATTTTTTACTGCAGAACCCTGCACAGAACATTGCGATCTGTGCAGGGTTCTGGCTAATTCGCCTAACAGACCCTGGTCTGAAATTAGTGCGATAATTAGCCACCTAAAAAATGCGATGTGCAAATGCGCATTGCATTAAATAAGCGACTTGTATACTTTTGTATTGGAAAACATCTGGATGCGATAAAAATGCGAATTAATCTCGCATTTTTATTCAGCATACCTTAACGCACATAATATGCGATTTCAGTCCCTGAGCGCATCCCATTAAATAAACGATTTAATGGGAAAATGTGATATCGCCATTTTGTGGTCTAATTACCGCAAAAAAACGATAATCGCATCCCATAGAATGTCACCCATTGTGTCTATTTACGCACTTATATAGCACCCGCCATGCAGGATCGTCTCATTTCCTCCTACTCAAGAATGTCCCTTAATTCATTGTACCCTGGTGTCACACGTATGCCCGTGCTTGTGCAGGGACATTAGTAACTTTTACACGTAAAGGGTTAAGCCACAGAGAAAGCCCATGAAACAACATGAAAAAGGTTGACAGGAAAAAGGTGGACATATGTGGCTCACCATGCTTCGGGCACAGTGCCTCGCTACACGCGGCACACCATTATATTCCCCCTCCGCGTCCACTGTGAAGGTAAAGTGTGCACAAGTCCCTTCTGGGAGAAAAATGTGTAAATGCATGTCGACCTTTTGCTTGTGTCAACTTTTTAACCATGTTGACCTAATGCATGTCGACCTTTATCATGTGTCCACCTTTTGACTGTCAACTAATAGTGATTGACCTTTTGACTATCTACCTAATGACTGCATCCCCCTATGAAATGGCTGACGTCAGTTACAGGCCCATCCTGACAAATGGTGCCACTGACCCCAGAAACAATCGGTAAAGTGTCACGAGCTCGTACATTTACTCATCGATACCATAAACCTATATCTAGTCTCTGCTGTGGTAGGAAAGATTAAACGTATAATTTTTTAAGGTTAAATGGTGTATAATCTTACCTTATCAGCTACATGTCCGGCATGACAGGGGGGTGTCAGACAGAGCTTTTAAATATGTATTTAACCTAAGATAACTGTTACATTTTGGAGACTGACAACACATTTTATTAAATATTTTAATAATTTTTAGTTAAGGAAAATATGCTAAAGCAGAGGCCACCGGTCTGTTCCCCTGTCGGATGACTTTGGGCACCGTAATATGGCATTGCTGGATCTTTGCCACCTCCAGAACACTCAAAGGATGTTCTCCCTGCAATAGGCGTAGTTCTGCTTCTCAGCCTAATTTATAAGTGACATTGATTGAATGCAGTATTTTAGTAAATAAATTATGAGTTTGGTTTGCAGTTTTCCAAAAATAAAATGTTTCAGTATAATGTTCTTTTAATATTACACCAAAATACAACCTGCACAACCAACAGTCAATAAATATGAGCAAATACAAGTGTTGACATTGTGCTGCTTTATATTGGGTCCAAAGTCAGGGTCACGGTGATGTCATAGCAGGTGTTGGCAGTTATTAGCAGGATAGGATTCCTCAGAGACAGGACTTTGTCACTCCATGAGGTAGTGTTTTCATCTAAAACAATATCTAATTTTCCCAGCTTATGTGATGTCAGCATGGGATAACGTCATACGGTTGGCTGCTGCAACTGTTGCACTGAGATTTTTTGCATGTTCTTTCAACCCATGGCCCGCAGACCAAGGGGAGACACCAGGAGCACACATACAGGAAGTGTCATGGCTGAGTAGTGACAGGTGCAGCGGAAGCCTGGATGAGCCGGCGGAGCTGTAGCATCCTGAAGGGGACTAAACAGTGGCGTAACTATAAATTTTGCTCCCCCCTGCTAAAAAATTTGTGGCGCCCCCCTAGGGTGACCAACTCATCCCTTTAATCCGGGACACATATTAATTACACAGGTTCTGTGGCTGGCTTTCACCTGGTTTTAAACTGCCACACCTCAAGACTCCATTTCACCTGGTTTTAAACTGCCACAGAACCTGTGTAATTAATATGTGTCCCGGATTAAAGGGATGAGTTGGTAACCCTACGCCCTCCCCCCCCCCCTCCCACACACAAATATATATATTTATATATATATATTGCCAGGATGCATGTTTTCACTAAGAGAGTGGAGAGAGACAAAGGGGGAGATTCTCTAAGAATCTCCGCCCCCCTTCGCCGCCCATCGCATATTTAATTATCGCATATGCTGTAACATATGCGATAATTAAGGCAAAGGACAGCTCTTGCGTTAAGAGCTGTCCTTTGCGGTGAGAGTCGCCGGGTCCCAGCAGGTCCCGGCGGCTCTCCCCTCCCTCCCACACCCGGCGCTGCTGCGCCGGGCTCTCCTCCTCCCTGCACCCGGAAGAGGATCAGTGCAGGGAGGAGGTCACAGGTCCGGGCAGCACTGCGCTGTGCTGCCCGGACACAGGTGAGGGGGGAGGGGGCGATGCGGGGCGGCGGGGGGCGGCGGAGGGTTGCGGTAGAAGCCCATTGGCTTCTATGGGGCATCGCGGTAACCCAGCGGGGGATGCTTACAGCATCCCAAAATGCGGTAAAAACCCCGATAACGGGGTTTTTACTGCATTTTTAGCTTAGAAAATCTCCCCCAAAAGGACAACAGAAAGAGAAAAGACATGGGAGAGAGGGACAGCAGAAAGAGCGGAGAGAGAGAGAGAGAGAGGACAGCAGAGAGTGGACAGTGGAGAGAGAGATAAGGACAGCAGAGAGAGAGAGAGATAAGGACAGCAGAGAGAGAGAGAGATAAGGACAGCAGAGAGAGAGATAAGGACAGCAGAGAGAGAGAGAGAGAGATAAGGACAGCAGATAGAGAGATAAGGACAGCAGAGAGAGAGATAAGGACAGCATAGAGAGATAAGGACAGCAGAGAGAGATAAGGACAGCAGAGAGAGAGATAAGGACAGCAGAGAGAGAGAGATAAAGACAGCAGAGAGAGATAAAGACAGCAGAGAGAGATAAAGACAGCAGAGAGAGATAAAGACAGCAGAGAGAGATAAAGACAGCAAAGAGAGATAAAGACAGCAGAGAGAGATAAAGACAGCGGAGAGAGATAATGACAGCAGAGAGATAGATAAGGACAGCAGAGAGAGATAAGGACAGCAGAGAGAGATAAAGACAGCATAGAGAGAGATAAAGACAGCAGAGAGAGAGATAAGGACAGCAATCATCATTTAGACAATCAGTGTACCGTAGAGGCAGCGGCCATTGTCCCGTGGAGTCTGCAGTGGGAAGCAGGGCATCACATTAGGGAGTGCAGGGCAGCAGCGACGGTGGGTCATGTGGACGGTGGAGGCATCAGCGGTGGGTTACACGGAGGCTGCAGCGGCAGATCCAGAGAAGGCTATGGCTGCAAAGCCCGTGGCAGGACTTAGGAGCACCGGGCAGTAGAGCGTCATAACACTGCGGGCGGCCTGTGTTTCATTTCTCGCGCCGGGGCAGTCACCAGAGTGTGACATCAAGCCCGGCAGACTGGAGGGGGAGGGTCCGCACAGGGCTGCTCTGTACCTCACTCAGACTCAGTACAGTCACCGGGCAGATAAGTGGTAATTGCCGGGGGAAGGGGGGGTTGTTGGGCGTCGGGCCGGCAGCGCAGTGTGCACCGGGGATGCGGGGTGGGCAGCGGCAGGCAAGTAGTAAGGACCCACAGTTTGAGAACCTCTGGTATAGGACATAAGACAGGTATGTCAAATTCAGTTAATATGCATGGTAGTACTGTCGACAAAGACACCAAAAATGGTAAAAACTCATGTCAACATTATTTGTGTCGGCCAAGAGCTTATGTCAACCTTTTGTAAATGCCGACATTTGAGTGTGTCTGCCATTTGAAGGTGTCAACCTAGTCATGGTCGACCATTAGTTGTCGACCAAGAGACTGTAGTCCTAAACATTGTCTACCATTTATACCCTCCCGAAATGGGCAGAGGCTGCCGACTATAGATGTAGATCATGTAATTTAGCCCAGGCCCCTCCTCGAAGACCAGCGAATTGCGGGATTGGCAGTACTGGGGGTGTAGCTTGATGACATCTACATTAGGCCCCACCCCTGAAGTGCTGCTGACAGTCTCCTCTCTCAAATTATCCCAGAGAGGAGCAGAGGCGTAGCGAGCCCGGAGCCGGTGGAGCACACGCTCCAGGCGCAGGAACATAGCATGGCGCCGGAGCTGTGCCGTCACCGCCAGCTCGCTCGCTCGCCCGCTCCCCAGCTCCCCTGCCCGCTGTGTGCGGGAGAGACGTCCGTGCTGCTATGTAAAATTCATTCATAGCTCCCGCTGGACCGCTAGCCAATAGGCGCTTGTGGTCCAGCAGCCACCAGTTGATTGGCTGCTGGACCGCAAGCACCCATTGGCTAGCGGTCCAGTGGGAGATATGAATGAATTTTACATAGCAGCAGCACGTCTCTCCCCCGCGGGGGAACAGCCACAGGAGGACGCATTACAGCAGCACAGGCAGGGGGGGAGCGGGGGAACAAGGGAACAGCCACAGGAGGACGCATTACAGCAGCATAGCAGCACAGGCAGGGGGGTGAGTAAGGTCAGGTGTACTCCCACCCTGCTGCACCCCACCCTTGCACCCACTCTGCTGCACACTAGTGCAAATCCACCCTGCTGCACATTACTGCAACCCACCCTGCTGCACACTACTGCACCCACCCACCCTGCTGCACACTACTGCACCCACCTACCCTGCTGCATACTACCGCTCCCACCCTCCCTCCCTGCTGCAAACCACCGCTCCCACCCTCCCTGCTGCACACCACCGGCGGTGCATTGAATTGAAAATAGCGGCCGGGAGCAGGCCGCTGCACAGTTCTGTCCCCCTTGGCAACAAGCAAATTCAGTCCTCCTTGACATCGAGCATGAAGTCCTTTGGCATCGAGCATGAAGCCCCTGGCATTGAGCATGTAGGTAAGTGGCACTTATGTGTCAAATGTGTAATGGGCATTATGGTGTGTTATATAGTATGCAATGGGCATTGTGGAGTGTTATTATGGTATGTCATGGGCATTGCAGAGTGTTATATGGTATGTCATGGGCATTGCGGAGTGTTATATAGTATGTTGTGGGCATTGCGGAGTGTTATATAGTATGTCATGGGCATTGCGGAGTGTTATATAGTATGTCGTGGGCATTGCGGAGTGTTATATAGTATGTCGTGGGCATTGCGGAGTGTTATATAGTATGTCGTGGGCATTGCGGAGTGTTATATAGTATGTCATGGGCATTGCGGAGTGTTATATAGTATGTCGTGGGCATTGCGGTGTGTTATATGGTATGTAATGGGCATTGCGGAGTGTTATATAGTATGTCGTGGGCATTGCGGAGTGTTATATAGTATGTAGTGGGCATTGCGGAGTGTTATATAGTATGTCATGGGCATTGCGGTGTGTTATTTAGTATGTCATGGGCATTGCGGTGTGTTATTTAGTATGTCATGGGCATTGCGGAGTGTTATATAGTATGTCATGGGCATTGCGGAGTGTTATATAGTATGTCATGGGCATTGCGGAGTGTTATATAGTATGTCATGGGCATTGCGGAGTGTTATATAGTATGTCGTGGGCATTGCGGAGTGTTATATAGTATGTCATGAGCATCATGTGTGGGCTCATGTGTAATTGGAATTACAAAGTTCACTAATGTGCAATGGGCATTACGGTGTGTGGTATAATGTCGGTCCGTGCCCACTTTTCACAGCGCAGCAGCCTCACCTACTACAAATGGGGGGGCGCGAAACATGCCCTTGCTCCGGGCGCCGTGGCACCTAGCTACACCACTGGAGAGGAGACTTTAAAAGTAGGCAACCCTGCTTTTATACCATAACCCAAATACAGTACAAGCAAGGGTATACATTTTCCTGAAATTGGCACTTTTCCTTAAGATCCCTGTAAAACTAGTGAATGTCATGGAAGACATTAAACTGAAAATGCTGACAACGGAGCCTAATGTTTTCTAATCTCACCACATCCTAAACATGTGGATTGCACAAGCCCGAGATTTTACAAGTATTTGAGAGTGCTGACTTATGTTTAGAAAAGTTAGTCCCATAAAACACGCTGAGACTTGTTTTAGCATACTTGTTCAGTAATATGGAGAGTATCCAACAAGGCTTGAGGTTTTGCCCCCCCCCCCCCCCCAAAAAAAAACCCTCACGGATCCCATGCCCAATTTTGGATTACCGTAGCTTTGCGAGAACAGGATACCGACAGCGTCCAGTAAAAAAATATGCACACAAGATTTTTGGCTTTGAAATCCCTGAGGTGCAAAAAAAAACCTTACTGTTGATCTGGTTCAGCCAGCGCAGTGGTCTCTGTGGCTCCCGATCTTTTTCCCTGCATCTTTCCACTGGAGGGGTGGCTGCTGGAAAGTGGGGAGGCTGCAGGTAGATGCAGCTCATCCTGCAGCCTCACACACACTGAGGTCAGGGCTGGATTAAGTCTTCAGGGGGCCCGGGGTCACTTTAGACAGGGGGGGGGGGGCCCTCACACCTGTCAGCCCCCACCTGTCATTACTGGCCGCAAACTGCACGGAAGAATATTACACTGTCAAAACACAGAGTAAAGGCAGTATAAACTTGGTCAATGAGTAACTGCAGGGATGGGGGGATTAATATAAACTATATATTTCTATATATATCTATATATATTTATATAGATTTATATATATATCTATATATATATATATATATATAGATATATATATCTATATATAAAATACCACATTAAAAGTCTGTGTTTATCCCTTTGTACCTTACTCTGTAGGAGCCCTAACAGGCTTAGCGCTGCCTCTAATTAAAAACCATCCCATTGTGCTAGAAAAAACACATTAACTGCCCTGCAGCAGAGGAAAAATGGTACTTGTTTCCTAGCACAGCGCCCGTCATGGGTGATCGCATACCTTAACTTAAGGTATGCGATGGACGCGACCAACGCGATTTTTAGCCTTTTCCCCGACAATTAAAAAATCGCATCCATCTCTTCCATCGCATGCTTTAAGTTAAGGCATGCGATGCGACCGATGCGATGGACCTGAATTTTACATAGGGAACAATGTTAAATGGGACAATGGACCAGATTTTTAATTGTATACCCACCCTGATGGGTAATTTACATGACAAATGGACCCCCATCGTTAACGTCACCCCACGATGAACGCCAACCCGAAGCGTGGCGAGCGGCGGCGGTACGCGTCCTCCGACCTTTTCATACCCCCACTATCCACGTCGGCGTGGAGTTGAATTTATATAGTGTGGCGAGCGCAGCGAGCCACCGAGGGGACGCGTAATACCTGTGAAGTAATGCGCGTCCCCTCGTGGGGCTCGCTGCACTCACCACGCTTCGGGCTCGGTGGCTTGCTGCGTTTGCCACACTATATAAAATCAACTCCACGCTGACGTGGACAGTGGGAGTATGAAAAGGTCAGAGGACGCGTACCGCCACCCCTCGTGGGCTTGCTGCGCTCACCATGCTTCAGGTTGGCGTTCATCGTGGGGTGGCGTTAACAATGGGGGCCATTTGACCCATCAGGGTGGGGAAACAGTGAAAATTGGGGTCTGGGGGGCATTGAACATTGGGGCCAATGTAAAATCGGGGTCTCAGGGACCATTTTACATTGGTTCCAATGTAAAAATCTCGTTGATCGCGTCGATCGCATCCCATGTGATTTGGTTGCATGCGATGCGATCAACGCGATTTTTTGGGACCTGATGGATACAATTTCCATCGCTGGCGCCGTGCTAGGAAACAAGTACCGGAAAAACTCACACACTGCACGGTTATTCTAACATCAGTGTGCAATGGAATATATCCCCATATATATTGGATTTTTTTAATTATTCTTAAGCCACATACACTCTAGATGCATGGCTGCTTTCATCGGTCCATCGGCATCCCGGTGTTCCCTGGATAACTGGTCCTGTTACGTGTTGGGCTTTCCTGTGTGTCTGGTTCAATTCCAGTTATCTGCACCATCTGGTCTCCTGGCTATCCTGAATAGCTGCACTGCTGCTATCATTGGTCCATCCCAGGGTTTCTTTGGTAACTGTCCTGTCTCCAGCTCTGCTCATCGGTCAATCCAGATGACCTGCCTCACGTAACAGTTCACAATCATCCAAGGTACTCTTCCTTGGATATTTAGTGGCTGACCTGCATTCTTTCAGTCCACCACCTGTGTACAAGTATATTTAGTGGCTGACCTGCCTTCTTTCAGTCCGCCACATGTGTACAAGTAAATTTAGGGGCTGGCCTGCATTCTATCATTCCACCACCTGTGTACAAGTATATTTAGGGGCTGTCCTGCATTCGCTCAGTCCACCACTTGTGTACAAGTATATTTGGTGGCTGACCTGCATTCTCTCAGTTAACCACCTGTGTACAAGTATATTTGGTAGCTGACCTGCATTCTCTCAGTTCACCACCTGTGTACAAGTATATTTGGTGGCTGACCTGCATTCTCTCAGTTCACCACCTGTGTACAAGTATATTTGGTGGCTGACCTGCATTCTCTCAGCACTCCTGCAGTGCAGAAGACTTTCTTACTGTTAATGATTTATTTTTTAAAACCCGCTACATTTCTTGTTGCCGCTTCTAGTCAGGGCCCCTTACTCCAGCCTCATCCGGGTACACAAACAGCCTTACCCATGACAATCATCTATTGCATAGTCTATATCATTTACTCAAGCAGGTGCACTACAAATGCTACAGCGGTCTGCATGTGTTCAGCTATTTCTTATTTAAAACACATTAACTACATAGAATGTTGATGTAATTTAAGCCGGTGCACTGCAAATACTACAGTGGCCTGCATGTGTTCCATTGTTTCCTAAATTATAACTTCCTAAGTATTTGATACTGTTTCAACCTTGTAACTCCTTGCCATTCTTGGAATTGGATTTTTAAGATAAAACTGTAACAATTGACATCTCCTTTTTAAATTATGAAAAAAAAAATGTGTGGTATAGCAGGTCAACAATGTCCCAGTCGACCCAAAAAGGTTGACCAGCATCAGTCAACACTGGAAATATGTGAACAAAAGCAAAAGGTCTACGTAGAAAAGGTCGACACATGAAAAGATCGACATGCGTTTTTCATGTTTTATTGGTGTCACCACCTAAGCATGTGGACCAGTAGTCATTGTGCCGCTTTGCTCGCCATTCTGCGCTTGAGACACTTTCACAATCAGAGCCCACATGGATGGGGACACAAGCATTAGGTCGACATGGTCTTGGTCGACATGGGGTTCATCACTGTTTTTTTACCCGAATGTTGACATGGAAACAGGGTACTTGTTTCCTAGCACGGCCACAATCGCGGGCATCGTGTACCTTAAAGTTAAGGTACACGATGCCCGCGATGGACCCGATTTCCTTTGAAATCAGGTCCATTTTGCCGGCAAAGGAAAAATTGCGTGCATCGCGTCGGTCGCGGCCATTAACATTGCCCCCGACGCGACCAACGCGATGCCTGCGATTTTGCCATAGGCTTCAATGTTAAAATAATTTTTAACATTGAAATCGGGAGCATAGCGTCGGTCTTGTGCCATTATAATGGCACAAGATAAGATGGACATTGTATATGGCCCCGTCGTTACCCCACGATTGACGCAAACCCGAAGCGTGGCGAGCGCAGCGAGCCAGCGAGGGGCGGCGGTGCTTGTCCTCCGACCTTTTCATTCCCCTACTATCCACGTCGGCGTGGAGTTGAGAATATAAAGTGTGGCGAGCGCAGCGAGCCACCGAGCCCGAAGCGTGGTGAGCGCAGCGAGCCCCGCGAGGGGACGCGTATACCTGTGAAGTAATACGCGTCCCCACGCGGGGCTCGCTGCGCTCGCCACGCTTCGGGCTCGGTGACTCGCTGCGCTCGCCACACTTTATATTCTCAACTCCACGCTGACGTGGATAGTAGGGGAATGAAAAGGTCGGAGGACGCGCGCCGCCGCACTAGGCAGCACAGGACTCCAGCAGCAAACAACACCAGCAGTACTAGGCAGCACAGAACACCAGCAGTACTAGGCAGCACAGGACTCCAGAAGTAAAGGACACCAGCAGTACTAGGCAGCACAGGACTCCAGCAGCACAGAACACCAGCAGCACTAGGCAGCACAGGACTCCAGCAGAACAGGACACCAGCAGTACTAGGCAGCACAGGACACCAGCAGAACAGGTCACCAGCAGTACTGGGCAGCACAGGACTCCAGCAGCAAACTACACCAGCAGTACTAGGCAGCACAGGACTCCAGCAGCACAGGACACCAGCAGTACTAGGCAGCACAGGACTCCAGCAGCAAACAACACCAGCAGTACTAGGCAGCACAGGACTCCAGCAGCAAACAACACCAGCGGTACTAGGCAGCACAGGACACGAGCAGTACTAGGCAGCACAGGACTCCAGCAGCAAACAACACCAGCAGTACTAGGCAGCACAGGACACCAGCAGTACTAGGCAGCACAGGACTCCAGAAGTAAAGGACACCAGCAGTACTAGGCAGCACAGGACTTGAAAAAGCTGTCCCTAAGTGACAGCGAAACTGTCTGACTAGCCCCTCTTGCAGCTACCCCTGTTGAGTGGACAGCCGTGACCAAGTGCTCTATACAGTTTTACTGTACACCATTACAACATAATCTCCTGCCTATTTCAGTTTTAATCTTCTAATTACTCTGTGTAACAGTACAGTAAATGAGCATCTTGGGTTACGAAATTTTTTATAAATTTTTTTTTTATAAACCCTCAATATGTATACTCATTTTTGGTCTGTGCAAGAGTTCTTGTAATTTACCACCATTATTATTATTGTCACAAGGTTCTATTTATGTCCTTTTCTATATGATCTGCATGTTACTAATGTTTTTTACTCTCTTATTCTTTTATTGTCATTTTTTTCACTGTTGATTAAAATTTTTTTTGTTTTGGATTACAGTCACCCTGGCAACGGAGCTCCCGGAGCAAACGCGACGCCCCCTAGCCTGTGCGGAATGACGTGGCAGTGACGCATATGGCTCAGGATGCGGAAGTGGACCGGAAGCTGCTCCGACGCCGCGGGACTCGCACACTGGTGTTTGTGAGTATAAATGTAATTTATTATCTGTATGTCTGTGATCTGATGAAGAGGAAATTAAAGTCCTCGAAACGTTATTAACAAGACCGTTGTCTTAGTGACTTATTGGGAAGTGCCGCCCGTTGGAAGGTTGTATTCGCTGCCGGGATTCTGGCATCTGGCTGGGCACCCTTAAAGTATTCGTTTTGACAGGTGGTGTGCTGCTCCAATTGCTGCATTTGTAACAGTACATGCAAATAAAGTCAAAATCATATCTGGATGACACAGGTACATTATGTAGTGATATGACAATGGTGTAATACAATTAATGCAAAACACACATAATTGATTGATGGGCGCCAATTTTAATGGAATACAGGTCTAAAAAGCAAAAGTCTTTAGTAAAAGGTATTGCTGGTATTACTAGCAGAATTAAGTGTGGGGTGGGGGCACAGCCTTAGGGGGTGCCTGTGCACCCTTAACACTCAATGTCGCATGCCTATGGACACCAGCAGCACTAGGCAGCACAGGACTCCAGCAGCACAGGACACCAGCAGTACTAGGCAGCACAGGACACCAACAGTACTAGGCAGCACAGGACACCAGCAGCACTAGGCAGCACAGGACTGGACATATAATACACCAGGTCACCGACTCGCCACTCCCACAGACCACCGCAGATCACCACAGACATCACAGCACCAGAGCTTGTCCACCTACTACCATCTCCAATGCCGGAGTAAAGATGGCGGCAACAGTGTCTGACTTATATAGAGTCCGGATCTCGCAAGATCCGATGGCGGGATGACATTTTGGCGCGGTCTGAGACCCAAGCCTGGCGGGAATCCCTGAACAGTGCTCGGTCTGTACTCGGATCGGAGGTGTATAGGTGTATTCGGATTTCGGAAATCTGAACCCATTTACCCCTCCTTAAAACCAGATGAAATGCAGGCTTGACATCAGCTAGCCACAGAACCTGTGTAATTCATGAGTGTACCAATTTAAAGGGACAATATGGTAAGTCTACTTACAGTAATTACATCCCTTTCATGTGCAGCTGCTTCACAGATGGTCTCATCCATTATGGCAGTGGTTCACAAACGTGATCCTCAAGGCACCCCAACACTCCAATCTTTAAGAATGTCCATGATTAAGCATAGGTGATTAATTACCACCCCAGTCAGATTTATTGTACTATCTGTACACAAGCAGGGATATCCCTAAAACCTGGACTGCTAGGGAGCATTGAGACCGTGGCCCTTATTCTGATTGGTACGGTAATATCCGCGTGCGTTCGTGCCGCCGATGTTTTGTGTCTGCGCATGTGCAGAGGCGTCTCTACGCATGTGCGAGCGGAACGCACGGCCACATTCCGCATGAAATGTGTACACTACGAACAGGGGGTGGAGAGGGGTGTGAAGGGCTGATTGGGCTCATTACCATATGTTTACACCCCGCATTTCATGGGCGTTCCCATGCAAACGCTGGGCGTACATATGGTAATGCGGCCGTGACGCACGTGTGGGGGGCGGAC
Organism: Crinia signifera; assembly: GCF_055691185.1. Classification (NCBI taxonomy): domain Eukaryota; kingdom Metazoa; phylum Chordata; class Amphibia; order Anura; family Myobatrachidae; genus Crinia; species Crinia signifera. The sequence goes on from NC_139226.1 coordinate 58,386,600, forward strand.
ATATGACATTGCCGGATGTCAGCTGCCCGCCCAGATCCCTGCTTTTGCACGGAGAAATGCCCGTGTGGTGCGACCATCGAATGATGGGGGAGGTTCCCTGAGATGGAGGAGGTGTATTCATGAGAAATACACGTGCAGTCCGTTCGGACAGCTTCTTACCGTGTACGGACGGAGTTGGCGATCCGTATGGAAGGCGGGGTTTAGGACGCACGGTGCTGGCCGCATATTCGGATCCGGCCGCACCGATCAGAATAAGGGCCCGTGTTTGGGGGAACCAGAGCATGGTTACACTCTTTTCTCTACTTTTCTGACTGTCATTTACAAATAACTACAGTATACTTGGTTTCATCACTATACCAATACACAAGCCAAATGTTTGAAAACATGGGACAGTCTCCAGACTTCGTTGTGTTGCTTCTCTGCGATAAGGAACATGTCTCATGTAATTCTTACAGAGATCGTAGTTATGATGCAGTCACTGTGCTGCTTGGACACCAGTCTAATCCACCAGTCCTGCGTGCACAGCTCTGACTGAGCTGCTAATGTGTCTATTGCATCCACCACTTTCCTGAATGAATCACATGTTGGACAGTCTCTTCAAAACATTTCTTTCAAAGTATATATTGGGGGTCATTCTGTTCGACTCGAAGCTCGCAGCTTACAGAGTCCCTGTGATGCTGCCCCATCTCCGACTACCTGCCCCCCACAGCCGTGTTAGGAAGACACATCCCCTTGCATGTGCCCGCAGCAGGAGAAATCATTCGATGGTCGGCAACCATCCAATGATTTCCGCTGCCTTTGCAAATATAAGTCAGTTGAGACTGACTGCTAAAATCTTCATGCATACGGCGTTATTAAAAGCCGATATACCTGCAATGAGTGCCGGGATACATCCCATGAAAATGCAATGCTTGATGCATTCGCATGTAAGAAGTCAGGACTCCGTACAGGAGTAGCCAAAACGTACCTCCCAACTGTCCCACTAAACGCGGGAATGTCCCGGTTTTTGGGGACATTCCTGCATCCCTCCCGCGGCCGGCAGTGTCCCGCTGCGGGGGGGGGGGGGGGAGTTGGGAGTCCCCCCTAATCTTCAGAGGCACAGTGTCCGAAAACGGGGGCGCGGACCTCATTTGCATATGCCTGCCATCATTTGCATACATGCGAGTGTCCCTATTCTTCCCATGAAAAAGTTGGGAGGTATGGCCAAAAGGGGGCACTGCCTTGGAAAGTGGGGGCATGGCTTCAAGGGAATGTCCGTGATCATGTGCCACGCCTCCCACTTAAGTCACTTTGGGTGTATGGCCAGTACTCCAGGAGCTGCTGGAATGCCCCCTGTCCCTCTGTCTGCAGTGATTAGACATTAATCAAGTGACAGGGGACTCCCAAATGCCCCCCTCCACAAACACACACACACATTGCAGGACACTGCTGCGTGACAGTCACAAAAAATCCTGACTGTCCTGCGAAAGTCATGACAGTGGGGAGGTATGGCTCAAGTAGGTCTTTGAAGTGGCATAACTATGAAGAGTGCAGGGGATGCAACTGCTATGGGGCCTGACAGCTAGTGGGGCCCCTTAGGCATTCTCCTGTACCCTTTTGATTGCTATTATTTTTAATCAGTCTCAGAGTGCAGACTCTACTGTCTCATGCCCCCCTCCAGCTTTGCATTTTAAGTGCAGTCCTGGAAAGCAGGAGACACCACGTCAGTGAGAGGGAGCCCCAGTGTGCTGAGCAGGAGCAGGAGACACTGTGCTGATGAGAGGGAGCCCTGATTTCCTGCCACTGCCAGAGGTACATCCGCCGCTTGGACTAAAAGGGACAGTCCCACCTGTACTGGGGGGAATTAGGAGGGACAAAGTGAACCCTCTAAACCCTGTCTTGTCCTCTACTCACTCCCCCCACTTATTCTCTACCCCCTCTCATCCTCTATCCCCTTCTCATCCTCTCCCTGCCCCCTCTTGTCCTTTACCCCCTTTCTCGTCCTCTACCCACCCCCTCTCATCCTCTATCCCCAGCGTTCCTCCCTCTCAACAGCTGGGAGCTATTTGCATTTTCTGAGGCACTGGCACAAAATGCCAGCATGCCACCAATCATCCAGCATAGGGCCTGTGATCACTTTCTGTGATTTCACTGTGGACCGTGTGCATGCACGCATCTCTGAAAATTGGCGAAGCACCGAATTCGCAGCCCCATGATTAAGGGGATGATTCTGTTTGACTTGGTAAGCTACAAATATCACAGCTTACCGAGTGCCAGAGAGCCCACCAAAAAATATGTGTCTCAGTCTCAAATAAAAGTAAGTGGAAACATCTGCCCACCCACATTACCATGGGAATGGTCAGCATTTCCATGGGCGACACCCGACCCCGCCGCCACACGACCCCAGCTCGGCTATGCAAGTCGCCAACGCCGTTCGCAAAGGGGACCTGCACATGCACATAAAAGATCATGCGCATCAGCGGCGTAGCTTTGTTTGGGGCGCCCCCCCCGCCGTTAATAGGGGGGCGCCCCCCCCCTCCCCGCCCGTCCGGCCGCCCGTGCCTCCCGTGCCCCCTCCCCCCATTGCCGCATGCTTACCTGTCCGCGCGTCCTGGCTCCCCTCCTGGCTTCAATCAATGCTATGGAGACGGACCACGATAAAATGGCTGCCCCATAAAGCAGACTGTTCTCTGAAACTGTCTGCGGTATGGGGGTGGCCATTTTATCGTGGTCCGTCTGCATAGAATTAATTGAAGCCATGGGCGTTTCCATGGGCGACACCCGACCCTGCCGCAAGATGGGGGGCGGGGGGGATTAATATAGGACCGCAGCCCCCCCCCCCCCCCGGTGCCCGCATATGCACAGCACCCCCCCCCCCACGACCGCGGGGGCTGCGGTGCTATAGTTACGCCGGTACTTATGTATTATCTGGGCGCCCGATTTTTTGATTGTATGCCTTAACTTAAGGCATACAATCAGATGGGATGCGATATCGCATCGCATACGACCATATCGCATGCGATGCGATGACCTGATTTTTCCATAGGATTCAATGTTAAAATGGACTGAGTCCATTTTAACATGGAATTCAATGGGAAAAAGGGGTCCTTTTCATACCCCTACTATCCAAGTGGGCATGGAGTTGGATATAAACCTGTGGCGAGCGTAGCGAGCCACCGAGCCCGAAGCATGTCGAGCGAAGCGAGCCCCGCGAGGGGACGGTATTCTGTGTCCCCTCGCGGGGCTCGCCACGCTTCGGGCTCGGTGGCTCGCTACGCTCGCCACAGGTTTATATCCGACTCCATGCCCACTTGGATAGTAGGGGTATGAAAAGGACCCCTTTTCCCATTGAATTCCATGTTAAAATGGACTCAGTCCATTTTACCATTGAATCCTATGGAAAAATCGGGTCCATCGCATCGCATCCGATTTGGTCGCATGCGATGCGATGTGCCCGATCCGACCCGATTTCTAAATCGGGCGTCCAGATACTACATAAGTACCGGATAATTTACAGGAGCTATTATGGGCTACTCTTAATTAAGCAGCAGTTTGGATATAGGGATAGTCAGATAAACAGATAATAACAAAAAAAATAAACTGTGGGTGACATTCTATAGGATGAGATTTCTGTTTTTTGGCGTTAATTAGTAAACAAAATGGCGATATTGCATTTTTCCGTCAAATCGCCTATTTAATAGGATGCGGAAAGGGACTGAAATCGCATATTATGAACGTTAAGGCATGCGGACCAAAAGTGCGAGATTAATTCGCATTTATATCGCATCCAGATGTTTTCGTACAGAAAAGTGTACAAATCGCTTATTTAATGCAATGCGTTTTCGCAAATCGCACTTTTTAGGTGTCTAATAATCGCACTTATTTCAGACTAGGTTCTGTTTGGCGATTTGGCCCAGAACTCACTTTGGTCAAGTGCACACATGGTTAATTTTACCACAGGTGCCCTCATTTTCACTCAGAAACACCCCTACATAAACCCCAACATCATTAAGGACACCTGTGAGGGTTTGAGACATGGAGATTTTGCAGAGTGGTTTGGAGTTGCTTATCTGTGATGTGGCCCATTTGGAGGAGCTGCGCAGGAGGGAGGAAGCTGCGCGCCAGATCCAGGTAGCCCCCCGACTACTGCGTACCCCACGTATGTATCGTGCTCGGCTGTACCTGGACTCCCTCTCGGATCAACAGGTTGTGGGGATGTTTAGGCTGAACCGCATTAACCTGTTGGACTTATATGAGCAGGTGAGAGATGATTTGGACCCTTTTGGGGGAGGCAACTATGCAGTGCCTGGGCTGCACAAATTAATGTGTGCCCTCTACTATTTGGCCACAGGCTCCACTCAGTCTGTGATCTCATGGTCCTTGGGGGTATCACAGGCCACTTTCTCTAAGCATTTTACTCAAGTGTTACTTGCTTTAAAGAAGTTGTTGCGGACATACATCAGATTCCGCAGTTCTGAGTTGGAGTGGCAGGACCACAAGTTGGCTTTCAATAGACTCTCAGCATTCCCTCACATGCTGGGAGCTATAGACTGCACACACATTGGGATTAGGGCACCGCACGTGCGGGGCCACGTCTACGTCAATAGGCGTGGGCGGCACTCCCTGAACGTGCAGGTTGTATCCAATGCTCACCTGAAAATCCTGAGTGTTGTTGCAGGCTTTCCTGGGAACTGCCATGACGCCTATATTCTGAGACACTCAGCCCTCTGGAACCGATTTACCGACCACCAAATGCCAGAGGGCTGGCTACTAGGTAAGTACCTTTTTACATATTACCCTGTCTGTCCTTATTTGTACCTGCCCTAATGTGTGTGTTTCCTGTTTCACAAGCATATTGTTCTTCTAACAGTGTGTCCTGTTTGAAAGAAACACATACCTTACCATATAAGGCAATCACTTCCTATCTGTGTTTTAGGTGACTCAGGATATGGATGTGTTTCCTGGCTCATGACACCTTTGCGCTCCCCAGAGGGCCCTGCACAGCATCGGTATAATGAAGCCCATATTGCAACCCGCAATGTGGTGGAGCGCACATTTGGCGTTTTGAAGAGTCGATTCCGGTGTTTGGACAGGTCATCGAGTACGCTGCTTTACCACCCTGCCAAAGTAGTGATGATCATCCAGGCTTGTGGCATGTTGCACAACATAGCCCTGTCCCAACCTGCCTATGTGGAGGAGGAACATGCAGCAGTCCTGCAGGAAGCCCAACCTAGCACACCTCGGGTAGTGAGGGGTACGCAGAGGGGGAATCTGGTGCGCACACACCTTATCAGCCGTTACTTTTCTGGTAAGCACATGTGCCCTGTACTCCAAAATGTACCTGTGCTGTAAGTGTACTCATAAACAAATTATTGACCAATACCATCTGTTTCCACCCACATTTAGCCTAATACACAGAGCCCAACAGATGCAGCTGGTGGTGCTGACCTATCCCTTGCTGGTATCAAGCTTGTAAGTACATTTGATACATGTATGAATTACGTTTGCTGGAAAACATGGCTCACTGGTGTTGTGGAACTACAAGGCCCAGCATTATGAGCAATTTTAAAGTAGGAGCAGGCAATTTCTTGTGCATGAGCAGTATGTAGTTCCACAGCAGCACTTTACTTAGCATAACAATTCAAGTGAAGAATACAGTTAGAAAACATTGCCATGTTTGTTTAAGATTGCATGTGGTCACACTTACCAGCTCTGGATGGCGTTTGCGGCCTATCGGTATCCGCCACCTGCATGCCAGGCAGGACCTCAGGGGGTATGATGCGCTTCAACTTCACCTCATACGATGTGTAGCACACAGTGGTGGGGCTTCCTCCGCCAGTCTTGGTGGCCTCCTCCAACTCCATGGCCATTTTACTTTTCAGCTGCCTTTTGATGTCATTGAATCTCTTCTTGACATTTCTGACCAGGCGCTTGTGCTGACTTACAGCGTTCACCGCCTGGGTGATGTCCTTCCACATAGCCCTTTTGCGCTGTGCAGTGGTCTTGTGGTGAGTTTTCCCAAGTAAACGGTCAAATACAGGCATGATAGCCCGGACAAGTGCAGCATTTTCCTCATAGGAGAATCTGACCTTTCGGCCACTTTTTGTGCGGCCAGCTTCTACCTCCTCCTCCTCCTCATTTTCTACTCCAGCCATGTACCCCTCCTCCTCCATGCCAGTGTCTTCCTCCTCCACACCTCCATCTTTCTCCACCTCTGACATGTGGCCCTCCTGCAGCTGCTGTGGGGTATGGTCAAGGTCTTGGCTATAGGATGGGGATGCCAGCGGATCCTTCACCTCCTCCTGCTGGGGCTGGACGGCCAGGGCCTGGTCTGGGGCTGGCCTTGCTGTGGCCATGCTGCCTGCCACACTGCTGGCTCTCCCACTTGGCTGGCTGCTGCCACTGCTCCCTCTGCCACTGCTCCCTCTGCCACTGGTTCCTCTGCCACTCCTCACTCTGCCACTGCTCCCTCTGCCACTCCTCACTCTGCCACCAACACCTCTTCCTGTACTCACACTGCCACTGCTCCTCTCCATGCTCCTTACTTCCTATCAAAGAGTGAAATGGCGCTAATTCCCCTTTATATAGGGGGTGTGATGCATCATGGAGGGGACAGAGGTGGGCCAATAGGTTGGGGGGTTCTTAGTCATGCGGAGACAGTTTTGTTAATCGCACTCCGGTTGGTCCAAAACTCGCACATGACCGGCGGAAGAAATCGCGCTTTTTTGTTACTTAAAATCGCACCACTTCGCCGCAAATAGCACCACTTCGCACTTTTCAGCCTCCAAAGCGCATCACATTAAATATGCGAATTATTACAAAAAAATGCGATTTCAAAAAGGGCGAATAGCGACGATGTGGTGCGCTAAAAAAACATGCGCATTTATGTCAATCCATAAAATGTCACCCTGTGTATCTTACCTGTGAAAAAGCTGAGCACAGCCGCAGACCAGACACCCCACTCCAGCCACAATTGCCAGTGATGACCTCCACCATTGGATACCTGAACCAGGAATTTATTTGGACACCTACTTCATGTAGAACCTTATTACAAGCTAGGTTGAAGGAAGAATTTGGAAGAAGCTCCTCAAGAGGCGCACAATTTAAGATGAATTCAAATATTTTCACGTGATCACTTATAGGGGGTCGCTGAAAACAAGCAATCCTTGCCGTTTAACCCTGTGCTCACCCTTTTCAACACGCCGGGGAAATTCTCGCTGTCAGAGAACGGTGAGGATTCCCCCAAACAGCAAGGCTCGTGGCTAATGCAGGGAGCCCACTGCATTTAGCGGTAAGCGTTGCTGTTTTAGCGGCCGCATACACCCTTTATCAATATAGTGCATCCATACTGAAGGATATTGTTAACGAGATCAATCATGGCCACATCCAGGATCATTCTGCCTTTGACGACAGTGGGGTCGTTAATCTCCCATGGGAGCGTGCTCTGTTAATGATATAGTTTGTACACATTGACCGATATGCACAAAAATATCATTAAGGATATTGTTATCGGGCATATTGTTAACGATAATCCAGCTCAAGCCTAGAATTAAGTATTCTAGATATGTCTCTAATTTCCCTGTGTATATAAATGTATGAAGGCATTATTTACGTAACATGGTTATGCTATAGATCGGAGATGCACAAGCCATTACCTACACTTCCTGAGCCTGTGGGAGAAGCATGGTTTTTGGGATAGTCCCCTGCAGCCCTGGAACAGCAGGCAGCCCCCTCATATTCTACCCCATTCCTAGTGAAGTGGAAATGAGGAAACAAATACAGTAAAATCACCAGGGGCGGAGCCTAATGATGTGTTTTGCTTGGTCCTCCACCTGTCACCTCCCACCTGTTTCTCCTCTTCGAGCATTTCCTGGAGAGGAATTAGCAAACATAGGTAAGTAGTTTGATGGCTGCATCGGAAGTTCACACTTAGGGCCTGATTCAGTAACACTTGCTAAGCAGTGGCTTAATACTGCCGATTCCCTCGGTAACATGCGAGGGGATGGACACATTCAATGTAGTGCAATGTATGGTAAAAGTAATAATGATCAAGTATGAAGATCCATCTAATAATATTCCTCCCTGAGCTAGACGCTGGGGTTATGTCTGTCAGAGTAGATTTAGAGCAGTGAGCTCAAAAGTGCTGAGTCTCATTTTCAGGGGCGTGGATCAGTTGGTCACCAGCAAGTTGTTAGACAGTCATTAGGTCGACATGTGTCTAGGTCGACATGCAGGAAGGTCGACATGAGTCTACGTTGACAGGGTCATAAGGTCGGAAGGGTCATTAGGTCGACATGGGTTAAATCATCAGTCAAAAGGTCAACATGGGGTTTTCAACAGTGTTTTTTACCCAGATGTCGACGCAGTCAACATGGACACAGGTTAAACATAGAAACATAGAAACATAGAATTTGACGGCAGATAAGAACCACTTGGCCCATCTAGTCTGCCCCTTTTTTTAAACATGTTACCTCAAGCCATATTTGATCCTTATTTTTTTGTAAGGATATCAATATGTTTATCCCAAGCATGTTTAAATTGTACTACTGTATTTGCGTCTACCACCTCTGTTGGGAGGCTATTCCACTTATCTACTACTCTTTCTGTGAAAAAATTCTTCCTCGCATTTCCCCTGAATCTTCCTCCCTCTAGTTTCAGTGCATGTCCTCGTGTTCTGCTGCTCCTCTTCCTGTGAAGAATGTCTCCCACCTGTACCTTGTTAAAGCCCTTGATATATTTGAAAGTTTCTATCATGTCCCCCCTTTCCCTTCTCTGCTCTAAAGTATACATATTAAGATCTTTTAGTCTTTCCTGGTACGTTTTGTGATGTAGGCCATGCACCATTTTAGTTGCTCTTCTTTGTACAGTCTCTAATGTATTTATATCCTTCTGGAGATATGGCCTCCAGAACTGAACACAATACTCTAGGTGAGGTCGTACCAATGACCTATAGAGTGGCATTATTACTTCTTTCTTTCTACTGCTGATACCTCTCCCTATGCAACCAAGCATCTGACTTGCCTTCTTCATTGCTTTGTTACATTGCCTACCTGCTTTTAAGTCCCCTGAAATAGTGACACCTAGATCCCTCTCTTCCTCAGTAGTTTCCATTATAGTGCCATTTATACTATATTGAGTCTTTGGATTTCTGAGACCCAAGTGCATGATTTTGCATTTTTTGGCATTAAACTGTAGTTGCCATTCTCTTGACCATTTCTCTAATCTGCCTAGATCCTCAATCATTTGTTTTACCCCTCCTGGTGTGTCTACCCTGTTGCATACCTTTGTGTCATCTGCAAAAAGGCACATTTTACCCTCAATTCCATTTGCAATATCACCAATAAAGATATTAAAAAGCACCGGTCCAAGTACAGATCCCTGGGGTACTCCACTTGTAACCTTTCCCTCCTTTGACTGTACTCCGTTTACTACAACTCTCTGTTTTCTGTCCTGCAACCAAGCTCTTATCCATTCAACTATCTTAGAATCCAATCCCAAGCTTTCAAGTTTATTTAACAGTCTGCGATGTGGGACAGTGTCAAAAGCTTTACTAAAGTCTAGATAAGCTACATCTACAGCCCCACCTTGATCTATTACTTTAGTCACCCAATTTAATCAATAAGATTTGTTTGACATGATCTTCCACCAGTAAACCCATGCTGTTTTGGATCCTGTAAATTGCTGGTTTTGAGATATTCTACAACTCTTTGTTTTAAGAGTGTTTCCATCAATTTCCCTACTACTGATGTAAGGCTCACTGGTCTATAGTTGCTTACCTCTTCCTTGCTTCCACTTTTGTGCAGTGGGACTACATTTGCTGTTTTCCAGTCCTCTGGGATTACTCCAGTAGCTAGTGACTGGTTGAATAATTCTGTTATTGGTTTTACCAGCTCCCCTTTAAGCTCTTTTAGTATCCTTGGATGTATCCCATCTGGCCCCATTGATTTATCCACTTTCAGTTTTGAGAGTTCTGTAAGGACTTTCTCCTCTGTAAATGTACTTGTCTCTCCCTCAGTTTTCTGACTATACTTGCAACTTAACTGTGGCCCCTTCCCCTCTCTTTCAGCAGTGAATACTGAGCAGAAATAATTATTAATATTATCTGCTATTACATTGTCCCCCTCAAGAAAACTTCCACTCTCTGTCTTCAGTCTAATTATTCCACTTTTTTTTTCTCCTTTCACTTATATACCTAAAAAAAGTTTTCCCCCCTTTGGCCCCTTAGTGCACAGTTGCTAAAGTGCACAGTTGTTAAAGTGCACAGTTGCTCTCACCATGCTTCAGGCTCGGTGCCTCGCTAAGCTTGGCACACTATTTTATTCTCACACCACGCCCTAGTGGATAGTAGGGCATGAAATACCACCTGTCGGCACATGTCGGCTCAAAAAAAACAGTGAAAAACCCCATGTCGACCTTTTGACTGTCGTCATAACCCATGTCGACCTAATGACCCTGTAAACCTAACCCTTGTCGACCTTTCTGCATGTCGACCTAGACACATGTCGACCTAAATGCATCTGGACCTAATGGTGTTGACCTAATGACTGTCTAACAACTTGCTGGTGACCCAATGACCGTATCTCCATTCTCAGTATGCAGCCTAAGGGGCCGATTTATCACCATCCGCATCTTCAGTTGTGGATGTGATGTGATAATATCGTCCCTATTCGCAATGCGATAATTTACTATATCGTATGGATGTATAAATTATCACATGCAGGGACAGAGCTTGCAAAAAAGCTCTGTACCTGTTCTGGGTCTCCGCAGCATCATCGGAGCATATATTTTTTTAAATCCAAACTCGCACCTTATCGTTCAGGGGCAAGCGCAGTGGTGGAGCTTGTGGATGGTGGGCCCAGGTGCAAAAATATAATTTGGACCCCACTTCTCCACCACAACCCATGTAAGATAGCAACAGGTGACAGGGAGAGGCAGGGGGAGGCAGAGTGTGACAAGGAAAAGCAGTGGGTGTCAGGAAGAGGGTGACCAGGGAGGCAGTGGGCCCCTTAGCCCACAGAAGCACCTGCTGCACCAATGTTAGTTCGCCTCTAGGGAGAGCGCATATAAAATACATGCAGGGATGTATGTAATACCGTGTTCTCACTGCGAGTGACAAATACACAGCTTTTACCCGGCATTAAAATGCCGGGGACTGCAGGGACGGACCCCCGTTCTCACTGCAAGGCAAATTCCTGGGTGAAGAAGTTCTACCCGGTAATTTGCCTTTTAACACAGGTTTTTATGCAGTGAGAACGGGTCAACCTGTGTCTGCATACCCGGATCTCAAACACGGGTAAAAAGAAGGGTTTTACCCGTGTATGAGATCCGGGTATGCGACCCGTTCACACTGCAAAAAGACCTGTGTTTTTCCAGGTTGACATGCGAGACAAATTTCCGGGTCGACATGCATGCAAATACGGGGTATAACTGCACTGGCTGCAGGTTCCTGGGCCCTTACAAATGTTTATATGGGCTGCACAATCACTAGTTACGACACTTAGGGGGTTATGCAATACCCACCACTATTTTCGACAGGGAAAATAGCAGCGGGCACATATTCAATGCTGTCTTGGCCGACAGCATTGAAGATGCAAATCGACACAACGGGACCGACTTTAAAAGCTGTTGGGCCCATTTTGAATTGTTGCGATCACGGCTGAATCTCGACAATCCACGGTCGCATTACCGGACATGCCCCCCTTCGCCAGTCGCCAAGCGGGACATTGCATTCCGCCTGTCGATATGCTGTCGAACAAAACGAAAACAGGCACGGGACGGATCGACAGTAAGTTTTAACACTTTTGGGGATCATTTATAAGGCAAAACAACCTGGTTTTGCCTTGAAAATTATTGCCTTTTTAAAAATGTGGGCATTCTCAGCCAAAATTCCGGACCTCCTCAAACTCAAAACCTATTACATTTCTTCCTGTATGTCGTGTCATGTTTGTACTGTATCTGTATATAACTTACTGTTGCACTCTAAAAATAAAGAATAATAAAAATCTACTGTAAATAACAGTATAACCATTTTATTTAAGAAGGGACCAGTATAGAACCAATTGTTTCATTATCACACTGCTAAATACAAATGCATCCAATAAACAACTTGATAAATTCACTGTATATTTTATTTAAATAAATATTAGTTTATCTGAACAATGTAAATCAATCAATAAATAAAACATGTAAAATACATAAAATTGCAATATGCAAATACATAAATAGGATAAATAAATACCAAAAATATCACACTTAGCAAAAATAATAACAATAATAATAGTGATAATAATAATAATAACAATAATAATAATAATTGTAATAAAAATATTGATAGAAAAAGTAGAACCATTTACAGTAGTAAAACACAATAACCCTTATCCAAAACATATGATACAAATACGGGTATGCCGTATATGAGACGCACAGAAAGCAGTACAATTTAATTGCAGCAGGTACAGTTCCCCATATTTTGGATGTATTAATTACACTTTTATTGCTTATATAAAACCGCATTTCCTGCACCCCCAATTGAAGCACAAGCACGGACTGTTTAGTAGATAAGGAACACCCTAGATCTGTAGTGTCACACCAATACTTTGTGTTCCTGCCCCTTATTTATTAGTTACAAGGTTACTTCTATGGCACCTACATACTGTATTATGTTACATATTACTGATCATTCAGATCACACTCTGGGGTAGATTTATTAAGCTCGGTGAAGTGATAAAGTGGCTGTTTTTTATCACCGGCCACTATGGAGTTTAAAATCCATCTTCCAGCTGACCAGATGCATGCATTCATGTGGAGTGTGGGAATGAATTGGAGCAACTTTAGGAAAGACAGTACATGGAGAACATATAAACTACACACAGCCTCCCCCCCAGAGTAACAATATGGTGTTGACTACATTGTATGGTCAACATACACATGGTCGATGTTCTCAAAAGGTTGACACAAGCAATAAGTCGGCATGGCACTGGTCAACACATGAAAAAGGTTTAAATAAGTTTTTCAGGATTTTATTAATTTTTGGGACTTTTTTATACGATACCATACATGTGGACACTAATTTGGAGGCCACATGCTCAGGCATCACAGGGCTGTGAATTTTCAGCCCTGGACAATCATCAGAGGATGGTCCGCAGTGCACATGCGCAAGCCCTCCATGCGTTCACAGCTAGCGACAGCCTGTGATCACGGGCTTTAAGCTGGCTGATTGACAGCTGGCAGCCGTTTGTGGGCGGTACGCCGGTTTTTCTGGGAGTGCCCCCAGAAAACGCAGACAGCTTCCGGCCAATGGGAGAGAGGGACGCTACAGTCATCAGTGGTCCTGATCTCCCCACAGCCATTGCAGCGCTGAGTAAGTCTCATCTTATGCAGCACTGCACATGGGGGGAGGGGGGAATTCATCCGATGGTCCAATGAATTTCTCCCTCTTCACAAGGCCACAATCGAATTAGTAGCCGTGCAACTGGGTGGGATTTCACTCATGTGGGGTGGTCGCTCGGCACCGAACACTCACAGCCCAGCGAACAGATCTGAATCGGGCCAGAAGACAGAGGAACAAATTGGCCTTGATCCCATATAACATTACAGAGCCCTGGCCCACAGCATGCTGGGTACTGTACCGTTGCTTTCATTCTTTATGCTACGACACTACTATCACCATTCAACATAACAAAGTCTACTTTGTTATTGCTAGTTCAGTCTCTGGTGAGATCTGTGCGTATATTATCTATATATACTGAAACATAAGCAAATGTGTTTGTATCGATTCATTTAAAGTGCTTTCTTCGAAAAATATTACAAAAGACATATTGGACCTTCTTGCCCCTTCTTGCCCCTATGCTGCCCTAAGGCGCTGTGTTCCAGATGGGCCCAAACCCAGATGTATAGTCTAATGATTTCACATTGCAGCCCTATATGAGCCCTTGTTTCTGTATGAAAACTGTGACACATAGGCCCAGTAAATACTTTCTTATTGCAGCTTTACAGTATTTGCCACTAAACTGTTATAATGAGCCATTTGGCCCATAAGGTTAGAAGTAAATACAGCTAGGAGAAAATGTTGCGCTGTAGGTTGATGGAGTGAAAATGAAAGATGGGATCTGTACAGGTGGAAGTGTCAGTACTGACAATAAAGGACCCCTAATTGCACGAGTAGATCTCTCCCTGTTCTAACAACACACAAAACATTTTTGTTATACTCGATTAACTTAACAGTACATAGAAAAAGTAAACTAATGTTAACAGTTTTTGTTTTCATAGCACTTTCTCAATTACAACAATTGAGGGCTGATTAAGTAAATGCATAGGGGTAGTAATTAAAGTATAATATAGGTGCAACGGAATTTACTGTGCTGTATAAGAAACTGTTAATAAATAAATAATAAATAAATAATAATAAGGGAAAAGGCTGGGGAAACAAAAATGATATGTACTTCTGGGTAGAACTAAAGTAATAAGAGGAAATCAGCATGTAATCCAGGCCCGCTTCCACCGCAGAAATGTTGAACAGTTAGTTGCTGTCTAGACAGCAACAGAAAGTGGCTGAAATAACTTTCTGCAAATTTGCACCTAAATGGTATTTAACATTGTGCAAACGTCCAGTGGTTCCTAGGAGTCAATAACCAACGATCAACCTAGTGAAGGTTACATTAATGGACGCAGATATTGGATTGTTTGCTAAAATGTACTGAACATTCTGGGCTTGTTAGTAAATTAGTCTCATAGTAAATTTTATCAAAGGATATATATTTGTTTCTATGAAACAAAGTTCATCCTGGTGTCATTTATGTACTTTAAATAGATCTTTGTTTTCCACCAGGTAGACTCTGACCTTTGTATTTTTATAACAGGGAACCTTTCTGTCCGGCTCCAGTGTGTAGCGCAGTACACAATTTAAATAAGGAAGTCACTCCAACTGTCACCCCAAACGCTGCCCAACGTCACCAGCTGGTACTCATTTGCAGTTGGTATGGCTGCCATATTTGAATTTTGGACTGTGTTGCAGCCCCAGCACTGGAACCTTTATCCATTCCTGACTTGTAAAAGGTTTAATTAGACAATGTGCTTTACATAATGATGGCTTTTCCCCTGCAAAAAAATCAACTCTCACTTTCTCTTCTCTTCTTTTAAACTTCAGTAATATTGTCTTTTTCCTCTTCTTCTAGTTGTTCAAGTTGATGTGCCCACAAATAGAAGGAACCTCTGTTTGCTTTACAGAAATTGTCTTTAGTCTACAAGCAAAACTTGGTATTAATCAGATACCTCTGTTGATTGTGTGTCCTGGCTCACACTGATGATGCTTTGTTTGCCTTTCATATCAAAAGGATCGTTTATATTGAAGTCTCTTACTGGTCGGTGGTCAACGTGCAAAGTGTCAATGCCAATATGGTTAGCCATTGGCATGAAACGTACCAACTGAGTGCCTCTGGTTGTTGTAAGAGAGAGTGGTGCAGGATATTTCTGTGAGTAATACCAAAAGTATCCATCTGGTTGTGCCTCTTCTCGGAAATCGCAGTCGTCTTCCTTATGTGTCTTCTGTGGAAATATAAATGAGCCAAACATTTAGTCACTGGGGCGCTAATTTAATGCACAGCCAATAGTTACAGCCATATAATGTAATATTATATTGTAATGTTTTGGTTTAAGAAACCTGACCACTTACTACCACCAGTCACTGTTTTTTTTAGTCTATAATGATTTATAGTCACTTTTTAATTAAATATTTTTGGTAATGGCATTTTATGATATGTAATTGATGAGACGGTCTAGTGGTATTTACCAACAGCGGCTGCTGCACCGTCTAACTTTGCACTAAGCACATTTAAACATACATGTGAAGATGTATGTAATCTATGTGCTAGTAGTGAACTTGGGTTCTACCAAAATAGACTTACTGTAGTAGGCAGGTATTCAGTCGGTGGCTCTAAAGGTGGCCATACACCTACAGATTTATCTTCAGATCTGGCTGGTTGGAACAAAAACATGGTTATGGATGAGAGCAAATGACAGTTGACCATTTGCTTGGAAATGCTGGAAAACTGACAAACTGTCACTCATCCATAACCATGTTTTTGTTCAACCAGCCAGATCTGAAGATAAATCTTACTAGTGTATGGGCACCTTAAGACCTGATTCACCACTGATCACAAATGGGTGTCTCATCCTACGATTATCATATGGGATCTATGGATCCCATATGATAAGGGAACATCTGCAAATTGCCCATACATCTAAGTGGCACTGCCAGCATTATGGTACCTTAGCCATGTCCCTCATTAATGATTTATTGGCACACTGATTCTAAGTCAAGCCCTTTGATGCTAATTGATTACAGGCCTCATCATCTATTTACATTCAGTGATATACACATTGACTCTGACAAAGTTTCAGGAAACAGAAGTAATAAAAGTTACCACGACAATAGCACTATAATAGTCACAGTCAGACATCACATTCTATATAGATATAGTTGTGAGGCATTACAATACATGCTGTGTTGTGTCACTATTGCAGGTACTTTACAGATTAAAATCAAGAGCAACATCCCACAAGATATTGGATTAAACAATCCGACAATCATTGATAGCGACAGTTCTCCCTTATCTAAAGGTGTAAAACAAGTTCAATAACCGTATAGTTCCAAAGGCCCAAATTACGGAGTATGCTACATCACAATTGCATCAGTACACACAGCAGAAATACCACTAGTGTGGCCTGGTACTCTTGTATGGGTTAATCATTTATTCTGGAACCATGGACAGTTCAACATTACAGCTAGTTGGGGATAAGGTTACCACCTAGTCCCGGAACACCCCCACCCTGGACTGCGGACGCTGGTCTTAATTATCGCACTGTCCAGAGTAATCTTGGATGGGTGGTCCCCCTACTTGGAATTTGTTAATTTGAAAGCATTATATGCAAAAAGAGGGGTGAGTAGATATCTTAGGGGTCTATGTAGTAAATAGGCCTGCAGATGGGGAGATTTGCTGAGCGTTCTGATCGGTGCTAGATTGCTGAGAACACTCAGCAAGAACGCTGAGCACACAGAAATGTGTCAGCACTCTGCTGAGTGTTCTCTCAGGGCCAGTGTTCTCCGGTGAGATTGATTTGTCAATTCGCAGCTGTTTTTGACCGTTGTGAAAGGGCATGGGCGGAAATGTACTCAAAAACGGGCAAAAATGGCCATGATTGCATATTGATAGGCGAATCGTTGCCGTTTTTTTCGCTTGGCGAAAAATTCGTCCGAGATTGAATACCCCCAAATGTGCTTAGCAATCAACCCCTATTAAGGCCGATAGAGCTCTCAATTCCAAATATTACACCCTCATGACATTTCTATTTCAGACATCTAAGTGTATTTTCCATGCATCTCTGCTTTTGTTAATCAAGGTCGTGTTTTGCTTAACATCAGCTACAATGCTACACGGTAGGAAATAAAGAAGTACAAGAATTACAATTCTTGGCTGGAATTAGTACACATGAGAGTATAAAAGCTTGTGTACTAAGCCATATTATTCTCTGGAGAATCATTTTTATAATAATTAAAGAGCATGCTGTATTTTTGTTTTCCCTAATTACTGTATATTAAGCAAATAGAGTACAAGGCAGCTATGGTGTAACAACCATTGGTGCAGGGAGTGCAGCTGCTATGGGGTCCACAGCTGAGTGGGGCCACCTTCCCTGTCAGAGTAACATGTGCTATATACATTTTTGACCATTGCATGGTACATAGGGGCCCTTACAAACTTTTGCTATAGGGCCTACAACTATCTTGTTACGCCACTGCAAGGCAGGTATGGATTGCCACAGTTAGAGCCGTAACTAGAGTTCTAGTGCCAGTAAGGAAATATTTGAAATGACACTTACCGATCCATACAAACGGTGCTCTGAATCCATACAAAGGTAAAGATTGCTCTTCATTCCTCGAATGAACACAATGCCTTGTTTTGGTGATTTTATTTCCAAAACACCTGAAGAATTAAAAAAGAATATTAGGCATACTTGTATATATATTTTACATCATGGCATGAATAGACAGTCACCTCTACATGGCAGGCGTTAATTGTATGCCCCTTAGTAGTGCCCTATTTCATTTTCTAAACCATAATAGTATGCCAGTTAATGTTATGCACCATAATGGTGACTTTGTTTATTTTGTTAACAATAGTAGTTTGCATTATGCCACCTTGAAGAGCTGCCAGTTTACATTATGCCTCATAGTACCCCCAATTATGACAGTGCCCTCAGTTCAAATTATGCCATATCATAGTGCCCTCAGTTCATATTATGCCATATCATAGTGCCCCAGTTCTTATTTTAAAACATTGTATTGCATTCCAGTTCATACTATACCACATTACAATATGCAGATCAGATTATGCCATGTTACAGTGCCCTTTAGTTCAAATTATGCCACATTACAGTGGCCATCAACTCATATTATGCCACAATACAATATGCAGATTAGATTATGCCACATTACAGTGCCTTCAATTCAAATTGTGCCACATTGCAATGCTCCTTATTTCTTATAGGTCACATTACAAGGCCCCTCAATTCAGACTATGCCACTTTACAGTGGCCTTAAGTTCAAATGATGCCACATTATAGGGCCCTTAAACTCAGATTATTCCACATTGCAGTGCCCCCTTTTCATTATAGCAACCTGATACTGAATGAGAAAATGTTCTCCATTGGGGTGGACCCAATTGCTTAGCAGAAACCTGGGAAATTGGTTTGCAAATACAGTACATAACCTGATTCCAAGGCCCCTTAAACCTCTGAGCCCCATAGCAATAGCACCCATTGTAGCTACACCAATGGTAGCATACCTTGCCTGTATTAGTGGTGTTTTTGTGTCAATATGACATACTGTAGTGGCAGATGTATTAAGCCTGGTAAGGTGATAAAATGGAAAGTGGTAACGTACCAGCCAATCAAATCCTGTCATTCTTCAAACAGAGGTGATTGGCTGGTGAGTTGTCACCTTCCACTTTATCACTTCTTTATCACCATTTTATCACTTTACCAGGCTTAATACATCTGCCTCAATGTTCCCAAAGGAGGGAATTCCGAGTACAAATGACAACCAATAACCACCAAACCAGTATCTGGGATCCCAATAGGATCTCTGCCAACAGTTTTTTCATCTTAGGTCTGAATTGTGGTAATATTATTATATTATTTTTCCAGATTTGGCGTACATAGCATACACTGGCGCAATGCCGATTTAAAGTGATAACGGTACAATTAAAGTTATTCATAAAATTTCCATAGAATATTAGGTATACTGTACTTTAACAGTTGCATGTGACATTTTATTAACTTCTGAAGTGCGTTATGTAATGTCTGGTGATGTAGTTATGTAATGTCTGGTGATGTAATGTATAAAAAGCTACGCGATAGCTTGCAAATTGTGTCATAAATTCTCAGTTATTGTTTATATTGCACATAATGGACCACACAGATAACCAATGACCTTTAAACTTAGTTTTTTTCTAACTTCCTTTGATCTCTTTTTTTTTTTCAAAAGCACAATCGGAACTTTTGAATACTTGGGGGTCATTTATCAAACAGCCAAAGCTATGGATTTGGACTCACAGGGATAAAATAAGTTTAATGCAAGGAATGTTCCTCTATGTACACCTGTGCACATTAAGGCATATGTACCAAGCCTTGGCGAGAGTCAAAGAGAAAGTATCAACCAATCAGCTGTGGGGCAGATGTATTAAGCCTAAAGAAGTAATAAAGTGTAAGGTGATAACGCACCAGTCAGTCACCCAATTTTGATCAGTAGGTATTCAATATACCGACTGTCGAGTGTCAGAAAGTCCGCAAATCGGCGAAAATGGCCGCTCATTGTCCAAAAACTGGCCTTGAATTTGTTAATCCATGGCCGTTTCTGACTAAACAGATCTAACTTGTTTTAAAGTCGGATTTGTTTTGTCGGAATTTGCATTCAATGCTATTGATAATGGCAGCAATGACTATGCGACGGACTCTATTTCCCCTGGCGGAAATAGTGGCTGGGATTAAATACCGCCTTATATCTGTGATTCACAGATATCAGTCAAAAGCAGGACTGCAGCCATTCTGAGTCAGCAACCTGCTGAAAACTTACACCTTAACCCTTTGAAAACAGGTGTACAAAATTGGCAAGCAAACATTTGAATTCATCCTAATGACCTGTAATAATTACCTTATATATGAAATATAATCTTTTTTTTTTTTTTACACAGAATTTCTATTTGAATTTATATAACAAATGTGAGTGGCGCTGGCATTTTTAGCGGATATTTTGAACATCTCTCACAAAGGGTTAAATTACAAATTCATAGCAATAATTATAAGTAACTTTGTAATATACAAGTAATGCTCTGAAATAAATTTGAAGAAATATATAATTTTTTTAATGAGGATTTATACTTACTGTTTTTATTTATCTCTTCGGTCCCACTGACTTCTCCTTCTGGGGTGATCTGAAGATATAGGTTCCAGTACTCATTATCTGCATAGAGATGTATATGCCGCACATGGTCAGAGTACTGTTCTATTGGGTTGTTATTTCTGATAGGCCTGGCTAATGTCCTGGGACAGCTGCTAAGAGCCAATGCTAAGAGACATAACCCCTGCACTACAGACTTCCGAGTGAGAACACAGCACTGTTCTCTCAGCATCTTCAGACAGCAGAACATAGCAATAAAAAATGGAAGCAAAATATAATCTTAAATAAATATCACAAAAATCCCCCGAAATATATTGCTATATAAATGCAATGCAAAAATAGTATCTGTTTTTATTCCAGTTAAAAAAAAATATATATCTTTTTTATTTATAAAAAAAAAAAAAAACCCTATTGATAAAGCTGGTAATATCAGCTATATAGAAATAGAGAAACTTTTCTATTTCTATCCTGAGACTACCTAGTGGTTAGTCCAGACTCACGTTTCTAATGACAGAAATGAAGGTGAGGAGACGTATTTATACTCTTTGGTCTTTAACCCTTGTCACTAGAAACATTCTCTGAGCGATAACTTTTTTTTTTTCCTAGAGAAACCCCCCCCCCCCTCCCGCCAGATCTGAGTCACTCAGCATGAGAATGTGTTCACTTAAAGCAGGACACTCTATTTACTTTCTTCATAGCCGGGGGATGGACAATACTGTAAACATTTTTTCATGTTTCCGACCAGAGATCACCAGGGCTGGGCGTCACAAAATGATGCAACATTGAATGGTGATATAAACTGCCTTTAGTGTTTTGTGGGGAGAGCAAGGAGGAGGTACAGTACAGTACAGTATACTGTAATTAGTGGTGTCAAACTTATGGCCCTCTAGCTGTTGTCAAACTACACATCCCAGCATGCCCTGCCACAGATTTTATATAATGGATTGCAAAAACTTTGGCAGGGCATGCTGGGAAGTGTAGTTCCACAACAACTGGAGGGCCATGAGTTTGATACCACTGTCGTAGGTGCTTCACCCATTAACCCTCTGCATGTAGCACAATGACACTGCATTTAAGCTGTTTCTGTTGTTATTAGGCAATGGTATGGGTCATTGGCTCAACCCAATTTAGGTCGACATGCATTTGGTCAACCATTGAAGGTGGACAGGGCTTAGGTCAACACCTGAAATAGGTTGACATGGTTAAGGTCAACAGGGTTAAGAGGTCCACACAAGCATTAGGTCGACAATGGCAAGGTCCACAATCAAAAGCCGATTGATACGGCGAAACGCGTCAGTATTCTCTTCATCTTTGCCAAATTCCTGGTCTTTACAAACTTCCATCTTCATGTATTTGGACTGATCCGAACCAGCCCCAGATGCTCTACCCTCCATCTATACCAGCACAGGAGCCTTGTTCATCAAGCTCAAACACCGTCAGCTCCATTGGTGGACTGGACCCCTTCCAGACCAGCAAAAACACCTGCCCAGGAGGCAAACATCAGTGCAGGACTGTACAACATCAATGGTGGATGGTAACTAACAACCATCTTTATTTTTTCATGGATTATCACCAAGGGCATAATAGGAATGGACAGCAACCACCTTTATACCAGGAATTGTGCAAATGTTTTTTTCAGTCTAGTGCACTAGCACATTTATATACTTATATATAAATGTACTTATATATTACTTATATATTCGACCGCATATATTTAGGTCACTTTTAATAGTAATAGTAATTTTTTATCACCCATCTTTTCTTCATATATAATTTTTATGATATATAATGCGCAGAAATTATTTTAATATTGGTCACATTTATGTTTAATAAATCTTTTTTTTAATCTATAAAATACGTCCAATTGGGTTCTAGTATTCACAAATATAATTATCAAGCGCTGCTACCCGCTTTGTTTTTTGTTATAGTTTATGAGGGACACTAATGTGGGCACTGTGTATATAAGGGGCATTACTATGTTTGTAATGTGAATATGGGTCACTACGTGTGGTGTAATTTGAATAGGATTGTTCTACTCCATAACGTAATTTGAACTGGGGTTACTATTGGGTGGTCCTTTCTTGTGAAATCAAACCCATTTTTTGTTGCATGCGCTGTTCTTTTTGTGGCATAGTGGAGGAAGGGCACAAATTTATAGATTGCGGGGTAGCGTCAAACACCCAAGCACAATAATAATGTGTAAAAGAGGGCTATATCTGGCGTAATGTGTAAAATGGGACTCTATCTGGCATTATTTGTAAAAGCAGCTCTACCCGTTGTTGTAAAAAGGGGGCTCTACTTAGTGTAATGTGTAAAAGGGGCTCTAGCTTGCGCACTGTGTAAAAGGGGCTCTACCTGGCATAATGTGTACAAGTGGCTCTACCTGGCGTATTGTGTATAAGTGGCACTACTATGTAGCGTAAATTGAATTGGTATATTTTTGTGACCGCAACCCATCCCCATGAAGTCACGCTCCTATATTTTTGGCACGTGCCTTTAGCACACACTGTCCCTATTTTAAATATGGAGGGGGGAACCAATTTTGTTTTTGGCACAGAGCACCAAAATGTCTAGAAATGGCTCTGCTGCCCCTATAAGACATTATCACTCACACTTAGGACTTTCCCTAACCACTTCTGTTTTTATCAGGGAGACCCATGCAAGTGAGGGGTGTGTATGGAGGGGAACACACCCACAGGCAATTCTGGGATCTGTGTATATAATGTAGCCATTCTATACAACATTAACCTGTGTCTGACAAGTAGGGTAAACTTGTGTCCCAGGTGAGTTTATTTAGAAACGCCTTCTGTAATTTATAAACCAGGCCACTTCTTTAAAACAAAATTTAAAAAAAGTATTGTTGATGCAATGTGGAACGGTGCCAACCTGCACAGAAGGCGCTTATTCAAGATATTCAAGATCATGATCAGATCACTAACCCCCTCACTATAAGTGTCAGCGCCTACCTGGTCCCATCACAGCCCAGCACACAGCAGCATGAGGGTTATTTTGGTTCACTTCTTCTGGCAAATTACTCCTTGAATGGACAAAACCATGTGCACTGCAGGAGGGGGGGGGGGGGGCAGATGTAAAATGTGCAGAGAGAATTAGATTTGGGTGAGTTATTTTGTTTCTGTGCAGGGAAAATACTGGCTGCTTTATTTTTACACTGCAATATAGATCTCACTTTGAAGTAAAACCCCACCCAATTCTAATTCTCCCTGCACAAGTAACATCTACCCCACCTGCAGTGCACATGGTTTTGTCCATTTAAGAAGGAATTTGCCAGAAGGAGTGAACCAAAATAACCCCCCAAGTGCTAGGCAGGGAAGAGTGACTGCAGTGCGGTAGCCTGCCGGGTAAGAGGGAGTGAGGGCGTGTGACCCGGGCTCTTGTCGTGCCCTTCCTTACAGTCCGAGTCCAGGTAATTAGTTAATGCTACCCCCTTCACACTATCAGTGCCACTGACATCAGTCAGCTAACACAGACACATAGGCCGGATTCAGCGGTAAAGGCAGTATGGCAAGGTTGTGGCCAACAGGTGTGCTACTGAGACAACCGTGGTGCGAATCTGCCGATACCCACCCAAAGGCACACCATCGGTAGGATATTGTCTGCATCAATGGACATTAGTGCCAACCTGTGGTTGTTTAGAATGTCCAAAGGAACATGGATGCCAGTGGAATTGCTTTGACGAGTTTGCTGCCAATAGCCTCCCCTGTCACAACATAGGAATAGTAATATACCCTTTAAAATTGTATTAATCTCCATATAATTCCTATCAATTCTGTCTTGGAAACATGCACTGATAAAAGCAGTGGCGTAACAATAGCCCCGCAGACCCCTCTGTCGCGGGGAGGCGGTGATTAAGTGTGGGCGCCGGAGGTCTGCGGGGCTATCATGCTCTAACCTGCTGCCCCTCTGTTCGCCGCCGCTGCCACCAGGACCCGCAGATACTACTTATCTCTTGTCTGCGGTCCCGGGCGGCTCTCCTCCTGGCAGGCTTAATGAAAATGACCCTCAAAAAATTGCTGCCCCGATACAGCGGACACTTTTTGAGGATGCTAGAGGAGGCGTCAGCCTCCTCTAGCATCCTCAAAAACGATCTGCTGTTAGGGGGCGGCCATTTTTTGTGGGTCATTTTACGCCCACAAAAAATAGTTACGCCACTGGATAAAAACGCCACTGCTTTTATCAGTGCATGTGTTTCCGAGACAGAATTGATAGGAACATAGTTACGCCACTGGATAAAAACATCAGGTGCTTGCACCCCATAGCATTACTTGCGTTCACCTCTGAATACAATTCTTTATCGATATTTCAATATGAACCAACTAAGATTACCATTGACAAGGATAAAAATGTAAATGTAAGGAGCGGAGTCCATAAAGACTGCCCCACATTATTAAACCTATTTGTTCTCTGTGCTTTAATCATTAAACTGTGGAAGTTCAATGGTATTACACCTGTAAAGTAAATACAGGGGAAACCCTTATTATCAATTGAAAGCAGCGGACTTAACTATTTGGTGTGGGGTTATCTTTCATTTATTAGGGAAACATTTGTTCAAATTTCAAAACCACATTTTTTACTACCAGGATCGCAGAAAATCTCTCCACATCCTAAACAGTATTTTACTGACAGTAAATATTATAATTATACTGGACACCGCTTTCACTGGACGGACGAGACACATTTATGTATCCTGTCCAGAGTAATACAAATGTAACCATCATGCTGACTCAGCAATTAATTTGTAACAGTGCCAATGTTGAATCTGTTCTTCCTTCCCTGGTAGACGCAAACGATATAAAAATAAACAACAAAAAAAGACATAAAAGAAAACAAAAATTCCTTCACCCCAGGAAGAAACTTGTGTTAGTAAAAAAATTCAAAAGAAAAAAAATTCTGCAAAAGATTGCATGTGTCACTTATACTGCTTTCACATTGCTTAAACTTTTAAGACCCAGTATTTCGAAACGGTATTTAAAACGGGTGTGAGCCACTAAATCCCTTTCACATTGCAGGTGAAAACCGTTTTAAATAGCATGTCAGTACCATTCACACATTCAACCCATTTAACCCCCAAGGAACACGTTTCAAGCAATAGAAATAGAGCCGTTCACACTGCATAAAAAATGTCTCTAAACCAGTATTTATGAAACAGTTAAAGCACCCTGGAGCTGTCACACTGCAGCTCTAACCGTTTTAAAAAGCAAAAAAATGGCAATATACAGTTTAAGAGCTGCAGTGTGAAAGGGGTATTACTGTAGTATTTAATTTGTTCTTTCAACCATGGCTTGCAAAGGTATTGTAATGTTAGATTATGTAGCTAGTTATGGTTTTTAACACTTATGGGATTATATGACTGTTTTGTCAGATGGTTGTTTAAAAATAATTGTTTTAGGCCCTTTTTAGACACTAATATCTGTAAATTACCAGCACAGTCAGAGTAATGATGTAATGTAGATAAAGCAAACATAAAGTAAAACTAAAATGAAAAGGTAAAATAATTGTAATTGCAATAATGATCATAGGCTGTTTTGACTGTTAAAAAATGATGGTTTAAATTGAATTACAATTAAGAGTTTTAAAAGACAACGGGGGAAATTTACCAAGATTGAATGGTTAGGAATGCCCATATTCATAGCCATTCAATGTGTTATGCGGCTGAAAATTCTTATTTTCCGAATTTACTAAGGCACGTATACGGGTGTTCGTATTCTTTTACGACCAGTATATCCATTTGTTTCGTTTTAAGAGTGAATACACCATCGAAAGAATACGAATGGATTTCACCATTCACTTGAATGGTAAATCCATATTTACTATCAGGCTGTATGCTAAATAAAACCGATAATTCTGCACAAAATACACCTATAATATACTCCTTATTTTCTAGTCGTGTTTGCCTGAATCCTGCACGAATGTCATACACGTGCGATGCTGCCCGATGTAAAAATATAGGGGAAATAAAAAAAACCTGCGTGTTGTCCCCCCACCTGGCAATTACCAACCTGGGCACATTGAGCCGGGTCCTGAATGCAGAAATACAGGGAAAAAGCTAGGCCCCCCCTGTTTTTCTATAACCAGCACCAGGCTCATGGCCTTGTCCTTGTTCCCAAAATACAGGCGGGGTGGGGGTCGACGGGGGCTGGGTGACGAGTAGGGGTCCTCCATATTTTGGCAGCCAGCACCGTGCTCAAACAGCCAGCAGGCTAATGCCACAGCCCGGGGACACTTTTTAAACAAGGTTACATAGTTACATAATAGTTTGGGTTGAAAAAAGATGTCCATCCATCAAGTTCAACCTTTGATTACCAGTTATTTCCCTGACTGTTTTTATCCAATAAATAATTGTGTAACCTTTATTTAAATGTAGTTATTGTATCTGGAAGAGAGTTCCATCATTTTACTGCCCTGACCTTAAAAAACCCTTCCTTCTAACTTGTGTACTAAACCTTCTCTCCTCTAGTCTAAGTGCATGCCCGCGTGTTCTAGATAGTAACTGATTTTGGAGTGAATAAGCTGCCTGACAAATCCTTGTATTGACTCTTAATATATTTGTATAAGTTAAACATGTCTCCCCTTAAACGTCTCTTTTCCAGTGTAATCATTCCTAATTTGGCTAGTCTGTCTTCATAGCTTAAGGCCTCCAACCCTTTAATTAACTTGGTAGCTCTTCTCTGTACTTTTTCCAATTCTATGATGTATTTTTTATAATGTGGAGCCCATAACTGCACTCCTAATTCTAGATGAGATCTAACAAGTGGCCTGTACAGTGATCACATTGACCTCTCTAGATTTCATGCCTATTTTTTAGAGAGATGTGCAGGTTCTGATTTACTCTGATTTACTCTGATTTCAAAGCAGGATCTTATTGGCTATCACCAAACACATGACAGTTGTTCACAGTTAATAGCCGATAAGATCCTGCTTTGAAATCAGAGTAAATCAGAGCTTGCACATCATTACTTTTTTATACAGGCTAGTATCTTATTTGCTTTATTTGCTGCTACCTGACACTGAGCAGTGTACCCTAGTTTGTTGTCAATTTGGATTCTCCAAGTGCTTTTTCAAAGATGATTTCCACAATTCCACCCCTTTTAAATTATATGCAGCATCATTGTTATGTCTCCCGAGATGCATAATCTTACATTTGTCCACATTGAACCTTATTTTCCATTTTTTCATTCACTCATCTAGTTTACTTAAATCCGTGGAGATATCCTTATCTGTATTAATCACCCGGCAGTTTTGTGTCATCTGCAAAGATGAATAAATTGACTAGGTTGCTGAGTATTCCCTCCTCTATATCATGGATGAATAAGTTAAATAAAAGAGGCCCAAGTACTGATTCCTGTGGTACCCTACTTAGTACTGGTATCCAACTGGAAAATTCTCTATTTACAACCACTCTCTGTTCTCTATCCTGCAGCAAATTTCTCACCAGCTACAGATTATTATCCCTAGTCCCACTGCCTCCATTTTATTATTAACCTTGTGTGGTACAGTATCAAAGGCCTTTGTACAATCCAGATAGACTATGTCTACTGCATTCCCAATATCTAAGTTCTTGCTGACCTCCTCGTAAAAGTTTATAAGGTTAGTTTGGCACAACCCCATGCTGGTTCCCACTAATTATACTCCTGGATCTTATCTCATTTTCATCAAATAATTTCTCCCACGATTGCTTACCGGTCTAAAGTTTGCTGGGTCATCTCTTTTTCCCTTTTTGAATATAAGTATTACTTTCACTATGCTCCAGTCCCTTGGCATCATAACAGATTAATTTGATTAGTTAAAAATGCAATGCAGTGGCTTTACTATGTCCTCTACAAGTCCCAGAATGTGGCCCGCTGGGTCTTGTAGTTCTACAATAAAACCAATGTCCAAATAAATCACACACACCCAGAAAAATAAAACTTTAATACTCACCAGCTCTTCCGACATAGATAGTGTCCTCTCCGGTCCAAAGTAGGCATCCAGGGTGTAAAAAAAAAAAAACGCTGTCCCGACATCATACAAACATGAGGAGCCGCACAGTGGCGTAACTATGGCATCGCTGCCCCCGCGGTCGCACGGGGGGGGGGGCGCTGTGCATGTGGGGGCGCCGGGGGCTGTGGTGCTATAGTAATGCCCCCGCCCCCCATCTCCCGCAGGCTTACCTGTCTGCGCGTCCCGGCTCCCCTCCTGGCTTCAATCAATTCTATGGAGAGTGGACACGGACCACGATAAAATGGCCGCCCCATAAAGCAGACAGTTCTCTGAAACTGTCTGCGGTATGGGGGTGGCCATTTTATCGTGGTCCGTCTGCATAGAATTAATTGAAGCCAGGAGGGGAGCCGGGACGCGCAGACAGGTAAGCCTGCGGCGATGGGGGGGGGGGGGGGGGCACGGGCGGCCGGGGGGGGGAAGTGTGCCCCCCATTAATGGCGGGGGGGGTGCCCCAAACCACGCTACGCCACTGGAGCCGCAAGTGTGTTCACACTTGCAGCTCCTCCCCAGAGATGGATTTCCCAGTGATGTCATTCACCGGGTCCTCCACAGCCAATCAGGAGAAGAGCTCCGTGGCTGATTACATATTACCCGGGTTGCCCATTCACACTACTGCGTAACTTGTGTCCTTGGCAAATTGGATTCGTGGGACACTGGGCCTAGGTTAATCTGACAATAACCTGAATTTTTGTAGCCGTGTGAAAGGGGTATTAGAGAATTGCTCATAGTAGTGTCTATCTTCTCTAAAGGAAAGTTGTTTAATGGAGTATATGTCTATGCTGGTATGGGTCATTAGGTCGACAGTCATTAGGTCAACCACTATAGGTTTACAAGCAATATGTCGACATGTGAAAAAGGTTGACATGTATTAGGTCGACATGGTCAATAAGTCGACATGAAAAAAAATCAACAAGGGAAAGGTTGACATGAGGTTTTCACTTTTTTTTGGTGTCTATGTCGACATAAGTGTACCGCATCCCCTTGCATGGTGTGCTGTGCTCACCATGCGTCGGGTACGGGGTCTCGCTGTGCTTGGCACATTATTTTTTTATCCCTCTATGCCCACTGGGATGGTAAATTATGAACAAGTCAGTTTAAAATTAAATATTCATAACTTATGTTGACCTTTCGATCATGTCAACCTATTGTATGTCTACCTTTTACATGTATCGACCTATAGTGGATGACATAACAATCATGGACCTAAACACTGTCAACCTGATGACCACATACCTGTCTATGCAGGTGGTTATGAGTGGAAGGTGTCCTCAGGCTGCTCCACCTGCCTTGAGCACAGGTACTAAATCCCGTCTGGTCATATATAATAGTTTGCACATGAATGTACCTTTAAGGAAACACTTAGGTATGCATATGTAAACTGTGGTTTATGACTTCAGAGTGATATATTCCTGCTGTGTATATCAGGTAATGTCATGTGTATGCACGTCTATGCATATTTAGAATAATACAGCAATATATAGACAATATTAAAATCATGGGTGAGATTTAATAGGATGAGAGATTCAGAAAGTGAGAGATTTGGTGAGAAATCTCCAGTTTTCTTAAAGCAGCAATCATTTACACTGCTAAACCAGTTTGATTTTGCAGTGTAAATGATTGCCGCTTTAAAAAAACTGGAAATTTCTCACCAAATCTCTCACTTTCTGAATCTCATCCTATTAAATCTCACCCATTGTTTTATAAGAAGAAAAAAAAGCTTACATAATTGCTGTTCAAAAGAGAAACAGAGGGGACTTGACTTGATCCAATAGATCTTATGTGTCACGTTCCGTGAAGCACCAACTGAAGTATAACAGAGGCTAGGTGCTTTAATATAGGGATGTTGCATTAACGACAGAAGTGAAGAAACAATAAAGTAAAATAAACCTTATTTATTAACCCCTTCCCGACATTTGACGTACATTTACGTCATGGTCGGGAAGCACTTCCCGACACATGGCGTAAATGTACGTCATGGATTTAAACTGTCACCGCGTCTATAGACGCGGTGACAGTTTCAACATGTCTGCTGTCCCTGACAGCAGACATGTCCGTGCATGCCCAGGGGGGGCTGCGATGCCGCCCCCCCGTCGGCGATCGCTGTGATTGGCTGTTCAGTGTGAACAGCCATTCACAGCGTTTTCCTGTGTCACCGGCGAATAACGTTCGCCGGTGACACGGGATCGGAGGTGATTGGTGCTGTAAAGTACAGCACCAATCACCGCGGGGTGTAAGGGTGACACTGGTGTCACCCCACCTCACCCCGCCCGCCCCCAAAGGCCGTGATTGGTCCGTCGGACCGACGGACCAATCACAGCCATGGAGGGGGGTTTAAACTAACGGTGACTGCACTGCAGACGCCATTCCGGTCTGGAATAGCGTGCAGTGCGGTCACCGTGCCCACCTGCCGCCATATACTGACCAGAACCTTGCTCCATACTTACCTGATCACTGCTTCATCACTGCTTGATCACTGCTTGATCTGTGCTTGTAGTGTGCTGGATGCTTCCTGGATCCTGTTGCTACTTGTGCCTTCCTGTGCTGTGAAATTGTGCTGCTGCAGTGTAATAGCTAGATAGAGAGATAGATAGAGAGAGATAGAGAGAGATAGAGAGAGATAGAGAGAGATAGAGAGAGAGATAGTGTCAGAGAGTGCTATATTTTGTGCTGCTGCAGTGTGATATAGTTATAGATAGAGAGAGAGATAGAGAGATAGAGAGAGATAGAGAGAGAGAGATAGATAGAGAGGCCTAGTGACAGAGTGCTATATTTTGTGCTGCTGCAGTGTGATAGTTATAGAGAGATAGAGAGAGATAGAGAGAGAGAGATAGAGAGAGATAGTGACAGATTGTGCTATATATTTTTTATATAACTGACTGCTGCCCCCTCCTTTTGTGCTGATCAGTATAAATTAACTGATCAGCAACTTTTTGGGGGCGCAGGTTTTTTTTTATATATAGATATACCTGTCAGTGCTGCTGCTGCAGTGTCATAGAGTGATAGATAGTGAGAGATAGAGAGATAGAGAGAGATAGTGACAGAGAGTGATAGAGAGTGCTAAATTTTGTGTCTGCTGCCCCCGCCTTTTGTGCTGATCACTATATCTGAGGTGATCAGCAACTTTTTTGGGGGTACAGAGGTTTTTTTTTTTTTATATATACCTGTCAGTTGCACTGTCAGTTGCACCAAAGGTTGTGCACCTGCTGCCCCTCACTGGTAATCAGTGTCGCATCACTGATCACCTTTTTTTTTTTTTGTGGGTGCTGTGTGGTCTTTTTTTAATTTTTTTTTTACACACACTGTGATTTTGTGGGTGTCCTGTGGCCACTGTGCGCTGATCAGTGACGTACATCACTGATCAGCTTTTTCGGCACAGGGTTGATCTATTTTTTTTTTTTTTTTGATCAAATTCCTGTTGCCTTTGAGCGCTGTTCAGTGACAGACGTTACTGACCAACATCTGTGCTCAATTTTTGGCGCAGGACCTTTTTTTTTTTTTTTTTTAACCCCTTCAATTTTTTATTTTTAACCCCTTCATTTTTTTTTTTTTTTTATTGGTATAAAGTATTTTTTTTTTTCTGCACTACATACACACTACACACTACATACCCCCCGGGTTGAAATAAAGTTTGTACCCCCCCCTACACTATACACGTGTTGAAACATTTCACTACCAGTAACACAAAAATAAAAATGGCATCCCAAATGTCCTCCCAAATGTCCTCCCAAATGTCCTCCCAGTCATCCAGGAGAATGTATTCAGTGGAGGAGGCATATGCCATGCTTGCCTCTGACTCTGACACAGCCAGTGATGCAAGCGGGGAATTTGAAGGATTCGTCTTAAGCTCCTCTTCCTCCTCTGGTGATGAGGGACCCCCTCAAAGACGCCCCCGTAGAGCAGCTGAGACCCCCCCCCCAACAATTGATCTCGTATGGACCCCACCACCAGACAATTTTGAGCCCCAGGTTCCTGAGTTTTTGGCCATGCCAGGAATCCAATTTGATTCCACAGGTCTCAGAGAAATTGACTTTTTCAAATTATTTTTCTCTGATGATTTTATAAATTTAATGGTGGACCAAACTAATTTATATGCCCAGCAGTTTATTGCTCAAAACCCCACGTCATCATTTGCTAGGTGGACCCCTGTAGATGCAGTAGAGATGATGACGTTTTAGGGTCTGGTGTTTCATATGGGCATAGTAAAAAAGCCAGAAATTAGGCAATATTGGAGTACAGATGTTCTGTACAGTACTCCATTTTACCGTATGGCCATGACCCGGACTCGATTTGAGACAATTCTTAAATTTATACATTACACCGATAATGCACAGTGCCCACCCAGAGATGATCCCACCTTTGACCGGCTATTCAAAGTCAGGCCGGTCATTGATCATTTCAGTGCCAAATTTGAAGAGGTGTACATCCCTGAAAAATTTATTTGTATCGACGAGTCCCTTATACATTTTAAAGGAAGGGTTAAATTCCGCCAGTACCTTCCCAGTAAGAGGGCAAGGTATGGCATAAAAATGTATAAACTGTGTGAAAGCACCTCAGGGTACACCCACAGGTTTAGGGTTTATGAAGGGAAGGATTCAAGAATTGAACCGCCAGAATGCCCCCCCTCCCTCGTAGGTGTTAGTGGGAAAATTGTCTGGGATTTAGTGCACCCCTTCCTGGATAAAGGTTATCACCTCTATGTGGATAACTTTTACACTAGCATCC
Organism: Crinia signifera; assembly: GCF_055691185.1. Classification (NCBI taxonomy): domain Eukaryota; kingdom Metazoa; phylum Chordata; class Amphibia; order Anura; family Myobatrachidae; genus Crinia; species Crinia signifera. The sequence goes on from NC_139226.1 coordinate 58,419,751, forward strand.
CCCTGTTTAAGGCCCTTGGTTCAAGAGGTACAGCAGCTTGCGGTACTGTGCGCAAGAACCAAAGAGGCCTCCCAAAAACGCACATTGCCCAAGTAATGAGAAGGGGTTAAAGCAGGGGAATATGCAACGAAAATATGTTGTTGGTCAAATATAAGGACAAGAGGGATGTCCTTATACTGACAACAATTCACAGAGACAGTACCACCTCCGTCCCTGTACGAGGTACCAGTACCCACACCTCAAAACCTAATTGTATCCTGGATTACAATAGGTACATGGGCGGAGTGGATCTTTCAGATCAGGTACTGAAGCCGTACAGTGCCCTGCGGAAAACAAAAATCTGGTACAAGAAGGTGGCCGTGTATATCATCCAGATGGCACTGTATAACGCTTACGTGCTATTCCGTTCTACCGGCCAGAGGGGGACATTTATGCACTTTCAAGAGGAAGTCATAAAGGGCCTAATATTTGGGAACCAGCAGGCAGAGGGCCCCAGTACTTCTAGTACTGGCCCCCGTATTGTACCAGGGCAGCATTTTCCTGATGAAATCCCCTCCACTGGAAAAAAGGGCAGGACACAAAAAAGGTGCAAAGTTTGCTATAAAAAGGGAATAAGAAAGCAAACTATTTTCCAGTGTGACACTTGCCCCGACAAACCCGGCCTATGTATAAAGGAGTGTTTTAAAATATACCACACATCTATGGAATATTAGGTTCATAATTTCACCGTGCTTCGGGGGTCTTGCTAATGCCACATAGCACCCACCATTCATTCCACCAGAATCTGAGCCGCAAAATCCAAAAATCACTCCTTCCCTTCTGAGTCCTGCCATGCACCCAACTGGTATTTTTTGGTCACATGTGAGGCATTGCCGTACTTGGGAGATATTGGGGCACAGATTTTGGGGTGCTTTTTCTCCTTCATTCCTTGTGAAAATGAAAAATTTTGAGCCAGAACTGCATTTTTGTGTAAAAAAATGTAATTTTTCATGTTCACTGCCCAGTTTTATCAAAATTGGTGAAACCCCTGGGGGTTTGAAATGTACACTATACCCCTAGATGAATTCCCTGAGGGGTGTAGTTTGCAAAATGGGGTCACTTGTGGGGGGGTTCCACTGTATTGGTGCTTTGGGGGTCTTGCTAATGCGACATAGCACCCACCATCATTCCACCAGAATTTGTGCTGCAAACTCCAAATATCACTCCTTCCCTTCTGAGTCCTGCCACTTTTTGGTCACACATGAGGCATTGCCGTACTCGGGAGAAATTGGGGCACAGATTTTGGGGTGCTTTGTCTCCTTCATTCCTTCTAAAAATGAAAAATTTTGAGCCAGAACTGCATTTTTGTGTAAAAAAATGTAATTTTTCATTTTCACTGCCCACTTGTATCAAAATTGGTGAAACCCCTGGGGGTTTGAAATGTACACTATACCCCTAGATGAATTCCCTGAGGGGTGTACTTCGCAAAATGGGGTGACTTGTGGGGGGGTTCCACTGTATTGGTGCAACATAGCACCCACCATTCATTCCACCAAAATCTGTGCTGCAAAATCCAAAAATCACTCCTTCCCTTCTGAGTCCTGCCATGCACCCAACTGGTATTTTTTGTTCACATGTGAGGCATTGCCGTACTCTGGAGAAATTGGGGCACAGATTTTGGGGTGCTTTTTCTCCTTCATACCTTCTGAAAATGAAAAATTTTGAGCCAGAACTGCATTTTTGTGTAAAAAAATGTAATTTTTCATGTTCACTGCCCACTTGTATCAAAATTGGTGAAACCCCTGGGGGTTTGAAATGTACACTATACCCCTAGATGAATTCCCTGAGGGGTGTAGTTTGCAAAATGGGGTCACTTGTGGGGGGTTCCACTGTATTGGTGCTTTGGGGGTCTTGCTAATGCGACATAGCACCCACCAAAATTCCACCAGAATCTGAGCTGCAAAATCCAAAAATCACTCCTTCCCTTCTGAGTCCTGCCATGCACCCAACTGGTATTTTTTGGTCACATGTGAGGCATTGCCGTACTCGGGAGAAATTGGGGCACAGATTTTGGGGTGCTTTTTCTCCTTCATACCTTCTGAAAATGAAAAATTTTGAGCCAGAACTGCATTTTTGTGTAAAAAAATGTAATTTTTCATGTTCACTGCCCACTTGTATCAAAATTGGTGAAACCCCTGGGGGTTTGAAATGTACACTATACCCCTAGATGAATTCCCTGAGGGGTGTAGTTTGCAAAATGGGGTCACTTGTGGGGGGGTTCCACTGTATTGGTGCTTTGGGGGTCTTGCTAATGCGACATAGCACCCACCAAAATTCCACCAGAATCTGAGCTGCAAAATCCAAAAATCACTCCTTCCCTTCTGAGTCCTGCCATGCACCCAACTGGTATTTTTTGGTCACATGTGAGGCATTGCCGTACTCGGGAGAAATTGGGGCATAGATTTTGTGGTGCTTTTTCTCCTTCATACCTTCTGAAAATGAAAAATTTTGAGCCAGAACTGCATTTTTGTGTAAAAAAATGTAATTTTTCATTTTCACTGCCCACTTGTATCAAAATTGGTGAAACCCCTGGGGGTTTGAAATGTACACTATACCCCTAGATGAATTCCCTGAGGGGTGTACTTTGCAAAATGGGGTGACTTGTGGGGGGGTTCCACTGTATTGGTGCAACATAGCACCCACCATTCATTCCACCAAAATCTGTGCTGCAAAATCCAAAAATCACTCCTTCCCTTCTGAGTCCTGCCATGCACCCAAATGGTATTTTTTGGTCACATGTGAGGCATTGCCGTACTCGGGAGAAATTGGGGCACAGATTTTGGGGTGCTTTTTCTCCTTCATACCTTCTGAAAATGAAAAATTTTGAGCCAGAACTGCATTTTTGTGTAAAAAAATGTAATTTTTCATTTTCACTGCCCACTTGTATCAAAATTGGTGAAACCCCTGGGGGTTTGAAATGTACACTATACCCCTAGATGAATTCCCTGAGGGGTGTAGTTTGCAAAATGGGGTCACTTGTGGGGGGGTTCCACTGTATTGGTGCTTGGGGGGTCTTGCTAATGCGACATAGCACCCACCAAAATTCCACCAGAATCTGAGCTGCAAAATCCAAAAATCACTCCTTCCCTTCTGAGTCCTGCCATGCACCCAACTGGTATTTTTTGGTCACATGTGAGGCATTGCGGTACTCGGGAGAAATTGGGGCACAGATTTTGGGGTGCTTTGTCTCCTTCATTCCTTGTGAAAATGAAAAATTTTGAGCCAGAACTGCATTTTTGTGTAAAAAATGTAATTTTTCATTTTCACTGCCCAGTTGTACCACAATTGGTGAAACCCCTGGGGGTTTGAAATGTACACTATACCCCTAGATGAATTCCCTGAGGGGTGTAGTTTGCAAAATGGGGTAACTTGTGGGGGGGTTCCTAAATTTTAGCATCTTATGGTGCCTAGAAACCTACATGGTGCCTAAAAAATAATCTCATAAAAAGGAGGCTCCAAAATCAAGTAGGTGCTCCTTCTATTATGAAGCCTGTGGTTTGGTCAACGTGCACACTAGGGCCACATATAGGATATTTTTGAAAACAAAAGAATTGGGGGAATCAATTTTTAGTCACATTTCTCTAGTAAAATGTACTGTGTTCCTTAGAAAAATGTATTAAAATTGCAAATCTGCAAAAAAAATGAAATTTTGAAATTTCACCTACACTTTGTTTTAATTCCTGTGAAACACCTAAAGGGTTAACAAACTTCCAAAATGCTGTTTTGAATACTGTGAGGGGTGCAGTTTTTGAAATGGCATCATTTATGGGGGTGTCTCACATACAAGTCCCTCAAAGTCATATCAGAACTGAACTGGTCCCTAAAAAAATCAGTGTTTGAAATTTTCTTGAAAATTTGAGAATTTGCTATTCATATTGTAAGCCTCCTAGTGTCCAAAAAAATTAAAAGGAAGTTGAAATAATGATGGAAACATAAAGTAGACATATGGTCTATGTTAGTTATTAACTATTTTGAGTGGTATGATTATTTGTCTCACAAGCAGAAAATTTAACATTTTGCAAATCGCTAAATTTTCCATTTTTTCACGACATTTTGGTATTTTTCACAAAAAAACACAGACTGTATCGACCCAAATTTACCACTAATTTGAAGTACAATGTGTCACGAAAAAACAATCTCAAAATCACTGGGATAAGTAAAAGCAAAAAAAAGTTATCCCCACTTAAGTGAGACATGTCAGATTTGAAAAAAATGGCTCTGTCAGGAACGCAAAAACTAGCTCTGTCAGGAAGGGGTTAAAGGTACTGTAATACAGGTGGTAAATGATGGCACGATAATATACTGAAGATTTGTGGAATGATAAAAGTCAATAATATAAGTCTCTATTGAAGAAGGTGAAGATGCTTAATAACGGGAAAAGGTATTGCAGGATTGGTTGAAGAATTGGAGGATTGGTTTCGAGGTTGGACGATTGGATGAAGCATTGGATGATTGAATAATAAGTTGAATGACTGAATGAGGATTGGATGATTGGATGAAGAATTGGATGATTGAATGAATGATTGGATGAAGGATTGGATGATTGGAAGAAGGATTGGATGATTGGAAGAAGGATTGGATGATTGGATGATTGGATTGGATCATTGTACTGACTGCTGGTCTGTCCGGCCAGTCAGTACTTAAGAGGTGAGCTGTGCGGCTATTGGACAGCCACATGACAGGCGGGGGTGGAGCCGCACAGCACAGGTTGGAGAAACCAAAAAGATGGCGGCCGCCAGCAGAGGCGACAGAACCCAGCCGGCATTGAGTGTGCGCAGCTGCGCAATCTGCCGGCGTTTCCAGCCAGGACCTATCCAGGAATGGACACACATGGCACCTTACACACACCACTCATGTCCCGCGCGGCACCGGAGCACAGCGTACCATTGTCACCACGCGGCGACAATGCGGACACCTGCACCCCACCGGCACCAGGCACCGGAGCGGAGGTGAGGCGATAGGGTATGAGACATGCTGCTGCAGAGCCCAGAGCCAGGCACAGCATAGGGAGCCAGGTCAGCAGCCATGGTGGTCGTGACATTATGCCGACGAATATATAGAAGCAACATAAATACAATTTTTTTTACTTAAATATCAATTGCAATTACTCAGTTGGTGTTGCTCCCTAGAGTCATGAGTTACAACATGTCATGGAATAATGGGAAAAGATGACACTTTTTGTTGGGGCACTTCTTGTTCCAAAAATATATATATTTTTCAATTTAGTAATTACATTGGTACGCATTGGATCCAGACCAGGTTTTGGAGCAGTAGCAGAACCAAGTGTGTAATCAGCAACACCTGATTTCCTGTTATGAGGGTTTCCAGGGCAGAGTGATCTTGCACTTGATGGTGGATTAGCCACCCAAGTGATAGGCTGGGGTGTGGGCTATGGTAGGGACCATAGGAGGCTGCAAGAGTCCGTTAGAGTCCAGGTAGGCAGCACACTCACGAAAAAGGTGTAATTTCCTGGTGCATTCACCAATGGTTTCTCAGGAGGAGAGCCATAAATATAGTCATTGGGACGGAGCGGCACTCAGTACATAAACACGGTAGAAGTCATTACTGCAATGATTTGTTGTTTACTTACATCATGATCAGGCAAACACAATACAGTCAAACAAATCTGAACTTATACCCCCCCTCCTGTACAACAAGACCCGCCTCGGGATTGGAGATCAGCGTACAATTAAAAACACAATTCAATACAATTAAAAAAATGTAAATACAATGAAAAAGGATCCAGCAATACAATATATATATATATATATATATATATATATATATATATATAGAGGTAGGGGTTTAGGCCTGGTCACGTACCTAGGGTAAGCCAGTCACGTCAGGTGATGCTGGCATCTCGTTACACCGGACACATTTGCTGCAATCACCATCAGTCTCCTAGGAGACCTGAGGCTTGCTGTCCACGCTGCGTTCCAACAGCAGGATATCCACTGCCTGGCCACTTCCTTTCACTGTCCGTTTCCTGTTTGATGCCAGCACGCTGCAGTAACGTGATTTGCTCACTCTTCTCACTTGTTATGATAAAGGTAAGCACATGTATGTACCTATTATTGCACGTATAACCTTGACAAAGGGGTGTCACATACCCCGAAACGTTGGAAGCTTTTTTTGCTGAAAATATATTTTTTCAAAAAATCCCCAGAGTGCCGCTGTTGTCTCTTCACTATCCTATATATATATATATATATATATATATATATATATATATATATATATATATATATATATATATATATATTTATATATATAGCATGAAATTGTAACATAACAAATGCCTTATAGATAACAGATTAAAGAGGTATCATAATAATATCCATATATAATTAAAGTATGTTATCATGAGTGCAGCCAAAAGATCAACTAAGCATATTATAGGAACAAGCGTAGACCTAATTGCTCCTTAAGACCACATGGTGACATATTACCAAGTTGATATATCCACTGGACTTCTCTTTTTAAAAGTTTTTCTGAGCGATCACCCCCTCTCATAGAAGGCGGCATATGATCAATGATCATATACCGTAATGTGGCCAATCCATGACCGGCCTCCAGAAAGTGCCGAGCCACGGGTTGGTCTCCAATACCTGAGGTGATGGCATTTTTGATGGCATGTCAATGTATAGCCATCCTCTCTTGCAACATCCAATCAGTCTTCCCTACATAACTAAACCCGCAAGGGCAAGTAATGAGGTAGACAATATAATGGGTGGTACATGTTACACAATGCTTCATGTGCACAATTTTACCACTGAGGGTGTCTGAAATTGTTGCCAGTTACTAATGCTCTGCACATCAGACAATTCAAACATTTATAGCAGCCAGGTTTTGGAGTTAAAAAGGAACCTGACTTCTCTTTACCAATGCCGGTAATGTCAGTGCACATGACTGTTTCTCAAAGATTACGACCCCGAGTATAACAGGGCATAATCTTGGTTTCTTTGAGATTAAGACCAGGATCTGTACGGACTATTGGCCATAATTTCTTACAGGTCTGATTAATAGTGTCACTATGGGCATTGAAATTATTAATTCATGGCATTATATCACCCTGTTGCTGTTTAGCTGAAGAGGATAATAAACTGGATCTGGGTAAGGACATTACTTTTTCATTTGCTATCTGAAGATCCTTCACTCGATAGCCCCATTTAGAAATCTTCTCATCATTAGATCAATTTGTATAGAAGAAGTTGAGAGTCACTACAATCCGATGTGCTTGTATAAATTTTTGAAAAGTAATCCCATCGGCATGTAGCATAGTGTTGCGATGAGACAGCTTCTGATACAGGCAGGTGCTAATATCAGATAGAGAGACTTCAACATTATTTATCAATCAGTGTTATTGTGAGTCTTAATAAAGGTCTCAAACTCAAGCTCAATGCAGGGCCGGTGCTAGGGTGTCCGGCGCCCTCCTGCAAACCATACATTTTGCACCCTTTCACATTGCCTTTGCAACAAGCTGCAGCCCGATTGTGGGAGCGTATGCAACATGTGATCCTATGGAGGATCTCGGGTACAAAATGTTGCAGGCACTAAAGGTGCCCATACACACAGCGAGAATCGCATACGTTATGGGCTAGATCGCACGGCATGCAAGCAATGTGTGTGCGATGCGATCCGAAAGCAGTACAAAAAGTATGTGCAGCACATACTTTTTGTACTGTGCGATGCGAGGCCCGCGGGAGGGCACATCACATCGCACGCTGCTAGCGTGTATGGCCACCATTAGGCACATAACCCAGCCCATTATTTATTTAAGTGTCTAAATTAATATAAAAAAATCTACAATTATTAAAAAAATTGTTATAAACATGTGTAATAAAAGACTCACTGTTCTTTTGCTGTTTAACTCTTGTGCAGTCCCTCCTCTTCTATCTGCGTAGGCAGGACGCTGAGGAGAAAGCCATTACACCCCTCTCGTGACTGGGGGGAAAGGAGGGGAGAGGAGGAGGAGATGGAAGAAGAGGGGAGGAGATAGAGGGGCCAGAGTGTTGAGGACTTTCAGTGGCACTGACACAGCACACTGAGAAGAGGGATGGAAGGGGAGACGGCGCTGCTGCCTGTTCATTATTTTAATGACAGCTGACAGGCGTAGGGAGCAATGGGTAGGGGGCGGATCCGGACATGACATGTCATCCACGCATTCACAGACAGAACTACATGCTTCAGCGCAAGTGTCCGTAAGAAGAGGGGGCAGGTCGCAAGAGGAGGACAGTACGTGCACGGTGCAGGGAGCTGCTCAGCTTCTCCATACTGCCGCCCGCTGTCAGACAGGCACTGTGGGCGGCATGCAGGCGGCATGCAGGAGGCAGTGACAGTGAGGGCTGAGGCAGCTTTAGCAGAGCAGGGAGGTAGACAGTGCCTTTTCAGAATGGCGCCTCCCTGCTTTGCAGGAGCTGCTGAGTGGGTAGCGCCGGCCCTGGCTCAATGCCTGTCCAAATAAGGAACAGGTCGTCTATATATCTGGCATAGAATTTAATCATCCCAGATATAAAGGAATGAGAAAAAAAGACATCACGTTCACACTGGAGTATATAGGCATTGGCGTACGATGTGGCCACAGAAGACCCCATCGCAACGCCAGATACCTGTAGGTAGTATGACCCATCAAATAAAAAATGATTGGAGGTAACATCTCCAAAAGATAGCATATTAATTTTAGGACCTTGATACAAGGGGTGTTCAGAGATTAGTATTTTCACAGCGGTTATTCCTTCATTATTGGGGATTACAGCGTATAAACTTGTAATGTTGATGCTGCAAAGCCAACTGTTAGAAGGAATCTCATGAACCCCTTGTAATTTATTAAGAAATGCAGTTGTACAGTATCCTTCAAGTGATACTCCTGTTCAACAATACAAGGTTGCAAAAAGGCATCTATGTAAACTGAAACTTTTTGAAATAATGAATCGCGAGCAGAAATAATTTGGCGCCCCTGAGGCGCTTCAAGGTTCTTATGGATTTTTGGTAAGGTGTATAAGAGGGGAACCACAGGACATTTAGGGAGTAGAGCATCACATAGATCCTGGGTAATCTCACCCTCTATAACAGCCTTATCCAAACACTCAGACAGCAGCTTTTTAAACCAATAAGTAGGGTCATGGTCAAGTTTAAGGTACACATTCCTATCAGACAACTGTCGTTGGATCTCAAGTCTGTACGTATCCAAATCTTGAACGACAATCGCCCCGCCCTTATCGTCAGGGCAGACAATAATGTTAGTATAACTAGTGATATTGTGCTCCATGAGGGAGAAAATGCTCTGTTCCTGGACTTCCCTGGTAATGTATGATTGCGATCACCTGTGGTGAAACACCATTACCTAGCTCCCCACAGGTGATGACAATCATACATTACCAGGGAATTCCAGAAAAAGGACATTTTCTCCCGCATGGAGAGGGTCAGGTAGGCACGTATTATATATATAATATAAAAAATGTATAAAAAATAAAAAAATCTGGTTGTAATGGATATACCCTATAAATAAATTAAAATGCATTTTTTATAGCCTCAGGTCTGTACATTAACAAGTCAGCCATCCATTACGAAAGGTCTTCCATATCCCACTAGAGGGTCTACACGTGTATATCGACTATCATACAAATTAGGAATTCCTACCAAAACTTATCAAAGGTAAATCCTTTTTTTACATATTGGTAAAGCACTGGATTAGAATTAAAATAATTAAGCATTTCTTTATATGGCCTATTATAGCCAACATTGGGACAGATATAGTCCACTATAGTAATATTTTCCTACTCGTTTGTTCCCGCTAGTTATTAATTCTACATGTAGTAGAACTCTCTTTATGTCTATGTAACTGTGTCTCTCTATTTATAAATATTTTACTACTGTGTCTTACTTTTATAGATTTATAAAACATTCACACCCCTGATGAAGTCACATAACGAGACGAAATGCGTTGGGTACATGTTTCATCTATAGTTTCGTGAAAATCACACCTCTGACAAGAGCCTGATTTGTAAAATTGTCTTAGATGTTTTTTAATAAATGTTTTATATGTTCAAGTAAATTGTGTATAAATTACTAGAGAGACGGAAAATATCCTATTTACTATATAGGGCGCCGAATAACATTATTGTGGGAGAATTGGTTTGTAGAGCCCCACTAGTAGGGGGTTAAGTGTTATTGGCGACCGATCTGTGGCAGGGACAGCATCTTTACACATGAAAGCAGGTCTAGGATTTAGATCAACAGAAGGAAAACTAATGTGTCAGGGTTGGGCTGATTAGTAGCACCTGTGCTCTCCTGATATAAGAGTTTCCAGTTCAGAGGCTCATTGGTGGAATAGCTGCCCAGGTGATAGGCCAGGGGGGGGTGGGCTACGGTACGGGCCACTGGAACATACTGAGGAGTTTGTACTATGCTGTGACACCTGTATGCTGCAATGCTGTAACCATACTTGCTTATGCTAATTACCTGGTAAGCTTCATCTTATCCAGTGTATGTGATTCCTTGTCACTATATATATATATATATATATATATATATATATATATATATATATATATATATTATAGAGGAAGTGGCTGTAAATATGACAGCAGCAATACTATATAATAATATTACTAGAGCTACCGCCACAACATGCAGTGTAAAGGACAGAGCAGAGCTGCTGCACATGCCTAGTGATAGCAGCTTCTTCTACCACGTTTGATGTGTTTGTGGAACCAACTCTTCAATCAGTGAACTGGACCAGAGAATAGTAGCTAACAGGAAGAATAGACAGGAGCCTTACCATGAGGTGGGAGAATGTGCGTTTAGAAAGTGCAGTACTGGTTCTATTAGGTTTGTGTATTCATTTATTATAGTATGTTTAACCTTTTCCTAACCACTTATTTATATTTTTTAAATGTTTCATACAGCCTATACTAGAGGCGGGTACTTTTTACCCGGGTCCGCTGGAGGAGCCCAGGCCCTGCTACCCCCTCCCTCATGGAATGACCTGTCAGCACCCCTGATTCCATATAGTATCCAGTGCATAAAATAGACCAGTGCTTACATTCATGTTCAGTGTCATTACTAGTTTCTTTTACAGCTTCTCAAGACTCCTGGACACAAATCCTGTGTTTTCCACTGTGCTTGACCTCAGGCTAAAGCGTACCTGCGAGGTACTGTACAGTGCATGTGACTGGACTGTATAAAGTGACTATAGCCACGTGATAGAGATTACTGGCTTCTGTATTGTAATGTTTATTTCACCTTTTATACAACTGTGTTGGGAAAATCCCGTCTTGTGAAGTGAAATCTAAATAAGCTCTACACCCACAAAGAGGAAACCATTACATGATATGCCAAAGATAAACACAGCTCTATGGCTTCATTATCTGGCCACTGACACATATCGGGGAAAACGTTCCAAGTTTGTATTTATATGTAAGCAAACAGGAAGTGATGCTGCGTAATGTCAACTAATTACACATGCCAAGAGGGAGATTAGCTGTAATACAAATACAGGTCGGCTCTCCCTTATCCGTGTGTTCCAAAAACCAAAATATTCCAAAAACCCTTGTTTTTCAGAATATTTCTTGTCCCCCCCCCCTCTTTTTTATACTTACCTTGCCCCTCGATGTCCACTGTGGTCTTCAGGATCCTCTTCAGCGGCATCTGTGGTCTTCAGCGGCATCTTCAGTCCCAGGGGTGCATTGTGCGAGTGTGCAGCGAGTGTGCAGGCGCGCCGGTGCCAGCAGATCCATCTGTGGTGCCTTAGTGAATGCACAGATTATTCTCATCCAAATTAAAAGTGGGCATAAATTATTATTTTTTGATAGATTAAAGGTGGTACAGATTATTATTTAAAACTGGGTTGCTATCTGTATTATTTAGTGGGTACATGGAATACTACTGGCTTGCATATTGGAAATTCATGGTAAGGCCTAGAAGGGAAGGAACCCAATTATATTTTTGCTCTTGGGCAAACTATCAGCCACTTTTGCCACTAAAGTACATTTTGGGATATATTTAAAACTATTTTGAAGACATATTATGTATTACTGAAATGTCACTGGTTATATTAAACCAGTCGGAAAATACAGCCGATGAATATATTTGTTTTTCCTCTTTACTGTTTATATTTATGCTATTATTGCACAATGTACAGATGTAGCCCCTGTGTCATCTTTGGCCGGGGCTCGCCAGAGCCTCCCCTCTGGCGAGCGCCAGCGGACAGGGGCTACACTGAACTGGGAGGCGCGTGTCCCAATCCTTTGTCGGTGGGCAGCGGCATCCTGCGCGTGTCCACTTCAGGGAGACGGGCAAGGTTAGGGGGGGGGGTGTCGGGGCTGCAAGGGGGACCAGCGGCGGCGACCCGGGGGAAGCTCCATTGCCACGGGGCGCAAGAGCTTACTTTCTTGCATTGTAGAATTTAACAGGGAACTGTCATTTACAGTAGATTACAATTTGTTTATGAAATGAACTATCTTAGACCAGTGGTGGAACTTGTGGAAGGTGAGTCCAGAGGAAAAAATAACCCCCCCCCCCAACCCAAGTTTACAATATGCAAAACAGCAGTGGGTGACAGGGAGAGGCAGAGTATGACAGGGAAAAACAGTGGGTGACAGGTAGAGGGTGAGAGGGGCAGCAGTGGGCCGCTTAGTCCTCAGGTGCACTGGCGCAGTATCCCTTATCCAAATATCTGTTATCCAAATTATTCCGAAAACCATAGTCTCCAGAATACTGTTTATATTTTTTGCTAAAAAACCTACTGCTGACATCTATACCTGTGTCTAATGGGTACATCTGTAACAGCACCACTGGGACATGATATGAAACTGGCACTAAATATGTGCAAGCAAATTATTGCTTGGCATTCTAATGCGTACACACGGGGGGCGATTATAGCAAATATCGCTGGAAATATGGTCGCTCATGGAGTGTGCACCGGCGATAAATCACCAAGTGCGCGCTCCCGTTTTCAGCCCCTGGATGGTCGCTGGTCGGAGGAGCATGCTCCCCCGACCAACGACTTCCCCTGCCTCTTCTCCCGGCAGTGTGACATTTTCATCTGCGACCATCTCTGCTAGCAATATATTGCCAGCGATCATATTGCCCCGTGTGTACACACCTTTAGTCAGTATCTGAGATAGAAAATTTGGTTAGATCACAGTGTCTGGGAGGATTGCCAGTAATTAGTATCAAATTAGTGGCTCAATTGGTGTAATTGATATAATTAACCACTACAAATACAGGTTGAGTATCCCGTATCCAAAATGCTCGGGACCAGGAGAATTTTGGATAACGGATTATTCCGTATTTCGGAATATTTTAATATTTCAATTATGTATTTTGAAGTATCTTGCATGTATGCTGTATAAACACATAAAATACACACAAATATATTTTATTACCACATAAAATACACTCAAATATATTTTATTTGTTAAAAAAACAAGGTTTCAAACATGAAACAAAATTTGTGTACTATCTCAGATATTGAATTTGAATGCCAAGCAATCATTTTCCTGCACACATATAGTGCCAGTTACATATCATTCCCTCAGTAGTGCTGTTACAAATGTCCCCAGTGAGTTTTTAGCAAAAAAAAATTTTTTTTTCACTTTCTGGAATGTCCGTATTTCGGAATAATTCGGATAACGGATACTCGGATACGGGATACTCAACCTGTACATAAAAATAATTATTTCATAGATAGATAGCGGGTTGCTGATTTTCACATTAAGAAACCATGCGCAGTAAATAAGACATATAGATTTTAATAATGAACAAATATATTTGTACCAAGAACAGACACTGTGTAGCGCTGTCAATTGCAATAATTAAAAGACACAAATATATAACTAAATGCAGAATGTGGAGGGTTAAATGTCTGTGGCCTTGATTATCTAAAACAGGCATGTCCAACGTTGGCCCTCCAGATATTGTGAAACTACACATCCCAGCATGCTTTGCCACAGTTTTGCTATTAGAGAATGCTAAAACTATTGCAAAGCATGCTGGGATGTGTAGTTTCACAACATCTGGAGGGCCAACATTGGACATGCCTGATCTAAAATATACCAATGCTGTAGCTAAATAACCATGGCAATAACCTTGGATCCGACAATGCTGGTAGAAGGCTGAAACGCCGGCGTCCCAGCAATAGTACTGATAAAAAATGGCACTGGGTAAAAATAGAAAATAACAATGAAAAATCAATATAATAGTGCAAAGATGAATAAAAGTCGTCCTGGATGAGTGGGAATGCACTCACCGCTCTCAGTCACCGGGATACTTCAAATAATATTGAGTTGGTTTTTCCATGCAGGGCGGCAGTAAAATATTGTGCTCGTCCGTTATGTACATTTAAAGTCGCTCTGAGCAACCTTAGATATGCAGTTCAATGATCGCCGACCATCGAATAATGTGGGTGTTACCCCGCAGACTGCGAATGGATGTTTATTGTTAATGGTGATTAAACTATGACCAGAGATACAATATGTGAAAAGCGCAGGTTACGTAATGTGTCCGTAACCTGCTTACCCTTTATACCTAACTGCGTGCGAACAAAACGTAGCGCAGCGCAGCGTACAGTCTATTGTATGTTATACACCAAGAACCGATACCTTAATAAGAGATCCTTTCGCAGGACTTGTCTCCAATTGTGAGAATATACCTTAAAGGACAGAGTCCGCAATGTAAGGACAGAGTCCTTAATGTACCTTATCGCTATTATGCGAATAACTAGACACGACCACGGAATAGAAATAAGGAGGTTAGAACTCCATAAAGAGATTGTATTAAAGTCCCTAATGGACAAAAGGGGGTTACAGAATTAAGAATAAACAGGTATAACAAGTGATACAATACAATAACAATGAATACTAAACACTCTCTGCTAAGGGGAAAGAATACAAATACAAGACACAATCAGCCAACAATAACTACAAGCATAAATACCGTGATAAATGCAACCGTTTACCGTGGTCATCTAGTATGTGAAAAGCAGTCCGGTCAGAGCTCACTATCGTTCAGGAATGAGCGATAGTCCGGTAGGAAGGTCCAGGGAAAGTAGTTGTGCCGAAAAGACCCTGGCTGCTCTGTGTCGCCTATCTTATAGGGTCAGAAGGGGGAGGTCAAAGGCCATTCTCATTGGCCAGAGATCATATGTCCGGTCCACTGCAATTGGAGGTTAGACGCTGTACCTGGTCTGACCAGGTGTAGGGGAGTGAACTTTAAGAGTCCTTTGTTTGGTGGTTTCGGCGTCAGCAAGGATAAGAACCGGTTTGAGCTAGTTTCCTTTGTTAACTACTTACAACAGAAACTGTCTCTGGAATATGGATTTAGTCCATAACTATCGGACAGTGTACATTGCGAAATATTCGCAATGACCGGAATACTTTGCATGATGAGCTGAGCGGAATGGTACTAAACACGATACAGACAGCTGTGTGCAGGGCTAACTAAGCTATGTGTGGCGTTCTAAACCTTTTAACTATATTTCCTTTCGTGTAAGTGTGTTATTATGAATTTATGTGTGATAGTATGTCTACTCTTCTGGTCCACATTGTCACACATACTCGGGTATGGAACTTTATTTGCGCAACTCTGCGAACCAAAATGGCGGCCATACTATCACAAAATGGCGTGTGTGTACCTAGACTTCCACAGTCCACCCTTTAACAGTAAATATAAAACTGTTACATTACAAAATATTTCACACGACAAGACAGAAATTCATAATCCTAACAGAGAAATTGGGATACATGAAATAAACATATAAGGGGAGTAAACCATCTGCTCTCGGCCGATCCAGGATCATGGATAAACGATGGGCCGCATTTATCGAACAATCTACTCAGGGTCACGAAGGATAATGTACAATTTTTGGGATAAAAATAAAAACAGGGGTGGTTACAACATATACACGTTCTTCAGATATGGCATCCTTTGGTAGGTATTGTTTGTGACAACAGACTCTTGAACTCTTTGTTGTCTCTCTTTTTGATATGCTTTTAAGTATGATGGTATTAAAACATCCGGTCCTGGGTAAGGTGTCAAGTTTATAGATTCTACCTTGACCTAAGCTGGGATGGGTAACACACTCTCAGAACTCTGTATCGTCCGTCCAATGCCTGGCAGCAGGGCGGCGGCGGTATCCTTGATTTGGAAGATGAGAACGGATAGTGGGGGGGGGAAAGACAAGAATAGGACCCACAACAGTAGAGAAAACTGAGAAAGGAAAAATTTTGTTAGTGATCCTTTCAACCTGTTACCAGTGGGGTGTGTCACAGTCCCTTTTGTAGCTTGTACAGGTTGCTTGACCTTAGCTGCTCTCCAGTCCTCCCGAAATGGTGCCTCTTAGCGATTTCTTTCTTTCGCCCTCGAGTGTAAGGACCTTCTGGTTTTCAGTTCCTTTGGCAGTAGGACGAACGTACCCGAATCTCTCTCTCTGCGACTTTGTTATTGAGGTAGTGCTGGTCAACAAGATTTTGGGGTGGTTCTTTCCAAAGGTCTATCAAGCAACCTGTATATGGCAAAGCAGGGGAAACAACAACAACATCTCCTGGTTCATGGTTATGACAGTTCACAACAGGTGTCAACAAAGTCCTTTTGCTGCAGTTTTCCAGGTGTGGATACATCACTTGCATTTGTGGTCTAGGATCTTCTTGTGGGATTACCATAACCTGTGGCTGCCCGCCAAGCAATGTTTCGATGGGGACAAATTTTGGTGGGGTTCTGAGAGTGATTCTACTATTACAAAAGGAGTTTTATGGGGTGTACCATCAGTCCCTAAAGGTTCACACATGACTTAAACCTTTTATATATATATTTGCATACTCAAGGGTGCTTCTGGGCTGCCATATCCTATACACACAAACGTCAACACCTACATATATATATACATAAAAAACTAATAATAAATAAATAACTATAATGATTCTAGAGTGGACTGTGCAAAGCCAATTTTTGTATTACCTGCAGAGGATCCTGCTGGAGGAGGGATGTGGAGATGGCTCTGTGGGAACAGCCGTTGCAGTTTCTTTCCTCCAGACAAGTAAGGCATGATTCTGTCGTCTTACCTGTCTGTGGCCACACCAGTAATTTCGGACTAATTTTTCCACATACCTTCCCTGTCAAGACAAGTCAGGCCATGGGCTATCTCTGTCCTGACAGTTTGGCATGTTCTCAGAGTCACTGGTTTTCCTTGTCCATCTTTCTATTCCTGTCCACATCCCTTCGGCTTCCAGACTGCTTCTCCTGCAGGGGACACAAATCTTGTATTACTATGTGAATATACTGACATTTATAGGGGGAACACAAACATTATCCGCAGAGCGCATGGCTCACCCAGCTGCCTTGCCAGCATGTTCATTATCAAGTGACACTGAATCCTCATTGAGGATGTGGTTTTTACACTTGATAACAGCCACTCTGTCCGGCAGCTGTATGATTGTCAAGAATCTTTTAAACTTACAACGCTTGCGCCACTGGAGTGCCAGCTACTGAAACAGAACATCTGAGGCGCCATAGGGCCTAAGATCTTTTGTATTACCCCAACAAACATACTTGGAGTCGGCATGAATATTGACTGTTTTTTTTTTCTCTCAGTTCGCAGTACTATTAATGAGACTGCTGCTGCTGAGTGAGATGTCCAATGGGTTCAGCCTCTACTATGCCTTTTCCATCTATTACAGTATAGCCAGTGTACAATTTTCCCTCTCGGTGTTGTGGAAAGAACGAGAAAAAAAAAAAAAAAAAATGAATTACCTCTTCCAATGGGTTGTTACCACCCTTTGGGGGCATGCTGCAAAGGTCTGATTCAAACATGTCATGCAATCATATTCATCTCGGCTCCCACTAAATTCCACTATTCCAGCAACCTCAGCACCACTCCACCCTTTGTGCCTTAGTGGGCACACCTGGTAAGAGTGTTGCTGGGTTTACAATATTACCCATTTTTCATGGTAACATCAATGCAAGTTCCCATTTAGTGAACTTGGCTGATGAATATTTTTCACATGTTTTGGCAGAATTTTAGGAGTGTCCAGACTATACGAGGAGCATAAACAGTTAAAACACACCCCAACACCACATTCTCAGTTTTGTTTACCAGTAGTGCTATGGCAACTACACTGTGTAGACAAATATGAAGTGCTTAAGTAATAGGGTTTTAATTGTACACTGCAGTACGACATTGGTCAGGCTGGCATCACCAGGTTTCTTACGTCACTATATCTGTCGCCCCCTCAGCAGGTCTAATACTCTAAATCACATGGTCTCTTGTGTCAGTTTTACCCATGGCAAAAAGCTGTAATCAGGCCTGTTTCTCCTTCTTTATTGTCCACATCTGTCTGTGAAGACATGGGTATTGTGATTGCACCTATTTATATGTAAATGCGTTTTACAACCCTTTTCATTCTTTGTAGAAGGGAAATGCTTTGTGTATTACTTGGACTGCTTTTCACAAGATGGTGGCTGTGGTTGCCCTGGGTAACATTAGGAGTAATGCTTACAGTTATTGGGACTTTGTTCAAAATTTACTGAAAAATATCTATATTGTGACTACTTGCTTTACAGGGTACCGCATATTCACAATGGTATTTCTCTGCTGGGGGTGCGACAGATTCTTCGAACTGTTTTTCTATGATTTGTGGGTCTCTGGAACAGAAGGGTAGGGGAAGGAGAAAAAATTGGAAAAAGAGAGAGAGAAAAACTCAAAAAAAAAGGGTAGAAGATATTAATGACAGTAATGTGTACATTTATTTTCAACAGAAACATTTTTCTTTTATTTTGAGGACGCCAGGATTTAGCACTATGGGGGAATTGGCTCTCAACTATTTGGTTCTTACCCTTTTCAACTCCTGTTCTGCTTCTTAAGCCCTCCCTTTCTTTCTGTTTCCCAGTGTGGTTGTGACTATGGGCTGTGTCTAGGGGTATTTAGCTAAAAGTTCTCTTTTGGGAACCTTGTTATTTCACTGGGTATTTTCCCAGCTCAACCTCAGGTTTCGAATGGTGAAGCTGTACTTTGGGGCGCTATACTTTCTGTTTTTAACAGGGTTTCTATTGAAGCTATGGTTGCCATTGATCCTGTGTCCTTCCCATCTTTAGTTCAAAGGGAACTCGGTATTTGTGCTGTAGTTTTTAGCTACCTTAGATGGATTTGACTCTATAACAGTGGAATACAACATTAGCCTCTGAGGACTGTCCAGCATATCTTGCACTTCTTGTGTAAGATTTCTAGGAGTGTCCAGAAATACCCCATCAGGGGTGCAATAGATGACACATCCCATTTTACATAGTAAATCTCTACCCAGGAGGTTAGTCGGGCCGCTGCAGCCAACAGAAAAGAGTGTTTGGTATGCAGAGGCCCGCTTGTAACATCTGCTGGTTTCGTCAGTGGGTAATGCTGTATTTTTCCTGTTACCCCAATTGCTGCTACTAATTGCTTGACACAACCTAGACCAGGAGGGAATGTTGTTAACGGGTTAGGTACAAAAAACTTTATATTTAAACTATTCCACTTACCCATATCTGAGGCTCCTCCCTAAGGTATTGAATTAGTCTAACTGGTTGTAGGATGCAGGTATGACCTGCTTCCTATTGTCTGACCTGGGTTGCCCTCAGCACAGTGTCAGTCATCAGATGGGGAGGAGGCATGTTGCGTGACCTGTCTGTCTCCTCCCATTGTCTAGGGGCTGGGTATCTCCGTGTCTCACCTTTGTGAGATTCCCATTCTCGCTTATGTGTCTTGATAACTCCTGGGGTTTCCTGACCTACAATGAGCTGAGTAATGACCTTTCCTATTGCAGTTGTAACAGATAATTGGCTTTCTACCTGTGTCCCTGGTGTTTCGTTGGTAGGCAGCTTTGTTTGGGGCATTAGTAAGGGCTTGGATGCTAACCATCATCAGTTTGTCAGTTTGCAGTTCCCTGTGCTTCTTAATGTTGCGGTCGTGGTCCACAGCAGATTCCCGTAGGGCATCCACTGTCATTCCACGCCAATTTGGGAAAGAGGTTTGGACTCTGGCTCTCAGGTTTTCCCTAAGCCCTTCCACCAGCACAGAGACAATCATCTCCCTCAGGTGGGGGTCGTCCTTAGGCTCGGAGACACCAGTGTACTTTGATACCTCCAGTAAGGCTTTTGTAAAATAATCAGCAGCAGTTTCGCCATCTTTCTGTTTGATGGTGAAAATCTTGCTATATTCTACTGCCGCAGGAAAATATACTCCCAACTGTAAGTTAATCAGGCGTATATTCTCCTGATTGATCTCATCATTTATCTCCTTGTCCACTTTCAATCCACTATCCTGAATGAATTTCGGGATGTCAATGTGAGTGGGGAGACAGGCCCTCAACATGATTCTCCAATCCTTGTTGGTGGGCTCATCAGAGTTTCCCAGATCCCTTACAAATTTCCGGCATATTGCCAGATCTTTCCTAGGATCAGGGAAATCTGTAATGATGGACCGCAGCTCTAACCGTGTCCATGGGTTTAGCATGGTCATCTTTCTGGTAGGTATCACACCCTCTCTGTCTGCCTTACCATAGGGAACCTCCAGTGTGCGTACAGGGTATGTTTGTACCACCTCTGCATTACTGGGACCTGCTTGGGAGTCGTCTGTGTCTGTGCTGTGTAGTGCATCCTTACCTGAGTCCACTTCTATGCCGTTGGCACCAGCTGCCTCCTCCTCCTGTGCTGGAGCCCCAGCAGTGGGTTGAGCTTTACCCTCAAGCATATTAAGTGCATGGGAGACGGCCAGTGCCAACAGCTGCTCGTTTTCCTCTCGGGTTTCCTTATAAGGGGATAAAACAGGATACAAGTTAGTAACTGTTGCATTATTACTTAGGTCTTTCTTATGAGACATTAACCCCTTCGGCACATATGGGGGTGGGGGAGCTGATTCTATTGCGGCAACGGTTGCATTTTTATTGTGGCTGATTGTGTCCGGCACTGCCAGACCTTTGATTCCCCATTGTTCCTGTCCTTCCTTCTGCCACAATTTAAGAATATCTATATGCTTCACTCTCTCCTTACGACTGGAGAGTAGGCATATTTCATCTTTTACTGCCGATAAGATTTCTGGATCGAAGCTACCAACACTGGGAAATTCTAACTTGCTGCCTTGTGTCATTTTTCTCCATTTATTTTGGTAAACAACTGCGAGTTCACCGTGCTTCTTGCACATAATAAAAGCAGCCGATCCTCTTGGCCAGCTTGCTTCCTCCCTATCCTGCACGTTATCACAGCGTGACCCGTTATTACCCATAGTTACAGGAATAAACGTTCACAGCTTAATAGATAATCGGTGGGTTATTAATTATCTGAGAGCTCCCCAAACACTCACTTCTCCACACAGCGACACTTCGACGCAATCAAGCGAAGAGCCCACAATGCGAGGTATGATACTCAATCACCAAGCTCTCAACTAGCAGCGAACTTCTAGCCAACTTGCTTGATGCGGCACAATTTTTCCAGGGTATAACAAACTTGCTTTCCTATACCCCCAAAAATCGGATTTCTAAAGTAGCTAATCGGAAACAAGTGCGTTCCGATATATCTTCTTGTACCCTCCTAGCGGAATTAATTCCACTGAAGGGGCAGTTCCTATGGGCACGTCGTCACGTGAACCCGGGTCCTAACTGGACTGTCCTACACTGGACTACACTGCGCTGAGTCGTGCCGTCACACACCCGTTCGCCTCAGTTATTTTTCACACTGGGCGCTAGTTACACCTTGGTCTTATGCTAATTTGTGAAATATTTCTGTACAGAAAATTTTCCCAGGCTGGTAGCTTTTCACTAGATTCTTATGCAGGTATAAATCCCTTATAATAAACTATAGGAATCTATTAAAATAATGCTTGAGTTGCTTGCTTATGAGAAAATGAACAAAAAGAAAACCTTATTTTCTTTTCTTAATCACCGCTTCATTCGCAGTATATTACTATACTGTTTAAATAAAGCTAGTGGTTTAAATACTGTTCACTTCTTCCTATGTGTGCTGCGTGTGCAGTACCAATGAACAGCCACGTGCGTACGTGCGCTTGTTCACAGGCCGCCGATGAATCGGCCACCCACGTGTTCTATAGTGTATTTGCAAGGTTGCGCTCGGGTTTCGATATACGCAGTAATTGCGCCTAAATGTGGAATAAATCCCTTAACTCTGTCCGAGAGTTACGTATCAAGATGCGAAATAAATCCCGCACTTAATCCGTAAACCACGTACAAAGATGCGAAACTTTCCCGATGTGGGCACGTGCGCGCGCACCTTGCGTAATACACAATAGACGCTTTACGTTACTGCAAAAAGGCCCAGGACTTGTCGCCACGTGGCGGAGTCCCTGTTTTTGCGGTAGCTAACAATAAACAATTATAGTTTTTGCACAGAGGGGATCCTCTATGTACTATAATAAACACAGATTCCACGTGTGCGAACCTTATCGCACGTGGTACATATACTGTAATAAACAAGCAACCCAAGACACTATACCCCGTTAAACTACTTGTGGCAGGCAGAAGTACAGTTTACTAAACACTTAGGTATGATATACTTTAAAACACGTGGCTTTCACCTATTGTACTCCGGGTTCAGCGCTAGCACTTCCCGAACCCCGCACCGCCGCGGACCTGGCCTATCCAGCAATGGATAATACTTCCACCCTTTTGCTGGTATAGGTCGGGTCGCACGCCTGGTACTGAGTTCTGGAATGTGGAGCGGACGGACGTGCCCCCAATTGTTAATGGTGATTAAACTATGACCAGAGATACAATATGTGAAAAGCGCAGGTTACGTAATGTGTCCGTAACCTGCTTACCCTTTATACCTAACTGCGTGCG
Organism: Crinia signifera; assembly: GCF_055691185.1. NCBI lineage: Eukaryota > Metazoa > Chordata > Amphibia > Anura > Myobatrachidae > Crinia > Crinia signifera. The sequence continues at coordinate 58,442,607 of NC_139226.1, forward strand.
AACAAAACGTAGCGCAGCGCAGCGTACAGTCTATTGTATGTTATACACCAAGAACCGATACCTTAATAAGAGATCCTTTCGCAGGACTTGTCTCCAATTGTGAGAATATACCTTAAAGGACAGAGTCCGCAATGTAAGGACAGAGTCCTTAATGTACATTATCGCTATTATGCGAATAACTAGACACGACCACGGAATAGAAATAAGGAGGTTAGAACTCCATAAAGAGATTGTATTAAAGTCCCTAATGGACAAAAGGGGGTTACAGAATTAAGAATAAACAGGTATAACAAGTGATACAATACAATAACAATGAATACTAAACACTCTCTGCTAAGGGGAAAGAATACAAATACAAGACACAATCAGCCAACAATAACTACAAGGATAAATACCGTGATAAATGCAACCGTTTACCGTGGTCATCTAGTATGTGAAAAGCAGTCCGGTCAGAGCTCACTATCGTTCAGGAATGAGCGATAGTCCGGTAGGAAGGTCCAGGGAAAGTAGTTGTGCCGAAAAGACCCTGGCTGCTCTGTGTCGCCTATCTTATAGGGTCAGAAGGGGGAGGTCAAAGGCCATTCTCATTGGCCAGAGATCATATGTCCGGTCCACTGCAATTGGAGGTTAGACGCTGTACCTGGTCTGACCAGGTGTAGGGGAGTGAACTTTAAGAGTCCTTTGTTTGGTGGTTTCGGCGTCAGCAAGGATAAGAACCGGTTTGAGCTAGTTTCCTTTGTTAACTACTTACAACAGAAACTGTCTCTGGAATATGGATTTAGTCCATAACTATCGGACAGTGTACATTGCGAAATATTCGCAATGACCGGAATACTTTGCATGATGAGCTGAGCGGAATGGTACTAAACACGATACAGACAGCTGTGTGCAGGGCTAACTAAGCTATGTGTGGCGTTCTAAACCTTTTAACTATATTTCCTTTCGTGTAAGTGTGTTATTATGAATTTATGTGTGATAGTATGTCTACTCTTCTGGTCCACATTGTCACACATACTCGGGTATGGAACTTTATTTGCGCAACTCTGCGAACCAAAATGGCGGCCATACTATCACAAAATGGCGTGTGTGTACCTAGACTTCCACATTATATAAAACATCCATTTGCAGTCAGTGCAGACGTACGCACCTTGCGAATGGTGGGCCGGCGTACCTCCATTCGCAAGGCGGGATCTGGTTCACTCGCAAGGGTGCGGATTCTCATCTGAGCAAATCAACCAGAATAACCCCCAATGTCTGTTTACCTAGGTTTAGGATTAGTGACAATAACGCTGTACACATATAATACCATACCCATATTCAGTCACTTGTACTGACAACTGGATACGATTGTATATGTCCACACAGTAAGACCCAACCCCTCAACCAACATAAATAACCTACCAACTGAATAGCCCAGACAGTAGAATGTTTAGCCAGCAACTGCTCCTGGGCCCTCTCGTGCCTGTAATTCAGATTTTACTTCTAATTTATTTAGCACCATATAAAAGATAATATATAAAATCTAATTGGTTGGTGCTGTAGGGGCAACATCCCATCTTCAGTAGAACTCCCATCTTAGTAAATGTACCCCTTTGTTACTAGTGGCAACCCCTGGCTATCAAAACCATATACAGATGGAGCCGGCCTTGTCTTTGCAGGGGCTGGCAAAACTATCACCAGCCCCCAGCTCCGGCCAGGGGGTGCGCGCGCACAAGACGCTCACGTGCCCCATGGCAATGGAGCTCCCCACGAGGCCCTGCCGCCACTGCCGGCCAGACCCCCCCCTAACCCTGCCCATCTTCCTGAAGCAGAGATGGTCTGCGCTGCCATAGAGAGACTGGGATGCGCGTGCGTGTGAGATGCGCGCACGTCCCAGTCACATGGAGCGCCTCTCCGCCGGCGATCGCCAGCGGGGACATTCTGGCAATCCCCGGCGCTGAAAGAGAGGCGCTCCATCTGTACCATACTAACCTACTGTACTAATGTTATTCTATTGTTACTAAATCACTGACCTATACAAATGGTCTCCTCTGATCACCTTACACTGTGCATGTCATTCATTAAAAAAGCCTCTTTTTCATTGGCTTTTTTGCGGTTTGCAAATGACTCCTATGGAATGATAACATGACACACTGTTGATACGGATACACCATGTCATAGTATGGGAATACTGGCAACAATTGACATTTGTGTCTTGGTGCCAGAACACTTCATGTGTTTTCCTCCAACCTGTCAGCCTTCCCTAACATGTGCTAAACATTCTCATTTGTGTTTATTAATTACTAATAATAAAGCAATGTCAACTTTAGTAGAGCGGTCAATTTAATTTTAGCAACCACTTTACTGGAAACAGAATAAAAATAAATCCTTGTTGCAAAAAATGCGGGAGGCTTTCCCACCTTTTCGGAGGGCCAGATTTTCGAAAGCGAGGTATGCAGTGATCAGCCAGTGTGTCCACCAAAGTATTCTTTACCTCATTTTGGGTGGGATGCCCTAAAGCACAAATCTGGTAAAAGCCCTGCTTTCTGTTTTTGCCCCCCCCCCCCCAAATGCACTATAACCTGAACACCAGGGTACCGCTGCAGGGGGTATCGCTGACGATAGCCTATAGTATATCTCCCAACTTTGGTAACCTGTAAAATGGGGCCTGAAAAGGGGATAGTGAGTAAAGGGGGCATGGCCTACTACTGCGAAACCCTTTATTATCCATTTATGGGGCATGCCCAGTGCTTTTCCAGTGACTGGGCAGCTCCTGGCCCCCTCCCTGCCCCACCTTTAAGATCCAGGGTGAGCATAGCATCATTGGTGTTTTCCCCTGAAATGGACAATTACCATTGGGTGAGTAAGTGTAATGGGCTCACCCCACTACACAACTTTTAAAAGGACTTTACTGAGGAACTAATTACTGAAAGTTGTTACTTGTTTTTGCAAGGACCTCTTTCTATTGTGCAGAGTGCACCTGAAAATGGGCATATTAAATCATTATTGGGGTTTGAAAGAACATTGAACATTGAAGTTGTGAGGTTATCATGGAACTTCACATGTAATGGAATTCTCCCCATAGTCTAATGCCCCATGCACATGGGGCGACTGTACCTTTGTGAGTAAAGCACAGATCACTCAGCACAGATCGCTCAGCTTACAGTGATGCACCAGTAATGTGTGCTGAGCGATCTGTCAGGGTGTGTGTTCTCTGGTGAAGTTCCATGATAACCTCACAACTTCAAAGTTCAATGTTCTTTCAAACCCCACAAATTATTTAATATGGGGGGGGGAGTGGACTGGCAGCTGTCTGCCCCCGGCACTGACTCACTGCCCGATTACCATGGGAACGTCCAGCGTTTACATGGGAATGCTCATGAAACGTTGGGCGTTCCCATGGGCACGACTATCCGCCGCCCAGCTGCAGCCTTCGCTGCATGCACTCAGCGAAGTCTGTTTGCCATGGCCACACTCACCCAGCGTATGCATATGTGTAGAAATGCGGCTGCGCATGCACATACGCCAAACCCGTGCGAACAAATACTGCCTGCGAACGGACCAGAATAAAGTCCTGTGTTTGAAAATGTCAGGCTGATTGGCTGGTTGTTTATCACTCTCCATTTTATCACTTTTGAAGCTTAGTGCATCTGGCCTGAAGTCCCTTTAAATCTTTAAGCTGCTGAGCATTCGTAACTGTCACTTGTTCCCTGTAGTTGTTCCATTTGAATTTCCAGTATGTCCTTTCCATTCTCCAGCATGTCATTATTTTTTGCCTCTCTTTCACCTTAAGTCTTTTTTCACGTCATTGTTGTATTATTCTCCCAGATACAGGCAGAGCAGAAGCCTTCACACGGCACAGTATTCTGAGAAGCGCAAGCTGTTTTCCTAGCCGACATGATTGCAAACATCTTTAAACAAATGTTATCCCTTCACGACCCTCAGTCTTCTGGTGAAATCAATATCTAAACCTGCGTAAAGAAGGAAAGCACAAGACTCTTCAGGGCACTTAATTCCCCAGCCGCAACATTACTATGAAGACTTTATTAAAGAGAATTGTTTACCATTAGCTGTGTACACTCAAGTGTGAGCAGGGATAATACGGTACTTTTCCTACACACTCAGCCAAAACACTTTAAGGGCCTTATTCTAGTTCACTCTTTCTGACAAAATCCTTCTTAAGGAGCCCATAGACACTCCGTTTTGTACTATGCGATGCGCGCTCCCGCGCATCACATAGGGGTTTATTCTAGTTCATTCTTTCTGACAAAATCCTTCTTAGATGGACAAAACCATGTGCACTGCAGGGGGGCAGATGTAACATGTGCAGAGAGAATTAGATTTGGGTGAGTTATTTTGTTTCTGTGCAGGGAAAATACTGACTGCATGATTTTACACTTCAATATAGATCTCACTTTGAAGAAAAACCCCACCCAAATCTAATTCTCTCTGCACAAGTTACATCTGCCCCACCCGCAGTGCACATGGTTTTGTCCATCTAAGAAGGATTTTGTCAGAAAGAATGGACTAGAATAACCCCCATAGTACGGTACAAAAAGTATGTGCTGCACATACTTTTTGTACTAGGTACACATCGTATCGGATCGCAGTGCATGCACAATGCATGCACAAGGGATGCGATCCGATACGATGTGTACTTTAAAAGTACAGAACGGACCGCAAAAATGGACCTTGTATGGGGGGCATTAGAGGGACAAAACCATGTGCACTGCAGGTGGGGTAGATGTTACTTGTGCAGAGAGAATTAGATTTGGGTGGGGTTTTACTTCAAAGTGAGATCTATATTGCAGTGTAAAAATAAAGCAGCCAGTATTTACCCTGCACAGAAACAAAATACCTCACCCAAATCTAATTCTTTCTGCACATTTTACATCTGCCCCCCTGCAGTGCACATGGTTTTGTCCATCTAAGAAGGATTTTGTCAGAAAGAGTGAACTAGAATAAGACCATAAGAGATATCTGAAGAGATAGCCATGTGATCTGAAATAACTACTGATATTCATTCTACAATACAAGACAATCATTCTGGGGGGCTGGGGATGGTCGCATCAACATGAGCTCCAATCTTCCATCCTCAGAGCTCCTATTCTTGGCCCTGAAGAGGGGGGCGTGGTGCTGGAGGGACAGAGGAAGGAGGGAGAGAGTCACAGAGAGTGCCGAGCAACGGTGTGACCCCGCTGCAGGACGTGGCAATCTCCAGCCAGTGACAGGCAGCGCCGCGGCTCCCGGCCACAACCCCCCAGATGAAATGCTAGATGAACAGTAAATGTCACCTACATGGACAGAATTATCTGCAGACTGAGAAGATGGAGAACTAGTGAGGTGTAAATCTCTGACATTGTGAAACTGAGACAGGACATATGTGAGTTGCCACAAAATCGTATGACCTCACCTACAGATGAGGCCTCATTCAGTTTACTTTACATGCGTTAAACTGATCAATTGCGCTAAAAGTAATGGTTGACTCAATTTCACATTAAAAAGGACAATTTATTTGTATAATGCTAAGACATGCATGTAAATAAAAAATATATATTGAAATAAAATTATGCTGAGGACATCACAGAGTCCCGTTAAGTTCCTAGAATGCTCAGTCCACAATTGTTATGTAGAACAAAGTTTTGCACAAAGTAACACTCAAGATGGTTATCTCACCGCTGGAGTCCGTAACCTGGCTTGGTTTATTGGCCACCGCTGGAGGTAGGTTGAAGATAGCAGCATGCGGCCTCATTAGTATGTGGGCAGTCCGGGTTAGTAGAGTCTCAAAAGGCAATGAGTAGGGGAGTATACTGCATTTCCCAATGGAGATGGGGGGTCTGAGCTGGTTCGAAGCGAATAGTAGCAAGATGTCCGCTGGAATCCGTAACCTGGCTTGGTTAGTTGGTCACCGCTGGAGGTAGGTTGAAAGTAGTAGCAGGCAGCCTCACTAATTGCATTTTAGGAGACAGCAGTGGGGGCCTTGAAGAAGGTCTGAAAGCAGACCGAAATGTTTAATCAAAACATTATTCTACAAGCAAGGCTGGTAAGTGAGCTTCAGCATTTATCCATCTTTATAGTATGACCTCTAGGATCTGTCTCCTCCAAGGTGGCAGACATTTTTGGAGGGACATTTTCAGCACATTCCAATAGAGATAGCTAGACTCATTGGCACATGCAGTGCCATTGTTATAAATGACTGCCCCTTAAAAAAAAACCTCAGAGTTCTGCATAACGTCTCTGCTGAGGTGTGACAGAAAGCAGTAACTAGAAAGCAGTAACTTCCATTGAGAGACCGACCAACACTCACAGAAACATAAAAATAGAAACATCAAATTTGATGGCAGGTAAGAACCACTTGGCCAACCTAGTATCTGGATGGAACCCATGCAAACATGCAGGGCCGGATTAAGGTTTGGGGGGCCCGGGGTAGCGACCCCATCTGTAGAGAGGATTTTTGTCCCTCTTGGATGGGTCATGTTGGGAGGTATGGATTGTGTATATTAAATGTAAGATTTACAACTTATAGTGTTATAATGCATGGGGACTGTTACAGTTCCACGTAATTGAGAAACAACTATTTTATAAAGTTTTCTTGTAGTGAAACAAAGACAACTTAAACAACCTTAAAATACACATAGAAAAAAAATCTATTATATTATCTATCTTGTCACATGCAAGTATTGCAGCAGCACCTGTACTACTTATACACTGGGGCCCTTATTCTGATTGATGCGTACTTTTCCGCATACTTTCGGATCGCGTCTTTACGGCGTCTGCGCATGCGTGGAGAACGCTACGCGCATGTGCCACGCCTTGACTCCGTACCTGTTCGGGCAAATCCCGTACAAAACTGGTCACCGCAATCATTCGGGAAATATGGGCGTATTATGGGCGTCATGCGGAATGACACATGGGCGTAGTTTCAAAGTGGGCAAAACGGGGCGGAAACATGGGCGGACACGGGGGAGTACACTTATGTTGGGGGGCGTACATTCGGATAGCACTCCGAATGCACGCGAACAAAAAGGGAAGAAATGTGCGGTGTCCAAAAGGCCACTATTGCTTTGCGGACACCACTCGTTCCTGCGGGAGGCGAACGGACCGCCTAATGACTACAAGCATTAACACCTGAACCCAATAAAATCGACTCCTTTACTCATTACTCACTAATAGGACGCTTGTCAGTGCTTTAATTGAAACCATTGCTGCTTCAATTGCTGTAAGGGTTAATGTGTGCAATGCATGTGTTAGGCATGCTTGTAAGGATATATTGGCATCTAATTGATTCCAATTCCAAATAAGCATTTTTTTATGAGGATAGGTAATTGAATAAGTGGGTCATGTGATGTATTGCAGAATTGACATAATAGTGGGTTGTTTGGCGTAAATACACCGCTTACGTGCGGTAGCACCGCTTGGCTCCCGTTCGGATGCGGTATTCCCGAGCATACTCTGTAATACTCTGTAATACCGTGCAGAATCGGAGTGTTTCCCCCGCACACGCATGGTTTGTATGTCGTCTGTAAACACGCCCTGTTCTTAAAGAGTGAGTCCGTCCGAATGCGGAGGACCCGTGGGCGTTTCTACGGACGATGGCCGCACGCGGCAGAACACCGTGGCGTGCGGACCGCTCCGTAAGAATGCGGGAATATCCGCACCGATCAGAATAAGGGCCTGGGACAGGAATCAGAAGAGCAAGTGATGTCACTGTGCTCTGGCTGAGGGCGCCATGACAGAGGGGGTCCTGGGGTATAGTATCCCTTGCACCCCCTTTAATCTTGCTATGCAAGCACCATTATACCTTCCGTATTGCTCTACACCTGAGTTCTATATTCCACGCTCACAATACCCTCACCACACCTGAGTACCACAACAGGCAAAGATTTAGACGTTTTCTGTATTACTTCAAGTCTAAAGGTCATACACACTGGACGTTTTTGCCCAGCTTGTATGAATAATGATTATGGGGAAAATTGCTGGGCTGCAAAACACTTAGTGCATACACACTGAGCATTTTTCGCCCATTTCAGCGATTTTCCCTGGGGTGGATGGCTTTCCATAGCAGGGCGCTATAGAAAGCCGACCATTCCCGTGCTCATCTGCTGGTAATACCAGCAGATGAGCGTACGGGCCAGCAATTATTCAGGATTACGCATCACTGCTCACCTCTCATCGCTGCCCTGTACACATTGGGTGGCTTTCAAGCTGAAAGCCACCTCAAATGAGTAAACTGAGCAGCTTTTATCTGGGAGTCAACCAGTGTGTATGGGGCCACAGTTTGAAGACCCATGATTTACATTATATAGTAATCCATCACTCAGGCATATTTAATATGGTATAAATGGGTGAATACTCAGCAACTAGGCGCTCCCCCTTCTGGACCCACCAAATTAAAACAGATAACAGATAAAAGCAATACTTCCCTTCTGATGTTGTTCACTTCTTATTCCTGGATTGACTTTTCAATGTACGAGATTACAGATGATTGATGTGGTCACGTTAGATATCAGGGGCGCTGGAACGTTTTTAGGTTGGGGGGCAAGATATAATCTCATTTTGTCGCCCCCTAAATTGCTATATGTTACCCCCTGTTTATATACATACATATATATATATACACATATGTATATATATATATATATATATATATATATATATACACACATATGTACACCTGAAAATGTTGCACACTGACTATATATATATATATAATATATAGTCAGTGTGCAACATTTTCAGGGGGCGAGTTTATTTCTAAACATACAGTCTGGGGTGGTAGGGCTCTGTCTGTGCCACTGCCTTAAGTTATGTGGTGGGCACTGGGTTAGGAAGGTGGGCAGGCATGCGGGCAGGCTCCGTCCTGAGTGTAGCTCTTTCTGCGCGCTGTGCGGCGCCAGCGTCTCCGTCTGACGTCAGACGCCGGCGCAGCACTTTATAGTTTATACCCAGAGGCAGAGCACACGGCGCTGGCTGGCTCCCGGCTCCAGGCTCCACTGCACTGACAGGGGAGTGAGCGGCGGGCGGCGGACAGTAGTGCGCACAATTAAAATGTTTGTGCGCACACCTTGCAGGGAACATTGCCGGGCGCCCTGGCTGTTTAACAGAGGCGGACAAGCCGTGCAGCGCCCCGGGCTGCTGCACGGCTTGTCCGCCTCTAGAAACGGCCCTGAACGGTACTTTAGCGCCCCCTCGCCCCCCCCCCCCCCGTTCCGGCGCCACTGTTAGATATATGAAAATTAAACACAAAAGTATATATGCAATGGGTGAATCTGTGAACTTCTCTGTAGTTGGAGGGGGGAGCTCCAACGCACAGCTCCTCCGACATTACTGCACTCTGTCTGCACTGGCCGGGCGAAGCAGCGTTTGACACTGAAGAATAGACTCAACTCCTATCAATCGCAAGGAGCTGGGATCACTGTTGTGATATACAGAGAAGTTCACAGATTTACCCATTGCATATATACCTTTGTGTTTAATTTTCATATATTCAACGTGACCACATCAATCATCCGTAATCTCATACATTGAAAAGTCAATCCAGGAATAAGAATTCAGAAGTCAGAATCAACTTTATTGGCCATGTCTGCTTGCGCACACTAGGAATTTTTGTGGATATACAGTGCAGCATCAAGCAGGGATGATGGGGGGAGGCATTACATACATTACATTGAGACATCACATGTTGGGAACACATGCCCGCCGAGCAGCACAGCGTCTAGTCAGCCATCAGCGGCGCCACTGGTTGCTGCAGCAGCCAGGTAGGTAGCAGTATAGCAGGGACAGACAATAAACTCCACACAGACATAGGCATTCATCCACACTTACACCACTTATCTAAGAAATAATGACGCGTACAACTGAATTGGGCTTAAAGGGGACGGCTTATTTATTTTGAGCAGGGGCGGCCTATTTGAATCTAACTGAAATTTACGTCCCTGCTCTAACTAAGGTGGCGGGCAAAGAACGGTATGCAATAAATCACATAGCTACATCAACCACCAGCTAAATGTAAATACCGCTCTAATTTAAACTACCGTTCTTTCCGCCTTAACAATAAGCCGACAACAACTAAAGAGAAAAATCGCAAGTAAATCTTAAAATAAATTCCAACTCACAATTGGGGCGGGAGGGAGGGCAACGATTCCTGAAGCAAGAGGCAGAATTTTCTGGAAGCAGGATCATCACCCCATCAATCCACACCTCTAACTTCAAAACAGCCTATCCAAGATCAACATGCAAATCAGCCACCTGTCAATCAAGCAAGCCGAACCCCCAAGCCTAGCTCCAGTGTGCAAGCTAAGGATTCCTGCCATAGCCTGGTGAGTTTATGCTGCCTCAGCCAGACAAGCTGTCTTCTACAGTCTTAAACTCCACACAGACATAGGCATTCATCCACACTCACACCACTTATCTAAGAAATAATGACGCGTACAACTGAATTGGGCTTAAAGGGGACGGCTTATTTATTTTGAGCAGGGGCGGCCTATTTGAATCTAACTAAAATTTACGTCCCTGCTCTAACTAAGGTGGTGGGCAAAGAACGGTATGCAATAAATCACATAGCTAGTAAAATAAAAAAGTAATGAAAATAATAAACTCCGGATCCAAGGGCCTCCTGCCCTTTCTTGCCCAGGACCGGCCTCCTGCCAGCGCCCATGGCAACAGCAAACTTTATATGCGGACTTTTCTCAAAGGGCCACCTTCCCTTAAGGTCAGGGGTTGACCTTCTGCCTCTGCCCCTGACCTCGCATATATCACTAATGGTGCCCATACACGGTCCGTTAAACGGATCCGTTTGGGTCTTAATTAGCATGCATTGTATCGGATCGCATGCCTAGTGCATGCCTAGTGCATGCAATGCAATCCGATACGATGTTTAGCTAGTACAAAAAGTATGTGCAGCACATACTTTTTGTACCGTACTATGTGATGCGCGGGAGCGCGCATCGCATAGTACAAAACGGACGGTCCGGGAACGGACCGTCTATGGGTACCTTAAGGCAGAGCTCACCACTCTGCCCGAGCCAGAAAAAATTGGGCCACTTGCCCTAACATACAAAATGTCCGCAACAATTTAGCCTATCCGAAGTAAATGATTGCCAAGGTCCAGATGTGGGCCCACCTGGATCGGTGATGCTTACATCTCGACATCAACCACCAGCTAAATGTAAATACCGCTCTAATTTAAACTACCGTTCTTTCCGCCTTAACAATAAGCCGACAACAACTAAAGAGAAAAATCGCAAGTAAATCTTAAAATAAATTCCAACTCACAATTGGGGCGGGAGGGAGGGCAACGATTCCTGAAGCAAGAGGCAGAATTTTCTGGAAGCAGGATCATCACCCCATCAATCCACACCTCTAACTTCAAAACAGCCTATCCAAGATCAAAATGCAAATCAGCCACCTGTCAATCAAGCAAGCCGAACCCCCAAGCCTAGCTCCAGTGTGCAAGCTAAGGATTCCTGCCATAGCCTGGTGAGTTTATGCTGCCTCAGCCAGACAAGCTGTCTTCTACAGTCTTAAACTCCACACAGACATAGGCATTCATCCACACTCACACCACTTATCTAAGAAATAATGACGCGTACAACTGAATTGGGCTTAAAGGGGACGGCTTATTTATTTTGAGCAGGGGCGGCCTATTTGAATCTAACTAAAATTTACGTCCCTGCTCTAACTAAGGTGGTGGGCAAAGAACGGTATGCAATAAATCACATAGCTAGTAAAATAAAAAAGTAATGAAAATAATAAACTCCGGATCCAAGGGCCTCCTGCCCTTTCTTGCCCAGGACCGGCCTCCTGCCAGCGCCCATGGCAACAGCAAACTTTATATGCGGACTTTTCTCAAAGGGCCACCTTCCCTTAAGGTCAGGGGTTGACCTTCTGCCTCTGCCCCTGACCTCGCATATATCACTAATGGTGCCCATACACGGTCCGTTAAACGGATCCGTTTGGGTCTTAATTAGCATGCATTGTATCGGATCGCATGCCTAGTGCATGCCTAGTGCATGCAATGCAATCCGATACGATGTTTAGCTAGTACAAAAAGTATGTGCAGCACATACTTTTTGTACCGTACTATGTGATGCGCGGGAGCGCGCATCGCATAGTACAAAACGGACGGTCCGGGAACGGACCGTCTATGGGTACCTTAAGGCAGAGCTCACCACTCTGCCCGAGCCAGAAAAAATTGGGCCACTTGCCCTAACATACAAAATGTCCGCAACAATTTAGCCTATCCGAAGTAAATGATTGCCAAGGTCCAGATGTGGGCCCACCTGGATCGGTGATGCTTACATCTCGACATCAACCACCAGCTAAATGTAAATACCGCTCTAATTTAAACTACCGTTCTTTCCGCCTTAACAATAAGCCGACAACAACTAAAGAGAAAAATCGCAAGTAAATCTTAAAATAAATTCCAACTCACAATTGGGGCGGGAGGGAGGGCAACGATTCCTGAAGCAAGAGGCAGAATTTTCTGGAAGCAGGATCATCACCCCATCAATCCACACCTCTAACTTCAAAACAGCCTATCCAAGATCAAAATGCAAATCAGCCACCTGTCAATCAAGCAAGCCGAACCCCCAAGCCTAGCTCCAGTGTGCAAGCTAAGGATTCCTGCCATAGCCTGGTGAGTTTATGCTGCCTCAGCCAGACAAGCTGTCTTCTACAGTCTTACAGTATCACATAGGGAACACATACCCGCCGAGCTGCACAGCACCTAGGCAGCCATCCCTGACGCCATTGGTCACTTCAGCAGACCAGTAGGTGACAAATATGAGCAGGGACAGTATATGGCACACAGAGAACATATACCTGCCAAGCTGCACAGCGCCTAGGCAGCCCTCAGTGGCGCCACTGGTCGTTTCAGCAGCCGGGTGGGTAACAGTATGAGTAAGGACACAACCGTGATGGCAGAGACAGTACAATTATCACACAGGGGACACAAGGTTAAATATGGCTTGAGTGCACAGATCCTAGGCAGTCATTTGCGGCGCCAGCTTCGTGTAGGAGAAGCAGCATGGGCGGTGGTGGTGGCGGTTGGGGGGAGAAAGAGTCACTGGGGCCTGGGGAGAGTAAGTGGGGCCTAGGGCTGGAGTTGGGCCCTCCCTGGGCTGAGTTCCAATAGTCTGATCATCACACCTCCTCCCTGGGAGGGTGGTGGGGGACGCCACTCCTGCCACTGCTGGTGCGGGGGGGACAGCTGCTGAGGCCTGTGGGCCTGGTCTCATCTCTCTGTCACGGCCAGGTGCCGGTTGGGGTCCTGACCCTCTGGTGTCGTCCCGGGGCCGGGCTGTGCGCCGCTGGTGTCGCGTCGGTGGCCGGGTCCAGTGCTGCATCCTCTTTCGTCTCTTACGGCCCCCCCTGCACGGAGGTGGTCCTCATGCCGGGCTGTGGCGGAGTGCTCGTCCCGGCCGGGTGGGGGTTGGTCACCAGGACGCCGGTAGCTGTGCCACCAGGTGCACACTTCCACCCTTCCTCCTTCTCCCCTACGTCCACACATCCACAGGGCGCCCTTTCTCCGGGGATGTAAGCTCCGGTGGATGGGAGCTTACATGTGTGCGACCATCCCCGGCTCAGACCGGAAGCAGTAAAAGTGCATACACACATACACCAGAAGCAGTAAAAGTGCATACACACATACACCAGAAGCAGTAAAAGTGCATACACACGCAATGAAGGTTGCGTGGAACGACGGAGGCGGCCATGCTGCAATCAGCAGAATGTTGTAGCTAGCAATATCAGATAGACCTGCATGCTCGACCAATCTGGAGATGCAATGAAAGACTCTCAGGGTACGCGGCAAATTGGATGTTGTGAACAAATTGGAATCAGCCACATCGTTTAAAATATCGTCTAATATGTACCCAACTTAAAAAATATTGAGAGGTATCCTGAACATTTTTCTGATCAACGTTTCCAGTTATTATAAAATGTAATTTTAATGACATATGGAAATGATTGAAATCATTAAATTGTAACAAGTGTTATTACATTCATATTACAATTCATTATACATGCATCCCTATGAAATATTAATATTGTGCTGCATATACATCATGAGTACGTCAGCCTGCCATCTCCATCTGCATAGCCTTATCTTTATTTTATAGTTTATTTTTATTGCATATTACTATCCATTTTTCTGCCCATTGATACTACTCCTACTGACATGTCATATTTACAGCATTGTATATAGTGTTATATGCATTCTGCATGACCTTTACCTCATACCTTGCCTTATCACCACTTTATTCTATATTTTGGGACTACTGTTACACTTCTCCCAGTCATCTCAACTTTGCTCATTCACCTTTACCCTACATTTACTATCTATTATCTCATAGTCACAATGTACTGTGCATCTGCTCGCCCATACGTTGGGTACATGATGTCTCAGTACTGAATTGATTTCCACCTTCAGTTAGCTTCAATGAATTGCCCAACCCGTGCCCCAGTTACAGTATTTGTCTTTCCCAATCTGATGTTATATATATATATATACTGTATATATATATATATATATATATATATATATATATATATATATATATATATATATATATACAGTATATATACACACACACACTGGCTTGACCAGAAAATGGGGGAAAAATGTCCTTGTTTTCGGGAACCATTTCTGCCCTATCTCTGTCTCAGATAGCTACAAATGTCACTTATTTTGCCGCTTAAAGGCCCATACACACTTCACGATTTTCAGCTGAAAATCGCTAGTGTGTATGGACCAGAGATCCCCGACTAGCGATGATACGCGCTCTCGCATCATCGCTACCGCGGTGGGCAGTCTGCTGGGTTTTCAGCCATCATCGCTAAATGTGTACGGCAGCAGGGCTGAATGGTGACAGACTTTCAGCCCAGCTGACTGCCCGCTCCCTCCCCCTGCTCATATACTCCCCCCGCCTCGCTCCCACGCCGCCCGGCTGTACTCCTGTCTCCTGCATTCCACATGGACTCCTCTCCCCCGCCAAGCCGCACAGCATGGCGGAACGCCCCGCCTGGCTATCTGGATGCTCCCTCCCCTGCTCCACAGTGTGGAGTATACACACGCAGCCACTGCCCCACCAATGTTTAAAGACAGTAATATATACATTGCTGGCACAGGCCAGCAATGTATAAATTACTGGCACCACTGGGCACCAATGTTATTAATAAGCCAGCAATATATACATTGCTGGCACATGGCAGCAATGTATATATTACTGGCACCATTGGCACCAATTCATATTTTTTATGGCAGCAATGTATACTCTCGGCTGGGCTGCCACTATCGGCGCTCTTAAACTCCCCCGTTGCAACAAGCACTTCACAAACACCCCCCCCCCCCCCGGGCGTCCAGCATGCAGCCTCTGGCATTGAGCATGGAGCCCCTGGCGCCAAGCATGCAGACCCTGGCGTCGAGCATGAAGCCCCTGGCGTCGAGCATGCAGCCCCTGGCATCGAGCATGAAGCCCTTGGCATTATGGTATGTGGCATCATGGTGTGTAGCATAATTTGTACTGGGCATCATGATGTGTGGCTAACCTTCACTTAGAAATTTAAAAAACACCAAGGTTCAATTTGCTTTGATTGATGATCTGGAAAAAAGATCAATGATGTGGGAAACAGATGAGGAAGGAACAACACCACATCGGGAACCTTATTCTAGTTGACTAGAAAGGCTGCAAATTTTGCAGCCTTGCGAGTCCACCAGACACCACCCGCAGTGCTGGCCACCTCCCCCTCGCATGCCACGATCTCGAATCCCCCCACGGCTGCGAATGGATGATTTGCATAATTACAATGCAAAAATTGTGGAGGTGTTCACAAATTACAATCCTGGGCCTTTAGCACAGCATAAGACTGAATTTTACAGCAATTTTGGAAATGAAAAAACCCCCAAGGCTTTCAGCCGGGTCAGCTAGTATATATATATATATATATATATATATATATATATATATATATATATATATATATATATATATATATATATATATATATATATATCTATATCCATGCATTAGGAAGCCAGCAACATCTTTGTGCAAAAATATCAAAAGAGTTTATTTATACTGAAAAAAGGCATAAGTGCAATCAAACAAATGTTAAAAACATGAAGGGGCATATACTTAGCATGTTGATATCAGCAACAGGTAATATGGTGCAAGTACAGCCAGTACCCCTCCAGGCAAACATTCATGGCGCCTAGTTTTGATGCGCAAAGTTTTGATGCGCCTTTGCGTGCAATGCCCTTATTTATGGAGCATATTGTGAATTTTGGCTTAATCTGTGTGGCACTATGTGAATTTTGGCTCAATCCGTGTGACATTATATGATTTTTGGCTCAATCTGTGTGGCATTATGTGCCTATCTACTTTGAATGCCAGGACCTATTTTTAATCCCATTACTGCCCTCTGTCTGCTCTCTCCGCTCTCTGAGCATGCACACTGGCACCACTTACACCCCCCCCCCCCTATCATGGTGCCTTCTAGAACCTTCTGGGCCCCTTCATGGAGGGGGAGGGGTGAAAGGTGAGGGGAGAGATTAGATGGAGGGGGTGAAAAGGAATGGGGGGTAGCAGGAGAGAGGGAGAAAGTAAGAGGAGAGACATGATGGGGAGGAAGAAAAAGAGAGAAGGTGGAAATAGAGAGAGCAGGGAAGAAAAAGAGGAGGGGATCTGCATGTTTTTTTACCTCTTTTTCCTCTCCCCTCCGCCCCCAGTTAAGGTTGCCCTGTCCTCCCCCCACCAGTAGTATAATTGATGCTGTGTACCTCTAGCATTGGGGTCTCCTCGTCAGTGCCGAGGCTTCCTGCATTGACAGCTCCGGGACTCAGTCGCTTTAGTCTCGCTCCCGGAGATCCTCTTTTGCTTGTAGCTCTGGCCTGGGTTTCCGACACAGAAGCAGCAGCACAAGGATTGCGTGTGTTGCGCTGGGGTTGGTCACTAGTTAGTGATGTCAAGCCCTGACAGCATAAGAGAGGGGTGAGGTGGAAAGGCTCTTCGGTACTTGTGTATTATCTGGGCGCCCGATTTCATGATTGCATGCCACTACTTAAGGCATGCGATGCTATTTTCCATTGTAAAGACCAGATTTTTAATTGTATAGTCACCCATGGGTGATTTCATACCCCCACTATCCAACTACGCATGGAGTTGATTTTATATAGCGTGGCGAGCGCAGCGAGCCACCGAGCCCGGTGCGTAGTTGGATAGTGGGGGTATGAAATCACCCATGGGTGACTATACAATAAAAAATTGGGTCTTCACAATGAAAAATCTCATCGCATGTATTGTATGCCACTATATTGCATGCGATGCGATGCGATGCAATGAAAAAATCGGGTGCCCAGATATTACATACGTACCGGCTCTTCATTATGTATCGCCACTGGAGGGGAAGAAGCACGGGTCAGCACCGCCGACACTGCCCGTGCGGCTGCCGCACTACTTAAGAAAAAGGGTACAGGGGATGGCTTCTGGACTATCAGGCCCCCCATCGGCCCGGGCCCCATAGAAACTGCATCCCCTGCAACCTCCATAGTTACGCCACTGCCCCTGTCATTTTCTCCTAGATCTGCACCTGGGCAACATCAACTCTTTCATTTTTAGAAGCTTTAGTAAATTTACCACACATGTAAATTAATGTACTTCAGGGAACAACAGGGAACAAATAATTTTGGGTACTTGTTTCCTAGCACGGCGCCCACGATATTCAGTCGTATGGCATTGTATTCAATTAAATATTGTATACCATTGTATATGGCATACAATGGCATACAATGCAATGCGATGCGATTTGAAATTGAATAAGCACCCTAATGGGTTTTTTCAATGTTAAATGGTCCCCCTATACGATTTTTAATTGTATAAGCACCTTAATAGGTGCTTACAATGTTAAATGCACCCCCACGCCACCATCAACACCAACCCAAAGCGTGGCCAGCACAACGAGCCCACGAGGGGCGGCGGTACGCGTCCTCCGTCCTTTTCATACCCCCACTATCCACGTCGGCGTGGAGTTGATTTTATATAGTGTGGCGAGCGCAGCGAGCCACCGAGCCCGAAGCGTGGCTCGGGGTACTCGCCACGCTTCGGGCTCGGTGGCTTTTAACCCCTTCCCGACATTTGACGTACATTTACGTCATGGTCGGGATGTACTTCCCGACACATGGCATAAATGTACGTCATGACTTTAAACTGTCACCGCGTCTAGGGACGCGGTGACAGAGGGACGATGTCTGCTGTCCCTGACAGCAGACATGTCCCAGCATGCCCAGGGGGGGCGGCGATGCCTCCCCCCCGTCGGCGATCGCTGCGATTGGCTGTTCAATGTGAACAACCAATCGCAGCGTTTTCCTGTGTTATCGGCGAATCAGACGCGAATCAGACGCGAATCTGACGCTCGGGAACACAGGGATCAATCACCGCCGGGTGTGAGGGGGCGTGAGGGGGTCACCGGTGATGACCACACCTCACCCCACCTGCCCCCAAGGCTGTGATTGGTCCGTCGGACCGATGGACAAATCACAGCCATGGCGCGTGATTTAAACTAACGGTGACTGCGCTGCAGACGCAATTCCGGTCTGGAATTGCGTGCAGAGCGGTCACCGACCAATCTGTCATGATATACATACCTGATCCTTGCCTGATACTTACCTGATCACCGCTGGTAGCGTGCTGCCAGCAGCTGGATGCTTCCAGGATCTTGTCACTTCCTTTGTGCTGCTGCTGCAGTGTCATAGAGTGACAGATAGTGACAGATAGTGACAGATAGTGACAGATAGTGACAGGGAGTGCTATATTTTGTGTCTGCTGCCCCCCCCTTTTGTGCTGATCAGTATATCTGTGCTGATCAGCAACTTTTTGGGGTTGCAGGGTTTTTTTTTTTTTATATATATACCTGTCAGTTGCACCAAAGGTTGTGCTGCCTGTGCAACTGACTGCTGCCCCCCCTGCTGCCCCCCCTTTTGTGCTGATCAGTATAAATTAACTGATCAGCAACTTTTTGGGGGTGCACCCACCATTCATTCCACCAGAATCTGAGCTGCAAAATCCAAAAATCACTCCTTCCCTTCTGAGTCCTGCCATGCACCCAACTGGTATTTTTTTATCACATATGAGGCATTGCCATACTCGGGAGAAATTGGGGCACAGATTTTGGGGTGCTTTTTCTCCTTCCTACCTTGTGAAAATGAAAAATTTTGAGCCAAAACTGCATTTTTGTGTAAAAAATTTAATTTTTCATTTGCACAGCCCAGTTGTATCAAAATTGGTGAAACCCCTGGGGGTTTGAAATGTACACTATACCCCTAGTTGAATTCCCTGAGGGGTGTAGTTTGCAAAATGGGGTCACTTGTGGGGGGGTTCCACTGTATTGGTGCTTCGGGGGTCTTGCTAATGCGACATAGCACCCACCAACATTCCACCAGAATCTGAGCTGCAAAATCCAAAAATCACTCCTTCCCTTCTGAGTCCTGCCATGCACCCAAATGGTATTTTTTGGTCACATGTGAGGCATTGCCGTACTCGGGAGGAATTGGGGCACAGATTTTGGGGTGCTTTGTCTCCTTCATTCCTTGTGAAAATGAAAAATTTGGAGCCAGAACTGCATTTTTGTGTAAAAAAATTTAATTTTTCATTTTCACTGCCCAGTTGTATCAAAATTGGTGAAACCCCTGGGGGTTTGAAATGTACACTATACCCCTAGTTGAATTCCCTGAGGGGTGTAGTTTGCAAAATGGGGTCACTTGTGGGGGGGTTCCACTGTATTGGTGCTTCGGGGGTCTTGCTAATGTGACATAGCACCCACCAACATTCCACCAGAATCTGTGCTGCAAACCCCAAAAATCACTCCTTCCCTTCTGAGTCCTGCCATTTTTTGGTCACACATGAGGCATTGCCGTACTCGGGAGAAATTGGGGCACAGATTTTGGGGTGCTTTTTCTCCTTCATACCTTGTGAAAATGAAAAATTTTGAGCCAGAACTGCATTTTTGTGTAAAAAATTTAATTTTTCATTTGCACAGCCCAGTTGTATCAAAATTGGTGAAACCCCTGGGGGTTTGAAATGTACACTATACCCCTAGTTGAATTCCCTGAGGGGTGTAGTTTGCAAAATGGGGTCACTTGTGGGGGGGTTCCACTGTATTGGTGCTTCGGGGGTCTTGCTAATGTGACATAGCACCCACCAACATTCCACCAGAATCTGTGCTGCAAACCCCAAAAATCACTCCTTCCCTTCTGAGTCCTGCCATTTTTTGGTCACACATGAGGCATTGCCGTACTCGGGAGAAATTGGGGCACAGATTTTGGGGTGCTTTTTCTCCTTCATACCTTGTGAAAATGAAAAATTTTGAGCCAGAACTGCATTTTTGTGTAAAAAATTTAATTTTTCATTTGCACAGCCCAGTTGTATCAAAATTGGTGAAACCCCTGGGGGTTTGAAATGTACACTATAACCCTAGTTGAATTCCCTGAGGGGTGTAGTTTGCAAAATGGGGTCACTTGTGGGGGGGTTCCACTGTATTGGTGCTTCGGGGGTCTTGCTAATGCGACATAGCACCCACCAACATTCCACCAGAATCTGAGCTGCAAAATCCAAAAATCACTCCTTCCCTTCTGAGTCCTGCCATGCACCCAAATGGTATTTTTTGGTCACATGTGAGGCATTGCCGTACTCGGGAGAAATTGGGGCACAGATTTTGGGGTGCTTTGTCTCCTTCATTCCTTGTGAAAATGAAAAATTTGGAGCCAGAACTGCATTTTTGTGTAAAAAAATTTAATTTTTCATTTTCACTGCCCAGTTGTATCAAAATTGGTGAAACCCCTGGGGGTTTGAAATGTACACTATACCCCTAGTTGAATTCCCTGAGGGGTGTAGTTTGCAAAATGGGGTCACTTGTGGGGGGGTTCCACTGTATTGGTGCTTCGGGGGTCTTGCTAATGTGACATAGCACCCACCAACATTCCACCAGAATCTGTGCTGCAAACCCCAAAAATCACTCCTTCCCTTCTGAGTCCTGCCATTTTTTGGTCACACATGAGGCATTGCCGTACTCGGGAGAAATTGGGGCACAGATTTTGGGGTGCTTTTTCTCCTTCATACCTTGTGAAAATGAAAAATTTTGAGCCAGAACTGCATTTTTGTGTAAAAAATTTAATTTTTCATTTGCACAGCCCAGTTGTATCAAAATTGGTGAAACCCCTGGGGGTTTGAAATGTACACTATACCCCTAGTTGAATTCCCTGAGGGGTGTAGTTTGCAAAATGGGGTCACTTGTGGGGGGGTTCCACTGTATTGGTGCTTCGGGGGTCTTGCTAATGCGACATAGCACCCACCAACATTCCACCAGAATCTGAGCTGCAAAATCCAAAAATCACTCCTTCCCTTCTGAGTCCTGCCATGCACCCAAATGGTATTTTTTGGTCACATGTGAGGCATTGCCGTACTCGGGAGAAATTGGGGCACAGATTTTGGGGTGCTTTGTCTCCTTCATTCCTTGTGAAAATGAAAAATTTGGAGCCAGAACTGCATTTTTGTGTAAAAAAATTTAATTTTTCATTTTCACTGCCCAGTTGTACCACAATTGGTGAAACCCCTGGGGGTTTGAAATGTACACTATACCCCTAGATGAATTCCCTGAGGGGTGTAGTTTGCAAAATGCGGTCACTTGTGGGGGGGGGTTCCTAAATTTTAGCATCTTATGGTGCCTAGAAACCTACATGGTGCCTAAAAAATAATCTCATAAAAAGGAGGCTCCAAAATCAAGTAGGTGCTCCTTCTATTATGAAGCCTGTGGTTTGGTCAACGTGCACACTAGGGCCACATATAGGATATTTATGAAAACAAAAGAATTGGGGGAATCAATTTTTAGTCACATTTCTCTAGTAAAATCTACTGTGTTCCTTAGAAAAATGTATTAAAATTGCAAATCTGCAAAAAAAATGAAATTTTGAAATTTCACCTACACTTTGTTTTAATTCCTGTGAAACACCTAAAGGGTTAACAAACTTCCAAAATGCTGTTTTGAATACTGTGAGGGGTGCAGTTTTTGAAATGGCATCATTTATGGGGGTGTCTCACATACAAGTCCCTCAAAGTCACATCAGAACTGAACTGGTCCCTAAAAAAATCAGTGTTTGAAATTTTCTTGAAAATTTGAGAATTTGCTATTCATATTGTAAGCCTCCTAGTGTCCAAAAAAATTAAAAGGAAGTTGAAATAATGATGGAAACATAAAGTAGACATATGGTCTATGTTAGTTATTAACTATTTTGAGTGGTATGATTATTTGTCTCACAAGCAGAAATTTTAACATTTTGCAAATTGCTAAATTTTCCATTTTTTTACGACATTTTGGTATTTTTCACAAAAAAACACAGACTGTATCGACCCAAATTTACCACTAATTTGAAGTACAATGTGTCACGAGAAAACATTCTCAAAATCACTGGGATAAGTAAAAGCAAAAAAAAGTTATCCCCACTTAAGTGATACATGTCAGATTTGAAAAAAAGGGCTCTGTCAGGAAGGCAAAAACATGCTGTGTCAGGAAGGGGTTAACATTGTAATCACCTATTACGGCGCTTATACAATTATTTATCTTATAGGGGGCACATTTAACATTGAAAACACCAATTAGGGTGCTTATACAATTTTAAATCGTATACCATTGTATATGCCATACAATGGCATACAATTCGATGGTATACAATTCAAAATTGTATAACATCGGCTAACATCGCATCGCATACCATCGTATGCCTTATGGTATGCGATGGGCGTTGTGCTAGGAACAGGGCAGGCAACAGAAATCTTGGGGCCCGGAACACTGATATCTCTGAGGCCCCCAACACCGAATGCAGATTGTTATTACATTGCATATTGAATGTATTTTTTTATTAATAGAAATAAACAGATAATTAATATTCACAATGCAATATAATAGGGAAGGGCAGATGGGAGGGCACAACATTGTGCGTTGTGTGGTTTGGTGTGTTGTGTCATTAAACTCATTAGTACAGGTAGCCAGACAGGTGATTAGGCAGTCATGCTTACAGACCTTGAGTTCCTCAAAGCTTTGGGGTCCCTCAACTGGTCGGGGCCCGGTACGATTGTCCCCTTTGACCCCCCCTGTTGCCTGCCCTGGCTAGGAAACAAGTCCCCAATTTTGTATAGTTATATATACAAATATAAGCTTATTACAGGCTACACTGCACAGTCCGCAGTCATGCCATATCACAGCATACAGCTTGAGTGCCATCTAGTGGATCAATGAAGTAGCAAGAGTCTAATATATATATATATAATCTATCTATATATATATATATATATATATATATATATATATATATATATATATATATATATATATATATATATATATATATACTCATAGCTTGGTTTCGGTAAGGACTTCGGGCAGCACTAACTTGTAATACCAGGCTTAAGGGGCCTACACCTGTTGCGATTTGCTGAGCGTTCTGAGCTATGGCTAGATCACTCAGAACGCTTAGCAAGAACGCTCAGCACACAGCGATGTATCAGCACTGTGGGATGGGCGATCTGTCAGGGCCAGTGTTCCCTAGTGAGAACATTGGCCCTGCCCGACGATATTACGATATTTATCCAGCATGCTAGTATTAATTGCTGGGCGATAGCGAGGATAACAGCTTATATTTCATCTCTGTTTAACCATTGGAGCATTTAATTGCTGGCCAGTTGATTATATAGAGCTATAAATATATTACTATGGACACAAAGTTTTTCCCCGTCAGATTGAATCTAATAATCGAAGTTGATATTTACTCAAAGCAGTGGTGTAGCCGCCATGCGACAGACCCCGCGGCGGCTTGGAGCAGCGACCGCCGATGAAGTCTGTGGTGGGCTCCAGAGGAGCAGATGAGGTGACCCCCTGATGCCCGGCATTTCCTCCTTGTAACCCGGGCCGCTGCTGCCCGGTGTTCCCTCCCCGCTACCCGACGCTCCCTCCATGTAACCCTGGCCACTGCTGCCCGGCACACCCTCCCCGCTGCCCAACGCTCCCTCCCCATCCTCCTCCAGGAGTCCCACAGACATGGGTACCAGTCCAAATTATATATTGTCTATGTATCTGAGGAAAAGTTTATTGTGCTCAAATAACAGATATTTTTCTACTTGAAACACATGCTTTTTCAAATGATCTTTCAACATCGCACAACCCTTTGTTTGTAGACAAAAATAGTTACGACACAAGGTAAGTTGCAAAAGTTCAATATCATATGGGATGTCTGGACCTACACAAATGCAATATAATATATGTATATATATATAGGTGGGCAATGATGGGCGGCACTCGGAGGTAACTTTCAAAGATTTAATCAGGTGCGGCAAAAGACCAACGTTTCGGGGTGCGGTAACCCCTTTGTCAAGGTGCTCAAAAGGAAAACAAGTGAAATACAAACCATCTTACCTATATAGGTAATTATAGACACTCCCCCCCGTCCATCCCCGTGTGTTCGCGCCATCCAGAACCTTCCAGTACAGAAGTGCAGAGGCAAAGGGCGGAAGCTTTCAGAGCCTATATGCCGCTGACACGCTGATGACCCGCATGTTGTAGGTAGTCAAGGCAACCTTCCGGGCACAAAAGTGCTTTCACCGTCGGTTCTGTCTGACGCGGGCAGCACTAAAGGGGCGGCATAGAGAAATGTTTACAAATACATCATGGTGACTCAGTACATTAAAAAGCAAGCATATCAATAATGGTACAGATTGAAAAGCATATTATATATATATACATACAAAGTGGGTTTTTCTCCTGCACTCCCAAATTTTCAAGGAAAAAGTGCTCAGGTGCCCTCAATGAATTTTCCAGTTCCAAATAATGTAGGTGCAAGGAAGCGGCACTCACGAGTCTTTGTTTGAAGGAAATATGATAAACTTTATTCCTAATAATGATAAAGTTTATCATATTTCCTTCAAACAAAGACTCATGAGTGCTGCTTCCTTGCACCTACATTATATATATATATATATATATATATATATATATATATATATATATATATATATATATATATATATAGGCTTGAGAAGAAATCACGGCACTCCAAGGACTTTTTCAAAAAAATATATTGAAGGGAAAACACACACAAGGTGTATGTTTTCCCTTCAATATATTTTTTTGAAAAAGTCCTTGGAGTGCCGTGATTTCTTCCCAAGCCTTCACATCTTTCCTCAAGGGCACCGGGGTCCTATAACCCCAGCCGGGAGAGTGCCAGGCCGCCATCCCCCATATATATATATATATATATATATAATATTCAAGGTCCGGCACTCCTCACTAGCCCCTGCTGAACTGTGTTCCTTGGCCTGGGTGCCCGCTGTTCACTGGCGGTGCCAGCGCTTGTAAATAGCATGCAAAGGATAACGTCAATCCAGGTACTTCTTCAACAATGATTTACTGCTGGTCTACAGTGTTTCGGGCCGGAGCCCGTCTTCAGGACATAAACATGTCCTGAAGACGGGCTCCGGCCCGAAACACCGTAGACCAGCAGTAAATCATTGTTGAAGAAGTACCTGGAGTGACGTTATCCTTTGCATGCTATATATATATATATATATATATATATATATATATATATAGAGAGAGAGAGAGAGAGAGAGAGAGAGAGAGAGAGAGAGAGAATGGGGAGGACAATAACGTTATACACTAGCCTTATTGTCCTGACGACGGGGGCTTGACCCCCGAAACTTAGACAGGCTTTGCTTGATATGGATTAAATTGGTCCATGTTTGCTTCACGTAAGAAGTCTCCGAGTGCCTTTGTCTCCCCATTCTCTACATTGTTGGCTGTACCTGGGGCAGTCTCCTAGCTCAGTGGTTCCCAAACTGTGTGCCGCGGCTCCCTGGGTGCCTCGGGACACTTGCAGGGGTGCCTCGGGTTGGTCGTCCAGGACCAATTCTAATGATTTATGATCAATTATTTCTGGACAAAACCAGTGCTGGTGGCTGCCAATCATAAAATGTGTACAATCAGAACCAAATCCTGCCCTTTACCACATAACTGAACCTAAGAAGCACATATAAACACAATCTACTTAATTTGATATATATTTTTGGGGACCTAGGGGTGCCGTGGAAAAATTCTGATACTCTAGGGTGCCGTGATTAGAAAAAGATTGGGAACCCCTGTCCTAGCTTATGGCAATGGAGCAAGCTACAGTTGTTTGCAGCTAAGACAAGACCTGAGTGACAGTTCTTCCCCTGTTCCTATATATATATATATATATATATATATATATATATATATATATATATATATATATATATATATATATATATATATATATATATGGTACTTGTGTAGTTTCACAGCGCCAGTAAATCGCATGCGATATCGCATGTGATTCAATGTGCGATGCGATTTATTACCTGTTCATACCTCCACTATCCACTACGGCATGGAGTTGATTTTAAATAGTGTTGCGAGCGTAGCTTGCCTCGCGAGGGGACACGGATTACTTGACATGTATTCCACGGCCCCTCTCGGGGCTCGATGCGCTCGCCACACTTCTGGCTCAGTGAATACATGTCAAGTAATCCATGTCCGCTCGCCACGATTTGGGCTCGGTGGCTCGCCACACTATATGAAATCGACTCCATGCCTTAGTGGATAGTGGGGGTATGAATAGGTAATAAATCGCATCGCACATTGAATCCAATGCAAATCACATGCGATTTACTGGCACCGTGAAACAACACAAGCACTATATATATATATATATATATATATCGGTCCATGTCTCCAACAATCTGGTACATTAAATGTAATGCTGCTCCAGTGCCCTCATGTGGGGGAACCGAGGTCCATGACAATAGTAAACAGACGAGGCGGCACTCAGAAAGACTTTAGTAAAGTGCTTTAGTGACAAAAAAAGTACATCAACGTTTTGGGGTTCTGAACTCCATCATCAGGATAAAAGTGCAATGTGAGAAACAACAAATATATAAGTTACCAGCTGCCCGTCACCCCCGCTCTGCCCTCCCGGGCTGTGCTGCTGGGACCCGCCATCAACTGTTGATCGGAAGCCGTCATCACTTCCACCAGAAATGACGCGCCGCGCCCCAATCGTGAGCAGGGCTTCTGGGGTAGTCAGGACAACCTATTGACAAAATATTAAACAAATACAAACTCGTGAATACAAAGCAAAACAGTAAATAATGTGGTCCATTTAGCAATCATTATGTGACCCATGACTACAAGTGCATGATGCAAAAAATACACCAGTCCGGTAATAATCACCTGTATTTTTTGCATCATACACTTGTAGTCATGTGTCACATAATGATTGGTAAATGGACCACATTATTCACTGTTTTGCTTTGTATTCACAAGTTTGTATGCCCGGCACTCCTTGCTGCTCACGGTTTAAGTGCCCAGGTGCCTTCACCTCCAAGTACAAATCGCTTGGTACATAAAATCAAGTCGAGAAAATGAGCGTCACTCCGGGACTCCAAATCAGAAGTAAAATAATACTTTGGTTGTCTCCGGTTAAGACAATATATTGGTGTTTTGTACATGTCTTTCTCAAGTCTTGATAAAAGGGCCACAGCCCTGAAACGTTGGCTTTAAAGACATTGTCTGTTTCATTTCTTATCATCTGAGTGACATCCACCGTTGGATATATATGTTAAATATTTGGATGAGCACCAGAACCGTTGTGAATTCTACCGCCGAGTGCCGGTCGTTTGGGACTGTATCTGTGTGGTGTGTAAGCACCTCAAGTCAAGGCACCGCCAATTATTGAACTTCATACAAGGCTTAATTACTGCGCACATTTGGGTGTTTTATTTGGAACTGGTTTCTTCATGCAGCAAACAGGAGACAATCTACTTACACTGAAGTAATGTCCATCACGGAAGAATATGCAGGCTTCCCCAACATTACACTACCTTTGGGAGAGGTACTAACCCATACGGACTCGGAGGCTGAAAAAATACTATTCAGCGATCACCTTAAAACTGCAGCTGGAGTAGAAACGGTACAACAACTCTCAGCACAACTGATCAGATTGAAGAAAAAAGAAGTGGATTTTTATTTGCACGGTGTCTCCCTCTCTGATTATTTCAGGGAGAAAAAAATTCCACGGGGCTTCAGGATCAGAAATACGCCAACAATCGGTCGGTACAATCCCGACTTCTGCCGTAAGTGGGCCGCCGTACTGAACCGGTGCTCCTTAGACCTAATTCTGCTGGTAATTGAAGAGTCCCCCAGGGAGTTAAACCTGACGGTAGACAAGATTAAAGACTTTGAAAATAACCATCTGCAAAGTCTCAAAGCAGACACTTCCCAGGATTGGGTGGCCGAAATCACCAAGCAGATAGACAAATACAGATCGGATCTAATCCAATTTAAAAAGTCCAAAGTCGACACGGTCAATAAGGACTACCTGGAACAACAAGTGTACAGTTGGGCCTATAATCGGGGCCAACAACAGGATCGCAGACCCAAGTTTAGGCGTCAACGCCGTTTCCCTTTGGAGACAGACAATTCAAGTGGGGCAATTTCATCGAGCGACACAGAATGTGCGGCTTCAAAAAACTCACAACGTCCCCCTTTAGGGGTGTCTACCAGGGCCACACTAGACCTAAGAAACGAACCCGCACCAGGCGCGGAGGTCAGTGGGCAAGGAAGGCGAAAGTATCGGAAAACACAGAGGACGTAGTTTTCAATTTATCTTCACGCACTCTGTCAACGGAAGAAACCCAGGTCCTTAACCTGGGACTCTCCTTCGTCCCCACTCATCATGCCAATGCTTTCCAGGACAAAGTCGACTTATTTAAATTCAACAGACGACTAAAACTCCGCGAATACTTCGGAGACAACCAAAGAACCCTGAAATACAAGGACCAGCGGTCCGCAAGAAATCCACCTTTACTCCTCAGTCCGGCAATAAGAACATCAAATGTTTTACTGAATATATGGACCACGTTATTGATAACAGTAATCAATATTCCCCCACGATGATGAACAATCTCACCATGCCACAGCGCCTAGCACTAAAAACATTGGGTCAATACTCGGATATAATTATCCGTCCATCCGACAAGGGAGGTGGCATCGTGGTTCAAGACCTTGATAAATACATTGCCAAAATTAACCGTCAATTAGCTGATGAATCAGTATACCGCAAATTGAACAATGACCCCACCACTTTATTTAAAAAAGAACTGGATGACATATTGGATGAGGCAGTTACAAGCCAGCTCATTACGGAATCGATTAGGGATGCGCTACGCAAGGAATACCCTAAAATACCTGCACTGTATACGATTCCAAAAATGCACAAGGATGCATTGCATCCACCGGGTCACCCTATCATCGCGGCCCGTGATTCTCTGTATTACGACGTCTCAAAATACCTAGACCACTACCTACAGCCTTTGATTCAGGCACACCCCAGATTCTTGAAGGACACAACTACCTTTCTAAGAAAATTACAAACATGGTCCAACCTGGGCAAAGAAATGCTGATGTGTACAATAGATGTGTCAAGTCTGTACACAAGCATACCGCAATCCGCAGGGGTCCAGGCAGTGGCTAGATTCTTGTCCAACAATCCAGCCTACAAAGGTCCTGATTCTGCTTTGTTTGTGCAATTGTTGGAGCTTACCTTAAGTTGCAACTACTTCCTTTTCAATGGCAGTATATATGTGCAGTGCTCGGGGTGCGCAATGGGATCTTGCGTAGCCCCGAGCTTTGCAAACATATATATGTTCGATATTGAACAAAACTTCTTCTTCACTGACAGCACCATTGCAGCCCATATAGCAGGCTATTCAAGATATATAGACGATATCTTCCTCCTGTGGACAGGTCCTAAACAGATGTTTGAAGATCTCATTAAAAATATAAATGACATGGACTGCCCTATTAAACTGACTCATGAATGCAGTTTTTCTTCAGTACATTACCTCGATGTAACCATCTTGCAAAACGACAAAGGCGAACTGCACAGCACCATGTTTTACAAGCCTACGGATAGAAACACCTGTTTACAGGGCCAAAGTCACCATCCAGAGCCACTTAAGGGATCCCTGCCATTTTCACAGTTTCTCAGAGTGAGGAGAATATGCAGCAGCATGGAAGATACAGTCAAGCAAATGGACATTATGTTGGTCAAATTTCTACGCAGAGGCTACAACTACAAAACTTTACAGACAGCTAAAACCAAAGCTCTGGCAATCTCACGAGAGGAAGCCCTCATAGAAAAAATCGCCACAACTCAACAACCCACAGTTGTATGGACACAGGAGTACACTACAGCAAGTTCCAATCTGATGCGCCAAGCAAAAGCGATCTGGCCCATCATTACAGAAGATAAAACTCTACCAGCACTGAAAGGCACGAGAATTCTGCCCTCCTTCCGTAGGGGCAAGAACATTAAAGACATTGTGGTCCACAATGATGTCACCAACATGGGCATCGTCAAACCCAGCCATTTCCTTACTCGCAAACCTGGCAATTATCGGTGCACAGGATGCACGACTTGCAGCACTATGGAGATAGGAGACAAGTTTAGCCATCCGCTCACAGGAAAACTATACTACATCAAGTTCCCCCAGACATGTTCTAGTCGCTTTGTTATTTATCAAATCAAATGCCCGTGTGGCATGCTATACATTGGCAAGACCACCAGGCAAATTAAAGAAAGACTAGCTATGCATAGATCTTCCATAAAGGCAGCATTAGAAGGCAAGACTGCAGACCAGCCGGTGGCCCGTCATTGAAAGAATGCCCAACACAGCTTAACCAGCATAAGAATGAAAATGATCGACCACGTACCACCTAACAGAAGAGGAGGCGACAGGGATAGAACCCTGCTACAAAGAGAATCGTATTGGATTCATACATTACAAACTGTGCACCCTAAAGGAATGAATGAACTGCTTTCATATACGGCATTTCTGTAATGCTCGCTCTACAAACTGTCAGCATCCAGTATCTCGCATACAGGAACGCACTTAACAGCAAGTCTTCCTTCGCTGCAGGATGTCAGTCCCTCTATGTCTATCCAGACAGTGCACCTCTCCCCATCTACGTAATGACATGTATGCCGCAGGTCGTTTGCAATTAACCCTTGCTACAAGCTTACAATATATTGTTGCCTGCACATGTCTTTGCCATTTCTCTCCGTGTATTCTTTCCATGCATTATTTTTTCTCCATCTTGCTCTTTCTTTATGCATTATTCTACTCTGCATATTATAGAGCTTTGTCATCTTGATTGTCTTTTCCTTTTGCATTTTTCTTATTACATATTTTGTCTCGATGTTCACTATCACGTTTTGCATCCCACAGGCTCTCATACCCAGCCGTTGTTTGCATCCCCAAAGGGGTTCCGGCCGCCAGCTTCACAGTGGATAGTTCCCAGTGCGTGCCTTACAGAACCGGGATGCACGTATTGTATCTTGTATACAACAACTGGCGTCATGGTAACCAGCAGTCGTGGTTGAGCAACGCCCCCCGGGGGAATCACCTGTCCGTCACTGTAGTTGCACTCTGATGACGTCACCGGACCCCTGTCGGAGGCGAGGCTGGTGGAGGGCGCACTTGATTGTAAGTTTTGTCTGTCCTATATATTGGTGTTTTGTACATGTCTTTCTCAAGTCTTGATAAAAGGGCCACAGCCCTGAAACGTTGGCTTTAAAGACAGTTGTCTGTTTCATTTCTTATCATCTGAGTGACATCCACCGTTGGATATATATGTTAAATATTTGGATGAGCACCAGAACCGTTGTGAATTCTACAGCAGAGTGCCGGTCGTTTGGGACTATATATATATATATATATATATATATATATATATATATATATATATATATATATATATATATATATATATATATATATGACCCGTTTGCCTGCACTTATTTGTACAAAGGGTGGAGAAATTAATCTGATTAAGTTGCTCCTCTCAAATAGGAGAAAAATAATCTGTATGATTTAAAGTTTTGTTTTTGGTCTATTTTTATTATACCTTTATTTTTTTTATTAAACCTTCCTTTTTGTAAAAAAATAAATAAATTCTTGACTCCTTCTTACTATAGAATGCACATACACCGCTATATTTCACAGACTTGTATTAAACAACATATAATTTATTAAAACAATGCTTCTGTATAGAACATCTCATTTAAAATACTAACGTACAGTCCTTTGCACAGAATACTACATGTGAGGTCTAATTTTCTCTTTATTTAGGTGTACCCTTTAGATTAACATGGATGGTTTCCAATAGTAGATTCTCAATATAGTTTCTGAGACACTAATCCAATGCGTTTTGTCTTCAGTGAGACTTCATCAGGGGTCCTTTAGTCTAATTAAGGTTCAAAGACATTTAGCTACAGCACTGATTGTAATTTGTAAAGTCCACAACTCAGATTAGAGGTCGGGATCTTATGTAGGGTAGGCATGTCAGCACTAGTTTGGAAGTAATAGTGCACTTACACTGACAGCAGGCTGATGGTCTGTGAGGATGATGATGATGTACCGGGTGCTGCATTGTTCACAGCGCTCTTTCAGTACCTACCATAAGTCAAGCGAGGGGGGGGGGGGAGTGTTAGGCGGACTGGAAATGAGTTATGGGCTCCAGAATTACTGATGGCAGCCCTGGGTGCAATGTATTAATGTAAATAATCAAAAAGAAAGGGA
Organism: Crinia signifera; assembly: GCF_055691185.1. Taxonomy (NCBI): domain Eukaryota; kingdom Metazoa; phylum Chordata; class Amphibia; order Anura; family Myobatrachidae; genus Crinia; species Crinia signifera. Next base: position 58,475,288 of record NC_139226.1, read on the forward strand.
CACATTTGATATCCCAGCAGTGGAGATACCAACCCCGGCATCCAGACACAGAGAATCCCAACAGGGGCTCTTTTAGGAACCTTACTCTTTCCTACTGCTCCCTTACTATTACTCTCACTTACAGCAGCCTAATCCTAACGCTCTGCATTAGTGCCCTAACCCCATATCTCACCACCTTATCCTAACCTCCCTGCATCGCAGCCTAACCCCCCTTTTAAGTGCCTAAAGCTACCCCCTCCTTAAAGCCAAACCTTAACATTCCCCTCCTAGCAGCCTATCCCTAAATTCCCACTAGTGTCTAAATCTAACACCCCAGCTAGGTTCAGTGCGAATGAGAGACATAGATCTTGTGAAGAGAGAAGAGGTCAGGTTGGGAGATTTGTTGGGATAATCGAAGAGATGTATGTTGTGTGTAAGTAAAAGTATTTTCTATTGAACACAGTAAAGTACTGTATAGAGTATACTCACGCTGTGTTACCACCCCAAATGGTCGCACGGTGTCATTGTACGGACAGTGATGACTAGCCTTCGCTAGATCCGTTGGTACAGACAGCTCATGCATTCACACATGTAGCATGTGAATGCACGGTCATCTGATATTTGCAGCCCTGCATGCAATTGGGCCCTGTGCTCAGACAATGTATGTCAGACCTGTCCCATTCTGTGTCTGTCACAAATCAGAGCTTGCATCTGGGATGGAGATCTCTGCAAACACAGGAGGGCCGATTCATTCGGAAGTGATGTTTACTAAGTTTAAAAATCTTTTGGCCAATTTTGGACTTTAACCAGTATGTGCACTCCCAATACCCTTAGTCTTCAATTTAAAAAAAGTTGTTGTTCAGGGGATTTTCGAACTGTAAATCCCATGACACGTAAAAAAATTATACCTATCTCTCTGAGGATCCATTATTAAAAGAGTGTGCCTGAAGATGAGAACAGTCATGATGAGCAGTGAGAGAGTGACTGCCCGCATCCACTTTCTGCATATGTAAGGGTGTTTACAGTGTGATTACAGTGTGGTGCATAATGTGAACAGGGCACTATGGTTTGTGGTGTAATGTGTAAAAGGCATTTCTATAAGGCGGGAGAACTACAAATAATATAAGGGGCATGAATCAGGAACAAAAATATACAGTAGTGGTATGGACTGTTTGAGGTATGGGGACCCAAATTGGAATCTTGCCTAGGGCCCCATGAGGTCTAAATCCATCTCTGTACCCTGTAGATAACTGTGGATCACTACTCAAGCTAGATGCTTACCAGTACAATGGTTGTGCTGAGCTTCACTTCGAGGCGGACTATGCACCCACAGGGAAAATGTGCTGTGTGCCAAGTACCTGCACCACCCCAGTTATGGCCTTGCACACAGATGTGTAAATCAGAATCAGGCCCATTATCTCATTGCAGGGCTTGAGATGATGCTAAGTAAATAGTGTGTTTGTGGTGGTCGGGGAGTAGTCAATAATAGACCAGGAGGGTTCCGCTGAAAACAATTTTACAAGAAACGCATTAACATTTACAAAAAAGGGACTTGTGCAGGAAAACATGTATAAAACACTGTCTAATCTCTGGGATAAAATGGAAAAAGTTATTAAATCCTGTTTTTTATACAACAAATCCATCAAACAATTAAAACAAATAAAATGTTAATTTTAGATTATTTTCAAGTTTCAACAAATAAAGTGGAAGGGTGCATAATACTAAGTTATACAATATGTGTTGGGAAAATAGCAACTATAGTAAGAAAGATTCCAGAATAATATAAACATTTAGGAGATAATCTTTGATCCCTCAGCTGTCCTTATACTGTACATGCTGCAAGTGCAGTTCCTTGGAAAACATTTAATAAATACAGATGTAGCGCCCGTCATTCATAGCTGGCGCCCGCCAGATCCTCCCCTCTGGCCAGCGCCGGCAGACGGGGACGCACGTGCGTCCCAGTATCACGGCGGCTGGGCAGTGTCTCTGCTTCGGGGAGACGGGCAGGGTTGCGGGAGGTTGGGCGGGGATGGGGACCGGCGGGGGAGGCGGCGGACGGCAGCATCGTTGCCATGGGGCGCTCGAGCGTCTCGTGTGCATGAGCCCCATGGCGGGGGCTGGCGATAATTTCGCCAGCCCCTGCAAGGAAGACAGCGGCTCCATCTGTATCCTTAACAGCAGCCGACATGGAAAACTGTTTTGAAGAGTTGTGTTAATATTTAGGCTTGATAGAGCACAAGTATCTGATGAATCAGATTAGATTTATTGGGGGAAATTTACTAAAATGGGAAATAAGACTTCACATGTGATTTTGCTATGGGCAACCAATCAGATCATGTCTACTATCTTCTAGAGGGTGCTAAATAAATAAGAAGTACAGTAGATTCTGATTGGTTGCCCATAGCAACATCACTTGTGAAGTCTAATTCCCATATTAGTACATTTCCCTCATTATCTTCTACAAGGTGCTAAATATATAAGACGTACAATGTGATTGGTTAGGCAACATCCCATCTTCAATAGAACTCCCATCTTATTAAGGGGCAGATTCAGGCCCCATTTTTGATGGCGGTGGTGGGAGGGGCCTGCGCATGTGCGAATATGTGCATGTGTGATACTCGCCGAGGTGTTCGGACAGGAGAGGAAAGGCGTCCCCATGAAAACGCTGGCCGTTGCCCCGGGGGTGCAGGTGGGCCAATGCCATTTAGGAGCAGAGTTATGTCTTCCAAATGAGATGGACAAAGTTAGTATCTCTGAGTAAGAAAAATAATCAAGTTATCTAAATGTATATAAACCCAATTGTTTGTTCTGTAAATCAACAATCAAATGAATGAGTGCACAATATTACTTCATATGTGCTAAGAAAAGAGCAGGAGTTTACCTTTGAGAGAAAAGATTCCAGAATTTACTAAATATTTGGGATATACTCTTGGATCCCTCAGCTGGTACTATACATGTTTCAAGTGTTGTTTTCCTGGGAAACTTTTAAATACAAGTTCTTAAAAGCAGCTGACATGGAAAACTGTTGTAGTAGAGGTTTGTTCATTTTTTTGACTTGACAGAGTACAGGGGTGACATGTAAAAGGATGCAATTTTTTGATAACGTTCAAAAAAATTTGCACTAAATCAATTTTTCCCCCCGAAAAAGTTAATTAAATGCGGGTTCAAGAGTAGACATGGAATTCGCATGCGATTTCTGGCGATTTTTGGTAATGGAAATGTGCTAATTTTGGTAACAGAAATGTGCAATTTTTTACACATGGTAATGTGAGGTTTTTGGTCATAATTAAAAAAAAAAAAATACGGCATGGGGGTCCCCCCTCTGGAGCAGAACCAGCCCTGGATTCATTGAGCCGATCTTGGTTCCAGAAATATGGGGGAAAATAGCGTAGGATCCCCCCGTATTTCTGAAACCAGCCCCGGGGTCTTGGATCGGACCTGTTTCCAAAAATAAGGGGGAACAAAAAAACTGGGGTCCTCCTTATTTTGGAACATGCCACAGCGAGGGGACACTCTTTATACAAGGTGCCCCAGTTGTACCATGAGCACTGTGGCTGGTCACCCCTGGATGGGGTCCATGGGGGAGTAAGAACCCCCCATTAAAGAGGGTCCCCTGTCCAGGGCTGAAGTCCAGTGCTGTCCCCGGTGTCCCAGGGCAGTGGACGTACGGCTGATGTGTTTAAAAAATAGATAAAAACACATTGCTTTATACAGGAGAACTACAAGACCCAGTATGTACAATAATCAAGGGTTATAGTGCAGCGCCCCTCAGGTGGGATTGATTATTATACAAATATATGTACTGTATATATGGTATAAACTCAGACTACACGTGGTGAACATAGAAAATAAACACTGAGCTTTAAAGAGGATCTACTATCACCCAATTCCAACCTTACCATTGTTATTCAGTAAATTGACTTACACCATTTATTCATTTTCCTCACGGAAGTGAGAATACACTTATGAACATTCTCAACCATATAAACTGGTTGGTCAATTGATGGACACACTCTCCCCCATATAATGAATGGTACAGTGCATATATTTGTTTAATAATCAATCCCACCTGAGGGGCGCTTCACTATAACCCTTGATTATTGTGTATCCTTTTTCAACCAGGCTGATAATACCTGGTTTTAGTGTTTAAGCTAACCCTTTATTTGCGCCAAAATGGTATATCTTTTTGTAGAAGACAAGGATGGGCCTGCTGGGTCTCATAGTTCACCTGTAAAAATAATGTGTAAATAACGAGATACACACCCAGAAATGTATAACTTTAATAAACACCCCTTTTACACGTTAAATTCTTTCACACATACTCACACTCATACTCACCTGATCCAGCACTGTTCTCATTCTCGCACTGCTCACTAGCCGCCAAGTGAGCAGGCTGTTCTTTTGCGGAGATGGGAACCCTGTGATGGGGGACCCCCAGTGGGGCAACTATAGAGGGTGCAGAGGATGCAGCGGTACTTGTGAGTTATCTGGGCTGCCGATTTTTTGATTGTATGCCTTAAGTTAAGGCATACAATCAGATGCGATGCAATGCGATATCGCATCGCATCGCATGCGACCATCGGATGCGATGACCCGATTTTTCCATAGGAATCAATGTTAAAATGGACTGAGTCCATTTTAACATGGAATTCAATGGGAAAAAGGGGTCCTTTTCATACCCCTACTATCCAAGTGGGCATGGAGTTGGATATAAACCTGTGGCGAGCGTAGCGAGCCACCGAGCCCGAAGCGTGGCGAGCGAAGCGAGCCCCGCGAGGGGACGGTATTCTGTGTCCCCTCGCGGGGCTCGCTACGCTCGCCACGCTTCAGGCTCGGTGGCTCGCTACGCTCGCCACAGGTTTATATCCAACTCCATGCCCACTTGGATAGTAGGGGTATGAAAAGGACCCCTTTTTCCCATTGAATTCCATGTTAAAATGGACTCAGTCCATTTTAACATTGATTCCTATGGAAAAATCGGGTCATCGCATCGCATCGCATCCGATGGTCGCATGCGATGCGATGCGATGTGCCCGATCCGACCCGATTTAGAAATCGGCAGCCCGGATAACTCACAAGTACCGATGCAGCTGCTATTGGGCCTGGGGGGGCCTGAGGACCCAGCATGCAATCCCCTGCACCCCATAGGCGCCGATTCTGTGGGTGCTCAAGGGCTTGAGCACCCACGGAAATTCATGAGCACCCACTGGCTGCCAGAGTCCCGCTGGCCGCTGCTGGGCCGCTGTATTACGGCTGAGTGCTGCTGATCATCAATCGCTGCAGTCAGGACACTTCCGCCCTGCAGTGCATGCCCCCATACCCCCACGCCCTGCGCATTCTTACGCGTCCTCACGCTCACCGCGCCATCCTCCCCCTCCACCGCGATGCCGGGGAAGCTGCTGCAGCAGAGAGTGAGAGGAGGCAGCTTACCCCGTCCCCAGCAAGCGAGCCTCTTCCAACGGCTGCCGAGCGCTACTGTGGGGGAGAGAGAGCGGCAGAATAAACAACATCAGCGTTGACCCCGGAGTGACACAGCAGTGTCTATCTGCGCCACCACCAGCGCCGCGCTCTGCTCACCAGCTACAAGGAAGAGCGGCCTGAGGAGGCGGTAGTAGAGGCGGCGGGGAAGCAGTCAGGAGGGAGGGGAAGGGAGCCGGGCTGTCTGGGGGCGCTGGGATCTCCCTGGTGACGCCGCTCGCTTCCCCCCGATGATTCACATTGTCATGGTGGCCGCCTCTTGTCTGCGGGCCTGGGTCACCTTAAATAGCCGCGGCATCCTGCCTCTCCTGGGAGCCAGAGGGGCTGTGCGATCCCGGGGTCACTGAGACCCGCACCCCCCCGCTCCGCCTGTGTCCCCCCCCCCCCCTCCCCCTCCCCCTATCCTGGCTGTATGTATACACACAGCTGTCATATATGGACAGGCAGCTGGCAGCTCCAAGCGGTGTTCATGTGCCGCCCCCCTGCTCCTTCCCCCACAGGGGTGCGTCCTCCATATGCTGCCCCTACTTACACCGGCTGTAACCGAATGGACAGTTTCCTGCCTTAATATTGGCCCCTGCAGCCCCCCAAAGGGATCTGTTGCTGGGGGACGTGTGACACCTTCCCTGCCGGACCAAGCCCTCCTCACCTTGTCTGCTTCAGGGTTACACTGCACAGCACAGACCTCTGCAGACCTAGTCATGCAGGCCCCCCAGCTCCAATACGATTTCTTCTATGAGGAAAATGCCCCTAAGTGGAGGAATTTGCTTGTGGCCTCCCTGAAGAAGGTGAGAAGAATGACATGTTTGTTTTGGAGATTTTCCTGCTGAAGGACATGTGTACTTTCTATCTGCATCTAATGTGTACAATTGTGGTGTATCCAAAGTTCATCCTCAAACTTTGTTGCAGGTGCAAAATTTGTGGTAAAAAGCTAATTTCTTAATGGTTGCTTTCATTCATGTGCAAAATTTGCACCATTGATGTAGTGAGTTAATTAACCCTTCTGCCTTTAGCGCTCTTCAGCCCCATACACACTAAGCTATATTTTATACAATATCGCTCATTTCCCCTCTTCAGCGATATTGTTTAAAATATTGCTTGGTATGTACACTAAATGTTGGCATACATGTGTATGCGTTAATACACGGGTTGATAATGCCCTCCGTCCGTACAGCTGAGGGAGTGCATCATTAACAAGGGTCATGGTGCAGAATGCAACATGTCCCCCACTGCTCCCCCTGTTGCCTTGCTACCTTTGGCATCAGCAAGTATGCACGTGCCGATGCTGGACCTCCGAGTCCTCACGGCATATTGTGCAGATCCTGTGAGTGTGACTGCTGTGGAGTTGTTGTTGCCTCCTTTGGTGCTGTTACTGTACTGTAAGTGGAAACTGTGGTTAGACCAGACTGTGGTGGTGCCGTAGTGTGGGCTCATGCCACAGAGGTGATTGACGTCTGTCATAGCTGCCCTTCAGGCTGGATGCTGGGGGCACAGGGAGGGCTGGACCTATGTATTATATAATGTAATTTACACCCCTGACACTGATGGGCAGCCAGGTATCTTTCCCCAGAGGTGGCCCCAGTACAGCGGTCCTCATATTGGGGAGTGCAACATGTTCCTTCAGTTCACCAGGGCCATCACAGTGTATGCTCTACTGGGAGCACAGGTACCCACATTCCTACAGGTAATCAGTGCACTGTGCCAGGGTTGAGAGAGGGGGGAGGGAGAGGAGGAGAGAATAATTTAAATATTAGCGACAACTGTGCTGCGTTATAGAAATTGGTATTATTTTGTGGCCACGCCCCTTCCTAATGAAGCCACTCCCCTATATTTTTGACTTGAGCACCCACCAGCAAAAACATAAATCGGCACCTATGCTGCACCCTCTTAAAGGTCTTTCTAAAACCAGTGCTACAGGGGTAGTGGCAGCGGCGCCGAAGCCCCCAGTTAATGAACATGTTCTTCTTCCTTCCTGCGTGTCAGCAGGAGATCAGTAGATTTGGAGCTTCTGGCTCGGGTCAGCAGGAGACTCAGTGCCAGGACCGATAAAACAGTGCTGCTGATGTCGTAGGGAGACACCGTTGTTATGTGTGGACACTAGCGCAGCCGATGCTGCAGGGACACACCGCTGTATGTGTGAGGACAGTGGTGCAGCCAGCGCCGGGAGATCCTGCTGTGAATGGGAGGATCCGATCTGGTGAGAGTGACACCCGTCACACATAATGAAGGTGACACACATACATTTATTACTTTACTGCAGTCAATTATATTGCTAATATTCTTCCTTATTTTTCTATACATTTCCTTCCGGATGTCAGTTTTGTGGCAGCTGCAATTATGGGATCATGGAATGAAGTGGGAGTCTTGGCAGTCCCTCAGGCAGTCACCTGGTAAAATCCCCCTTCTATATCGTAGAAGTGTATTAGACCAAAGTATAGCACAGACAACCAGCACATCACCAAAATAATATTATTTTGGCGGTGTGCTGGTTGTCTGTGTTATATACAAAAGGGCGTTTCTGACCAGGCGCTGTGAGAGTAATTGGTAGAACAGAAAGCTGCTAGTAACTCTTTATGGAGCCATCAAACTCCAGTATACTAAGTGGAACAGAAATATTTAAGAGAAACCAGCGCTAGAATATGCAGATAATAATGCGATTCTTTATGGGAAGGGAGGATAATTTCCCATATATACTTTCTTGAATGAAAGCAGACTACAGGAACCAGATGGAACGGAGTGGTTTTCTGCAAACCCCTTTGAGACCGACACTTACTTCAGTGTTCTGTCTCGTGTTCCCGTAGCGTGTTCTTTAATAGGTATTTCACCAGCATACATACAGATCCCACCATAAGAACTTAGGAACGGAACTTACTTTATATTTCAGTCCCGCGTTCCCGTAGCAGGTACTTGACACACAGGTAATCCACTCGTCCACGGGTAAAAAAGGGTTTATTGGATACAAGCATGGATAAAAAACATCACTGCGGTGGGGTGCCGGCTGAAGTAAGAAGGAGATGCGGCTGTTCCGGAGTCAAGCGCTGCAGACGCTGTCAATCTGAGAACACCTCCGACTTTCTTACAGCTTTCCTCACCGCTGTACAGACTGCCTGGATGAAGGCAGCAGCAGCATCAACGCGTTTCGGAAAGATTTTCCTTTTTCAAGATATGCTGCACTGTTTCCCGGGTCTCCTTTTCAAGGCTGAGAGGGTTGGTCATCTGATCTATTTAGCCAATCAGAGAGTCCTATAACCCGGCTATAGTTTAATATGGCAACAATACATAATTAAACCATAATAGAAACAGATATAACAAAGTACAAAAGGTGTGTGCAGAAGAACATACTAATGCACAAATACAATTGGTAAATATTTTAACAATCATAAAAATTTATTTAAAATTTATTTTTTAAAAAACAAAGGTTAAAAAGAATCTCTAAAATCATTTGTAAACATATAAACCGTATTAGCCGGGTTATTATGAGGATAAAAGAGAGAGATAAAAAACATGATTAGTAAAATAAAACAAATCTGTCATTACCTAGAGAAAACTGGCATGTTATAAAAACCATTTACATTCGAAATCCAGGTTTAACCCACCTGGGGTCAGGGTTTTCATATCAAAAATTGTTTTCATCTCTAATCTTGCGAGATCCCCTTCTGTATTGCGGGTTCTCCAATTTTTATTACAGAGTTTGATCCCACAAAACATTTTCAATGATCTAATGTCACAGCAATGCTTTTCTTTGAAATGTGCCGACACACTGTGTAGATCATATCCCTTTTTGACATTTCTTAAATGTTCTGTCATGCGTTCTTTCAACATGCGGCCTGTGCGGCCCACATATTGTAGACCGCATATGCATTCTAATAAATACACTACGTTTTTGGAGCCGCATGTGATAAAGTCCCTGATGGTGTAGGAACGTTTGGTGACATTAGATGTATAAGTGGTAATTTTTTTGTCAAAAGGGACCGCTTTACACATACTACATTGGCCACATCGGTAAAAACCCATCGATGTTATCCTCGATGGTCTTTTATCCATTGGAATGGCGCTTTTTACCAAGTGACTCTTCAGATTGTCAGCTATTCTGTATACAAAGCGTGGTTTATCTTTTAATACAGTTTTTAAAGCAGGATCTTTAATAAGGATCCCCCAGTGTTTTTTTATAATATTCTCCACTACCCGGTGCTGTGAGGAATATTTGCTAATAAAAAGCACTTCTTCATTTTTTGCATTACTACTGGTTTTTTTGGTTTTTAATAGATCATCCCTATTAAGGGTACTGCAAGTTTCCATGGTTTTATCCAGATATCTCTGGTCATATCCTCTTTCTTTAAAATCATTGACCATATTACTGGCCTGTGTTTTAAACATGTCGACATCGCTGCAATTCCTTCTCAATCTTTGAAATTGACTGTTTGGAATGCTACGAATCCAATTGTGGTGATGATTGCTGTCGAATCCAATATAGGAATTACAATCGGTGGGTTTTATATAGTTTTTGGTGTTCAGTGTATCCTCTTTTATATATATAGTGAGGTCGAGGAAATTGACCTCTACAGAACTGATTCCAAAGGTAAGTTCTATATTAAACGGATTATTATTTAAATGCATACAGAAATCCGACAGTGACTGTTCGTCTCCCCCCCATATGAATAGCACGTCATCTATGTAGCGGGTCCAGAGGACCAAACTGGCACTCCAGGGATGCCCTGCCCACACCTGCAGATCTTCCCAGTGGGCTAGGAATAGGTTGGCATACCCCGGTGCCAGTTTGGCCCCCATCGCGGTCCCCGCTACCTGAATGTAAAACTCTCCTGCATACCAAAAAAAATTGTTATTGAGAATAAGGCTAGTGCCCTCCAAAATAAAGTTTTTCTCTTTCTCTGAAGTATTGGTGAGTTGTAAGTGGTAATTTAAAGCGTCTAAGCCGTCTTTATGCTGGATAATTGTATACAACGCTTTTACATCGGCTGTTACTAATTTATAATGTGGTTCCCATTTAATTTCATTTATTTTATTAATAACAGATATAGTATCCTTGGCATAAGATTTTGTGTTCTTAACCATCGGTTGTATTCTATTGTCAAGAAAACTGGATAGATTGGATGTGACTGAACCTATACTTGCCACTATAGGTCTGCCAGGGGGGTTGACAATAGATTTATGCACTTTGGGCAATATATATAATATATATATTGCCCAAAGTGCATAAATCTATTGTCAACCCCCCTGGCAGACCTATAGTGGCAAGTATAGGTTCAGTCACATCCAATCTATCCAGTTTTCTTGACAATAGAATACAACCGATGGTTAAGAACACAAAATCTTATGCCAAGGATACTATATCTGTTATTAATAAAATAAATGAAATTAAATGGGAACCACATTATAAATTAGTAACAGCCGATGTAAAAGCGTTGTATACAATTATCCAGCATAAAGACGGCTTAGACGCTTTAAATTACCACTTACAACTCACCAATACTTCAGAGAAAGAGAAAAACTTTATTTTGGAGGGCACTAGCCTTATTCTCAATAACAATTTTTTTTGGTATGCAGGAGAGTTTTACATTCAGGTAGCGGGGACCGCGATGGGGGCCAAACTGGCACCGGGGTATGCGAACCTATTCCTAGCCCACTGGGAAGATCTGCAGGTGTGGGCAGGGCATCCCTGGAGTGCCAGTTTGGTCCTCTGGACCCGCTACATAGATGACGTGCTATTCATATGGGGGGGAGACGAACAGTCACTGTCGGATTTCTGTATGCATTTAAATAATAATCCGTTTAATATAGAACTTACCTTTGGAATCAGTTCTGTAGAGGTCAATTTCCTCGACCTCACTATATATATAAAAGAGGATACACTGAACACCAAAAACTATATAAAACCCACCGATTGTAATTCCTATATTGGATTCGACAGCAATCATCACCACAATTGGATTCGTAGCATTCCAAACAGTCAATTTCAAAGATTGAGAAGGAATTGCAGCGATGTCGACATGTTTAAAACACAGGCCAGTAATATGGTCAATGATTTTAAAGAAAGAGGATATGACCAGAGATATCTGGATAAAACCATGGAAACTTGCAGTACCCTTAACCCCTTAATGACAGAGCCAGTTTGTGCCTTCATGACAGAGCCCTTTTTTTCAAATCTGACATGTCTCACTTAAGTGGGGATAACTTTTTTTTGCTTTTACTTATCCCAGTGATTTTGAGATTGTTTTCTCGTGACACATTGTACTTCAAGTTAGTGGTAAATTTTCGTCGATACAGTCTGTGTTTTTTTGTGAAAAATACCAAAATATCGTGAAAAAATGGAAAATTTAGCAATTTGCAAAATGTTAAATTTTCTGCTTGTGAGACAAATAATCATACCACTCAAAATAGTTAATAACTAACATAGACCATATGTCTACTTTATGTTTCCATCATTATTTCAACTTCCTTTTAATTTTTTTGGACACTAGGAGGCTTACAATATGAATAGCAAATTCTCAAATTTTCATGAAAATTTCAAACACTGATTTTTTTAGGGACCAGTTCAGTTCTGATGTGACTTTGAGGGACTTGTATGTGAGACACCCCCATAAATGATGCCATTTCAAAAACTGCACCCCTCACAGTATTCAAAACAGCATTTTGGAAGTTTGTTAACCCTTTAGGTGTTTCACAGGAATTAAAACAAAGTGTAGGTGAAATTTCAAAATTTCTTTTTTTTTGCAGAGTTTCAATTTTAATACATTTTTCTAACGAATACAGTAGATTTTACTAGAGAAATGTGACTAAAAATTGATTCCCCCAATTCTTTTGTTTTCAAAAATATCCTATATGTGGCCCTAGTGTGCACGTTGACCAAACCACAGGCTTCATAATAGAAGGAGCACCTACTTGATTTTGGAGCCTCCTTTTTATGAGATTTTTTTTTAGGCACCATGTAGGTTTCTAGGCACCATAAGTGCTAAAAGTTAGGAACCTCCCCCACAAGTCACCCCATTTTGCAATCTACACCCCTCAGGGAATTCATCTAGGGGTATAGTGTACATTTCAAACCCCCAGGGGTTTCACCAATTTTGGTACAACTGGGATGTGAAAATGGAAAATTACATTTTTTTACACAAACATGCAGTTCTGGCTCAAAATTTTTCATTTTCACAAGGAATGAAGGAGACAAAGCACCCCAAAATCTGTGCCCCAATTTCTCCCGAGTACGGCAATGCCTCACATGTGACCAAAAAATACCAGTTGGGTGCATGGCAGGACTTAGAAGGGAAGGAGTGATTTTTGGATTTTGCAGCAAAGATTTTGGTGGAATGAATGGTGGGTGCTATGTTGCATTAGCAAGACTCCCAAAGCACCAATACAGTGGAACCCCCCCACAAGTCACCCCATTTTGCAAAGTACACCCCTCAGGGAATTCATCTAGGGGTATAGTGTACATTTCAAACCCCCAGGGGTTTCACCAATTTTGGTACAACTGGGATGTGAAAATGGAAAATTACATTTTTTTACACAAACATGCAGTTCTGGCTCAAAATTTTTCATTTTCACAAGGAATGAAGGAGACAAAGCACCCCAAAATCTGTGCCCCAATTTCTCCCGAGTACGGCAATGCCTCACATGTGACCAAAAAATACCAGTTGGGTGCATGGCAGGACTTAGAAGGGAAGGAGTGATTTTTGGATTTTGCAGCAAAGATTTTGGTGGAATGAATGGTGGGTGCTATGTTGCATTAGCAAGACTCCCAAAGCACCAATACAGTGGAACCCCCCCACAAGTGACCCCATTTTGCAAACTACACCCCTCAGGGAATTCATCTAGGGGTATAGTGTACATTTCAAACCCCCAGGGGTTTCACCAATTTTGGTACAACTGGGATGTGAAAATGGAAAATTACATTTTTTTACACAAACATGCAGTTCTGGCTCAAAATTTTTCATTTTCACAAGGAATGAAGGAGACAAAGCACCCCAAAATCTGTGCCCCAATTTCTCCCGAGTACGGCAATGCCTCACATGTGACCAAAAAATACCAGTTGGGTGCATGGCAGGACTTAGAAGGGAAGGAGTGATTTTTGGATTTTGCAGCAAAGATTTTGGTGGAATGAATGGTGGGTGCTATGTTGCATTAGCAAGACTCCCAAAGCACCAATACAGTGGAACCCCCCCACAAGTCACCCCATTTTGCAAAGTACACCCCTCAGGGAATTCATCTAGGGGTATAGTGTACATTTCAAACCCCCAGGGGTTTCACCAATTTTGGTACAACTGGGATGTGAAAATGGAAAATTACATTTTTTTACACAAACATGCAGTTCTGGCTCAAAATTTTTCATTTTCACAAGGAATGAAGGAGACAAAGCACCCCAAAATCTGTGCCCCAATTTCTCCCGAGTACGGCAATGCCTCACATGTGACCAAAAAATACCAGTTGGGTGCATGGCAGGACTCAGAAGGGAAGGAGTGATTTTTGGATTTTGCAGCAAAGATTTTGGTGGAATGAATGGTGGGTGCTATGTTGCATTAGCAAGACTCCCAAAGCACCAATACAGTGGAACCCCCCCACAAGTCACCCCATTTTGCAAAGTACACCCCTCAGGGAATTCATCTAGGGGTATAGTGTACATTTCAAACCCCCAGGGGTTTCACCAATTTTGGTACAACTGGGATGTGAAAATGGAAAATTACATTTTTTTACACAAACATGCAGTTCTGGCTCAAAATTTTTCATTTTCACAAGGAATGAAGGAGACAAAGCACCCCAAAATCTGTGCCCCAATTTCTCCCGAGTACGGCAATGCCTCACATGTGACCAAAAAATACCAGTTGGGTGCATGGCAGGACTCAGAAGGGAAGGAGTGATTTTTGGATTTTGCAGCAAAGATTTTGGTGGAATGAATGGTGGGTGCTATGTTGCATTAGCAAGACTCCCAAAGCACCAATACAGTGGAACCCCCCCACAAGTCACCCCATTTTGCAAAGTACACCCCTCAGGGAATTCATCTAGGGGTATAGTGTACATTTCAAACCCCCAGGGGTTTCACCAATTTTGGTACAACTGGGATGTGAAAATGGAAAATTACATTTTTTTACACAAACATGCAGTTCTGGCTCAAAATTTTTCATTTTCACAAGGAATGAAGGAGACAAAGCACCCCAAAATCTGTGCCCCAATTTCTCCCGAGTACGGCAATGCCTCACATGTGACCAAAAAATACCAGTTGGGTGCATGGCAGGACTTAGAAGGGAAGGAGTGATTTTTGGATTTTGCAGCAAAGATTTTGGTGGAATGAATGGTGGGTGCTATGTTGCATTAGCAAGACTCCCAAAGCACCAATACAGTGGAACCCCCCCACAAGTGACCCCATTTTGCAAACTACACCCCTCAGGGAATTCATCTAGGGGTATAGTGTACATTTCAAACCCCCAGGGGTTTCATCAATTTTGGTACAACTGGGCAGTGAAAATGAAAAAAATACATTTTTTTACACAAAAATGTACTTCTGGCTCAAAATTTTTCATTTTCACAAGGAATGAAGGAGACAAAGCACCCCAAAATCTGTGCCCCCATTTCTCCAGAGTACGGCAATGCCTCACATGTGACCAAAAAATACCAGTTGGGTGCATGGCAGGACTCAGAAGGGAAGGAGTGATTTTTGGATTTTGCAGCACAGATTTTGGTGGAATGAATGGTGGGTGCTATGTTGCATTACCAATACAGTGGAACCCCCCCACAAGTGACCCCATTTTGCAAACTACACCCCTCAGGGAATTCATCTAGGGGTATAGTGTACATTTCAAACCCCCAGGGGTTTCATCAATTTTGGTACAACTGGGCAGTGAAAATGAAAAAAATACATTTTTTTACACAAAAATGTACTTCTGGCTCAAAATTTTTCATTTTCACAAGGAATGAAGGAGACAAAGCACCCCAAAATCTGTGCCCCCATTTCTCCAGAGTACGGCAATGCCTCACATGTGACCAAAAAATACCAGTTGGGTGCATGGCAGGACTCAGAAGGGAAGGAGTGATTTTTGGATTTTGCAGCACAGATTTTGGTGGAATGAATGGTGGGTGCTATGTTGCATTACCAATACAGTGGAACCCCCCCACAAGTGACCCCATTTTGCAAACTACACCCCTCAGGGAATTCATCTAGGGGTATAGTGTACATTTCAAACCCCCAGGGGTTTCATCAATTTTGGTACAACTGGGCAGTGAAAATGAAAAAAATACATTTTTTTACACAAAAATGTACTTCTGGCTCAAAATTTTTCATTTTCACAAGGAATGAAGGAGACAAAGCACCCCAAAATCTGTGCCCCCATTTCTCCAGAGTACGGCAATGCCTCACATGTGACCAAAAAATACCAGTTGGGTGCATGGCAGGACTCAGAAGGGAAGGAGTGATTTTTGGATTTTGCAGCACAGATTTTGGTGGAATGAATGGTGGGTGCTATGTTGCATTACCAATACAGTGGAACCCCCCCACAAGTGACCCCATTTTGCAAACTACACCCCTCAGGGAATTCATCTAGGGGTATAGTGTACATTTCAAACCCCCAGGGGTTTCATCAATTTTGGTACAACTGGGCAGTGAAAATGAAAAAAATACATTTTTTTACACAAAAATGTACTTCTGGCTCAAAATTTTTCATTTTCACAAGGAATGAAGGAGACAAAGCACCCCAAAATCTGTGCCCCCATTTCTCCAGAGTACGGCAATGCCTCACATGTGACCAAAAAATACCAGTTGGGTGCATGGCAGGACTCAGAAGGGAAGGAGTGATTTTTGGTTTTTGCAGCTCAGATTCTGGTGGAATGAATGGTGGGTGCTATGTGGCATTAGCAAGACCCCCGAAGCACGGTGAAATGATGAACCTAATAATCCATAGATGTGTGGTATATTTTGAAACACTCCTTTATACATAGGCCGGGTTTGTCGGGGCAAGTTTCACAGTGGAAAATAGTTTCCTTTCTTATTCCCTTTTTATAGCAAACTTTGCACCTTTTTTGTGTCCTGCCCTTTCTTGCAGTGGAGGGGATTTCGTTGGGAAAATGCTGCCCTGGTACAATACGGGGGCCAGTACTAGAAGTACTGGGGCCCTCTGCCTGCTGATTCCCAAATGTTAGGCTCTTTATGACTTCCTCTTGAAAGTGCATAAATGTCCCCCTCTGGCCGGTAGAACGGAATAGCACGTAAGCGTTATACAGTGCCATCTGGATGATATACACGGCCAGCTTCTTGTACCAGATATTTGTTTTCCGCAGGGCACTGTACGGCTTCAGTACCTGATCTGAAAGATCCACTCCACCCATGTACTTATTGTAATCTAGGATACAATTTGGTTTTGAGGTGTGGGTACTGGTACCTCGTACAGGGATGGAGGTGGTACTGTCTCCATGAATTGTTGTCAGTATAAGGACATCCCTCTTGTCCTTATATTTGACCAACAACATATTTTCGGTGCATATTCCCCTGCTTTCACCCCTTCTCATTACTTGGGCAATGTGCGTTTTGGGGAGGCCTCTTTGGTTCTTGCGCACAGTACCGCAAGCTGCTGTACCTCTTGAACCAAGGGCCTTAAACAGGGGGATGCTGGTGTAAAAGTTATCCACATAGAGGTGATAACCCTTATCCAGGAAGGGGTGCATTAAATCCCAGACAATTTTTCCACTAACACCTACGAGGGAGGGGGGGCATTCTGGTGGTTCAATTCTTGAATCCTTCCCTTCATATACCCTAAACTTGTGGGTGTACCCTGTGGTGCTTTCACACAGCTTATACATTTTTATCCCATACCTTGCCCTCTTACTGGGAAGGTACTGGCGGAATTTAACCCTTCCTTTAAAATGTATAAGGGACTCGTCGATACTAATACATTTATCAGGGATGTATAGCTCTGCAAATTTGGCACTGAAATGATCAATGACCGGCCTGACTTTGAATAGCCTGTCAAAGGTGGGATCATCTCTGGGTGGGCACTGTGCATTATCGGTGTAATGTATAAATTTATGGATTGCCTCAAAACGAGCCCGGGGCATGGCCATACGGTGAAATGGGGTGCTGTACAGAACATCTGTACTCCAATATTGCCTAATTTGTGGCTTTTTTACTATGCCCATATGTAACACCAGACCCCAAAACGTCATCATCTCTACTGCATCTACAGGGGTCCACCTAGCAAATGATGACGTGGGGTTTTGAGCAATAAACTGCTGGGCATATAAATTAGTTTGGTCCACCATTAAATTTATAAAATCATCAGAGAAAAATAATTTAAAAATGTCAATTTCTCTGAGACCTGTTGAATCAAATTGGATTCCTGGGATGGCCAAAAACTCAGGAACCTGGGGCTCAAAATTGTCTGGTGGTGGGGTCCATACGAGATCAATTATTGGGGGGGGGGTCTCAGCTGCTCTACGGGGGCGTCTTTGAGGGGGTCCCTCATCATCAGAGGAGGAAGAGGAGCTTAAGACAAATCCTTCAAATTCCCCGCTTGCCTCACTGGCTGTGTCAGAGTCAGAGGCAAGCATGGCATATGCCTCCTCCACCGAATACATTCTCCTGGATGACTGGGACGACATTTGGGATGACATTTGGGATGCCATTTATATTTTTGTGTTACTGGTAGTGAAATGTTTCAACACGTGTATAGTGTAGGGGGGGGTACAAACTTTATTTCAACCCGGGGGGTATGTAGTGTGTATGTATGTAGTGCAGAAAAAAAAAAAATACAAAAATAAAAAAATTGAAGGGTTCAAAAAAAAAAAAATGGAAGGGGTTAAAAAAAAAAAATGGAAGGGGTTAAAAAAAAAATGGAAGGGGTTAAAAAAAAAAAAATGGAAGGGGTTAAAAAAAAAAAAGGTCCTGCGCCAAAAATTGAGCACAGATGTTGGTCAGTAACGTCCGTCACTGAACAGCGCTCAAAGGCAACAGGAATTTGATTAAAAAAAAAATAAAATAGATCAACCCTGTGCCGAAAAAGCTGATCAGTGATGTACGTCACTGATCAGCGCACAGTGGCCACAGGACACACACAAAATCACAGTGTGTGTAAAAAAAAAAATGTAAAAAAGACCCCACAGCACTCACAAAAAATAAAAAAAGGTGATCAGTGATGCGACACTGATTACCAGTGAGGGGCAGCAGGTGCACAACCTTTGGTGGTACTGACAGGTATATATAAAAAAAAAAAACCTCTGCACCCCTAAAAAGTTGCTGATCACCTCAGATATAGTGATCAGCACAAAAGGCGGGGGCAGCAGACACAAAATTTAGCACTCTCTATCACTCTCTGTCACTATCTCTCTCTATCTCTCTATCTCTCACTATCTATCACTCTATGACACTGCAGCAGCAGCACTGACAGGTATATCTATATATAAAAAAAAACCTGCGCCCCCAAAAAGTTGCTGATCAGTTAATTTATACTGATCAGCACAAAAGGGGGGGCAGCAGTCAGTTATAAAAAAAATATATAGCACAATCTGTCACTATCTCTCTATCTCTCTCTCTCTATCTCTCTCTATCTCTCTCTATCTATCTATAGCTCTATCACACTGCAGCAGCACAAAATATAGCACTAGGCCTCTCTATCTCTCTCTATCTCTCTCTATCTCTTTCAGTTATATAAAAAATATATAGCACAATCTGTCACTATCTCTCTCTCTATCTCTCTCTCTCTATCTCTCTCTATCTCTCTATCTATAGCTCTATCACACTGCAGCAGCACAAAATATAGCACTAGGCCTCTCTATCTCTCTCTATCTCTCTCTATCTCTCTCTCTCTAACTCTCTCTCTATCTAATAAATCGCAGCAGCACAAGATGTCACAGGATGTCACAAGATGTCACAAGCATAAGCAATCTCAATGATCAGGTAAGTATTTTGGATGGGTTCTGGTCAGTATAGGCGGCAGCTGGGCACGGTGACCGCACTGCACGCTATTCCAGACCGGAATGGCGTCTGCAGTGCAGTCACCGTTAGTTTAAACCCCCCTCCATGGCTGTGATTGGTCCGTCGGTCCGACGAACCAATCACGGCCTTTGGGGGCGGGAGGGGTGAGGTGGGGTGACACCAGTGTCACCCTTACACCCCGCGGTGATTGGTGCTGTACTTTACAGCACCAATCACCTCCGATCCCGTGTCACCGGCGAACGTTATTCGCCGGTGACACAGAAAACGCTGTGAATGGCTGTTCACAATGAACAGCCAATCACAGCGATCGCCGACGGGGGGGCGGCATCGCCGCCCCCCCTGGGCATGCACGGACATGTCTGCTGTCAGGGACAGCAGACATCGTCCCTCTGTCACTGCGTCTCTAGACGCAGTGACAGTTTTAAGCCATGACGTATATATACGTCAACGGTCGGGAAGTACTTCCCGGCCATGACGTATATATACGTCAAATGTCGTGAAGGGGTTAATAGGGATGATCTATTAAAAACCAAAAAAACCAGTAGTAATGCAAAAAATGAAGAAGTGCTTTTTATTAGCAAATATTCCTCACAGCACCGGGTAGTGGAGAATATTATAAAAAAAACACTGGGGGATCCTTATTAAAGATCCTGCTTTAAAAACTGTATTAAAAGATAAACCACGCTTTGTATACAGAAGAGCTGACAATCTGAAGAGTCACTTGGTAAAAAGCGCCATTCCAATGGATAAAAGACCATCGAGGATAACATCGATGGGTTTTTACCGATGTGGCCAATGTAGTATGTGTAAAGCGGTCCCTTTTGACAAAAAAATTACCACTTATACATCTAATGTCACCAAGCGTTCCTACACCATCAGGGACTTTATCACATGCGGCTCCAAAAACGTAGTGTATTTATTAGAATGCATATGCGGTCTACAATATGTGGGCCGCACAGGCCGCATGTTGAAAGAACGCATGACAGAACATTTAAGAAATGTCAAAAAGGGATATGATCTACACAGTGTGTCGGCACATTTCAAAGAAAAGCATTGCTGTGACATTAGATCATTGAAAATGTTTTGTGGGATCAAACTCTGTAATAAAAATTGGAGAACCCGCAATACAGAAGGGGATCTCGCAAGATTAGAGATGAAAACAATTTTTGATATGAAAACCCTGACCCCAGGTGGGTTAAACCTGGATTTCGAATGTAAATGGTTTTTATAACATGCCAGTTTTCTCTAGGTAATGACAGATTTGTTTTATTTTACTAATCATGTTTTTTATCTCTCTCTTTTATCCTCATAATAACCCGGCTAATACGGTTTATATGTTTACAAATGATTTTAGAGATTCTTTTTAACCTTTGTTTTTTAAAAAATAAATTTTAAATACATTTTTATGATTGTTAAAATATTTACCAATTGTATTTGTGCATTAGTATGTTCTTCTGCACACACCTTTTGTACTTTGTTATATCTGTTTCTATTATGGTTTAATTATGTATTGTTGCCATATTAAACTATAGCCGGGTTATAGGACTCTCTGATTGGCTAAATAGATCAGATGACCAACCCTCTCAGCCTTGAAAAGGAGACCCGGGAAACAGTGCAGCATATCTTGAAAAAGGAAAATCTTTCCGAAACGCGTTGATGCTGCTGCTGCCTTCATCCAGGCAGTCTGTACAGCGGTGAGGAAAGCTGTAAGAAAGTCGGAGGTGTTCTCAGATTGACAGCGTCTGCAGCGCTTGACTCCGGAACAGCCGCATCTCCTTCTTACTTCAGCCGGCACCCCACCGCAGTGATGTTTTTTATCCATGCTTGTATCCAATAAACCCTTTTTTACCCGTGGACGAGTGGATTACCTGTGTGTCAAGTACCTGCTACGGGAACGCGGGACTGAAATATAAAGTAAGTTCCGTTCCTAAGTTCTTATGGTGGGATCTGTATGTATGCTGGTGAAATACCTATTAAAGAACACGCTACGGGAACACGAGACAGAACACTGAAGTAAGTGTCGGTCTCAAAGCTGTCTGTGTTATACTTTGGTCTTACACACTGCTACCATATTAGCAATATTGTTATATATATATATATATATATATATATATATATATATATATATATATATATATATATATATATAGGTACTTGTTTCCTATCTGGGCGCCCACTAAGTTAATTGCGCACCATGCTATTCTCCGTAGTGAAATCTGATCGCATCGCATCGTACACACACACGATATTGAACGATGCGATGCGATCCGATTCGATTTCCCATAGGAAACAATGTGAAATGCCTCAATTTAGCCAAATTATAATAGGAACAATAGTAAATGGGCCAAAAACACCCCTGAACATTGAAATGTCCCCCCAAAAGTAGTTGACGCCACCCCGCCATCAACGTGAACCCGAAGCGTGGCGAGCGCAGCGAGCCCGCGAGGGGCGGCGGTACGCGTCCTCCGACCTTTTCATGCCCTACTATCCACTAGGGCGTGGAGTGAGAATAGAATAGTGTGGCGAGCGCAGCGAGCCACCGAGCCCGAAGCGTGGCGAGCGCAGCGAGCCCCGCGAGGGGACGCGGATACCTTCACAGGTAAACGCGTCCCTTCGCGGGCTTCCCAGGTGTCCGCGTCGCCATGGACACCTGGGAAGACCGCGAGGGGACGCGTATAACTGTGAAGGTATCCGCGTCCCCTCGCGGGGCTCGCTGCGCTCGCCACGCTTCGGGCTCGGTGGCTCGCTGCGCTCGCCACACTATTCTATTCTCACTCCACGCCCTAGTGGATAGTAGGGCATGAAAAGGTCGGAGGACGCGTACCGCCGCCCCTCGCGGGCTCGCTGCGCTCGCCACGCTTCGGGTTCACGTTGATGGCGGGGTGGCGTCAACTACTTTTGGGGGGACATTTCAATGTTCAGGGGTGTTTTTGGCCCATTTACTATTGTTCCTATTATAATTTGGCTAAATTGAGCCATTTCACATTGTTTCCTATGGGAAATCGAATCGGATCGCATCGCATCGCATCGTTCAATATCGTGTATGTGTACGATGCGATGCGATCCGATTTCAGTACGGTGCCGTACGTAGAAAACCTGGGCGCCCAGATAGGAAACAAGTACCTATATATATATATATATATATATATGGAATAAGATGGCACTCCAGGGTATTTTCAATGAAGATAAAAAGTGTATTTCACAGCAAAATAAATAGCCAACGTTTTGGGGCAACAACGCGTTTGCATTTTTACCACTGTATGCCTTGACAAAGGGGCGTTGTTGCCCCAAAACGTTATTTATTTTCCTATATATATATATATATATATATAGTAGAATCGGACTGGCACTCTCCCTTCCTCACCAATGGCCCCGGTGCCTCTCTGATATAATTAATTTCTGGATGTAATAAGATGGAACTCCAGGGTCTTTTCAATGAAGTTAAAATGTGTATTTCACAGGAGAATAAATAACGTTTTGGGGCAACAACACCCCTTTGGCAAGGCATACAGTGGTAAAAATGCAAACGCGTTGTTGCCCCAAAACGTTGGCTATTTATTTTGCTGTGAAATACACTTTTTATCTTCATTGAAAATACCCTGGAGTGCCATCTTATTCCATATATATATATATATATATATATATATATATATATATATATATAACAATATTGCTAATATGGTAGCAGTGTGTAAGACCAAAGTATAACACAGACAACCAGCACACCGCCAAAATAATATTATTTTGGTGATGTGCTGGTTGTCTGTGCTATACTTTGGTCTAATACACTTCTACGATATAGAAGGGGGATTTTAGACTGCCTGAGGGACTGCCAAGACTCCCACTTCATTCCATGATCCCATAATTGCAGCTGCCACAAAACTGACATCAGGCATACAGCAATTGATTATTACAGTAGTACTTCGTAAACAGCGCTGCAAACTTTCCATGGGTTTGGAAGAAGATGCAAAAATGTCGAACAGTGGTTTGTGGAGAACAGCAAGTACGGACATCACAACGTTCAGAAATACCGTACTGAGCTTTACAAACCGAAATTGTGGTAAAATGACACAATAAGATGACACAGCAATCTGCAATAACAACATGACAATAGAGTCTGCTCCACCAGTACAATAACATGCGACAGCAACCTGCACTGCCATTACATTAATAACAACATGACACAGCAGTCTGCTCCGCCATTTTAATAATACCAACATGACACCGCAATCTGCTACACCTATATAATACTATTAACATGACACAACAGGCTAGTCACCCTGCATAACAACTGGAAAATACAGGCTACTCTCCATGTATCATTACACCCCCCACTGCACATTATCACCCCCCACCCCTGCACATGATCCCCCCACTGGGCATAATCTCTCCCCCCCCCCCACACACATGATCACCCCCTCCCCTGCACATCACCCCCTCCCTTGCACATCATCACCCCGCAGCACTGAAGATGAATGCACATTATCACCCCCCACTGCACATTATCACCCCCCCATTGCACATCATCACCCCCCACTGCACACCATCACCCCCCCTGCACATCATCACCCACACCCTGCACATGATCCATCACCCACACCCTGCACATGATCCATCACCCCCCACCACTGAACATACGTGCACATGATCACCCCCACCCTACACATCATCACCCCCCCTGCACATTATCACCTGACCCCCACCCTGCACAAGATCTCCCCCCCCCCCTGGCGCCTGATCCAAGAAACTGAAAACCCACCAAAAATACTTAAAATTACTTACCAAACAGTAGGGACACGATGCACGATGCTCCACACTGCTCCTTGTCACATGCAGCTTCTGTCTTGGCGCCTCTGGAGTTTTGACTGACAGCGGGGCAAAACCGTATCATGCGATAAGTAAGTACCGTTTTTTCGAGCTTTGTGCTATTATTGGAGTGACGCCCTTTATGCTATTATTGGAGTGCCGCCCTTTGTGCTATTATTGGAGTGCCGCCCTCATCCAGGAATCCTCTTTCTCACATAACATTGATTTATTTAAACTTTAAAACAGTTTGCTATACATAAACAAGCAACATTAGCAAACTTATTTATGGTAAAATAAATAAACTGTAAATTTTACATGGTTTTCTTATACCCCTTTCACATCGCACTTTTAAACCGGTATATTGCCGTTTTTTTTCCATTTTAAAACGTTTAAGCCTGCAATGTGAAAGTGCCAAAGTTGATTTACCGGTTAACCGGTATTTCAACACGGTTAAAAAGCAGAGTCCTACACGTTTCAAAGCCGTTTTTTTTGGCAGTTTGAACAGCTCTATTTCAATGGCTTGAAACGTGTCCCTTGGGGGTTAAACGGGTTGAATGTTTGAATGGTATTAAATGATTTTTAAAACGGTTTTCACCTGCAATGTGAAAGGTCTCAAGGCTCTGACCCGTTTTAAAGTCCCATTTAAGAATACCGTGTCATTACCCATTTCTGCAATGTGAAAGCAGTATGACATTAATAGTCAGACTCCAGATCTGCCAGTCTCCCTCTTCCCTACATTATAATTCTGCCCTAAACAGAAACATCCACCTACCGGAACTGCAAGGATCATGTCGTAGATCTTCCCAGCCCTCATACCTCCACCTCACACCGCAATGACAATAATGGGCCGGATGACTGTGCGGGACACCAACCAAACCGAGTTGTTGTTTTTTTTTTTGGGGGGGGGGGGGGGGAGTTATTTCCAAGATAGGGTTTTGCCTTTGGCTGGCATCCCCCAGGGCCGCTGGACTCGCACCAAAATACATCCATCCGATAACCGATGCCGCTGGCCTGTCACCCCTACCCCTCAATGAAAAGCACTTCTGGAGCAAAGGCTTATGATAAGTTTCCCCGGGATACATATGGCAGACGGGAGGTCAGGATGCTGCTGGTCAGAATACTGACACCGAGATCCCAATGGTGGGAATTCCGACAGGTATAGTTATACTCACCCTCCCCCGTTACCTCTTCTGTCCTGCAGCCTAACCCAACCCCCCTGAAGCTGACCCTAACCCTCCCACTAGTACCTAAACCTAACCCCTTAGCCCAGTGGTCAGGGAACTCGGTCCTCATTACCCCACACAGTGCATGTTTTGCAGGTCTCCTCACAGAATCACAAGTGAAATAACTAACTCCACCTGCGGACCTTATAAAATGTGTCTGTGAGTAATTAGTACACCTGTGCACCTGCTGGGTTCAGGGCCGGATTTGTGCCTAGGACCGTGAGGCACTGGCCTCAGGGCAGCACCAATTAAGGGCGGCAGGCAGGCTGACATTCTGTTAAATGGCACAGTGGGAGGGCAGCGGCGAGTGTCGTCGCTCATCACCCGCCACTGCCCACCCACTCTGCAATGCACATTACATCACCGCTTAGTGGCTGGCTCCGACGGTCCCCCTGCGCGTCCGGAAATGGCTCAGGCTCACTGCTGCCGGCTCCCGCCCATTGGCTACTCTACACACACACACAGTCTATTGGCTGCTGTGTATCCAACAGCTGAGCTGAGCGGCGCGCAGATCCTCCCTGCGCTCAGTCAGTCACAGTGTGTGAGCCAGAGAGAGACTGACAGACACTGTGCTAATCACTGTACTAATAAGTTCCTCCCTGCCTACGGGTCCTCCGTACAGTGAGCAGTCCACAGTGCTTAAAATAATATTAAGGTGGGCTACAGTTACATTTTTATGAAATATATAAATAACAATATATATTTACATTAAAATAGGGGGGGGGACACAAAAATGTTGTGCCTAGGGGCGGCCTGGCCCCTAAATTCGCCTCTGGCTGGTTTACCAGCAAAACATGCACTGTCTGGGGTAATGAGGACCGAGTTCCCTGACCACTGCCCTAGCCAGTCAGCCTAACCTTACCCTTCCCTCACCCGTAGCTGACTCTTCCCGCACTTGTAACCTAGCTGACCCTAACTAACCCCACTAGAGCCTAAACGTAACCCTTCAGTCAGCAAGTCAGCCTAACCTTACCCTTGATCCCCCTGCAGCGGGGCACCGGAAGGCTCTGTTAAAAATCGGGAGCCTCCTGCAGCGAGAGGGTAGGCATCTCTGGCATCCCTAGTCCGGCTTAACACTGTCTGGATTTGGCTGGCTGGACTGTGTGCTTCCGCAATCACGGCGGTTCCGGACGGGGATATCACTGCGCGGACTGTCTTTACAGGGAAGGCGGGTCGCTGCTCTGCTGCCGGGTATGATACGAAATCCTGGCGGTCGGAATCCCAGTGTTCAAAGTCCCGACGCTGGAATCCCGACCGCCAAAATCCCGACAAGGTGGGGGGGTGGATCGCCCCCCCTTGCGGGCTAGTTTCGCTCGCCACGCAGCAGGCCCGGTGCCTCGCTACACTCTGCACACTAATATGGACACCCATAAGGGGAGATAGTGTCGGGATTTCGGCAGTCGGAATTCCGGCGTCGGGATTTTGAACGCCGGGATTATAACTGCATCCGGTCGGAATCCCGTCGTTCAAAATCCCGACGGCGGAATTCCGATGGCCAAAATCCCGACAAGGGGGGACGTGGATCGCCCCCCCTTGTGGGATCGCTGCGCTCACCATGCAGCGGGCCCGGTGCCTGCTATTCCGCTGATGCTACTCCTCAGATCAAGTACAGGGATCAGGAGATCGCACCGGCAGGTGTGACATCTCTCCCCACACTGACAGGTCCTTCACGCATGCAGTGCCACTGATTCCCATGCCACTGACACCTCTCTCACATACACCCCCCCCACACACACTCAGTCACTGTGTATGCACACATCTCCCCTCCCACACAGAGTATACACACACACCCACAGACTATATACACATATCCCCCTTCCTCACACACACCACGCCCCCCACCCGTATACGCACCCCCACAACACCTTATCACACACAATTCTCACCTGTGTGTCTGTGTTTCAAAGGCTTTAAGGCTCTCAGTGCTATGGCAGCGGCTCCCTGCACAGCTCTTTACAGGCAGCACTGGTGAGTGGTGACAATACAGCAGCCGGCTTCTCTCCCGAGGGGCGGGACACCTCCTGCTGAGGGGGGCGCGTTACTCCAGCGTATTCCTCTCTCTCTCTCAGACCTGGCTAGTGCACGTGATTGTGCCGCGCCCTCCTCGGCCACGCCCACCACGAGCCACGACTGTAAAGGTGCCCATACACTAGTAAGATTTATCTTCAGATCTGGCTGGTTGGAACAAAAACATGGTTATGGATGAGAGACAGTTTGTCAGTTTTCCAGCATTTCCAAGCAAATGGTCAACTGTCATTTGCTCTCATCCATAACCAGGATTTTGTTCCAACCAGACAGATCTGAAGATAAATCTGCGTGTGTATGGTCACCTTAAGCTCCGCCCCCTCATCAATCGTCATCAATCATGTTCGTTACGCGTTGGGGCCAGATTACAGAGCGGGAGACGTCGAGGTGAGAGGCAAGCTGGAGGCGGCCGTTACATTGTCAATGTTTCCATCTTCAGGTGGGTTATTTACAGCCATTGCCTGCCAGCATATGTCCCAGTACGGGGAGGGAGAGGAGGCAGAGGTAGCGGGTGGGGGTGTCTACCACCGCGGGGTTGTTAAAGGCCGCTGCCAAATAGGGGCGAGAGGAATAAGCTGTCAGCAGCTCGGTGTCAGGAGGCAGCGTTCGGGGGCGCGGTTACCGGGACACTCATCATTCACATCCCCCTCACTTACATAAAGTGAGAGTGTTGACCGTGAGGGTAATTGATTGTCCGTTTTAGTCAAAATTGTACATTGCCCTCCGCTAGGACCAGCCATCAATGGGAGGAGATGTTTTCCAGGCTAATCCTTCTCTTCCATGTCCAGCTTCCTGACCTATAGTACTCTCCATGTCCAGCTTCCTGACCTATAGTATTCTCCATGTCCAGCTTCCTGACCTATAATATTCTCCATGTCCAGCTTCCTGACCTATAGTATTCTCCATGTCCAGCTTCCTGACCTATAGTGTTCTCCAGAAACCAGGTCAATTAATTACTCAATTGAGGGGTAGATTTATTAACTCGGTTTTTATCACCAGCCAATCAGCTCCTACCTGTCATTTTTCAAACCAAGCCTGTAACTTCACAGTTAGCAGCTGATTGGCCTGTGATAAAAACCAGACAGTTTATCACTTCACCGAGCTTAATAAATCTACCCCTAAATTAGTTAGTGTGTACTTGTGTGTGTGCGTTTGTGTAGATCTGTATGTGTGCATACACATACCTACATGATACACACACATAAGAGTTACAAGTAAATTGGATCCAATCATACCATCCAGTCTCTGCAGATCATCCTGCCTCCCTGCACCCTATGTTTACCACATTCAGGCCTATCTATTGATCGATCGATCTAGATAGAAATAAATTGCATATGTATATATATATATATATATATATATATATATATATATATATATATATATATATATCTCTCTGTCAGACTGGCATCAATTATTGGTGTGGGGTGTTTTGTTGTGTGTGCACATAACTTATGTCACCCGTCGTTCGCTGGGACAGTTTGGTGACTACGCAGGGCTTCCACGGGGACACTACGCTAGGCTGCTGTTGGCTTACGCTGACAGCGTAGCGCCTCGAAACTACACAAGTACCGTATATTGTATAGATCATTCTTTGCAGTTATAGTATTATTCTCTTTTTTTTCTTTGCATTTTTTCACCCCAATGCCCCACCCCACCCTGTTTTTCATGCTATTTTATACTTGTTTTGTATATTATTAATAATTATTTTAGTTTAATATATGTTTGCATTATTGGTTATATTGTAACCCACTGATGAGGGTTAATCTTGGTGTATTTGACAGCCAAAATATTTACTGTAGACCTTGGTAGAAAAGATTGTTTTATACTAGCCCCGCTGTTGCTAGATATTATAGTATTATGGTTTATATGTAATTGTAAGGGGTGTTTTTGTGTGTGTCATAAAATGGTGTCAGCAGCATAAATGAGTGTGGTACGTAAGGGGCATTTTGGTGTGTGTTCTAATATGTAAGGGGCATTACGTTGTGTGGCATTATGTGTAATGGTCCTTACCATGTGTAATGGGTCCTGCGTTGTGTGGTATATTGTATAATAGGCATTATGGTGTGTGGTATAATGTGCAATGGGCCTTATGGTGCATGGAATAATGGCCTTTATTCAGATCTGATTGCAGTATAAATTTGTTTGGAAAATGGGCAAAACCATGTGCACTGCAGGTGGGGCAGATGTAACATGTGCCGAGAGAGTTAGATTTGTGTGAGTTATTTTGTTTCTGTGCAGGGTAAATACTGGCTGCATTATTTTCACACTGCAATTTAGATTTCAGTTTCAACACCCCCCACCCAAATTTAACTCTCTCTGCACATGTTACATCTGCCCCACCTGCAGTGCACATGGTTTTGCCCATTTTCCAAACAAATTTGTACTGCAATCAGATCTGAATAAGGGCCAATGTGTTAAGGGCCTTACAGTGTGGCATAATATGTAATAGGCACTACGGGTGTGGCATAATGTGTAGTTACTGTATAGTATTATTTCTCTTTTTCCCTCTGCTTCAAAAAGTGATAAAGTGGAGAGTGATAAACAACCAGCCAATCAGCTCCTACCTGACATTTTTCAAATCAACCTTTAACATGACAGTTAGGAGCTGATTTGCTGGCTGTTTATCACTCTCCCTTTTCTCTCTTTTTAAAGCTTGATACATCCGGCCCATTGTATGAGGCATGAATATGGATTTTTTTTTCCTCTGTGGTGGCCAATGTATGGGTGTAGCAAAACTGAGGTACAAAGTAGTCTTCTCTTGCAAGGCCGCTCTCCCTTTTCAGAATGTGTGCCTATGGCAAGAACAAATGATTTGTTTGTAGATTATTATAGATTATAGATTTATCCAGCATGCTGGATATTAATCACTGGGGTGGCGCATCGCTATCGCTATGGCCCCTACATTTGGTTTGCTAAAGTAAAAAATCATGTGCACTGCAGGTGGGGCAGATGTAACATGTATAGAGAGAGAGTTAGATTTGGGTGAGTTATTTTGTTTCTGTGCAGGGTAAGTACTGGCTGCTTTCATTTTACACTGCAATATAGATATCAGTTTGAAATACATAATCCACCCAAATGTAACTCTCTAATACCCTAACATCTCTAATGTAATCTCTATCTCTAATATAATACCCTAACATTACATCTGCCCCACCTGCAGTACACATGGTTTGTCCAGTAGCAAACCAAATGTGCTTTGTGAATGAAACTGAATCAGGCCCTAAATTCTTTATTTAAAATTTACAAGCTACTAAGCCATTTCTTATTTTATTAATAAATGTAATTTTAATGATATCATCTTATTTTTTCTCTTGGTTGCTGCTTGGCTAAACAGCTCAAAACAAGGTGCCCCATTTGGGTAACTTGTTCTCCTTTCTCCCACTGGTATCCTATTAGAGGCTGTTTTTACTGGGCAAAAATGAACTAGGGATTGCATAAAAAATATGGGTTCAGGGGATAATTCTCCAATCCCATGCATTACAGCAGCTCCGGCTGCTATTTACCAAGGACTATGCTTTGCATGCCTCAGCGTAATCCCCGATAAATGCAGGCATCATGTGATAAAGATGCCGGCATCAGGGCTAATTGGATAGCGCTCAGTGAAACAATTACGGTAATTGGATATCAGCCTTTATTTATTTATTTATTTATCAAACTAATGTCCTAGCCTTCACCCTTAGTTCCTTATGCAGCTATGTGCCTGGAGTGTAAAAGCTGGAACTTATGAATGAAATGTTCCCGACTTGGCAAGGTGCTTGGGGGATAAAGCTAGAACCGACAGATGAGATGTTCTGGCCGCGACAAGGTGCTTTTGGAAGGGTAAGCCGGAACCGGCGCAGAAGCTGCGGCGTGATGGTTGGGGGGTGAAAGCTGAAAACGGAGCATGAGATGTTTTGGCCGCTGTGAGGTACTTATTTTCCACAAAAGTAAGTGAAAATAATAATTTGGTATAAATGAAGTGATAATATATTGGTCCCATATACAGATGGCGCGGGTCTTATTATTGCCGCCTATGGCGATGTTTCCGACACACGCCATGGCGCATACATGTAGCGAATCGCCGTGGCGCTTCACGACGAGTGCAATATCACAGACCAACCACCAGATGTCACTTTTAAAAACCTCATTTGCGCATGCGTAAGATTTGTGCTTCAGCGCGTGCATGATGCGCAGGAATT
The DNA here is from genome assembly GCF_055691185.1 of Crinia signifera. Lineage (NCBI taxonomy): Eukaryota > Metazoa > Chordata > Amphibia > Anura > Myobatrachidae > Crinia > Crinia signifera. The sequence goes on from NC_139226.1 coordinate 58,506,910, forward strand.
ACATGAACTTTATTATACGATGAGCACCTCTCTAATGCCGCTGGCACGAGCGTGATCCAGTCTCTTCAGCCGAGAGTGCATCATGCTGATGCGGACAGAGAGGAACTGCAATTTATTTGACTGCTGTGAACGGGAAGAATAAAAATGAGTGAGAAAATGAGTGAGAAAAAAAAAATAAACTAAAAAAATGAAACAGTGACTGAGTTTACCATTTGACGTACATGTACGTCATGGCCGGGAGGTACTTCCCGACACATGACGTACAGTACATGTACGTCATGGCTTCTAACTGTCACTGCGTCTATAGACGCAGTGACAGTTAGGAGATGTAGCCGCACAGACGCTAATGCGTAGCAGCAAACACCAAACTGTAGTTCTAAAGGTTGTACGACACGGACGCTATGCGTCTCAGTATACAGTACAGTATTGTTCTAAAGGCGGCCACAATATTGGAAACTTGGTCACAATATGGTTTTGCAGCATTACATTCACAGTATTGTGCGGTAAGTTACTGATGGGTAGATTTACAGTATGAAGCGGTGATAAGGGAGGAGAAGTGGAAAATGCCGTCCAATCAGCTCCTGACTGTTAAGCTACAGGCTGGGTGTAAATACTGTAGAATCAGTCATGGTAGTATAGTAGTCATTACACTGTACAGTTCTTGGCTGTAGTGTAGTGGTTATCTGCATGGTGTTTCACGCCGGAGACCCGTGTTTGATTACGGCGTTAAACCTTTAATATTATAGTATCAAATTTTACAGTTTTAACTAAGATATAATTATTGACAATATACTGTGTGATTAAAATATAATTATTTATATTTACAGTATAGTATTACATTTTACAGTATATTGTATAAGTAATGTATTACAGTATATAAAAACTACTGATAAACTACTGTACCCACTACTCAGCGGCGGGCGCACAGAATGGGACGCTGTTCCGCACAGGACGCACGGCGCATAGGACGCACGGCGCATAGGACGCACGGCGCATAGGACGCACGGCGCACACGCTATTGCAGTATACTGTAGGCGCCATTATCAGTATCGCTAGTACTGTACCTGGACCTGTTCAGTATGTCGGACACTGGCAGAGTCAGGAGGGCAAGGCCCTTTGGCAGAGGGGAGCTCCTCACCCTGGTGGCTTGGCGGGACAGGCTCCTGGTCTCTAATCGGGAGATTGTGGAGGCCTACCAGGGGGCCCGTCAAGCCATCAGGGTGAGGTTCCATAGAGACAGGCCAGTTAGGAGCCTCCAGAGGAGATGGTCCGACCTGGTCCGTCGGGACCCTCAACTGCTGGACTCCCTCAGGCAAAGTAAGTACTGTACATACCTGTACAATGTTGAGTGCTATTGTATACAGTATTTTTTACTTGTTGCCATGGGGGATTTTACAGTATACTGTACCTGTATTTTTTTTTAATGTGCTGATTGCTGTACAACTGTTCAGGTAGATTTTACAGAACTTGCTATTAGAATTAGAATTTAGAATTAGGGGGTGTGTCATTCTCCACCTGAAGGGTGTGTCTACAGTACTTCCATACAGTACACTACTGTACTGTACATGGAGATACTGTATTGTGTGTGGGGGGGGCGCTGACCTGGACAGAGAGGTTTTTTGGACCGGGTCTGAGAGCGCCAGAGTCAGCTGTTCAGCAGTGGTATTGATACAGATTTGGGGGGAGCAGTATTAGACAGGTCCTTCTGAGCATTGTTCCGCTCTCCAACTCCAGGGCCTGGACCCCACTTCTTACATTCCCATTCCTGCAGCCACCAGACCTGGTTTCCAGCCCATGGTTGGGGTGATGTCAACATGTTAACCCCCGGAATCCATGGCAGATCATGTACTGTACAGTAAATTCTTTGCAATGAGCATGTTAATCCCTTCCAGAGTGTGCAACACCTGGAAGACCAGGTTCATCCCATGGCAACGAGCATGTTAACCCCCTAATATGCAATGAGCATTATAGTGTGTGTAGTAATGGGTAATGGACATTATGGAATGTGGTAAAATACTGTACATACTGTACTGTAATACAGTAGGTACAGTATTTTGGTGTACAGTATGGCATAATGTGTAGGACTAATGAGAGAGAGATGGAGATTGCTGCTACAGTACTGTGCAGTATTTCAGGGAGTCTCCTGCTGAAGAGGGAAGGCAACTACTGTATGCTGTACAGTACATGCTTGTTGCCATGGGTGATTTCCTACAGCATTGGTTTTCATGACATACTGTACAGTACTGTACAGTAAATTGTGGGCCCTTACAAACTTTTGATATGGGGCCTACAAATACTGTATCTGCAGTAATTACAGTATGCCTTACGCACTGTATTTCTTATTTTTCCAGGTATCAGCAGGATGACGCTGCGGGAGAGACAGCACCGCCACTGTAAGTACAGTACAGTATACTGTATACAGTACAGAGCGGAACATTGCATATTGACTTTCAAACATGTGGGATACTGTACAGGACCACAGCATTTCATCCCTCCTGGAATGGGTCATTTTGGCAGGTACTGTACTGTACTGTACTGTTATGTACTGCACAGTACAGTATGTACTGTAGTGTTGATACAGTACCTTAACACATTGTACTTTATAGTACAGTACAGTATGTTCGTGTTAGAGAATATACAGTACTGTACAGCACAGTAGTTTTTTTGTGTGCTTTTCCGCAGTCCCAGTGGATGTCGCAGCTCCAGAAAGCCTCCCTGCCGCCACCCAGGAGGAGAGGGCCACCTCTGCCCCCACCCAGCTGGAGGAGGAGTCTCTGAGCGCGGTTGGTAAGTATTGTACAGTATAACACCAGGGCTCTCACCATCTGTACCGGAAAAGTATTTTTGAACAGGCTCCAGCATGTACTGAGGCCCTTGTTCTTCTTCACTCTCTGACAAAATCCTTCTTGGATGGACAAACCCATGTGCACTGCAGGTGAGGCAGGTGTTACTGGACTTGCGCAGAGAGAATTACAGTATGTACTGTACAGTAGATTTGGGTGTGTCATTTTGCACTGCCTCGCCTGCTGTGCACATGGGTTTGTCCATCTACTGTGGGGAGGATTTTGTCAGAGAGTGAAGCAGAGTAAGGGCATCAGTTCCTGCTGGAGCCTGTTCAAAAATACCCCTGCTTGCACGATACAGCCTCTTTACAGTATTTTGTCCTTTTTTTTTTTTTACATTTGCAGCTCCAGAAAGCCTCCCTGCCGCCACCCAGGAGGAGAGGGCCACCTCTGCCCCCACCCAGCTGGAGGAGGAGTCTCTGAGCGCGGTTGGTAAGTATTGTACAGTATAACACCAGGGCTCTCACCATCTGTACCAGAAAAGTATTTTTGAACAGGCTCCAGCATGTACTGAGGCCCTTGTTCTTCTTCACTCTCTGACAAAATCCTTCTTGGATGGACAAACCCATGTGCACTGCAGGTGAGGCAGGTGTTACTGGACTTGCGCAGAGAGAATTACAGTATGTACTGTACAGTAGATTTGGGTGTGTCATTTTGCACTGCCTCGCCTGCTGTGCACATGGGTTTGTCCATCTACTGTGGGGAGGATTTTGTCAGAGAGTGAAGCAGAGTAAGGGCATCAGTTCCTGCTGGAGCCTGTTCAAAAATACCCCTGCTTGCACGATACAGCCTCTTTACAGTATTTTGTCCTTTTTTTTTTTTACATTTGCAGCTCCAGAAAGCCTCCCTGCCGCCACCCAGGAGGAGAGGGCCACCTCTGCCCCCACCCAGCTGGAGGAGGAGTCTCTGAGCGCGGTTGGTAAGTATTGTACAGTATAACACCAGGGCTCTCACCATCTGTACCGGAAAAGTATTTTTGAACAGGCTCCAGCATGTACTGAGGCCCTTGTTCTTCTTCACTCTCTGACAAAATCCTTCTTGGATGGACAAACCCATGTGCACTGCAGGTGAGGCAGGTGTTACTGGACTTGCGCAGAGAGAATTACAGTATGTACTGTACAGTAGATTTGGGTGTGTCATTTTGCACTGCCTCGCCTGCTGTGCACATGGGTTTGTCCATCTACTGTGGGGAGGATTTTGTCAGAGAGTGAAGCAGAGTAAGGGCATCAGTTCCTGCTGGAGCCTGTTCAAAAATACCCCTGCTTGCACGATACAGCCTCTTTACAGTATTTTGTCCTTTTTTTTTTTACATTTGCAGCTCCAGAAAGCCTCCCTGCCGCCACCCAGGAGGAGAGGGCCACCTCTGCCCCCACCCAGCTGGAGGAGGAGTCTCTGAGCGCGGTTGGTAAGTATTGTACAGTATAACACCAGGGCTCTCACCATCTGTACCGGAAAAGTATTTTTGAACAGGCTCCAGCATGTACTGAGGCCCTTGTTCTTCTTCACTCTCTGACAAAATCCTTCTTGGATGGACAAACCCATGTGCACTGCAGGTGAGGCAGGTGTTACTGGACTTGCGCAGAGAGAATTACAGTACAGATGGGGCAGGCCTTATGCTTGCTGGCGAATCGCCAGCAGCATGCCGCTGGCGATCCGCCAGCAGCACGGCGCCCCATCTGACTGAGACGCGCGTGCGTCCCCCACGCACGTGCGTCTCAGTATCCGGGCGGCCGGCGGGCGAGGCGGACGCAATACTGTCCGCCTCCCGCTCGAGGGGGGCTGGGGGGACCCGAAGCGGCTGTGGGGGGGTGCGGGCGCCCGGTGTGGGCACCGGGCGCCCGTCGGACGAGGACGGCAGCACCGTCGGAAGGGGACGCGCGCACACCTCGTGCGCGCGCGTCCCCTTCCGACACACAGATGGCGCCGGAGCAGGGAATGGCGAATGGCGTCGCCATCGCCATCCCCTGGAAAGATGAGCCCGGCGCCATCTGTATGTACTGTACAGTAGATTTGGGTGTGTCGTTTTGCACTGCCTCGCCTGCTGTGCACATGGGTTTGTCCATCTACTGTGGGGAGGATTTTGTCAGAGAGTGAAGCAGAGTAAGGGCATCAGTTCCTGCTGGAGCCTGTTCAAAAATACCCCTGCTTGCACGATACAGCCTCTTTACAGTATTTTGTCCTTTTTTTTTTTTACATTTGCAGCTCCAGAAAGCCTCCCTGCCGCCACCCAGGAGGAGAGGGCCACCTCTGCCCCCACCCAGCTGGAGGAGGAGTCTCTGAGCGCGGTTGGTAAGTATTGTACAGTATAACACCAGGGCTCTCACCATCTGTACCGGAAAAGTATTTTTGAACAGGCTCCGGCATGTACTGAGGCCCTTGTTCTTCTTCACTCTCTGACAAAATCCTTCTTGGATGGACAAACCCATGTGCACTGCAGGTGAGGCAGGCGTTACTGGACTTGCGCAGAGAGAATTACAGTATGTACTGTACAGTAGATTTGGGTGTGTCATTTTGCACTGCCTCGCCTGCTGTGCACATGGGTTTGTCCATCTACTGTGGGGAGGATTTTGTCAGAGAGTGAAGCAGAGTAAGGGCATCAGTTCCTGCTGGAGCCTGTTCAAAAATACCCCTGCTTGCACGATACAGCCTCTTTACAGTATTTTGTCCTTTTTTTTTTTTACATTTGCAGCTCCAGAAAGCCTCCCTGCCGCCACCCAGGAGGAGAGGGCCACCTCTGCCCCCACCCAGCTGGAGGAGGAGTCTCTGAGCGCGGTTGGTAAGTATTGTACAGTATAACACCAGGGCTCTCACCATCTGTACCGGAAAAGTATTTTTGAACAGGCTCCAGCATGTACTGAGGCCCTTGTTCTTCTTCACTCTCTGACAAAATCCTTCTTGGATGGACAAACCCATGTGCACTGCAGGTGAGGCAGGTGTTACTGGACTTGCGCAGAGAGAATTACAGTATGTACTGTACAGTAGATTTGGGTGTGTCATTTTGCACTGCCTCGCCTGCTGTGCACATGGGTTTGTCCATCTACTGTGGGGAGGATTTTGTCAGAGAGTGAAGCAGAGTAAGGGCATCAGTTCCTGCTGGAGCCTGTTCAAAAATACCCCTGCTTGCACGATACAGCCTCTTTACAGTATTTTGTCCTTTTTTTTTTTTACATTTGCAGCTCCAGAAAGCCTCCCTGCCGCCACCCAGGAGGAGAGGGCCACCTCTGCCCCCACCCAGCTGGAGGAGGAGTCTCTGAGCGCGGTTGGTAAGTATTGTACAGTATAACACCAGGGCTCTCACCATCTGTACCGGAAAAGTATTTTTGAACAGGCTCCAGCATGTACTGAGGCCCTTGTTCTTCTTCACTCTCTGACAAAATCCTTCTTGGATGGACAAACCCATGTGCACTGCAGGTGAGGCAGGTGTTACTGGACTTGCGCAGAGAGAATTACAGTATGTACTGTACAGTAGATTTGGGTGTGTCATTTTGCACTGCCTCGCCTGCTGTGCACATGGGTTTGTCCATCTACTGTGGGGAGGATTTTGTCAGAGAGTGAAGCAGAGTAAGGGCATCAGTTCCTGCTGGAGCCTGTTCAAAAATACCCCTGCTTGCACGATACAGCCTCTTTACAGTATTTTGTCCTTTTTTTTTTTTTACATTTGCAGCTCCAGAAAGCCTCCCTGCCGCCACCCAGGAGGAGAGGGCCACCTCTGCCCCCACCCAGCTGGAGGAGGAGTCTCTGAGCGCGGTTGGTAAGTATTGTACAGTATAACACCAGGGCTCTCACCATCTGTACCGGAAAAGTATTTTTGAACAGGCTCCAGCATGTACTGAGGCCCTTGTTCTTCTTCACTCTCTGACAAAATCCTTCTTGGATGGACAAACCCATGTGCACTGCAGGTGAGGCAGGTGTTACTGGACTTGCGCAGAGAGAATTACAGTATGTACTGTACAGTAGATTTGGGTGTGTCATTTTGCACTGCCTCGCCTGCTGTGCACATGGGTTTGTCCATCTACTGTGGGGAGGATTTTGTCAGAGAGTGAAGCAGAGTAAGGGCATCAGTTCCTGCTTGAGCCTGTTCAAAAATACCCCTGCTTGCACGATACAGCCTCTTTACAGTATTTTGTCCTTTTTTTTTTTTTACATTTGCAGCTCCAGAAAGCCTCCCTGCCGCCACCCAGGAGGAGAGGGCCACCTCTGCCCCCACCCAGCTGGAGGAGGAGTCTCTGAGCGCGGTTGGTAAGTATTGTACAGTATAACACCAGGGCTCTCACCATCTGTACCGGAAAAGTATTTTTGAACAGGCTCCAGCATGTACTGAGGCCCTTGTTCTTCTTCACTCTCTGACAAAATCCTTCTTGGATGGACAAACCCATGTGCACTGCAGGTGAGGCAGGTGTTACTGGACTTGCGCAGAGAGAATTACAGTATGTACTGTACAGTAGATTTGGGTGTGTCATTTTGCACTGCCTCGCCTGCTGTGCACATGGGTTTGTCCATCTACTGTGGGGAGGATTTTGTCAGAGAGTGAAGCAGAGTAAGGGCATCAGTTCCTGCTGGAGCCTGTTCAAAAATACCCCTGCTTGCACGATACAGCCTCTTTACAGTATTTTGTCCTTTTTTTTTTTACATTTGCAGCTCCAGAAAGCCTCCCTGCCGCCACCCAGGAGGAGAGGGCCACCTCTGCCCCCACCCAGCTGGAGGAGGAGTCTCTGAGCGCGGTTGGTATGTATTGTACAGTATAACACCAGGGCTCTCACCATCTGTACCGGAAAAGTATTTTTGAACAGGCTCCAGCATGTACTGAGGCCCTTGTTCTTCTTCACTCTCTGACAAAATCCTTCTTGGATGGACAAACCCATGTGCACTGCAGGTGAGGCAGGTGTTACTGGACTTGCGCAGAGAGAATTACAGTATGTACTGTACAGTAGATTTGGGTGTGTCATTTTGCACTGCCTCGCCTGCTGTGCACATGGGTTTGTCCATCTACTGTGGGGAGGATTTTGTCAGAGAGTGAAGCAGAGTAAGGGCATCAGTTCCTGCTGGAGCCTGTTCAAAAATACCCCTGCTTGCACGATACAGCCTCTTTACAGTATTTTGTCCTTTTTTTTTTTTTACATTTGCAGCTCCAGAAAGCCTCCCTGCCGCCACCCAGGAGGAGAGGGCCACCTCTGCCCCCACCCAGCTGGAGGAGGAGTCTCTGAGCGCAGACAGCTCTGATAGTGGTAATCATTGTTATGGTCACTATTTTCTACTATTATTTAACTGTATACTGTATGACGATACTTGATACGTACTCCATCTTTTACACACAGGACGCCTGGTAATTGATACCAGTGAGGAGGAGGAGGAGCAGGAGTTGCCCAGTGCAGATGGTAAGTACAGTATTGTACTGTACAACAGCACACCGCATGTACCGGATATTACAGTAATTGTGGGCCCAACATGTGTACTTAATCACATCTGTGGGCCCACCATGTGAACCCTCTAATACTGTACAGTACTGTACATACTGTACTGTACAGCAGGGGTGGCCAAACCTTTCCTCAAGATCTACAGTACCAACAGTTCATGTTTTTCAGGCAACCCGTGGATCTGTATAGTAGGAATGAATGCAGCAGGTTTGAAAATGTGACAGTTACTGTACTGTAGTAATGACTGCAGCTGTGCTCCAGCTTGGTGATATGGAAAACCTGGACCGTTGGTAGATCTTGAGGACCGGTTTGTCCGCCCCTGCTGTACAGCAAAGTACTTGTGGTGCCCACATGTGTGCCATATACTGCACAGTACTGTAACTGTGGGTCCACCTTGTGCAACGGAAAATACTGTATAGTACAGTACAGTATCTGTGGGACCGACATGTGTACTGTGTAACACCTGCTTCACTCTCTGGCAAAATCCTTCTTACTGTAGATGGACAAACCCATGTGCTCATCAGGGGCCAGATTCTATAAGCTTCAAAAGAGATAAGTTTCACAGTGATAAACAGCCAGCCAATCAGCTCCTGCCTGTTATTTTTCAAACACAGTCTGTGACATGGCAGGTAGGAGCTGATTGGCTGGCTGTTTATCACTGTGAAACTTATCACTTTTAAAGCTTATAGAATCTGGCCCCTGGTGAGGCAGTGTTACTATACAGTACTTGTGCAGTTAGATTTGGGTGTGTCATTTTGCACTGCCTCCCCTGCAGTGCACATGGGTTTGTCCATCTACTGTAGGAAGCAGAATAAGGGCATCAGTTCCTGCTGGAGCCTGTTGAAAAACACCCCTGCTTGAGATTATACTGTACAGTGTCTTTATTTCGTCTTTTTTGTACATTTGCAGCATCTGAAAGCTTCCCCCCCCACCTCGAGGAGAGGGCCACCCTCGCCGCCACCCTGCCGGAGCCTAGTCCAAGCGCGGTCGGTAAGTACAGTATTGTAGGTACTGTACAGTACTGGTGTAATGCTGTATCTGCACGCCCGATATTATTGTAGGATTGTACTGTATGCCTTAATTTAAGGCATACAGTACAATCCGATTCAATGTGATTATCGCATCGCATCACATGCGCCCAAATTGTATGCGATGCGATTTTCCATACGATTCAACATACAGTAGAATTGTATGGGAAAAAGGGTCCATGTCATTGTGTGTACCTTATACGGTACCTACTGTACTGTATCTGGGGTCCAACCATGTGGCACATCTGGATGCCTCAGCCAAAATAGATTTTGGTGACCATAACACTGTACAGTAAATTACAATATGTTGCAAACTAACCTCTTTTTCTGTTCTTTTCTGCAGTCCCACCCATCCACATGACCCTCCGCCCCCGCCCCCGCAGACCAACCGAACCATCCCACCCCAGGCCAGTGTCAGCTGGTAAGTACTGTACAGTACTGTACATTACTCTGATTTCATCTGGGACAGAGACAGCATGGAGTCACTGAAAAAGGGGCTACTGTACATGGATTATACTGTCCATACGACTTCCCCTCTCCTCCCAGCATGGCGACTAGGGTGGCCAATCCCGGGGCATTTTTTCAATCCCATGATTCGGGATTGAAAAATGCCAGATCCCGGGATTCCCGGGATCCCGGGATTGGCTCCCCATTAAAAAAAAAAAAAAACTCCCCGGCCGCCCCGCATATCTACTGTACTTACTGTACTGTACATTGCGGTGCGGCCGGGGAGCCTGTCGGGGGGGCGGGCGGGCTGTGGCGGTGAGCGGTGGGCGTCGGGAGGGATGTCCGGCGTCCTGCGGGGGGCGGGGGCGGCGTCCTTGGCTCTGCGCAGCGTGACCTCTGCAAACAAACCTACAGTTTTTCACTGTACTGTACTTTGCATTTTCACAGACAACCGTGAGAGGCTGCGGCTTCTCTGGCCACTTTTCCATCGGATGATTCGGTTTGTCTGCAGATCTGTGGCAAACAGCCATCCTCTCCCCGAGGACCCAGTATCCAGAGGTAAATCATATTGCACTGTACTGTAGGTACAGTAGTAACTGGAATGCTGATTTTTGTGACCTCTAGATTTTTGTGACCTTAAATTTAGGCAGACACGATAATCTCGTCGATCACATCACATCCGACCAAATCGCATGTGATGCAACCAACGCGATCGTCCCTATTTTTCCATAGGATGCAATGTTAAAATGGACTGAGTCCATTTTAACATACAGTACGTAGAATTTTATCGGAAAAAAGGGACCTGTTCATTTCCCTACTATCGAACTACGCACGGAGTTGGATATACTGTACTGTAAACCTGGCCAAGCCCGAAGCGTGGCGCCCCACGATAGAGCGTGGAATACTGTACTTTTTAACGAATCCGCGTGTGCTCGCCACGCTTCGGGTTTACAGTACAGTATATCCAACTCCATGTGTACTGTAATTGGATAGTAGGGAAATGAAAAGGTCCCTTTTTCCCCTATGTTTCTATACTGTACTGTAGTTACAGTACAGTACTGTACTGTATGTTTCTTAAAGTACAGTAGTTTTTTGCTTACTGTATCGTACAGTAATACTACAGTATCCTTTTTATTCCCCAACAGAAAACTTCCATCGCACCATGGCCAACGTAGAAGCCATCATGCACCAGCTCGTGGACCATGCTTTTACGGTGACCTTCCAACGGCTGTAATTTTTTATTTTTAATTTATGCTGTACAGTACATAAAAGGGTTTACTGTATGTTCACTACTGTAGTATTGTCTCTTTATTGACAGCACATGTGCGACAAGGGATATACTGTACAGTACAGTAGTCCAATCAGTGGGGAAAAGGTTACAAGGTGAGGAAGACACAAATTTTTTTTTTTTGGAATTTTTTATTTTTTTGGGTTGGAGGGATGGAGGGGGTTACCATTACTTTGGAACACTGACACACACAGAGGTACTGTACAGTAAGCCTGCTGAAAGAAAATATTGGATGCAGTTGGGAAAAAGGTAACCACGACACAGAACAAGAAAAACCATGTTAACAAAACACACAACTTTTTTTTTGCTTTTTGGAATTTTGTATTTTTTGGGTTTTTTTTCCCTTTTTTGGAGGGATGGAGGGGGTTACCATTACTTTGGAACACTGACACACACCGAGGTACTATACAGTAAGCCTGCTGAAGGAAAATATCGGACGCAGTGGGGAAAAAGGTAACCACGACACAGAACGATGAAAACCATGATAACAAAACACACAACTTTTTTTTTTTTTTTTGCTTTTTGGAATTTTGTATTTTTTTGGGTTTTTTTTTTCCTTTTTTTGGAGGGATGGAGGGGGTTACCATTACTTTGGAACACTGACACACACAGAGGTACTGTACAGTAAGCCTGCTGAAGGAAAATATTGGATGCAGTGGGGAAAAAGGTAACCACGACACAGAACAAGAAAAACCATGTTAACAAAACACACAACTTTTTTTTTGCTTTTTGGAATTTTGTATTTTTTGGGTTTTTTTTCCCTTTTTTGGAGGGATGGAGGGGGTTACCATTACTTTGGAACACTGACACACACCGAGGTACTATACAGTAAGCCTGCTGAAGGAAAATATCGGCCGCAGTGGGGAAAAAGGTAACCACGACACAGAACGATGAAAACCATGATAACAAAACACACAACTTTTTTTTTTGCTTTTTGGAATTTTGTATTTTTTTTTTTTTTCCTTTTTTTGGAGGGATGGAGGGGGTTACCATTACTTTGGAACACTGACACACACCGAGGTACTGTAAGCCTGCTGAAGGAAAATATTGGATGCAGTGGGGAAAAAGGTAACCACGACACAGAACAAGAAAAACCATGTTAACAAAACACACAACTTTTTTTTTGCTTTTTGGAATTTTGTATTTTTTGGTTTTTTTCCCTTTTTTGGAGGGATGGAGGGGGTTACCATTACTTTGGAACACTGACACACACCGAGGTAAGCCTGCTGAAGGAAAATATTGGATGCAGTGGGGAAAAAGGTAACCACGACACAGAACAAGAAAAACCATGTTAACAAAACACACAACTTTTTTTTTGCTTTTTGGAATTTTTTATTTTTTTGGGTTTTTTTCCCTTTTTTGGAGGGATGGAGGGGGTTACCATTACTTTGGAACACTGACACACACCGAGGTACTATACAGTAAGCCTGCTGAAGGAAAATATCGGACGCAGTGGGGAAAAAGGTAACCACGACACAGAACGATGAAAACCATGATAACAAAACACACAACTTTTTTTTTTGCTTTTTGGAATTTTGTATTTTTTTTGTTTTTTTTTTTCCTTTTTTTGGAGGGATGGAGGGGGTTACCATTACTTTGGAACACTGACACACACCGAGGTAAGCCTGCTGAAGGAAAATATTGGATGCAGTGGGGAAAAAGGTAACCACGACACAGAACAAGAAAAACCATGTTAACAAAACACACAACTTTTTTTTTTGGAATTTTGTACAGGTATTTTTTTTTATTTTTTTTTTATTATTATTAATTTTTGTTTTGGGTAATTTTTTTTTTTAGATTTACTGTCTTTGGGGTGGGGTGTAGGAACAGCAGCACACACACTCGGAAAACCGACCGGTGAAGAGAAACACTTTGCAACTTTTTTATTATTATTATTATTATTTTTTTTTTTTTATTTTTTTTTTAATGATATCATGTTTTGTTGTTATTCCTGTATACAGTAGTAATGTATATTTGTACTGTACAGTATGTTTTGTTTTACTGTAGGTTTACTTTTGAAGGAACTGAGACAAACTCACGGAAAATTCAGTATTCGGTTAAAAGTACAGTACAGTAACACCACTGCTTCATCACCGAGTTGTGCACAAGGGAGGGCAAACTGTTGGCAACGGTGGTAACGGTTGCCTTACACGATCGAGGCGTCTCCATGCTGTTCTCCTCTTCATTCGTAGTAGTCCGTTGATGGTATTGATGATGGAAGTTCTATGGTGCTTCTGAAGTACAATCCGTTTGCCACATCTTCTCATGATGTCTTTTCTTACATTTTTTGGCAGTGCAGATTTCCCATTCTTCCCATTGTAATTCACATGGTTTGCCCATGACAAATAAAGGTCATGTGGCACATGTTCTTGAAAAATAAATTGTGCATATCTGTTCAGTTGTTCATGTGCCTTTCCATAAAGCAGGTCGTCCGTTGCATCTGTGATGTCGCACAGTGGAATATTGGGCAGAACAGGTCCACAGTCTGTCTCGTTGTCTGGCTCTGCAGGGGTGCTGCACTGAGTGGGTGCTCGAGGAAGCTGCAGAGTCACTTCACCAAAGTCCAGCACTTGGTGTGCTGTAGAAGGCAGTTCTACGTGTCTATTCACGACTATTGTGGTGTCCACTTCACTGGGTGCATTCACTTCGCCGCCAAAATCCACTTCACAGAGTGCACCCAGTTCGCTGAATGTAGACACTTCGCCCGGGCCATCCAATCCACCGAGTGCACCCAGTTCGCCAAATGAATTCACTTCACCCGGTTCATCCAATTCGCAGAGTGCATCTATTCTGCCAGGTCCATCTTCAATTCGACACATCTGCACAGCTACTTCATGGGTTTGTGGTGTTGCTTTTTTCACTGTGTTAACGATGATGTCTTCCATTGCGCAGATGATCCGGTCATTCACTGATGTTGTGATGGTGTGAGTCGCTGATTCGATGAGGGTATTGACTGATGTCATGATGGTATTACTTACCGATTTGATGAGGTCTTCTTTCACTGATTCAATGAGGACCTCCTTCATTGATTCAACGGTGTTCTTCAATGTATCTTTTAATACAGCATTTTCGATCTCCAGCCGATGTACCTTTTCTTGAAGCTCCTGTGCACCATGGTCGTCTTGCAGGTTGTCCATCAATTCTTTTGTTCCTGAAAGATTTCCAAAATCCAGCTTTCTTCTTGGTGAAGAATGTCCTTGTTGACCTGGGGTCGAAACAAAATCCAAAACAACAAACTCCTCATTTGGATCAATACTTACTGCCTGTACCAGTGTTTGATCAATGCTGACCACTGGTACAGGTACATCTTTAGCCAACACAGTCTCCTTGTATGAAGGACCAGCTTCAATATCTGTAATAGAGAAAGGGACTTTGTTATCGTTACCTACAATCTGCTCTAAAACACCATTCTTTGCCTTGGCATTTTTCCTTGGCTTTACTGTGACTGGAATGTTCTCTTTTTTGGCAGTAGTCTTCTTTGCCTTTTTGGGTGCACACTGTGGAACCAATGCAGCCAAGGCCAATTGTCTCTTGTTGGAACGTGCACTGCGTTTTCCATAGAATGTTGCACTTGATACATTCATTGTTGTTTGTCTACAAAAAAATAATTACACATGAAATTGTGTTCCACTATCCAGTAAAGCAGTTTTACAGTAGCACAATAATGTCCAGTAGATTACAGTACAGTACATGACTGTACAGTACTGTATGTACTGTACTGTCATGGCCGTAACTACTGTACCATACAGTAGGTGCAAGGGGTGCAGCTGCTATGGGGCCCAGAGCTGCAGGGGGCCCATCTTTACTGTTTAAGTAATATGTTAATAGAGTTACACAAAATGGCCGCCAAATGTCTAGGGGCCTCGTGGAAGCGGGGGGGAGGGAACACTGGGAGAGGTTTGGGAAAAGTTGGAAGCACGGTTGCACGGAGAAAAGACGGGGAAAGCAGGACCGAGCAACGGGGAGCGGATACCGTCGTTGCTGCTCGAGCGTCTCATTAGCTCGAGCGTCTCATTAGCTCGAGCGTCTCATTAGCTCGAGCGTCCCATTAGCTCGAGCGTCCCAGGCTCCGGGGAGGAGGGGTCGGTGTGCTATACGGGCAGGCGTCGGTCGCTCGATATACCGCCAAACGCCTAGGGGCCTCGTGGAAGCGGGGGGGAGGGAACACTGGGAGAGGTTTGGGAAAGGTTGGAAGCACAGAGAAAGGACGGGGAAACCAGGGCCGTGCGACGGGGAGCGGGCATACAGTAGCCCCGGGGAGGAGGGGCAGCGTCGCTCGAGAGCGCTCGAGGCAGTTTCGCTCGGAGGCAGGGTTACACAAAATGGCCGCCAAATGTCTAGGGGCCTCGTGGAAGCGGGGGGGGAGGGAACACTGGGAGAGGTTTGGGAAAGGTTGGAAGCACAGAGAAAGGACGGGGAAACCAGGGCCGTGCGACGGGGAGCGGGCATACAGTAGCCCCGGGGAGGAGGGGCAGCGTCGCTCGAGAGCGCTCGAGGCAGTTTCGCTCGGAGGCAGGGTTACACAAAATGGCCGCCAAATGTCTAGGGGCCTCGTGGAAGCGGGGGGAGGGAACACTGGGAGAGGTCGGAAGCATGGCTGCACGGAGAAAAGACGGGGAAAGCAGGGCCGAGCGATGGGGAGCGGATACCGTCGTTGCTGCTCGAGCGTCTCATTAGCTCGAGCGTCTCATTAGCTCGAGCGTCCCAGGCTCCTGGGAGGAGGGGTCGGTGTGCTATACGGGCAAGCGTCGGTCGCTCGATATACCGCCAAACGCCTAGGGGCCTCGTGGAAGCGGGGGGGGAGGGAACACTGGGAGAGGTTTGGGAAAGGTTGGAAGCACAGAGAAAGGACGGGGAAACCAGGGCCGTGCGACGGGGAGCGGGCATACAGTAGCCCCGGGGAGGAGGGGCAGCGTCGCTCGAGAGCGCTCGAGGCAGTTTCGCTCGGAGGCAGGGTTACACAAAATGGCCGCCAAATGTCTAGGGGCCTCGTGGAAGCGGGGGGGGAGGGAACACTGGGAGAGGTTTGGGAAAGGTTGGAAGCACAGAGAAAGGACGGGGAAACCAGGGCCGTGCGACGGGGAGCGGGCATACAGTAGCCCCGGGGAGGAGGGGCAGCGTCGCTCGAGAGCGCTCGAGGCAGTTTCGCTCGGAGGCAGGGTTACACAAAATGGCCGCCAAATGTCTAGGGGCCTCGTGGAAGCGGGGGGAGGGAACACTGGGAGAGGTCGGAAGCATGGCTGCACGGAGAAAAGACGGGGAAAGCAGGGCCGAGCGACGGGGAGCGGATACCGTCGTTGCTGCTCGAGCGTCTCATTAGCTCGAGCGTCTCATTAGCTCGAGCGTCCCAGGCTCCGGGGAGGAGGGGTCGGTGTGCTATACGGGCAAGCGTCGGTCGCTCGATATACCGCCAAACGCCTAGGGGCCTCGTGGAAGCGGGGGGGGAGGGAACACTGGGAGAGGTTTGGGAAAGGTTGGAAGCACAGAGAAAGGACGGGGAAACCAGGGCCGTGCGACGGGGAGCGGGCATACAGTAGCCCCGGGGAGGAGGGGCAGCGTCGCTCGAGAGCGCTCGAGGCAGTTTCGCTCGGAGGCAGGGTTACACAAAATGGCCGCCAAATGTCTAGGGGCCTCGTGGAAGCGGGGGGGAGGGAACACTGGGAGAGGTTTGGGAAAAGTTGGAAGCACGGTTGCACGGAGAAAAGACGGGGAAAGCAGGACCGAGCAACGGGGAGCGGATACCGTCGTTGCTGCTCGAGCGTCTCATTAGCTCGAGCGTCTCATTAGCTCGAGCGTCCCAGGCTCCGGGGAGGAGGGGTCGGTGTGCTATACGGGCAGGCGTCGGTCGCTCGATATACCGCCAAACGCCTAGGGGCCTCGTGGAAGCGGGGGGGGAGGGAACACTGGGAGAGGTTTGGGAAAGGTTGGAAGCACAGAGAAAGGACGGGGAAACCAGGGCCGTGCGACGGGGAGCGGGCATACAGTAGCCCCGGGGAGGAGGGGCAGCGTCGCTCGAGAGCGCTCGAGGCAGTTTCGCTCGGAGGCAGGGTTACACAAAATGGCCGCCAAATGTCTAGGGGCCTCGTGGAAGCGGGGGGAGGGAACACTGGGAGAGGTCGGAAGCATGGCTGCACGGAGAAAAGACGGGGAAAGCAGGGCCGAGCGACGGGGAGCGGATACCGTCGTTGCTGCTCGAGCGTCTCATTAGCTCGAGCGTCTCATTAGCTCGAGCGTCCCAGGCTCCGGGGAGGAGGGGTCGGTGTGCTATACGGGCAAGCGTCGGTCGCTCGATATACCGCCAAACGCCTAGGGGCCTCGTGGAAGTGGGGGGGGGGAGGGAACACTGGGTGCAATGAGCGTTTACATACAGAATACAGTTTAAAAATAAGGTATATTTATATCGAAATACTGATAGAAAAAGATTTACCGTTCAGGAACTTTTGCTAGTAGCACTTGAAACCAGCCGAGTTCCGTGAGGCCAGCAAAGATTTCAAATGCAAGCAGAAGTACAGGAACGGTATTCGGAAGTACAGGAACGGTATCAGGAAACTTCAAGAAGTCTTGAGAGGAGAGGAGCCGAACAGCAAGTCAGCTTACGAAGAAACAGGTTTGCCGAGTGGTAGCTGGAGTGCCTGGGGACGCCCTTTTTATGTGAAACAAACAAAAGGTTTTTCCCGCCCAAGATCCAGACCCTGAGATTGGTCTCTGCAGATATGTTTGGGGCGTGAACAATTTCCATAATCCAATCACAGGACCTGCTTTGGGCGTGGAAAAAAACTTTTGTTTGTTTCACATAAAAAGGGCGTCCCCAGGCACTCCAGCTACCACTCGGCAAACCTGTTTCCTCGTAAGCAGACTTGCTGTTCGGCTCCTCTCCTCTCAAGACTTCTTGAAGTTTCCTGATACCGTTCCTGTACTTCTGCTTGCATTTGAAATCTTTGCTGGCCTCACGGAACTCGGCTGGTTTCAAGTGCTACTAGCAAAAGTTCCTGAACGGTAAATCTTTTTCTATCAGTATTTCGATATAAATATACCTTATTTTTAAACTGTATTCTGTATGTAAACGCTCATTGCACCCAGTGTTCCCTCCCCCCCGCTTCCACGAGGCCCCTAGGCGTTTGGCGGTATATCGAGCGACCGACGCCTGCCCGTATAGCACACCGACCCCTCCTCCCCGGAGCCTGGGACGCTCGAGCTAATGAGACGCTCGAGCTAATGAGACGCTCGAGCTAATGAGACGCTCGAGCAGCAACGACGGTATCCGCTCCCCGTTGCTCGGTCCTGCTTTCCCCGTCTTTTCTCCGTGCAACCGTGCTTCCAACTTTTCCCAAACCTCTCCCAGTGTTCCCTCCCCCCCGCTTCCACGAGGCCCCTAGACATTTGGCGGGCATTTTGTGTAACCCTGCCTCCGAGCGAAACTGCCTCGAGCGCTCTCGAGCGACGCTGCCCCTCCTCCCCGGGGCTACTGTATGCCCGCTCCCCGTCGCACGGCCCTGGTTTCCCCGTCCTTTCTCTGTGCTTCCAACCTTTCCCAAACCTCTCCCAGTGTTCCCTCCCCCCCGCTTCCACGAGGCCCCTAGGCTTTGGCGGTATATCGAGCGACCGACGCCTGCCCGTATAGCACACCGACCCCTCCTCCCCGGAGCCTGGGACGCTCGAGCTAATGAGACGCTCGAGCTAATGAGACGCTCGAGCTAATGAGACGCTCGAGCTAATGAGACGCTCGAGCAGCAACGACGGTATCCGCTCCCCGTTGCTCGGTCCTGCTTTCCCCGTCTTTTCTCCGTGCAACCGTGCTTCCAACTTTTCCCAAACCTCTCCCAGTGTTCCCTCCCCCCGCTTCCACGAGGCCCCTAGACATTTGGCGGCCATTTTGTGTAACCCTGCCTCCGAGCGAAACTGCCTCGAGCGCTCTCGAGCGACGCTGCCCCTCCTCCCCGGGGCTACTGTATGCCCGCTCCCCGTCGCACGGCCCTGGTTTCCCCGTCCTTTCTCTGTGCTTCCAACCTTTCCCAAACCTCTCCCAGTGTTCCCTCCCCCCCGCTTCCACGAGGCCCCTAGACATTTGGCGGCCATTTTGTGTAACCCTGCCTCCGAGCGAAACTGCCTCGAGCGCTCTCGAGCGACGCTGCCCCTCCTCCCCGGGGCTACTGTATGCCCGCTCCCCGTCGCACGGCCCTGGTTTCCCCGTCCTTTCTCTGTGCTTCCAACCTTTCCCAAACCTCTCCCAGTGTTCCCTCCCCCCCGCTTCCACGAGGCCCCTAGGCGTTTGGCGGTATATCGAGCGACCGAGGCCTGCCCGTATAGCACACCGACCCCTCCTCCCCGGAGCCTGGGACGCTCGAGCTAATGAGACGCTCGAGCTAATGAGACGCTCGAGCTAATGAGACGCTCGAGCAGCAACGACGGTATCCGCTCCCCGTTGCTCGGTCCTGCTTTCCCCGTCTTTTCTCCGTGCAACCGTGCTTCCAACTTTTCCCAAACCTCTCCCAGTGTTCCCTCCCCCCGCTTCCACGAGGCCCCTAGACATTTGGCGGCCATTTTATGTAACCCTGCCTCCGAGCGAAACTGCCTCGAGCGCTCTCGAGCGACGCTGCCCCTCCTCCCCGGGGCTACTGTATGCCCGCTCCCCGTCGCACGGCCCTGGTTTCCCCGTCCTTTCTCTGTGCTTCCAACCTTTCCCAAACCTCTCCCAGTGTTCCCTCCCCCCCGCTTCCACGAGGCCCCTAGACATTTGGCGGCCATTTTGTGTAACCCTGCCTCCGAGCGAAACTGCCTCGAGCGCTCTCGAGCGACGCTGCCCCTCCTCCCCGGGGCTACTGTATGCCCGCTCCCCGTCGCACGGCCCTGGTTTCCCCGTCCTTTCTCTGTGCTTCCAACCTTTCCCAAACCTCTCCCAGTGTTCCCTCCCCCCCGCTTCCACGAGGCCCCTAGACATTTGGCGGCCATTTTGTGTAACCCTGCCTCCGAGCGAAACTGCCTCGAGCGCTCTCGAGCGACGCTGCCCCTCCTCCCCGGGGCTACTGTATGCCCGCTCCCCGTCGCACGGCCCTGGTTTCCCCGTCCTTTCTCTGTGCTTCCAACCTTTCCCAAACCTCTCCCAGTGTTCCCTCCCCCCCGCTTCCACGAGGCCCCTAGGTGTTTGGCGGTATATCGAGCGACCGACGCCTGCCCGTATAGCACACCGACCCCTCCTCCCCGGAGCCTGGGGGCGCTCGAGCTAATGAGACGCTCGAGCTAATGAGACGCTCGAGCTAATGAGACGCTCGAGCAGCAACGACGGTATCCGCTCCCCGTTGCTCGTCCTGCTTTCCCCGTCTCTTTCTCCGTGCAACCGTGCTTCCAACTTTTCCCAAACCTCTCCCAGTGTTCCCTCCCCCCCGCTTCCACGAGGCCCCTAGACATTTGGCGGCCATTTTGTGTACCTGCCTCCGAGCGAAACTGCCTCGAGCGCTCTCGAGCGACGCTGCCCCTCCTCCCCGGGGCTACTGTATGCCCGCTCCCCGTCGCACGGCCCTGGTTTCCCCCGTCCTTTCTCTGTGCTTCCAACCTTTCCCAAACCTCTCCCAGTGTTCCCTCCCCCCCGCTTCCACGAGGCCCCTAGACATTTGGCGGCCATTTTGTGTAACCCTGCCTCCGAGCGAAACTGCCTCGAGCGCTCTGCCCCTCCTCCCCGGGGCTACTGTATGCCCGCTCCCCGTCGCACGGCCCTGGTTTCCCCGTCCTTTCTCTGTGCTTCCAACCTTTCCCAAACCTCTCCCAGTGTTCCCTCCCCCCCGCTTCCACGAGGCCCCTAGGCGTTTGGCGGTATATCGAGCGACCGACGCCTGCCCGTATAGCACACCGACCCCTCCTCCCGGAGCCTGGGACGCTCGAGCTAATGAGACGCTCGAGCTAATGAGACGCTCGAGCAGCAACGACGGTATCCGCTCCCCGTTGCTCGGTCCTGCTTTCCCCGTCTTTTCTCCGTGCAACCGTGCTTCCAACTTTTCCCAAACCTCTCCCAGTGTTCCCTCCCCCCCGCTTCCACGAGGCCCCTAGACATTTGGCGGCCATTTTGTGTAACCCTGCCTCCGAGCGAAACTGCCTCGAGCGCTCTCGAGCGACGCTGCCCCTCCTCCCCGGGGCTACTGTATGCCCGCTCCCCGTCGCACGGCCCTGGTTTCCCCGTCCTTTCTCTGTGCTTCCAACCTTTCCCAAACCTCTCCCAGTGTTCCCTCCCCCCCGCTTCCACGAGGCCCCTAGACATTTGGCGGCCATTTTGTGTAACCCTGCCTCCGAGCGAAACTGCCTCGAGCGCTCTCGAGCGACGCTGCCCCTCCTCCCCGGGCTACTGTATGCCCGCTCCCCGTCGCACGGCCCTGGTTTCCCCGTCCTTTCTCTGTGCTTCCAACCTTTCCCAAACCTCTCCCAGTGTTCCCTCCCCCCCGCTTCCACGAGGCCCCCAGACATTTGGCGGCCATTTTGTGTAACCCTGCCTCCGAGCGAAACTGCCTCGAGCGCTCTCGAGCGACGCTGCCCCTCCTCCCCGGGGCTACTGTATGCCCGCTCCCCGTCGCACGGCCCTGGTTTCCCCGTCCTTTCTCTGTGCTTCCAACCTTTCCCAAACCTCTCCCAGTGTTCCCTCCCCCCCGCTTCCACGAGGCCCCTAGGCGTTTGGCGGAATATCGAGCGACCGACGCCTGCCCGTATAGCACACCGACCCCTCCTCCCCGGAGCCTGGGACGCTCGAGCTAATGAGACGCTCGAGCTAATGAGACGCTCGAGCTAATGAGACGCTCGAGCAGCAACGACGGTATCCGCTCCCCGTTGCTCGGTCCTGCTTTCCCCGTCTTTTCTCCGTGCAACCGTGCTTCCAACTTTTCCCAAACCTCTCCCAGTGTTCCCTCCCCCCCACTTCCACGAGGCCCCTAGACATTTGGCGGCCATTTTGTGTAACCCTGCCTCCGAGCGAAACTGCCTCGAGCGCTCTCGAGCGACGCTGCCCCTCCTCCCCGGGGCTACTGTATGCCCGCTCCCCGTCGCACGGCCCTGGTTTCCCCGTCCTTTCTCTGTGCTTCCAACCTTTCCCAAACCTCTCCTAGTGTTCCCTCCCCCCCGCTTCCACGAGGCCCCTAGACATTTGGCGGCCATTTTGTGTAACCCTGCCTCCGAGCGAAACTGCCTCGAGCGCTCTCGAGCGACGCTGCCCCTCCTCCCCGGGGCTACTGTATGCCCGCTCCCCGTCGCACGGCCCTGGTTTCCCCGTCCTTTCTCTGTGCTTCCAACCCTTTCCCAAACCTCTCCCAGTGTTCCCTCCCCCCCGCTTCCACGAGGCCCCTAGGCGTTTGGCGGTATATCGAGCGACCGACGCCTGCCCGTATAGCACACCGACCCCTCCTCCCCGGAGCCTGGGACGCTCGAGCTAATGAGACGCTCGAGCTAATGAGACGCTCGAGCTAATGAGACACTCGAGCTAATGAGACGCTCGAGCTAATGAGACGCTCGAGCTAATGAGACGCTCGAGCTAATGAGACGCTCGAGCTAGAGACGCTAGCAACGACGGTATCCGCTCCCCGTCGCTCGGCCCTGCTTTCCCCGTCTTTTCTCCGTGCAGCCATGCTTCCAACCTCTCCCAGTGTTCCCTCCCCCCGCTTCCACGAGGCCCCTAGACATTTGGCGGCCATTTTGTGTAACCCTGCCTCCGAGCGAAACTGCCTCGAGCGCTCTCGAGCGACGCTGCCCCTCCTCCCCGGGGCTACTGTATGCCCGCTCCCCGTCGCACGGCCCTGGTTTCCCCGTCCTTTCTCTGTGCTTCCAACCTTTCCCACTCCCCCCCGCTTCCACGAGGCCCCTAGACATTTGGCGGCCATTTTGTGTAACCCTGCCTCCGAGCGAAACTGCCTCGAGCGCTCTCGAGCGACGCTGCCCCTCCTCCCCGGGGCTACTGTATGCCCGCTCCCCGTCGCACGGCCCTGGTTTCCCCGTCCTTTCTCTGTGCTTCCAACCTTTCCCAAACCTCTCCCAGTGTTCCCTCCCCCCCGCTTCCACGAGGCCCCCAGACATTTGGCGGCCATTTTGTGTAACCCTGCCTCCGAGCGAAACTGCCTCGAGCGCTCTCGAGCGACGCTGCCCCTCCTCCCCGGGGCTACTGTATGCCCGCTCCCCGTCGCACGGCCCTGGTTTCCCCGTCCTTTCTCTGTGCTTCCAACCTTTCCCAAACCTCTCCCAGTGTTCCCTCCCCCCCACTTCCACGAGGCCCCTAGGCGTTTGGCGGTATATCGAGCGACCGACGCCTGCCCGTATAGCACACCGACCCCTCCTCCCCGGAGCCTGGGACGCTCGAGCTAATGAGACGCTCGAGCTAATGAGACGCTCGAGCTAATGAGACGCTCGAGCAGCAACGACGGTATCCGCTCCCCGTTGCTCGGTCCTGCTTTCCCCGTCTTTTCTCCGTGCAACCGTGCTTCCAACTTTTCCCAAACCTCTCCCAGTGTTCCCTCCCCCCCGCTTCCACGAGGCCCCTAGACATTTGGCGGCCATTTTGTGTAACCCTGCCTCCGAGCGAAACTGCCTCGAGCGCTCTCGAGCGACGCTGCCCCTCCTCCCCGGGGCTACTGTATGCCCGCTCCCCGTCGCACGGCCCTGGTTTCCCCGTCCTTTCTCTGTGCTTCCAACCTTTCCCAAACCTCTCCCAGTGTTCCCTCCCCCCCGCTTCCACGAGGCCCCTAGACATTTGGCGGCCATTTTGTGTAACCCTGCCTCCGAGCGAAACTGCCTCGAGCGCTCTCGAGCGACGCTGCCCCTCCTCCCCGGGGCTACTGTATGCCCGCTCCCCGTCGCACGGCCCTGGTTTCCCCGTCCTTTCTCTGTGCTTCCAACCTTTCCCAAACCTCTCCCAGTGTTCCCTCCCCCCCGCTTCCACGAGGCCCCTAGGCGTTTGGCGGTATATCGAGCGACCGACGCCTGCCCGTATAGCACACCGACCCCTCCTCCCCGGAGCCTGGGACGCTCGAGCTAATGAGACGCTCGAGCTAATGAGACGCTCGAGCTAATGAGACGCTCGAGTTAATGAGACGCTCGAGCTAATGAGACGCTCGAGCTAATGAGACGCTCGAGCAGCAACGACGGTATCCGCTCCCCGTCGCTCGGCCCTGCTTTCCCCGTCTTTTCTCCGTGCAGCCATGCTTCCAACCTCTCCCAGTGTTCCCTCCCCCCGCTTCCACGAGGCCCCTAGACATTTGTCGGCCATTTTGTGTAACCCTGCCTCCGAGCGAAACTGCCTCGAGCGCTCTCGAGCTACGCTGCCCCTCCTCCCCGGGGCTACTGTATGCCCGCTCCCCGTCGCACGGCCCTGGTTTCCCCGTCCTTTCTCTGTGCTTCCAACCTTTCCCAAACCTCTCCCAGTGTTCCCTCCCCCCCCCCGCTTCCACGAGGCCCCTAGGCGTTTGGCGGTATATCGAGCGACCGACGCTTGCCCGTATAGCACACCGACCCCTCCTCCCCGGAGCCTGGGACGCTCGAGCTAATGACACGCTCGAGCTAATGAGACGCTCGAGCAGCAACGACGGTATCCGCTCCCCGTCGCTCGGCCCTGCTTTCCCCCGTCTTTTCTCCGTGCAGTCGTGCTTCCAACCTCTCCCAGTGTTCCCTCCCCCCCCCTTCCACGAGGCCCCTAGGCGTTTGGCGGTATATCGAGCGACCGACGCTTGCCCGTATAGCACACCGACCCCTCCTCCCCGGAGCCTGGGACGCTTGAGCTAATGAGACGCTCGAGCTAACGAGAAGTTGACGCATTAGCAACTGAGTGCTGTACAGTACATCATTGTCAATTATTACCACCAACGTTGTTTTTTTTTTTTTGGGGGGGGGGGGGGAGGGGGGGGGGTAAAGGTACTGTAACATTTTTTAAAAAAAATGTTTAAAGTACTATAGTAATTTGTATTGCGAAAAAGTCCATGTACTGTATTTCTAAATGTACTGTCTTCTCTTCATACAGGGAAGTCTCTAGTACAGCTGTCCAAAATGCCAGTTAAGATCAACAAGGCGATGAGCAAAATAATTGCGAACATGAAAAAAGAAAATAAAACTACCAAAGAGATCCAGGCTTGGCTGAGGGAAAGTGGGATTGTAGTCACTTTACAAACAGTGCGCTATCATGCTTTCGAGAGAACAACGGCCAGAAAGGAAATATTTGCTCCAAAGTGCTCTTGGTAAGATCAGTGTTGTGTAGTAAATTACCTGTAATGTAATGTACAGTATGTCCAGTAGTATTAACCTTTGCTGTACTACAGTAATATAGAACATGAAACGTTTCAGTCATTGCCTTGTACTGTACTTGTACTGTACTGTACTGTACATTAACTCTTATTTACTGTGTGCACTGTAGGAGAGCTGAAAAAATTGTGGAGAAATTAACTCGTGAGAATGATGAAATCTCTGCTCGACAAATTAAAAACATCTTCAAAACAGAGTATGATTTTGACATATCACTCACCAGCATTCGAAAAATGCGTCGGAAAATGGGATGGAAATATTGTGCTACAAGGTACAGTAAGAGTTTTGTATAGAGCAGTAATGCGCGCCATTTCACATTAACCCCTTGAGTGGTGGGTTTTGCTGGGACAGTACAAACCTACAGTACCAGGGCAGCGGCGGCAGAGCTTGATGCTACTGTTCCTCATAGTGACAATGGCGTCATGATGAGGGATTTTCGTGGCAGCTCTGGAGGACTCGGCCTGAGCACTCGCCAGCCCCCACAAGCCGCACCAACCATACCCGGCAGTGGGGGAGGGGTGGGGGAATTGACTGGAGGTGCTGCACCAGTGGTGCACACAAGGACACCACTGGCGTACACCTACTGTATAGTGGCATGCCTTGAGATTTTCCGGGACAGCCCACTGCACCAGCACAGCTGAATCCGGAAAATCTCCAGGCATTCAGTACAGTACCACTCAAGTGGTTAATACCTACATTATTTGCATACAGTACTGCACGGTTGTTTAATGATGTCTATAATACAGTACTGTATTAAATTACCTGTATATTTTTGTGCTGTTGACAGGATAACTCCCATGGTTAGAGATGTCAACAAAGAGAAGAGAGTGGAACAGGCACGTCGTTGGATTGAGAGCGGTGAAACTTTTCAGGATGTCCTTTTCACCGATGAATCCTCAATTGCACTCGAGAGGTTCTCGCGAATGTCATTCCGTAAGAAGGACCATATCTCATTGAAGCCACGGCCAAAGCATCCACTGAAAGTCCACGTATGGGGAGCCATATCAAGATTGGGAGCTGGCCCATTGTTAATGTTCGAAGGTACAGTATAGTACAGTACTACTGTGTACAGTATACAGTACCATGCGTTGTCTGTGTTTGTAAGAAATAATGTACTATACTGTACACTACAATAATTAAAATTGAATGCGGTGGTTATTAATAAACAATACTGCTTTTTTCTCTAGGGATCATGGATAAACAATTCTTTCAAGAAAGAATAGTAGAGGGATGTATGGTGCCATATGTGCGGAAACGTTTCCCATCGCATCATAGACTATTCCAGGACAATGATCCTAAACACTCTGCCTCTGCAAAATTCATGGAAGAGAAAGGCATCAATTGGGAACGCACACCACCAGAGTGAGTATTGCTTTAATATTGTACTGTACTTTTATGGTTTTATCAAGATTGTATGCTTTTCTGTTCTAAAAGAAACATTATTGAAATACCTTTATTGTATCATACTGTTTACTTTAGATCCCCAGACATGAATCCAATTGAATTGGTATGGGCTCAAATGAAGTATTACATCAGGAACACTGCGAAGCCGACAACAAAACAGCAGCTGTTGGATGGGATCCGTAAATTTTGGCAAGAAGTGCTGACACCGGACATTTGTAATAATTGCATAAATCATCTATATAAAGTATTGCCTGTTATAGTCAAAATAAATGGACAACCCAGTGGTATGTAGTACTGTATTAAAATAGTATAGAAGTACTTAATCAGTCTGTTTTCTGTGTGTTTCTCTATGAACCCCACCCCAAAATACTGTATAATAAAAATAAAAGTTGTGTGTGTGATGTTACAGTACTGTACAGCAGTCTTGCAAGTAAGGGGGTACGGTGTGGTACAGAGTACTGTACCTGTAAGAAATACAGTATGTTGCAGGTACGCAGTACCACTTACTCCCTGACCCACTGTCAATTCTATTTTTAATTTAAGTCTAAATATAATGCATCCGCAGCCCGCCCACTCAGCGTTATGATTGGCGTAGCTACCGCTACTGCTGATTTAGCCTGTCACACTGACAGGCATCTGCAGTGGCGATAGCATGAAGAGCAGGCTCCACAATTGTAAGCACAATCTGCCCAGCTCTCCGCCAAGCAAGAGCCAACCGACCCCCAGTAATTTCCTGCTTCTCATTCCCTGTCTCCTGATGCCACGCCACTATTGTCATTTAGGGCCTTATTCGCATTCACTCTTTCTGTCACAATTCTTCTTAGATGGACAAAACTGCAGGTGGGGCAGATGTACAGTATAATGAGCAGAGAGAATTAGATTTGGGTGAGTTACAGTATTTTGTTTCTGTGCAGGAAAAATACTGACTGCTTTATTGTTACACTGCAATATAGAGCTTACTGTACTGTACTTTGAAGTACAGTACAGTAAAAACCCCACCCAAATCTAATTCTCTCTGCAATAGTAAAATCTACCCCACCTGCAGTGCACATGGTTTTGTCCATCTAAGAAGAATTTTGTCAGAAAGAGTGAATTCGAATAAGGCCCTTAGTCACTCTTCTAGCTTTGTGTGACCACGAACACTCATGACACATGGCCACACCCATACAGTATTTGGTAGAGCCCATGAGTACTGTACCACCAAGAAAAAAATTCTACCTGCACCACTGCTGTACAGTACATTTTGTTTATTATTCTGTCCTGTAATGCACCTTGCTACTGAACTGTACCTTGTCCCCTCTGATTGTACTGTATGCCATATTATCCATCTGTTGTCAATAAAAGTATTTTACTGTACATGTGGATAACAAGTAGAAAAATGTTGATTCGGTGCGATGTACTGTACTGTAGACAGTCTGTTTTACTGTATTTGTGTGTCTTGCTGAACCCCCACCCCAAACAAATAAAAAAAAAATAATAATCTGTGTGTGATTTTTTTTTTTCTATTCTGTACTGTACCTTGCTACCTTTTCCCCACTGATTGTACTGTATGCCATATCATCCATCTGCTGTCAATAAAAGTGTTTACTACAGTATTCAGTATTTGCAGTAGCATACAATAAGTTACTGTACAGTATCGTCTCACGCTGGAAAAAAGACAAGGATACATTGGAGTAACAATAAAATATTTATAAATACAGTATGAAAAAAAAAGAAACAACGCCAGAATAACAATTAAATTAAATGAACTAAAAATTGGAAAATGAAATCAATGAACTGGTGCATCAGCACCCGCGCCGCCTCAAGCGCCCTGAGCCGCTGAGCCCTCTGTTGTTGTTCTGTGGTGGGGAAGTAAAATGTTAACGTTACTATAGTGTACTGTACGGTAAGTACTGTACTGTACTGTATTATTATTCTACAAAAGCAATCCCAACCACTGACATACTGTACTGTAACTGTACCTCTATAATTGGGGCCGGTACCCGGGCCAGGCCCCTGCGAGTCTGATCCTGGCCTGTGCTGGCTTATCCACAGTTGGTGGCTTGGGCCCCCATGGACGATTGGCACTGTAGTGGGAGAAAAAGTGAGCATTA
The DNA here is from genome assembly GCF_055691185.1 of Crinia signifera. Classification (NCBI taxonomy): domain Eukaryota; kingdom Metazoa; phylum Chordata; class Amphibia; order Anura; family Myobatrachidae; genus Crinia; species Crinia signifera. The sequence continues at coordinate 58,535,683 of NC_139226.1, forward strand.
CAATACAGCATGTACAGAACCTGTTCCACTTAGTGGCCCTTCTTCACTTCAACGGTGGTGGTCGTACTGTACTGTACAGTATGCCATCAAATAAAGCATGCCATGCCAAAAGAAGAAGCTGGTGGGTGGGACAGGCTTTTCTATTGGAATTACTGTTCAGGACTGTGTCAGAGGCGGAACTCAGTTCCCTCTACCATTGGAAACCAGTTGCCCATCACTTTTACACCTCTGGTTACAGTGCAGTACTACAGTAATTCTTACCACTTTCATCGTCCTCCTCCTCATCTTCCTCCAGCTCCATGGCCTCCACCTCAATGATGTCTGAGTGGAGAAAGGAAAATACAGTAGTACAGGAAAAAAAACATCATTTGCCTACTTACAGGTACTGTACTGAACATGTACTGTACAGTACAACTCCATAGAAGAAGGTCCTAATGGTGTAGATTGAAATGTCTACACACCATCTCCAAGCGGGCACCACCCACCTACAGTAGTGTACTGTACAAACAGGCAAGGCCCAAAGTCTGCGTGACACCCAGCGCAGAGCCCCCCCAAAGTGAAGTCCTACACCAAAGGCATTGTCAGTTCCTCCAGAACCACCTGCACTTCCAACCACTTCAACAGCCAACCCCCACCTCCGCATCCCACAAAGCACCCCCTCCACCGGACCACTGTACTCACTGCCTGGATCCTGGTCCTCCTGCTGCTCCACCTCCTCCTCCTCTTCCTCCTCGGTGTCGAGGAGAACCGCCTCTTCTTCCCGGGTGTGGCCTAGTGATGCTGCATTAAAAAAAAAAAAAAAAAAAAACATTGTAATCGTACTGTACTGTACAGTAAATTCCCTTCTACTTTTAGAACTCCATAGAACGGTTGTGTCAAAGTCATGGCCCTCCAATTGTTGTGGAAGTACTGTACACATCCCACCCAGCATGCCATGCCACAGTTTTAACAATCCATCATACTGTACTGTATACAAAAAGTGGCATGCTGGGATGTGTACATATGTACTGTACAACCAGCAAAGGCCCAAAGGCTGCGTGACACTCAATGCAGTGCACCCCAAAGTGAATGCCTTCGCTGAACGGCATCTTCAGTTCCTCCAGAACCACCTGCACTTCCAACCACTTCAACAGCCAACCCCCACCTCCGCATCCTACAAAGCACCCCCTCCACCGGACCACTGTACTCACTGCCTGGCTCCTGGTCCTCCTGCTGCTCCACCTCCTCCTCCTCTTCCTCCTCGGTGTCGAGGGGAACCACCTCTTCTTCCCGGGTGTGGCCTAGTGATGCTGCATTAAAAAAAAAAAAAAAAAAAAAAAACATTGTAAACGTACTGTACTGTACAGTAAATTCCCTTCTACTTTTAGAACTCCATAGAACGGTTGTGTCAAAGTCATGGCCCTCCAATTGTTGTGGAAGTACTGTACACATCCCACCCAGCATGCCATGCCACAGTTTTAACAATCCATCATACTGTACTGTATACAAAAAGTGGCATGCTGGGATGTGTACATATGTACTGTACAACCAGCAAAGGCCCAAAGGCTGCGTGACACTCAATGCAGTGCACCCCAAAGTGAATGCCTTCGCTGAACGGCATCTTCAGTTCCTCCAGAACCACCTGCACTTCCAACCACTTCAACAGCCAACCCCCACCTCCGCATCCCACAAAGCACCCCCTCCACCGGACCACTGTACTCACTGCCTGGCTCCTGGTCCTCCTGCTGCTCCACCTCCTCCTCCTCTTCCTCCTCGGTGTCGAGGAGAACCGCCTCTTCTTCCCGGGTGTGGCCTAGTGATGCTGCATTAAAAATAAAAAAAAATAAAAACATTGTAAACGTACTGTACTGTACAGTAAATTCCCTTCTACTTTTAGAACTCCATAGAACGGTTGTGTCAAAGTCATGGCCCTCCAATTGTTGTGGAAGTACTGTACACATCCCACCCAGCATGCCATGCCACAGTTTTAACAATCCATCATACTGTACTGTATACAAAAAGTGGCATGCTGGGATGTGTACATATGTACTGTACAACCAGCAAAGGCCCAAAGGCTGCGTGACACTCAATGCAGTGCACCCCAAAGTGAATGCCTTCGCTGAACGGCATCTTCAGTTCCTCCAGAACCACCTGCACTTCCAACCACTTCAACAGCCAACCCCCACCTCCGCATCCCACAAAGCACCCCCTCCACCGGACCACTGTACTCACTGCCTGGCTCCTGGTCCTCCTGCTGCTCCACCTCCTCCTCCTCTTCCTCCTCGGTGTCGAGGGGAACCGCCTCTTCTTCCCGGGTGTGGCCTAGTGATGCTGCATTAAAAAAAAAAAAAAAAAAAACATTGTAAACGTACTGTACTGTACAGTAAATTCCCTTCTACTTTTAGAACTCCATAGAACGGTTGTGTCAAAGTCATGGCCCTCCAATTGTTGTGGAAGTACTGTACACATCCCACCCAGCATGCCATGCCACAGTTTTAACAATCCATCATACTGTACTGTATACAAAAAGTGGCATGCTGGGATGTGTACATATGTACTGTACAACCAGCAAAGGCCCAAAGGCTGCGTGACACTCAATGCAGTGCACCCCAAAGTGAATGCCTTCGCTGAACGGCATCTTCAGTTCCTCCAGAACCACCTGCACTTCCAACCACTTCAACAGCCAACCCCCACCTCCGCATCCCACAAAGCACCCCCTCCACCGGACCACTGTACTCACTGCCTGGCTCCTGGTCCTCCTGCTGCTCCACCTCCTCCTCCTCTTCCTCCTCGGTGTCGAGGGGAACCGCCTCTTCTTCCCGGGTGTGGCCTAGTGATGCTGCATTAAAAAAAAAAAAAAAAAAAAAACATTGTAAACGTACTGTACTGTACAGTAAATTCCCTTCTACTTTTAGAACTCCATAGAACGGTTGTGTCAAAGTCATGGCCCTCCAATTGTTGTGGAAGTACTGTACACATCCCACCCAGCATGCCATGCCACAGTTTTAACAATCCATCATACTGTACTGTATACAAAAAGTGGCATGCTGGGATGTGTACATATGTACTGTACAACCAGCAAAGGCCCAAAGGCTGCGTGACACTCAATGCAGTGCACCCCAAAGTGAATGCCTTCGCTGAACGGCATCTTCAGTTCCTCCAGAACCACCTGCACTTCCAACCACTTCAACAGCCAACCCCCACCTCCGCATCCCACAAAGCACCCCCTCCACCGGACCACTGTACTCACTGCCTGGCTCCTGGTCCTCCTGCTGCTCCACCTCCTCCTCCTCTTCCTTCCTACAGTACACCGCATTGTTGATCCCTATTCACACACAGCCCCAATTGTTTATGGTGTACTGTACAGTACATGTACTGTAGGGTGTGGATTGAAATGTCGAATGACATAATGTCGAATGTCAAAATGTCGACACCACAATGTCGAATGTGTGAAAATGTCGACATGGGTTAATGTCGACATTTCAAAAATGTCGACTGCCATAATGTCGACTGGGGTTATGTCGAATTGCTCTTTTGGGGTTTTTTTGGCCCGAAATGTCAACAGTGTCGACATGGACACTGTTGACATAGTGAATCGGACCCTCGCATCGCTCGCTTCGCTCGCGATGCTTAGGGCACGGTGGCTCGCTTCGCTCGCCACAGCTTTAATAACCTCCTCCACGCCCTAGTGGATGGTACTGTAGGGCATGAACCACCGCCTGTCGGCACATGTCGGCACCAAAAAAACCCCAAAAGAGCAATTCGACATAACCCCAGTCGACATTATGACAGTCGACATTTTTGAAATGTCGACATTAACCCATGTCGACATTTTTACACATTTGACATTGTGGTGTCGACATTTTGACATTCGACATTATGTCATTCGACATTATGACCGCATCCCGTACTGTGAAAGTGCGCCGTTGATATGGTCTGCTGCCCAGGGCCCACACAGACCATATCGACGGTGCTCTCTAGAGCCGCCAACCCCCCCTCCCTGTACCCCCCTCGGTACAGTACTGTGCTTACAGCGCCTGATGGCCTGAAGTCTCTCAGGATCCCTCCTGACCAGGTCACTCCAGCGCCGCTCTAAGGAGCGGATAGACCGCTGACGGCCAGTGTCCCTAAGGATAGCCCTGCGGGCCTTTCTGTAGGCCTTCATTTTCTCCTTGTTGCTGGAGAGAGTCCTGTCTCTCCAGCGCACAAGGTGTCTCAGCTCCCGGGTGCTGTACGGGCCCTCTCTGCGCTCCGCCATTGTACTGTACAATGCAGTGGTGCACAGCATACAGTACAATAAAGCACAGGTGACGCAAAATTTCGGCGCGGGGGTCCTAGACACATGACTTTCATCATGCGCCCAAAACTTTATTTAAAAGAGTTTGGAGATACTAAATCGCTAGGACATACTGTACTGTATAGTTTTATTAAATATCATTCTACAAAATACTGTACACACTGTATTCCAATAGAAAAAACCCTGAGGATGGCCCGCCAGCTCTGGAAGCACGTCTGGCACGGCCCGCCCCTTCGTGGATTCTTTGCTCTGCAGGAGATGTTGAAGTGTAATGACCTGTATTAGCCGACCCCCTCCACCCCTGGGGGGAGGGGAGGAGGCGCTTGACTTCATTACTCCTTGCAAGAGACAATACAGTATTGCAGCGTGTGAAACAGGGCTTTCTTAAACCAGTCACCCCCGGCAAACCTCGCACTGGACGCTTCAACTCATACTGTAACTCTTGGTCCTCGCGGAGGTTCAGTCGCATTAGCGGCTAAATCTCCCGAGTGTACTATCTAGATTCGGCCGCAGATGCGCCTGAACCTCCGTGAAGTCTGGTCTGTCAGGACTCGGCTTGTGAATCCTTCAGTACACATTTAGTGGTCTACGCTAGCTTTATTGATTACTGTGCATTTATAAATAAATAAATAAATAAATGAATGAATGAATAAATAAATAAACATCAAAATTATCTTAAAACCCCCTCCCCTCCGTAATCGAACTCGGGCCTCCTGCTTGGATTGCCGCGCAGCTAACCACTAGACTACTGTACGGTCATGTAACCCGTGGCAGGATGTGATGGCAAAACCAGTACCCCTGCAGCCTCTGAGACGCCCCCCTGGCGAGAACCCCGAGGACGGCACGGCCCGCCCCTTCGTGGATTCTTTGCTCTGCAGGAGATGTTGAAGTGTAATGACCTGTATTAGCCGACCCCCTCCACCCCTGGGGGGAGGGGAGGAGGCGCTTGACTTCATTACTCCTTGCAAGAGACAATACAGTATTGCAGCGTGTGAAACAGGGCTTTCTTAAACCAGTCACCCCCGGCAAACCTCGCACTGGACGCTTCAACTCATACTGTAACTCTTAGTCCTCGCGGAGGTTCAGTCGCATTAGCGGCTAAATCTCCCGAGTGTACTATCTAGATTCGGCCGCAGATGCGCCTGAACCTCCGTGAATTCTGGTCTGTCAGGACTCGGCTTGTGAATCCTTCAGTACACATTTAGTGGTCTACGCTAGCTTTATTGATTACTGTGCATTTATAAATAAATAAATAAATAAATGAATGAATGAATAAATAAATAAACATCAAAATTATCTTAAAACCCCCTCCCCTCCGTAATCGAACTCGGGCCTCCTGCTTGGATTGCCGCGCAGCTAACCACTAGACTACTGTACGGTCATGTAACCCGTGGCAGGATGTGATGGCAAAACCAGTACCCCTGCAGCCTCTGAGACGCCCCCCTGGCGAGAACCCCGAGGACGGCACGGCCCGCCCCTTTGTGGATTCTTTGCTCTGCAGGAGATGTTGAAGTGTAATGACCTGTATTAGCCGACCCCCTCCACCCCTGGGGGGAGGGGAGGAGGCGCTTGACTTCATTACTCCTTGCAAGAGACAATACAGTATTGCAGCGTGTGAAACAGGGCTTTCTTAAACCAGTCACCCCCGGCAAACCTCGCACTGGACGCTTCAACTCATACTGTAACTCTTGGTCCTCGCGGAGGTTCAGTCGCATTAGCGGCTAAATCTCCCGAGTGTACTATCTAGATTCGGCCGCAGATGCGCCTGAACCTCCGTGAAGTCTGGTCTGTCAGGACTCGGCTTGTGAATCCTTCAGTACACATTTAGTGGTCTACGCTAGCTTTATTGATTACTGTGCATTTATAAATAAATAAATAAATAAATAAATGAATGAATGAATAAATAAATTAAACATCAAAATTATCTTACAACCCCCTCCCCTCCGTAATCGAACTCGGGCCTCCTGCTTGGATTGCCGCGCAGCTAACCACTAGACTACTGTACGGTCATGTAACCCGTGGCAGGATGTGATGGCAAAACCAGTACCCCTGCAGCCTCTGAGACGCCCCCCTGGCGAGAACCCCGAGGACGGCCCGCCAGCGTCTGATACCTGTAGTTCTTTCATGGATTGTCTGAGTTTGTCCTTTCATAGATTAGTGCTGTCATGTACTGTAGTACTGTACTTTATTTTAGCGCAAGTCGATACCGTCCAACTCTGGAAAGGCAGGAGGCACTTTGACTTCAGCGCCTCCTCCATTTGCTCACTTGTACTGTATTGTACGTTCACAAGTGTCTCATTTTAATTTACTTTACTGTACTGTACTGTACTTTATCATTTCCCACGAGCACCTCATCGCGCATGAGCGTCTAATCGCGCACGAGCTTCTCATACAGTATAGTAATACGGCGAATGGAGGAATCACTCCGACTGTATCTTGATGGAGCATTAGCCACCCAGTGGTGGCAGATTGTATTACATGGCGAGCAACCATGTTGCTTGGCGGACGCCAGCGCCATAAAAATATTGATGCGCCAGAACCTCCGCCATGGCGTCCAGGCGGCAATAATAAGGCCGGCGCTATCTGTACCACTTTCTCCCTCGGCCAGCAGGGGACACTGCAGTCATCACGTATGGGATAGAGTTGGTGTACTGGAGGAGTCGGCACTTTAAGAAAGTTTAATTGTGGCTGGCTCCTCCCCCCTCTATCCCCACCAGACCTCAGTCTTAGAAAAAGTGCCCGGAGGAGTCGGTCTCCTGGGCAGGGTCTCCCTAGGGAGACTCAAGTTTACTTTTTTAATTTTTTACTACAATGACACAGGCACGAATGCCTGCTACGCGGGATCCTGGAGGGGTGCGGTCGACACTGCACGCAGTGCTTCCTCCGGTACCCAAGCCACCTGAGCTGCCGCTCAGGGGACCCGCCGCAGCTGCACGCGGCTTAGCGTTACGGGTCCAGGGCTCTTCCCCCACACTCCAGGAAGGCTACCTTTGGGTAAGCGGCGCTGTGCGCCATTCAAGGGGGCGGCCAGTCGGAGTGTGCTGGCTGAGAGAGAGAGTGTGTCAGGCTGCAGCACGCAGTGCTCGCAGCGCTGACAAGGCGGGCTGCTAAGATCACAGGGCTTTTCAATGTACTGCCCGGGAGCGGCGCAAAAAAGCATGCACGTGTGGGGGCGGAGCTTATCTCTCTCCTCACGGTGAGCGCCATTGCTCACAGCCCTACTCAGCTCCAGAATCTCTCCATAAAGAGGCCTGCAGACCTGGTTCACCAGTCCCTGCTTGCACCGCTCAGCAATCTCCCCGGAGATCACAGGGGTACTGTGAGTCATAAGGGGGTTATTGGTTTTTGTTTATTTCAGTTATCTGAAATATCAATTGGGAGGGTAGTGGCTCCTCTCTCCCTATTGAATCCAGGCCTCAGACTTCTTCATCCTGTCCTGTGGGTTATAGTTTGTCTGCCGGTGTGTGTGTGTGTCTATATCTGCATTACTGTCGGTTTTATACTACAGTGTACTATGGCAGGAAAGGCTACCTCTTCCAAGGCAGCTCAAAAGGTATACACCTGCAAAAACTGCAGGGTTCAGTATACTCAACACAAAAAAGGAGTATCTCTTTGTGAGACATGCTACGCTGTTACACAGGTGCCTGTGCTCATACAATCACCTGTACCTCAGCCCCCTGTGCTCATACAGTCACCTGTACCTCAGCCTCCTAATCAGATACCAGATACATGGCAGACTGTTCTAACTAACCTCACAGCTGAATTAGCAGCATCTAAGAGGGAAAGAGAGGTGTTTCAATCTCAATTGACACAACTCTCTTCTACTGTTGATTCTATACAGCAGGCTATATTACCCTCCACACAGGCAAGGCCCTCTTCACCGGGACCGGTAAAAAGGAAGGTTGCCTCTGTTTTATTTGTCTCTGATGATGATGCACAGGTACATTTAGATGATGCTGACGTTAATGCTGACGATCCTTATCAGGACCCTGTAGCAGATGATCAGGATGATCAGGACGCCCAGGGCGTGGAGGGGCTTATAAGGGAGATTCGTTCTACCCTTAACATAGCCGATACATCGGTACCCTCACAAGTATCCATTTTTGGACGGGTGCAGAGGCAAACTCTAAATTTTCCAGACTCAGAGGAATTCGACAATCCTCTTTTAAAGTCTGGAAAACTCCTGACAAAAAATTTCAGATGTCAAAAAGATTCAACTCTTTATACCCCTTTTCGGCGGAATCCAGGGCAAAATGGGAGACTCCTCCCACCCCTGATGTGTCTTTTGTCTCGCCTCTCAAAGAAGACTACTCTTCCCATTCCGGGGGCTGTATCCCTGAAAGAAGCTCCAGACAGACGCCTGGACGGTTCTTTAAAGAACATTTACACTACAGTGGGGGTGATTTTGCGCCCAGCCCTCGCCTCCTCTTGGGTGGCCAGAGCGATGGAAAATTGGGCTGGCGACCTAATTAGGGGTCTGGAACAAAATACATCTAGAGATGAGCTATTAGCTTTAGCAGAGTGCATCAGAGACGCTTCTACGTATGTAGGTGAAGCGGCATCTGATGTGTCTATCCTAGCGGCAAAGGCCTCAGCTTCAGCCGTCCTGGCCAGACGCACTGTTTGGCTTAGATCCTGGCAGGCGGAGCCAGAGATCAAAAAAGCAGTAGAGGCACTTCCATACTTGGGAGATGCCCTGTTTGGCCCGGGACTTGACAAGCTTATTTCTCAGGCCACTGGGGGGAAATCTGCATTCCTCCCCTCCTCGGCTCCTGCGCCAAAAAGGCAGTTTGTTAACCCTGCTTTTCGTTCATTTCGAGGTAATTCTGGATTCCAGGGTCGTTCAAGAGGTGGTTTCTCCTCCTTCAGGGGCCGCAGACGTTGAGGCAGACCTGCGCAGGCCACCGCCGCCACCTCTCAAAGAGACCCCAAGCCCACTGACAAGTCAGTGGCATGACTGGCTTCCCGCTCACTTGGGGGATCCCAAGGTGGGCGCCAGACTGTTGCTTTTTGCAGAGACGTGGAAAACACATTGCAAGGATGCATGGGTACTTCAGATAGTCTCGCAGGGTTTCAAGCTGGAGTTTATCACTCCTCCTCCAAAAATGTTCTTTCCAATAGGGCTCCCATCTTCCACAGAGGCAAGATTGGCTCTATGCGGATCCATCCAGACCCTTCTCTCGTCAGGAGTAATAATCCCTGTTCCGTCTCAACAGCAAGGCACGGGGTATTACTCAAGCATTTTTGTAGTGCCAAAGCCGGACGGTTCTGTCCGCCCAATCCTAAATTTAAAACACTTAAACGAATTTGTGTATTACCACAAATTCAAAATGGAGTCAATTCGTTCCGTAGTGGCGTCTTTGGAAAAGGGAGAATTTCTCCTTTCCTTAGACATAAAGGACGCGTACCTTCATATCCCAATTTGGGAACCACATCAGAGGTTCCTCAGATTCGCGATACAGGACCGCCATTTCCAATTCAGAGGACTCCCCTTCGGCCTTTCTTCCGCCCCTCAGGTGTTTACAAAAGTAATGGCATGCATGATAACAGCTCTTCGTCTCCAGGGTATAACCATCATTCCATACCTGGACGATCTTCTCCTGAAATCGCAAAGTCAAGAACAGTTGGTAGCAGACGCTATCCAAACTTGTAGTTTTCTGGTAAAAAATGGATGGATAGTGAACTTCAAAAAATCACAACTCAATCCGTCACAGAGGCTGCAATTTCTCGGTCTTATCCTAGACACAGTCGAGGAAAGAGTTTTCTTGCCAATGGACAAAAAAAGGACGTTACAAACGAGGGTGAGACAGGTCTTACAGGCCCGGAGGGTCTCTGCTCACCTGTGTACCCATCTGTTAGGACTAATGGTGGCTTCGTTCGAAGCCCTGCCCTACGGCCGATTCCACTCTCGAACCTTTCAAGAGAATCTGTTATTACAGTGGTCGGGATCACACCTTCAGATTCACAAGAGAATTACTCTCTCTCAGAAGGCTCGCTCGTCTCTTCTGTGGTGGCTCCACACGCCTCATCTACTTCAGGGGCGCAGCTTCAGGCCTTGTGCATGGACCATGGTTACAACAGATGCCAGTCTCCGGGGCTGGGGGGCAGTAACTTTGGACCACACCTTCCAGGGAAGGTGGTCGCCGCAGGAGGCGAGGCTCCCCATCAACATCTTAGAATTGAGGGCCATCAGACTGGCTCTGTTACAGGCCCACAGCATTCTGCGGGGGCGTCAAATCATCAGGTTCCAGTTTACTGTGCCAGGTCACTGGACCCCGCAGCAGTGGCAGTAGACGCCATGTCGATCCCGTGGAACTACAGCCTGGTGTACGTATTTCCACCATTCCCGCTTCTTCCACGAGTTCTAAAAAAGATAAAGAGGGAAAACACATCTGTAATCTTAATAGCCCCGGACTGGCCAAGGAGGTCGTGGTACTCCGACCTCAGGCGCCTGCTGGCAGACCCCACTTGGCCTCTGCCACAAAGACCAGACCTACTCCAGCAGGGACCATTCGTCTACCCAAGCTTACGTCATCTACATTTAACGGCTTGGCTGTTGAAGCCGAATTGCTAAAAAGGAGGGGCATTCCTTCAAAGGTTATACCAACGATGCTCCATGCTCGGAAAAGTGTAACTGCATCCCATTACCACAGAATTTGGAGGAGTTACATATGCTGATGCGAAAAACACAGTTTTCCTAAGGCAGTTTTTAAGTTGTCTAGATTGTTAGAATTCCTCCAAGTAGGTCTGGAAAAAGGATTGCATTTGGCTTCTCTAAAGGTACAATTATCAGCACTATCGGTTTTCTTCCACCGCCGGTTAGCTGCCATACCGGAAGTACAGACTTTCCTCAAAGGGGTGTTGAGACTTCAACCTCCTTTTGTGTCGCCCACTAAACCTTGGGACTTGTCCTTGGTTCTCAGTTTTCTGCAGTCAGATCTTTTTGAACCTCTGGATTCAGTAGATCTAAAACACATCACATGGAAAACACTTATGCTTCTAGCGTTGGCTTCTGCTCGAAGGGTCTCAGAACTAGGGGCCTTATCCTGTCGTTCCCCTTTTCTTATTATTCATAATGACAGAGCTGAATTGAGGACCGGTCTTTTCTCCCCAAGGTGGTTTCCACCTTTCATCTAAATCAGCCTATTGTTATCCCGGTTTTCGAGGAAGATTCTGCATCATTGGATGCAGTGAGGGCTCTACGTATTTACCTAACCAAGACTGCGCCTTTTAGGAAAACAGACAGTCTTTTCATCCTCTATGCTGCTGATCGCAAGGGGTGGCCTGCGTCCAAGCAGACTTTGGCTCGCTGGATTTGTCTGACCATTAAAGCAGCCTACCTTCATTCAAATAGAGGTGTTCCATCGGGAATTACTGCGCACTCTACCAGATCAGTTAGCACTTCTTGGGCCTTAGCAAGGGGGGCCTCCCTGTCGCAGGTATGCAGGGCGGCCACCTGGTCGGGCTCTAACACCTTTGCCCGATTCTATAAATTTGACACATTTGCCAGGTCAGAGGCGTCCTTTGGCAGAGCAGTTCTGCAGGAATCCCAGCGCTCTCCCACCCGGGAGTAGTGCTTTGGTATTATTCCCATACGTGATGACTGCAGTGTCCCCTGCTGGCCGAGGGAGAAATAAGGAATTTGGTACTCACCGATAATTCCCTTTCTCCAAGGCAGCAGGGGACACTGCACGCCCTCCCAGCGCTAGTCTTCCTGCCATGTTACACTTTACGTTAGTTCTCACATAACGTTATCATATTACGGCATGTAAGGTTTTGGGTCATGCCAGTTGTACACAATACTAGTGTGTTTTGCTTGTATATCTATATTAATATAGTTTTTGTTTCTTTGTCTGTTTGATGGCTAACTTGTGTTACCTTTCTCTAGCTATTAGCATTCTCCTCCTCCTATCGGTTTTCTGCCCTATTACCTTGTTCTCACGGACACAGTTTTTCTAAGACTGAGGTCTGGTGGGGATAGAGGGGGGAGGAACCAGCCACAATTAAACTTTCTTAAAGTGCCGACTCCTCCAGTACACCAACTCTATCCCATACGTGATGACTGCAGTGTCCCCTGCTGCCTTGGAGAAAGGGAATTATTTCTCACCACTTTACCCTATCACACTTGATTGGGGTGTGACAACCGGATACAGAGAATAACTTGTCCATATGCAGCATTGTGTCTGGAGAGTGAAAACTGAAACCTGTGAATGAAATTTCACCACCTTGGCAAGGTCTGGCCGCGACGAGGTGCTTTTGGGAGTGAATGCCGATACCGACGCTTGAGATGTTCTGGCCCACGATGAGGTGCTTTTGGGAGTGAAAGCTGGAACAGGCACAGGAAATGTTCTGGCCGCGGTGTGATGGTTGGGGGTGAAAGCCGAAAACAGCTCATGAGATGCTATCACACTTTATTGGGATGTGAAAACTGGATCCGGCGAATAACTTGTCCATATGCAGCTATATGCCTGGAGGGTAAAAGCTGGAACCTGGGAATTAAATGTTCCCACCTTGGCAAGGTGCTTGGGAGTGGTTGAAGCCTAAACCGACACATGAGATATTCTGGCTGCGAAGAGGTGCTTTTAGGGGTGAAAGCTTGAACCGGCCCAAGAAATGTTCTGGCCGCGGCGTGGTGTTTGAGGGGTGAAAGCTGGAAGCGGAGCATGAAATGTTCCGGCCACAGCGAGGTTCCAGATCCGGCGCATGAGATTGTCATGCTTTTGCGATGTGCTTGAAAAGGGGTGAAAGCCTAAACTGGCGCAAGAGATGTTCCAGGCACTGTGAGGTGCTTGGGGGGTGATGGTCCCTGACAGCTCTTTAAGACTGGCTGCTGCAGAGCACATACCCGGGGACCTGGTCAGTTTGTAAAACTGAGTACCGGGTCCACAGTTAAGGGTGTAATATGTGCTGGAGCATGTATTTGCAATCACTGGGCAGGAACTGATAAGGATGACTTGTGTTGTCTGTATAGTACTGCATTTATGTGTGTTACGATGTAAGACACATTATTAATAAATATGCATGTATGTCATGAACATTATCGCACCTCCTTCTTCTTTTTTTCAGGTAGACCTTCTCCACGAATGAATTGTGATGTCAACTACTTACCCAGCTACGTCTCTGGACTACTGTGATTTCATTTTTACTACATCATATTCCAAACGTCGAATGGCAGCAGCAGCTACCCACAACAGGTAAGGAGGCGCAATAATATCTTTCTGGCATACATGCATATTTATCAAATATGTATGTTTGTTATAGACACTCTTCGGTACATTATGTTTAAAGTTTGATGAATTGAGGTCCTTATATTATTTATGCAGACAGCGAGCCAAATCAGGACTGATATCTGTGCAGGAGATATCAGTGATATTGTCTGCATTGCCTTTTTATTGAATGTCAAGAATACTTATTTTGTACTAAAGTAGGGGAATATAATAATTTTCACCTACTTTGATAAAAATTAAGTGATAATATATAGGCCCCATATACCACTTTAACCGGAGCAAGAAATGTTCTGGCCGCGGCGTGACGGTTGGGGGGTGAAAGCCGAAATTGGAGCATAAGATGTTCCGGCCACTGTGATGTGCTTATTTTCTACAAAAGTCAGTGAAAATAATACTTTGCACCTACTTTGGTAGAAATGAAGTGATAATATATAGGCCTCATATACCACTTTCACACTGCTGTACCCTATCACACTTGATTGAGGTGTTAAAACCGAAACCGGCAAATAACTCGTTTCATACGCAGCTATGTGCCTGGAGGGTGAAAGCTGGAACCTGGGAATGAAATGTCACAGCCTTGGCAAGGTGCTTGAGAGGTTAAAGCCGGAACCTACGCATGAGATGTTCTGTCCAAAACAAGGTGCTTTTGGGGGTGAAACATTTAACTGAAGCAAGAAATGTTCCGGTCGTGGTGTGATGGTTGGGTGAAAGCCGGAACCGGCGCATGAGATGTACCGACTGCTGTGAAGTATTTATATTCTACAAAAGTAGGTGAACATTTTTATTTTCACCTACTTTAGTAAAAAAAGAAGTGATAATGTATAGGCCCCATATACCACTTTCACACCACTGTACCCTTTCACATTTGATTGGGGTGTGAAAACCGGAACTGGCAAACAACTTGTTCCTTACGCAGCTATGTGCCTGGAGGGTAAAAGCTGGAACTTGTGAATGAAATGTTCCCGACTTGGCAAGGTGCTTGGGGGGTAATTCCGGCACCGACGAATGAGATGTTCTAGCCGCGACTAGGTGCTTTTGGAAGTGAAAGCCGGATCCGACGCATGAGATGTTCTGGCCGCGACGAGGTGCTTTTTGGAGTGAAAGCCGGAACCGACGCATGAGATGTTCTGGTCTGCGACGAGGTGCTTTTGGGAGTGAAATCTGGAACCAACGCAGAAAATGTTCCGGCTGCGGCGTGATGGTTGGGGGGGAAGGGGGGGTGGGTGAAAGCTGAAAATGGAGCATGAGATGTTTCTGCCGCTGTGAGGTACTTATTTTCCACAAAAGTAAGTGAAAATAATAATTTTCAACTACTTTGGTAGAAATGAAGTGATAATATATAGGCCCCATATACCACTTTTTCACCACTTTACCCTATCACACTTGATTGGGGTGTGAAAACTGGATACGGAGAATAACTTGACCATATTCAGCAATGTGCCTGGAGGGTGAAAGCTGGAACCTGTAAATGAAATGTCACCGCCTTGGCAAGGTGCTTGAAGGGTTAAAGCTGGAACCTACGCATGAGATGTTCTGGTGCGGCAAGGTGCTTTTGGGGGTGAAACCTGGAAGCGGCACAAGAAATGTTCCGGTCACGGCGTGGTGGTTGGGGGGGTGAAATCCAGAACGAGCACATGAGATGTATCGGCTGCTGTGAGGTACTTATTTTCTACAAAAGTAGATGAAAATTGTTATTTTCACCTACTTTGGTATAAAAAAGTGATAATATATAGGCCCCATATACCACCTTCACACCACTGTACCCTATCACACTTGATTGGTGTGTGAAAACCGTACATGGCGAATAACTTGTTCCCTACACGCTATGTGCCTGGATGGTAAAAGCTGGAACCTGTGAATGAAATGTTCCCGCCTTGGCAAGGTTCTTGGGTGGTAAAGCTGGAACCAACGGATGAGATGTTCTGGCTGCGACGAGGTGCTTTTGGAAGTGAAAGCCGGATCCGACGCATGAGATGTTCTGGCCGCGACGAGGTGCTTTTGGGAGTGAAAGCCGGAACCGACGCATGAGATGTTCTGGCCGCGACGAGGTGCTTTTGGGAGTGAAAGCCGGAACCGACGCATGAGATGTTCTGGTCCGCGACAAGGTGCTTTGGGGAGTGAAAGCCGGAACCGACGAAGAAAATGTTCTGGCTGCGGCGTGACGGTTGGGGGTTTAAGCCGAAAATGGAGCATGAGATGTGATGTGCTTATTTTCTACAAAAGTTAGTGAAAATAATACTTTGCACCTACTTTGGTAGAAATGAAGTACCCTATAACACTTGATTGGGGTGTTAAAACCGGAACCGGCAAACAACTTGTTCCATACGCAGCTATGTGCCTGGAGGGTGAAAGCTGGAACCTGTGAATGAAATGTCACCGCCTTGGCAAGGAGCTTGAGAGGTTAAAGCTGGGTACCAACGCATGAGATGTTCTGGCCAAAACAAGGTGCTTTTGGGGGTGAAACGTTTAACCGGAGCAAGAAATGTTCCGGTTGGGGGGTGAAAGCCGGAACCGGCGAATGAGATGTACCGACTGCTGTGAAGTACTTATTTTCTACAAAAGTAGGTGAACATTTTTATATTCACCTACAAAATAAGTGATGATGTACTGTATAGGCCCCATATACCACTTTCACACCACTGTACCCTTTCTCATTTGATTGGGGTGTGAAAACCGGAACTGGCAAACAACTTGTTCCTTCCGCAGCTATGTGCCTGGAGGGTAAAAGCTGGAACCTGTGAATTAAATATTCCCGAATTGGCAAGTTGCTTGGAGGTAAAGGGGGAAACCGACGTATGAGATGTTCTGGCCGCGTCCAGGTGCTTTTGGAAGTGAAAGATGGAACCGACGCATGAGATGTTCTGGCAGCGACGAGGTGCTTTTATGAGGGAATGCCGGATCCGACGCATGAGATGTTCTGGCCGCGACGAGGTGCTTTTGGGAGTGAATGCCGGAACCAACGCATGAGATGTTCTGGTCAGCGAAGAGATGCTTTTGGGAGTGAAAGCTGGAACAGGCACAGGAAATGTTCTGGCTGCGGTGTGATGGTTGGTAGTGAAAGCCGAAAACTGCGCATGAGATGTTATCACACTTGATTGGGGTGTGAAAACTGGATCTGGCGAATAATTTGTCCATATGCAGCTATGTGCCTGGAGCGTAAAAGCTGGAACCTGTGAATTAAATGTTCCCACCTTGGCAAGGTGCTTGGGAGTGGTTGAAGCCTGAACCAACGCATGAGATATTCTGGCTGCGAAGAGGTGCTGTTTGGGGTGAAAGCTGGAACCGACGCAAGAAATGTTCTGGCCGCGGCGAGGTGCCAGATGCGGCGCATGAGATTGTCATGCTTTTGCGATGTGCTTGAAGGGGGGTGAAAGCCTAAACTGGCGCATGAGATGTTCCAGGCACTGTGAGGTGCTTGGGGGGTGATAGTCCCTGACAGCTCTTTAAGACTGGCTGCTGCAGAGCACGTACCCGGGGACCTGCTCAGTTTGTAAAACTGAGTAGCGGGTCCACAGTTAAGGGTCTAATATGTGCTGTAGCATGTATTTGCCATCACTGGGGCAGGGACTGATAAGGATGACTTGTGCTGTCTGTATAGTACTGCATTTATGTGTGTTACGATGTAAGAAGCATTATTAATAAATATGCATGTATGTCATGAACATATTATCGCGCCTCCTTCTTCTTTTTTTCAGGTAGACCTTCTCCACGAATGAACTGGGATGTCAACCATTTACCCAGCTACATCTGTGGACTACTATGATGTAATTTTTACTACAGCATATTCCAAACGTCGAATGGTAGGAGCAGCTACCCACAACAGTTAAGGAGGCGCGATAATATCTTCCTGGTATACATGCATATTTATCAAATATGTATATTTGTTATACACACTCTTATGTACATTATGTTTAAAGTTTGATGAATTGAGGTCCTTATATTATTTATGCAGACAGTGAGCCAAATCAGGACTGATATCTGTGCAGGAGATATCAGTGATATTGTCTGCATTGCCTTTTTATTGAATGTCAAGAATACTTATTTTCTACTAAAGTAGGTGAATATAATCATTTTCACCTACTTTGATAAAAAAATTAAGTGATAATATATAGGCCCCATATACCACTTTTACACCGCTGTACCCTATCACACTTGATTGGGGTGGGAAAACCTTACCCGGAGAATAACTTGCTCCCTACGCGGCTATGTGCCTGGAGGGTAAAAGCTGGAACCTGTGAATGAAATGTGCCCGACTTGGCAAAGTGCTTGGGGGGTAAAGCCGGAACCAACGGATGCGATGTTCTGGCTGCTACGAGGTGCTTTTGGAAATGAAAGCCGGAACCGACGCATGACATGTTCTGGCCGCGACGAGGTGCTTTTGGGAGTGAAAGCCGGAACCGACGCAGAAAATGTTCTGGCCGCGGCGTGACGTTTGGGGGGTGAAAGCCGAAAATGGAGCATGAGATGTTCCGGCCACTGTGATGTGCTTATTTTCTACAAAAGTCAGTGAAAATAATACTTTGCACCTACTTTAGTAGAAAGGAAGTGATAATATATAGGCCTCATATACCACTTTCACACTGCTGTACCCTATCACACTTGATTGGGGTGTTAAAACCGGAACCGGCAAATAACTTGTTCCATACGCAGCTATGTGCCTGGAGGGTGAAAGCTGGAACCTGTGAATGAAATGTCACCGACTTGGCAAGGTGCTTGAGAGGTTAAAGCCAGAACCAACGCATGAGATGTTTTGGCCGAAACAAGGTGCTTTTGGGGGTGAAACGTTTAACTGGCAAACAACTTGTTCCTTACGCAGCTATGTGCCTGGAGGGTAAAAGCTGGAACTTGTGAATGAAATGTTCCCAACTTGGCAAGGTGCTTGGGGGGTAATGCCGAAACCGACGAATGAGATGTTCTAGCCGCGACCAGGTGCTTTTGGAAGTGAAAGCCGGATCTGACGCATGAGATGTTCTGGCCGCGACGAGGTGCTTTTGGGAGTGAAAGCCGAAACCTACGAATGAGATGTTCTAGCCGCGACCAGGTGCTTTTGGAAGTGAAAGCCGGATCCGGCGCATGAGATGTTCTGGCCGCGACGAGGTGCTTTTGGGAGTGAAAGCTGGAACCGACACATGAGATGTTCTGGCCCGCGACGAGGTGCTTTTGGGAGTGAAATCCGGAATCGACTCAGAAAATTTTCTAGCCGCGGCATGATGGTTTGGGGGGGAGAAAGCTGAAAACGGAGCATGAGATGTTTTGGCTGCTGTGAGGTACTTATTTTCCACAAAAGTAAGTGAAAATAATAATTTTCATCTACTTTGGTAGAAATGAAGTGATAATATATAGGCCCCATATACCACTTTCTCACCACTTTACCCTATCACACTTGATTGGGGTGTGAAAACTGGACACAGAGAATAACTTGACCATATTCAGCAATGTGCCTGGAGGGTGAGAGCTGGAACCTGTGAATGAAATGTCACCGCCTTGGCAAGGTGCTTGAAGGGTTTAAGCTGGAACCGACGCATGAGATGTTCTGGGTGCGGCAAGGTGCTTTTGGGGGTGAAACCTGGAAGAGGCACAAGAAATGTTCCGGTCACGGCGTGGTGGTTGGGGGGGTGAAATCCAGATCCAGCACATGAGATGTATCGGCTGCTGTGAGGTACTTATTTTCTACAAAACTAGGTGAAAATTGTTATTTTCACAAAATTTGGTATAAAAAAGTGATAATATATAGGCCCCATATACCACCTTCACACCACTGTACCCTATCACACTTGTTTGGTGTGTGAAAAACGTACCAGGCGAATAACTTGTTCCCTACGTGGCTATGTGCCTGGAGGGTAAAAGCTGGAACCTG
Source organism: Crinia signifera (assembly GCF_055691185.1). Taxonomy (NCBI): domain Eukaryota; kingdom Metazoa; phylum Chordata; class Amphibia; order Anura; family Myobatrachidae; genus Crinia; species Crinia signifera. Next base: position 58,555,043 of record NC_139226.1, read on the forward strand.
TGAATGAAATGTTCCCGACTTGGCAAGGTGCTTGGGTGGTAAAGTCGGAACCAATGGATGAGATGTTCTGGCTGCGACGAGGTGCTTTTGGAAGTGAAAGCCGGAACCGACGCATGAGATGTTCTGGCCGCGACGAGGTGCTTTTGGGAGTGAAAGCCGGAACCGACGCAGAAAATGTTCTGGCTGCGGCGTGACGGTTGGGGGGTGAAAGCCGAAAATGGAGCATGAGATGTTCCGGCCACTGTGATGTGCTTATTTTCTACAAAAGTTAGTGAAAATAATACTTTGCACCTACTTTGGTAGAAATGAAGTGATAATATATAGGCCTCGTATACCACTTTCACACTGCTGTACCCTATCACACTTAATTGGGGTGTTAAAACCGGAACCGGCAAATATCTTGTTCCATACGCAGCTATAAGCCTGGAGGGTGAAAGCTGGAACCTGTGAATGAAATGTCACCGCCTTGGCATGGAGTTTGAGAGGTTAAAGCCGGGTACCAACGCATGAGATGTTCTGGCCGAAACAAGGTGCTTTTGGGGGTGAAACGTTTAACCGGAGCAAGAAATGTTCCGGTCGTGGTGTGATGGTTGGGGGGTGAAAGCCGGAACCGGGGAATGAGATGTACTGACTGCTGTGAAGTACTTATTTTCTACAAAAGAAGGTGAACATTTTTATATTCACCTACAAAAGAAGTGATGATATACTGTATAGGCCCAATATACCACTTTCACACCACTGTACCCTTTCTCATTTGATTGGGGCGTGAAAACCGGAACTGGCAAACAACTTGTTCCTTCCGCAGCTATGTGTCTGGAGGGTAAAAGCTGGAACTTGTGAATGAAATATTCCCGACTTGGCAAGGTACTTGGGGGGTGAAAGCCGGATACGACGCATGAGATGTTCTGGCCGCGACGAGGTGCTTTTGGGAGTGAAATCCGGAACCGACGCAGAAAATGTTCCGGCCGTGGCGTGATGGTTGGGGGGGCTGAAAGCTGAAAACGGAGCATGAGATGTTTGGGCCGCTGTGAGGTACTTATTATCCACAAAAGTAAGTGAAAATAATAATTTTCAACTACTTTGGTAGAAATTAAGTGATAATATATAGGCCCCATATACCACTTTCTCACCACTTTACCCTATCACACTTGATTGGGGTGTGAAAACCGGATACGGAGAATAACTTGACCATATTCAGCAATGTGCCTGGAGGGTGAAAGCTGGAAACTATGAATGAAATGTCACCGCCTTGGCAAGGTGCTTGAAGGGTTAAAGCTGGAACCGACGCATGAGATGTTCTGGGTGCGGCAAGGTGCTTTTGGGGGTGAAACCTGGAAGCGGCACAAGAAATGTTCCGGTCACGGTGTGGTGGTTGGGGGGGTGAAATCCAGAACCAGCACATGAGATGTATCGGCTGCTGTGAGGTACTTATTTTCTACAAAAGTAGGTGAAAATTGTTATTTTTACCTAATTTTGTATAAAAAAAGTGATAATATATAAGCCCCATATACCACCTTCACACCACTGTACCCTATCACACTTGATTGGTGTGTGAAAACCGTACCAGGCGAATAACTTGTTCCCTACGCGGCTATGTGCCTGGGGGGTAAAAGCTGGAACCTGTGAATGAAATGTTCCCGACTTGGCAAGGTGCTTTGGTGATAAAGTCAGAACCAACGGATGAGATGTTCTGGCTGCGACGAGGTGCTTTTGGAAATGAAAGCTGGAACCGACGCATGAGATGTTCTGGCCGCGACAAGGTGCTTTTGGGAGTGAAAGCCGGAACCGACGCAGAAAATGTTCTGGCTGCGTCGTGACGGTTGTGGGGTGAAAGCCGAAAATGGAGCATGAGATGTTCCGGCCACTGTAATGTGCTTATTTTCTACAAAAGTTAGTGAAAATAATACTTACAGTAGCACCTACTTTGGTAGAAATGAAGTGATAATATATAGGCCTCATATACCACTTTCACACTGCTGTACCCTATCACGCTTGATTGGGGTGTTAAAACCGGAACCGGCAAATAACTTGTTCCATACGCAGCTATGTGCCTGGAGGGTGAAAGCTGGAACCTGTAAATGAAATGTCACTGCCTTGGCAAGGTGCTTGAGAGGTTAAAGCCGGAACCAACGCATGAAATGTTCTGGCCAAAACAAGGTGCTTTTGGAGGTGAAACGTTTAACCGGAGCAAGAAATGTTTCGGTCGTGGTGTGATGGTTGGGGGGTGAAAGCCGGAACCGGCGCATGAGATGTACCGACTGCTGAGAAGTACTTTTTTTCTACAAAAGTAGGTGAACATTTTTTTTTTCACCTACTTTAGTAAAAAAAGAAGTGATAATGTATAGGCCCCATATACCACTTTCACACCACTGTACCTTTTCACATTTGATTGGGGAGTGAAAACCGGAACTGGCAAACAACTTGATCCTTACGCAGCTATGTGCCTAGAGGGTAAAAGCTGGAACTTGTGAATGAAATGTTCCCAACTTGGCAAGGTGCTTTGGGGGTAATGCCGAACCGACGAATGAGATGTTTTAGCCGCGACCAGGTGCTTTTGGGAGTGAAAGCCGGAACCGACGCATGAGATGTTCTGGCCCACGACGAGGTGCTTTTGGGAGTGAAAGCCGGAACCGACTTAGAAAATGTTCTGGCCGCGGCGTGACGGTTTGGGGGTGAAAGCCGAAAATGGAGCATGAGATGTTCCGGCCACTGTGATGTGCTTATTTTCTACAAAAGTCAGTGAAAATAATACTTTGCACCTACTTTGGTAGAAATGAAGTGATAATATATAGGCCCCATATACCACTTTCTCACCACTTTACCCTATCACAATTGATTGGGGTGTGAAAACCGGATACGGAGAATAACTTGTCCATATGCAGCAATGTGCCTGGAGGGTGAAAGCTGGAACCTGTGAATGAAATGTCACTGCCTTGAGGGGTTAAAACTGGAACCGATGCATGAGATGTTCTGGCTGCGGCAAGGTGCTTTTGGGGTGAAATCCAGAACCGGCACAAGAGATGTATCGGCTGCTGTGAGGTACTTATTTTCTACCAAAGTAGGTGAAAATTGTTATTTTCACCTACTTTGGTAGAAAAAAAGTGATCATTTATCGGCCCCATATACCACTTTCACACCGCTGTACCCTATAACACTTGTTTGGAGTGTGAAAACTGTACCCGGCGAATAACTTCCTACGCGGCTATGTGCCTGGAGGGTAAAAGCTGGAACCTGTGAATGAAATGTTGCCGACTTGGCAAGTTGCTTGGAGGTAAAGGGGGAAACCGACGTATGAGATGTTCTGGCCGCAACGAGGTGCTTTTGGAAGTGAAAGCCGGAACCGACACATGAGATGTTATGGCAGTGACTAGGTGCTTTTATAAAAATGAATGCTGGAACCGACGCATGAGATGTTCTGGCCACGACGAGGTGCTTTTGGGAGTGAATACCGGAACCGACGCATGAGATGTTCTGGACCGCGAAGAGATGCTTTTGGGAGTGAAAGCTGGAACAGGCACAGGGAATGTTCTGGCTGCGGTGTGATGGTTGGGGGTGAAAGCCGAAAACTGCGCATGAGATGTTATCACACTTGATTGGGGTGTGAAAACTGGATCCGGCGAATAACTTGTCCATATGCAGCTATGTGCCTGGAGCGTAAAAGCTGGAACATGTGAATTAAATGTTCCCACCTTGGCAAGGTGCTTGGGAGTGGTTGAAGCCTGAACCGACGCATGAGATATTCTGGCTGCGAAGAGGTGCTGTTAGGGGTGAAAGCTGGAACCGGCGCAAGAAATGTTCTGGCCGCGGCGAGATGCCAGATCCGGCACATGAGATTGCCATGCTTTTGCGATGTGCTTGAAGGGGGGTGAAAGCCTAAACCGGCGCATGAGATGTTCCAGGCACTGTGAGGTGCTTGGGGGGGTGATAGTCCCTGACAGCTCCTCAAGACTGGCTGCTGCAGAGCACATACCCGGGGACCTGCTCAGTTTGTAAAACTGAGTACCGGGTCCACAGTTAAGGGTCTAATATGTGCTGTAGCATGTATTTGCAATCACTGGGGCAGGAACTGATAAGGATGACTTGTGTTGTCTGTATAGTACTGCATTTATGTGTGTTACGATGTAAGACACAGTAATAATAAATATGCATGTATGTCATGAACATATTATCGCGCCTCCTTCTTCTTTTTTCAGGTAGACCTTCTCCACGAATGAATTCTGATGTCAACCATTTACCCAGCTACATCTCTGGACTACTGTGACATCATTTTTACTACAGCATATTCCAAACGTAGAATGGCAGCAGCAGCTACCCACAACAGGTAAGGAGGCGCGATAATATCTTCCTGGCTTACATGCATATTTATCAAATATGTATGTTTGTTATACACACTCTTCCGTACATTATGTTTAAAGTCTGATGAATTTAGTTCCTTATATTATGTTTTGAAGACAGCGAGCCAAATCAGGACTGATATCTGTGCAGGAGATATCAGTGATATTGTCTGCATTGCCTTTTTATTTGAATGTCAATAATCCTTATTTTCTACAAATGTAGGCGAAAATAATTATTTTTTCAGGAAGGGGATTAAGTTCCCCTCTTCGGGAAATGTAATCTTTTCGAGAGGGGAACTTAATCCCCTCTTGGGAAGACTACATTTCCCGACATGCACAGCAGTATATCGCAGTAGTAGGTAGCGGGAAGCAGTGGATATCCTCGAAAAGTGTATTGAATACACAAAACGCGTTGGTGGCTGGTGAGCGTGGAAACCCCTGACAGAATACCCGAAGCAGCAGGCCGAACCCTGCCGGGAATCGAGTGATCATCAGCCGGACGGACGGTGCCGCATACATCTAACAGCGGCGGGTGCGAGAAAACAGGAGAAGCAGCCAGAGCGGAAGTCTCCTAAGTATCCTGCAGACTATAACAACTTAAAGAGGGACGGACTGCTGAAAGACTTCTGTACACGGACTCCCTTTCTTGCAGCTGGGCCCAGGTAGGGAAAGTTAGGGGGAGTGAAAAGTAGCCTTCAAACAAGCTACAATTAAGGAGATCTACGCCACACCTTTTAAGAAGTCACTCAAAAAAAGTGTAAACATTTTAAATAAATTCTTTGCTTTTAAAAGTATTATTTCTTTTTGGCAGGAAATAAAGTTTGGCAACAATACACATACTCGCTTTTAGCGCTCATAAAAAAATCCTATTGCTATCCATCACTATTGTAATATAGGATCTGCTCATTATATATTTACAGTGTGGTTATATACATGGTCCCTAGAGGTCTAAACAAAACTGTGATTTAGGTCCGTTTCTCTAGTTCCCTCTAGTGCTCTCTTGTTTCTTCAAATTAAATGACAATGGTGGTTATCCCTGGGTCTCACCTGTGGGTGGGCTTGGAGTTGTTTGAACTGGATTAGCAGTTGTTGTTTGGAAACATGAAAACATCTCTACCTTTCCTGCTATGTTCGGGCAGCTTTATCGCCACCAGAGGGTCTCGGGCTATTAACCATTGTCTATTTGGATGAAAAAAATAATGGTCATAAGATAATTAAAGCTGAGATGTTGGCAATATAAAAATTGAATAAATAATACTAATTATAATAATATTTTATAATTGATTTTCATCATGCATAGCCTTAAAAATTGTGGTGTAAAAAATTATGTTGTATATTTCTATGAATTCTATTAATTGTTTATCCTTTTTTTTATTTTATATTTATATTTATAAAAATAAATTGTGAATGATAAACACTGGGTTAGAGGTTTCTAATTCAGGGGCAGATTTATTAAGCTTGGGGAAGTGATAATGTGGCTGGTACTTTATCACCAGCCAATCAGCTCTCAACTGTGTAGTTAGAGGCTCGGTTTGAAAAATGACAGGTAGGAGCTGATTGGCCGGTACAAGCCACTTTATCACTTCACCAAGCTTAATAAATCTACCCCTCAGACTCAGAGCGTTTATATATGATGTACTATTATTATTATTTTTTGCATTATTTTTCATATATATCATGTTGTTTTATGACGTGTAATATGTATTCTTATATACCGAATTTGCCGGCGTATAAGACGACTTGGCGTATAAGACGACCCCCCAACATTTCCACTCAAAATATAGAGTTTGTTATATACTCGCCGTAAAAGACTACCCCCTCTTCCGCACACCTTCCACAGACTGCTGTTAGTGACATGGAGACAGGGAGGGCAGACAGGGACCAGGGACCAGTATTATAGTACCGTACCATATAGTAACCCCTTGAGTGGTGGGTTTTGCTGGGGCAGGACAAAACTATCAGGGCAGGTTTGTCCTGCCCCAGCAAAACGCTCCAGCGTTAGTATGCCGGAGCTTCCCTGCAGTGCTGCCGCTGTCCCCCCTGCCTAAGCCGCCTGGGGGGACCCCCCCTTCTTATGCATACCTTGATACTCCAAATCTCTTATCTGGTCATATAAGAGACATGTCAGTGCTGCCGCTGTACCCCATGCCTAAGCCACCTGTCACATTCAGCAGTGACGTCGGCGGCAGGCTGGGGGATGTTCGCGGCGGCTCGGGAGGACTTGGGTGCCTGAGCGCTCCCGAGTCCCCCCGAGCCACGCCGAAAATACCCGAGCCTGCCGCCGACATCACTGCTGAATGTGACAGGCGGCTTAGACAGGGAGGACAGCGGCAGCACTGACATGTCTCCTACTGTATATGACCTGAAAGGAGATTTGGAGTATCAAGGTGTGCATAAGAAGGGGGGGGGGGGGGGGCGGCCGAGGAGAGAGTGCAAAATGTATAAAAGTGTACCCCTATGTGTATCCCAACGAAGTGCACCCGGCGTATAAGACAACCCCCCACTTGGAGGCATGTTTTTCAGGGGGAAAAAGTTATCTTATACGCCGGCAAATACGGTAAGTAATAGGTATAGCAGTCTCAATTTGGATCCTATCAAAGGAGAGACAGAACAGAGTATGTTACAATGCAATCCAATGTAAAAGCTCCTGCTAATATGGCCGCGGCACCAATGGAGATTTATACCACACAAAAATGGCCGCCGCAACTAATGTTGTCTATATTATAGGAAAGGAAAAGCAAAAGTAAAGTATAGATCTGATGAATAAGGTTTGGAATTCGGCACTCCCATCAAACAATGCTGCTAATTAAACAATACAAAGATGAGAATACCAGACTTCTAGGGCGCAATCAAAACAGGATGGTGTCTAAATCGTCGGTACTTCAATGGATCTTTCCTCTCCCAATATATTTCCAGCAGTATGGAAGAAAAGTTGAAAAGAGACCAATAATTAGATACCGTTATGTATTTCTGCTGGTGGTAGCTACAGATAAGGTGATGAGGGAATATGGATGGGCGTATTACACTCGCGGTGTATATATCCGCGTATCGGATCGGGATCGCATCAAAAGGGCAGCGAAATGGTCCAAAACATGGCCGATTTACATACAATTGGTCGAGATTGTATCTAAATTGGCTCTTTTGGGCCATATCGTCCTGGTGTGTACCCCACAATAATGTGTAATGGGCATTACCGTGTGGGTCATAATGTATAATGGGCATTGCACAGCCACTTTTGGCATGCACTTATAGTACCACTAAGACATTATTTCTACTTGCTCCACCGCCACTGAGGCAGGGTATAGTAGGGTCAGTTAAAATACTGATCTTTTTTGTAGGGGGGGGCACAATATTTATCTTACCTCAGGGCAACTGGGATGACGTTACACCACTGTCCCTCACTGTCTCTTTCCAGGCTTTAACCTTGTATCTGAGCTGTCTAGTTCCAGTCAGTCATATGGTCTCATTCCCTGCTCTGCCCCTTCCCACATCCATGCCATTCTGCCTTTTGTCTCCTGATTGTCCCCTTTTAAAAACTTGTGTGGTTTCCTTAAAATGTTCTATTGAACTGTTAAATATTGTATTATCTCATCACAACAGCAAGCACAGTAATTTTCAATGAATATTCAAAGCACTTAGACTATACAGGATGTGGCAGTAACTATTCCTTCCATATGAGCTGAACTGCAATTATAATAGTTAAAGGTGGGTTATATAACACATTATTACAGTATTTCTACATTGTTGGTTCTCCCCTCAGGTGCTAGGATCACCAGACTCTGGAACAGGCCACATAGAACTGCCCATGTGGGAATCAGTCCTCAGTCAAGTCGATCACTGCCACATTCAGTGACTGTGGGACCTTGAGACTTGTTGATGGTCATTGTAAAGCAGACCTTCATTGAAAACTAGCACTGCAGCTTCTTCAATTCAAAGGGGTGCTATAATGGGGTGTGGATCGTTTGGTCTACAACAACTAGGTCGACAAGCATTGGGTCGACACCACTAGGTCGACATGCAGCAAGGTCTACGTGGGTCAAGGTCGGCATGGATCTAGGTCAACATGGGTCTAGGTCGACATGACATTAGGTCGACACAAGCATTAGGTCCACATGGGCTAGGTCGACATGTGGGTTTTCACTGTTTTTTTACCCAAATGTCGACACAGTGCACCACATCCCCTCGCATTGCTCGCTGCGCTCGGCACACTATTTTATTCTCCCACCACGCCCTAGTGGTTGGTAGGGCATGAAATTCCGCCTGTCGGCTCAAACAACAGTGAAAAACCCTATGTCGACTTTTCGACTGTCGACCTAGCCCATGTCGACCTAATGCACGTGTCGACCCAATGCCCGTGTCGACCTAATGTCATGTCGACCTATACCCATGTCGACCTAGATCCATGTTGCCCTTGACCCTTGTCGACCTTAACCCGTCGACCTTGCTGCATGTCGACCTAGTGGTGTCGACCCAATGCTTGTTGACCCAGTTGTTGTAGAACTTATAACCGTATCCCCTATAATGGTATGAGCATACCTCCTAACTGTGTCAGGAACGGGACATGACCTGCCAAAGGCGCCGCTGTGCCAAAAAGGGGGGTGTCGCAACAAATGGGCAGAGCCACAGGCAAATGGGGTGTGGCTGAGGGAAGTGATCCTAACTTTGCATAATTTTGGGGTGTTCCCAGCACTCCCAGAGCAGCGGGGCAGCCCCTGGCTCCATCCCTGCACTGAACAGATGGCGTTCGCATATGCGCACCTCTATTCACCAATCACCAGTAGAGCAGCAGTGATCATCAGCTCCCCGACTGCTCCACCCTCCCATGGGACAGTGCGACCCATGTAGGGACAGCAGGACAGTCTCCAATTAGCGGGACTGTTCTGCTGTAATAGGAGCAGTTGGGAGGTATGGTATGAGTGCTGGTATTTGGGGTATGAATACAGACTCATCCTGAGCATAGCTGACAAACAATGTGGCCTCAATGACAAGTGCAAGATCAGTCACTACATCACGGTAAAGCAGAGATCCAGGGCCGGCGCCACCACATAACTATTAAATAATATAATACACTGTGATCTACTGTACTGTTCTAACTCTATAAAATGGACCTCAAACAGAAAGTAGCTGAGGCACAGTGGGCATTATTCTGGTCGGAGCGGCCAAACGTGCGTACGTTCGCCATTACCGCACGCTAGCCGTACGCGGCCGTTAGGGCTAAGTCCACCCACAAATCAGCCGCTTACGTACGGGCAGAAATACCGTAGAAGGGGAGTGGCGTACAAATGAGCGTACGGCAACGTACGCGGACGGCTCAGCCCTTGCACTCCGACAACAGGCGTACAACTGAGCGTACGGCGCCGTTTACGGCCGTCTTTCCTCCGTCTCCCCACCGACTTCTTGCGGAGATCTGAGCGTACGCCAGTTTGCACGGACGGGTCCCTATTGTTTTCAATGGAAAACTCAGCTTATGTCACCGCTCGTGAGAGTGAGCGTACGTCCGTGCACGCTGGCATACCCTTCACATATATGGACCTGCAAATCTTGCCTCTCAACTACTAATCTGACAATTGATTAATTAATCTATTTGTTATTCAATTATTGTTTTCTATTAACTCAATTGTCTACCTTAATAAAGACCTAATAAAACTACATTTGAACCCACATTACATGTATATTTGTTATGTTCTAATGTGGCACTTTAATCACTATCTATGTGTCCCCATATTGCTGTTACTTTTAAATCAAGTTATGTTGGTGTTTCTGTATATGTACTAAATTATGTCCGTAATTAGTTTGTCCAAAATGTGTAACATGTATACCTACCCTGATGTTATGTGTGATGTTTTAATCGAACAACATTAAACATTCATGCATTTTCACTATGTGTTATTTTACTCAAAAACACACACATTCACACATCAATCATTACCCCTCACCTCAAATGACAAGTATAACTTACAGTACACATCTGTATGTACCTACCCTTACACGCCCTCTAACATATTTATTATTAAAAACACAGGCAATTTCGAACTGTAATCAAACTTTTATTTTATACAAAAATAAAAAGGGGGTGGGATAAATAAAAAATTAAAGGCGGGCCTCCAGAAGGCCAAAAAGGAGCTGGAGGTAGACGAGGGTCAGCATGATCTCCCGTATTAGGGCTGCCACCTCCTCCTGCTGCTGTTCAGTGTCTGTAATGAAGGGATAAAACAAAAAATTAATATATAACATACACAAATGTTTGTTGTATTTGTACATAATAAAAAGTTCAGAGTTATGTGTGAAGGGCACATACATTTAGAAACTACATTGAAGATGGGTCTGCTGTAAACACAGTACTAAAAAATAATATGTTAACACACACATACTGTACATAGTAAATAACATTAATTCAATTACTCCTTCATCAATGAATGTATGCTGTATCCCAATTGGTACTTTGGTTTTGGGGGACTGTCCTCTAACCTCACAATTAGCCTGTGCTATTTAAGGGTTATGACATTGTTGTGGCTTAAGCACTCCTTAGTATTTTAAATTTATGACATTGCTGTCCAAATTATAGGCCTACAGCTATGTTTGTAAAGCATGCATCCGCATGGCCTCACACACTATGACCAAAACAATCTCTACATTTAAGTTGCACCAGTGGCAGATTAAGCCTTTGGGGGGCCCGGGGTACTTTAGAGCGGGGGGCCCCCTTGCACTTGTCATTACTGGCCGCACACTGCATGGGCGAATATTATACTGTCAAAACATAGAGTAAAGGCAGAATAAACTTGGTCAATGGTTACCTGCAGGGGATATATATATATATATATATATATATATATATAGACAGGGGGTTGGCGGCACTCGGAATAATAATAGACCCCATATATATATATATATACACACACCACATGAAAAGCCTGTGTTTGTCCCTCTGCCCCTTACTCTGGAGGAGACCTCACAGTCCTAGTGCTGCCTCTGATTAAAAACCCTCCTATGACTAAGCTGCTGCTGCTGTTCTCCATGGACCTGAGAAGCATGTAATGAGCTCCACCAATCAGAGCTCAGCACAAACTTCTCAGCCTCTGTCCTCTGGTGCAAAGTGTCATGGGACTTAGTCAACTCCCAGAAATGCACTGCACACTTGTGCAATCAGTGTGCCTTGGCTCCCGATGCTCAGCACCATAAATCATTGTCACATTGGCAGATAGGTCAAGCTGCAGCACTACCCCACCCATGCACAAAACATTTAGCTAAAAAAAAAAAACATAACTTAAACATTTTATTTTTAAAAAATACATGACAACCACAGGGGGCCCCTAGCTAGAGGGGGGCCCAGGGGCACTGACCCCTTGCGCCTCCATTATAATCCGGCCCTGTGTTGCACATCATGCTGGGAACTGGAGTTACCCAACACCTGGAGCCACATAACTACCACACCACTAATGTCGGATATCTCATTGGATGTACTGTTATGTCAATTATTCAAGGGGTGAGGCATGGCCACACTCAAAAAAACCACCAAGGGGAGCCTTGTTCCTGGAGAAGGACAGGACACACCTCATGGTCGGCCTGCAGTGATATGTTGCAACTAATGTTGATGTTGGATACACATATGTGGTTGTTGTGATTGTTTATGTGTAGAAATGTGTAGGTCAACATTAGACACATTATTTACTTACGGCTACTTGAGCCATCCTGGTCGCCGCTGGTTGGCTGTGCAGTGGTTGGGGGGGTCACGAGCAAGGGGGATGGTCCTGGAGTTTGGACCGAGGTAGTGGGTGTGAGTGGGGAGTGGAGAGGTTTGGGGGTGGGTGGTGGAGAGGTGTAGGGGGGTTGGAAATGGGGTGGGGAGGGGGGGGGTGGGGGTTGTGGAGGGGGGGGGTTGTGGAGGGGGTGGGGGTTGTGGAGGGGGTGGGGGTTGTGGAGGGGGGGGGGTTGTGGAGGGGGAAGGGGATGGGGAAATTGTGTGGGTCCAAACTGCACCCTGTGTCTCCTCTTCTTCCTCCTCCTCTTCTTCCTCCTCTTCCTCCTCCTCCTCTTCCTCCTCCTCTTTCTTCTCCTCCTCCTCCTCCTCTTCCTCCTCCTCCTCTTCCTCCTCCTCCTCTTCCTCTTCCTCTTCTTCCTCCTCCTCTTCCTCCTCCTCCTCGGCTGCCTGGTCCCGGGCTGCCTGCTCCCGGGCTTCAATGCGTGCCCTTGCCCGTGCTGAAATGTTCATGTTGATGGCATAGAAATCGAAGATTGGGTTTCATAAAAAAGGGGGAAAGAAAAATTCACATTAGTCATGCTCATAACCTTCAAAATTATCATTGCTGTGAAATTTCAGACATTTATCATGCAAACTATTTGATATCCTACACCCAAAAACTGATCAACTACTTAAACCCCCCCCCTATACACCCCCTATACACCCATATACACCCCCATATACACCCATATACCCCCCATATACACCCCCATATACACCCCCATATACACCCATATACACCCATATACACCCCCATATACACCCATATACACCCATATACACCCCCATATACACCCATATACCCCCCATATACACCCATATACACCCCCATATACACCCATATACCCCCATATACACCCATATACACCCCCTATACACCCATATACACCCCATATACACCCCCATATACACCCATATACCCCCCATATACACCCATATACACCCCCTATACACCCATATACACCCCATATACACCCCCATATACACCCCCATATACACCCCATATACACCCACATACTCAGGGACACATTTATAAAAAGTACAGAAAACATTTGCAAAATAACGCAGGCATACTAGTAAATAAAAACTTACATCGGGCAATATGGCGGCGAAGTGTGCTGAGCAACACTGGCTGCCGCCGGCGCAGGTCCGACCAGCGCCGCTCCAGTTGAGCCAGGCTCCTATCCACGCCGGTCCTGGCGAAAATTAGCCGGCGGGCAGCATTGTATGCCCGCCGCTTTTCCCTATTTGACACATAAGGGCCCCTGGGCCCCAGGCGGCGGTCCATGACCTCAACCAAGGCCAATAGCTCCTGGGTAGAAAACACCCTAGCCCTGGTTGAAGTCATGGTGGCAATGGCGCAGTTATTAATTGCAGGTACATATTTCACTTTTGGTGCTTGCTGATTGGTGTAAAAAATTGTTTGTTTGGTATTAACTTTATTAATCCTTCTTACATTAACAAACTGGATGCGAATAGAAACTTACGCGGACCGTTCCGATATACACACACCACAACCAACAGCATGCATTCAATGAAGAGAGAAGTACTGTATTTACAGTGTGCGGAAAATAATACACGCAACCCTCTACTTATAACTACGCTGCTTAAAGGGGGCACGATACACCGATATCCATGGAGAGGAGTACTGTATTTACAGTGTGCGGAAAATAATACACGCAACCCTCTACTTATAACTACGCTGCTTAAAGGGCCACAATGCGACATGTTGCTGTATGACAATTTCATACACATTACATATGTAAGGAAAGCATTGTAACGTGATGTTTTGAAATGTGACTCACAAGGCATACACGAACTCCAACAGATACCAGCTGACAACACTCATCATTGGAATGACAGGTGCACACATTTCACGATGTAGCCCACAATGCTCCCCAACCTGTGTATGTGCATTTACAGGTGATTGATCAGGTGCGTTGAGACCTGCGTAATTTAAGCGGCAATTATCGGCGGGAAATATCGGCGTAAATTTGCATCTACATTGCGGGAAAAAATATACGCCCCCTTGTTCATGGCGGGAGATTAACATATAAATATTCAGTCAGATGCAGCCCACAATTGCTGCAAACATGTCTGACTCAGACGATTCTGCAGCAGAGGACGCTCTGCAGAGAGCTACAGCACAATCCCTGCTTGATGCACTCAACAAGAGGGAACAGGAGCGGAGAAGGAGGGCCCAAGAGAGGAGTCGCCTGCAAGATCAAGCGGGCCCCTCAGTAACAGGCCCTGGTGAACCTCCACCAGCTCCACAAGGGCCAAGCAACCAGCCAGAACAAGAGGTTGCATCTCTCCAAACAGGTGTGACCCAGCAGGTGCATGGTGAGAGAACTGGGGCCACCAGAAAACGTGCTGCAACATCTAGGGTGATGACTGAGCAGGATACCACCACCAGAAAGAGAAACCCTGCATTTGTAGAGGCCGAAATGCGAATTCTAGTGCCCAGGGCACGCGAATGGATTGAATTGGCAACCAGGAAGCCGGGTGCCAGTGCAAGGAGAAACCTTTGGGACAAGATCACAGAGGAAGTGAACCAGGTGTCACCAGTGGTCAGAACTTGGGACGCGGTGAAGAAAAGGTTAGTGTGTTTGTCAGGGCAATTTTTCAGCAGTCTCCAGCAGGAACTGAGGCCCTTATTCTAGTTCACTCTTTCTGCCCAAATATTTCTTAGATGGACAAAACCATGTGCACTGCAGGTGAGGCAGGTGTTACTTGTGCAGAGATAATCAGATTTGGGTGGGGTTTTACACCTGCCTCACCTGCAGTGCACATGGTTTTGTCCATCAAAGAAATATTTGGCCACACATGGCAAAAAAACATAAGATCACCCACACTAGGAAATGTCACGTAGCTAGGGGTACCACATAGTCCCTTTAATTCCGGACACATATTAATTACACAGGTTCTGTGGCTGGCTGACTTCAAGACTCCACTTCACCTAATTTTAAACTGCCACAGAACCTGTGTAAGTAACATGTGTCCGGAATTAAAGGGACTAGGTGGTAACCCTACACGTAGCACAGTGGTGCACATATCTCATGGTGATATTTGTATTTTTAAACTTGTAGGTGGACTGACTTCAAAAGTGCACTGAAGAGGAAGATGACTGACCGGTACAACCACAGCATGTCCACCGGGAGCGGTCCTATGCCTGACCATTTGGAGTATACCCCCCTGGAGCTGGACTCCTGTGACGTGATCGATGTGGGGGAGATCAGGGGGATCTCCAATATGGACAGTGAGCTCCCGGCGGAGGTCTTTGCTGCTGCTTTTGATGGTAAGTCACAGTAATGCATTGTATTTAGAAAGATATTTTTTATTGCGTATGTGATGGTGACATTGTTTTCAATTCTTATCCTAGCAGAAGCAGAAAGTCAGGATGTACCGGCAGCATCTTCCTCTGCAGAGCCACAGGTGGAGCAAGTGGTCCAGCCTCCACCAAGACGTCGCCCCCAGCCCCAGCCACAGGAGACATGGAGTGAGAGCCTGTTGGTGACGCTGGACAGGATCGAGCAGCAAGGGGTGGATGCTGCGATCCGTCAGCAGCAGGTGGCGGATTTTCTGGCGGAGTGGAAGGCCACAAACCAGCTGCAGGTTGAGGCCTTGAACCGCATTAATGAAACTCTGGCGGCTGGCATGCTAAGCATTGGCCAACACCTCAGCCGCCAGAATGAACTTCTTGCGAAACAGCTGTCCACCGCCAGGTCCCTAAGGGACAATCCCCCATCTGCTGCCCCACCCCAAGCTGCTCCCCAACCTTCCACCTCGGCTGACCCTCCTGTGTCGACTAGGGGAAGACGCCGAAAGCCAGCTGAGCCAAAGGCCCCTGTCCCCAAGGCCCCATCTAAAAGGGGCAAAAAAGGGCCCAAATGAGACCTGGTTCACTTCCTCTGTGGTTGGAGCCCAAAGGTTTAAATTGCACTGGACATCCGCTTCCTGAGTTGCCCATCGATCCATTTGCGTGCCATGGGCATGAAAGTTCGTATTTTGACCTCTACAAATGCAGGATATTTTTTTTTGGTGGTGTGTATCTTGCTTAGTATTCACCCTGGTTGTTGCAGTACGTATTCTGGTGTCCCCATTTCTTTCACCATTGCATTTGCAGGGTAACACATGTTTGGAGATATGCAACCTCTTGTTCTGGCTGTTTTATTATTTGTGTGTCTATTTTATTTGTTTATTTGATTTCTCACATTAAAGTGTCAAGCTGTGATGCTGAACAGCAAATAAATTTATTTTACAAATTAAATCTAAATTGTGGTATGTGTCATTTCTTGTGTGAAACAAATACTAGATTTATGTGTACTTACTGACCAGGGTATTTTTGAACATTTGTTGAAGTGTGGTCGAAGTTTCCCATGTGTAACCCTCTCCATGGCCATTCCCATGTTCCTATCCAACTTTTCCCTGCTAATTAGTTTGTGTCAGCACATGTGCAGAGCAACTTAATAGGTGAGAAAGCAGTTTGTGTGCAGGTGAGGTAGCTCCTACAGTAGTAGGTAAAAGCAGGTCCAGAACAATGCTTTCCTCATGGAGTGGGTGAGGCAGACAAACAAGGGTGAAAAGGTACATTTGTGTAGGAATGCATATGTGTCCTCCCTAAAAAAAGATGTGTGAATGGGCCAAACATGATAAATTAGCTTGTGAACAAACATGCATAACTTTTTAAATATATATGATTTGACAGTGTCATAAGCAGATGTAGGAATCCTTTGTTAGAGAGATGAGAGTGCAATAATGTGATTGGTGGCATCTTACATCCAGAGTGTAGTCAAATCCAAATCATAGCAGATGAGATAGTGGTACAGGTCATTATTTTGGGTACTATACAAAGATTGTGTGGAAAATAGTGGTCATGGGCTTCAAACATTGCTGAAACATCCTTTGTAGGTGTTAGATGTGGTTTATGTTATTGTATCCTAAATACAAAACCTATGTTAGTATTAGAGTGAACACGTTGACACATGTCGACTTGTGTAGATTGAGTGTGCTACTGCGTAAAGTCTATGAAAGCACGTAGTGAATGTGTCTGTTTAGCAAATACCTACCTTAGCGTATAAAAAGATTCTTACCTTCAATTAAACAAACCTTTAAATGTGGAGAAGTATAGAAACATAAGCTTCCAATGTGTTTGCGTGCTGTATGTGTGGCTTGCAGGCAGTGAAATAATGGTTTGGAGTTAATAGACTGCAGCATTGCTTATTACATTCAGGTGTATGTGTTTGAGTAGTAATCAGCGTTAATTAGCCAACTCAGGCGCACGCTGGCATGCGGTATCTGTAGGGGTGGTTTGAGCTGGCGGTTGGCAGCCGCCTGTTTGGTGTCCGAAATGAACGGTGCCTTAGTCGATCGTGCGGTAGTAGCACCGCTCATTTTTGGTGCACACCCCCGTGTACGCCCATATTTACGCCCATTTTCCCTCATTATTTCGGCCGCTCCCATCAACACGCCCCTATGCCGCCCCATTACCCGTACACTCGCGTACAGGTTTTTTCGCACGTTGAGACACCGGCCGTAAGCGTTGTGGAGTGTTCGCGCCGGCGCATTAGCGTATCTGCACATGCGCAGATCGTTAAAAACCCCGGGACGTACGCGTACGGCCCGGACGCTCCAACCAGAATAAGGCCCACAGTGACATTGTGCCAAGTGAATTTATCAAAATAGGTGTGAAAATTGCCATGTGAACATTTTTATTCATTATAATGGCCTGTAATGTTTACCTCATATAGGAAATATAATCTTTTTTAATACATTTTTTATTTGAATTAATATAACAATGTGAGCGACACTGCTGAGTGGCACTCAAAGGGTTAGTAAATTTCCTGACAGATGATCGATATTGTATTTTGATCTAAAAGCGAGCACATGCTGGCCAGTATATCAGCCATTCAATAGAATGGCAAGTATATCTTTGGGGTGTCGTCTGATACGTATCCCCGATATGATCCTTACCAATTGTCAGATAGTTCTGCAGATTGGCTGGACAGCTGATACAGTACATTGGCCTAGTGTGTACTCAGGCTTTGAAGCTATTTAATAAAAATATTTACCTGTTTAAAAGAAAAAAATTGGAAATTCTTTCAAAAATTATAATTCAATTGTGATTTTTTAGTTGCCTTTACAAATTTAAAAACATAAGAACATTGTATACATCCTGCATAGTTTATCTTATTAACACAATTATCATATTTATTTAAAGTCTATAATATATTTGTAATTTGTGTTACATAAAGCGACTTTGGTTCTTCGGTACTCTTTACTTATCACGGCGGCCATCGCGGGCATTGAATGCACTAAAAAATCGGATGCGACGCGACCGACGCGATGCCCGCGATTTCCCATAGGGAACAATGTTAAATGTCTCAATTGACCTGATTTTTCTGTTCAATGCCTCAATTGACCCGATTTTTCCATAGGAAACAATGTTAAATGGCCCACAGAGGCCAAATAGGCACTCTGAAGTGTGAAATGGCCCCCACAATTGTTAACGCCACCCCACGATCAACGTGAACTCGAAGCGTGGCGAGCGCAGCAGGCCCGCGAGGGGCGGCGGTACGCGTCCTACGACCTTTTCATAATCCCACTATCCACGTCGGCGTGGAGTTGAGAATAGAATAGTGTGGCGAGCGCAGCGAGCCCGAAGCGTGGCGAGGGGACGCGGATACCTGTGAAGCCCGCGAAGGGACGCGTTTACCTGTGAAGGTATCCGCGTCCCCTCACGGGGCTTGCTGCGCTCGCCACGCTTCGGGCTCGGTGGCTCGCTGCGCTCGCCACACTATTCTATTCTCAGCTCCACGCCGACGTGGATAGTGGGGGTATGAAAAGGTCGTAGGACGCGTACCGCCACCCCTCGCGGGCTCGCTGCGCTCGCCACGCTTTGGGTTCACGTTGATCGTGGGGTGGCGTTAACAATTGTAGGGGCCATTTCACACTTCAGGGTGGCTATTTGGCCTCTGTGGGCCATTTAACATTGTTTCCTATGGAAAAATCGGGTCAATTGAGGCATTGAACAGTAAAATCGGGTCAATTGAGACATTTAACATTGTTCCCTATGGGAAATCGCGGGCATCGCGTCGGTCGCGTCGCACCCGATTTTTAGTGCATTCAATGCCCGCGATGCCCGCAATTTTTTTACCTGCGATGCCCACGATCAAAATCGTGGGCGCCGTGCTAGGTAAAGAGTACCGGTTCTTCTTGGTTTTGTTACAACCATTGGCAGCTCCTTACTTGGTGGAGGAGGGGCTGCTACTGGCTGTGCAGCCATTGTCCAGAGGAGGGGAGAAGTGGAGAGGCCTTGCCACCTAGCACCTGCATAATGGAGCTGACAGGCACCGGGGCCAGCACATGAGCACAAGCGGCAGCTTGGCTTTGCATGTGCAAAGCTTGGCTTCTATGAACTGAACTTCATATAGGGCCCAATTGCAGCCTGATTGACAGGGAGTGGGCGTGTGGGGGTGGAACCTGGGCATTTTTTTGGGCATGCCCGCAAAAACAGTGGGCCCGCCCAACAAAACTCTGGGACTGTCTGTCCAAATGCAGGCCAAGTACAGGCTCACAACTGCTGTGTGAGTTCTGGGCTACACTGGGACAAGAGGAAAAATCAAATGATTTTTCCTCTAGCAGCCCGCATGCGAATTAATGTGTTCCCATACACATCTGTTCGCCTCCCCTACAAACCCCTTCGTAAGGTGGGATTTTGTGGGAAGGGGCCAGCAGCTACCTGCTCCCTGAGCTCCGAACATTCGCAGTCCAGCAGAAAGCTCTGAATCAGGCCCATAGTACCTTCATACCTGGTATGAATGTACAATATGTTCATTCAAAATGAATTACAGTAGGCTTTGTCACTATTCCACTATTCCAAGACCTACTGTGATCATTTTTTGTTGTTGTGTGTGTGTTATTCTGGACAGTTGCGGAAGATATGGTTGTAATGTAGGCTAAAGAAATTCTACAGAGGAAGTGTCTGGCCTGCAAGCAGCTAGCTGGACAGCCAACATTGTAAAATGTAATTAATATGCCATTGTAGTCATTACTAGCTACAGCTTACTAACAAACTTATTTTCTACATATAAATACTGTAGTCCGCTTCAAAGTTGGCTTCGCTGCTCCAGCAATGGACCTGGTTTTCCATGTAAGGTTACAATCACTGTGCTTTGTTATGTTATCGCTGTCATCAGTTGCGTTTCTGCATAGACCTAGCAGTAAAATAGCATATCTTTATTTTATGACTCCAAAATAAGATGTGAGTTATGTAAATAAATGTTATCTAGTAAAGTACGTGATTAACTGGAGAAATCAGATCACTTTTATCCTAAGGGAATCAGCAGCTATTTTGCTCACAACCTCTGTGTGAGTTCTGGGCTATATGGCGGCTGCGAACACCTGGGACAAGAGTAAAAATTGAATGATTTTTCCTCTAGCAGCCCGCATGCGAATTAATGTGTTCCCATACACATTCGTTCGCCTCGCCTACAAACCCCTTCGTAAGGTGGGTGTTGCACGCCGCCGCCCGGGTTGTAGTGCACCCGGACGGACGGCGGATGCTGCACTCAGTGACGCGGCCGGGGACGTTGCCCGGCAGCGTCCCAAGCCTCCTTCTGACTCGGAGCGTCGGGACATTGCTAGGCAACGTCCTTGAGCTTCCGCCCGGCGGTAGATGACGCGCGCGCCTGACGTCAGTCAGGCGGCGTGAAATTCAAATAAATAGCCGGCGTCTGCTGGGCACAGACGCCGGTTATAGCTGTAAGCTTTGTGAGCCACTTGCTTTCTGCCCAGCTTAGCAGATTACTCTGCACTCCGGTCCCCTGGGCTTCCCAGCCCACTGTCCTCGTCCAGTTCCCTTTTCTTCCAGTGTCTGCTTCCCCAGCCTTCCGTGGAATGTCCGGTTCTGAATCCTGTCTGCAGCCAGAAGACCTGCTTCAGCCTGAGCCTGCGTTTGGCCCACTGTCTCCATCTTTCGTGGGTCACGTAAGTGCTCCAGTGGAGCCTCGGTCTTACTCTCCATTTCCAGTGGCCCGCCGTGGCCGTGCCCCTCCGTGGGTTCATTCTCTTTCTCTTCCATCCATCTCCAGTGGCCCGCCGTGGTCTTGCCCTTCACTGGGTACATTCTTGTTATCATCCTCTATTGTATCCTTCTAGTTCATTGGTTCTTTCTCATTTATCTTTCTCTAGTATCTTTCTAGCAGGGAGTGTCCTCTATTTCTATCCTGGTTTTGAGGAGTCGCCGTACCTGGGGCGTAGCCTGCTGGGGACTCCTCTTCCCATTTACTTGTGTCTGCGACTTGGTCGCATCCCGGTTTGGCCTGGTGCCGGCAGTCAGGGGTCTACTCCCAGCTAGGCCCGGTAGTTAGCAGTCCTCTTGTGTACCATTTGGCGATCATTTACCCCTTGTCAATTCATAAGACCTGACTGCATCGGGGTCGGAGCGGGCCTAACTCGCTCCTTCGGACGCCGCGGCCACAGGTGAAGCCTAGCTCTGCAGGGGTTTACCATCTGCCTCAGGGACTCAACAGAGTTAGAGTAACATCTGCTGTGGCCATCCCAACGGCCCCGGCTACGGGCTCACGCCTGACCACCTGTCTACATCCGCCAACCGTTGCTCCTTGTGCCACAGTCGGCATCGTAACAGTGGGATTTTGTGGGAAGGGGCCAGCAGCTACCTGCTCCCTGAGCTCTGAACATTCGCAGTCCAGCAGAAAGCTCTGAATCAGGACCATAGTACCTTCATACCTGGTATGAATGAATGAATTAGGCTTTGTCACTATTCCAAGACCTATTGTGATCATTTTTTTGTTGTGTGTGTGTGTGTGTGTGTGTTATTCTGGACAGTTGCGGAAGATATGGTTGTAATGTAGGCTAAAGAAATTCTACAGAGAAAGTGTCTGGCCTGCAAGCAGCTAGCTGTACAGCCAACATTGTAAAATGTAATTAATATGCCATTGTAGTCATTACTAGCTACAGCTTACTAACAAACTTATTTCTTCATACAAATACTCTAGTCCGCTTCAAAGTTGGCTTTGCTGCTCATGCAATGGACCTGGTTTTCCATGTAAGGTTACAATCACTGTGATTTGTTATGTTATCGCTGTCATCAGTTGCGATTCTGCATAGACCTAGCAGTAAAATAGTATATCTTTATTTTATGACTCCAAAATAAGATGTGAGGTATGTAAATAAATGTTATCTAGTAAAGTACGCGATTAACCGGAGAAATCAGATCAGCTTTTATCCTGGGGGAATCAGTGGTGCACAGAACTGGCTTTATTTTTTTAAGTCATTTTTCATTTTTACAGCTCGTACCTGAAACAAGAAAAAAAATCTGTGTAATTATTTCAGAAATGAATAATATGGGATTTATTTACTAAGATGGGAGTTCTACTGAAGATAGGAGGTTGTCCATTACCTTCTAGAAAGAGCAAAATAAATAAGAATTCAAATCTGATGGGTTGCTATGGGCATCTTCATCGAACCAACTAAACACCGCCTGCACGATTGTCGGCCCCTGTTCGCTCGGCGAATGTCCCCCGCACTCATGCGAATGGATGTTTTGCATGAACATCCATTTACAGCCTTGCGTGTGGGGCCAAAATCATTCAATGGTCACCGGCCATCTATTGATTTCTCAAACGTTCGCAAATATAAGTCGCTCCCTATGTGGGGCCCTGCTACATGAACTGTGTGGGAAGCTGACATCCAGTGATGTCAACTTCCCGCCCCGGCACCGGCGTCATTAGCATGGGATCGCCCAGTGTTTGCATGGGAACACCCATGAAATACTGGGCTTTCTCTTGGGCGCAACCAGTGCCCCCCGCTTCACATCTTTAAGCCCCATCCCCATTATGGTAACTGCCTTCATTCGCGGCTCTCCTTGGGGGGGGGGGCTAAATTGCAAGATTTGCATAATTTTATCCTCGCCCCCTCCCCAAAGAGCCGTGAATGCTGGTATTTTACTGGCAGAGGAGGGACCTTAGGGGGGCTGGACAGGAATGCGGGAGGCTTGCCAACCCTTTCGGGGGGCCGAGAGGGATACATGGTTTTAGGGACCCTCCCGGCCATTCCAGGAGGGTAGGTAAGTATGCTCCAGTCTCTGTTTTCATAGTGCCCTCTCTACATATCCAGCGAGTTTGAAACAGGCCATTTTGTTTCCACTTTCTGTTAAAGAGTAATTTGGTCCGCCGAGTCTCCTCTAGTGGCGGTATACAAAAGGCTACCTACTCTTCACCAATATGAGGTAAACCGCTAGTGACAAACCAAATTACTCCTTTGTGTGCTAAAATGTTATAAAATAAAGTGAAAGCAATTTTTGCAGGGGAAACTGATTTGTTTAAAACTTGGTGGATATGGAGAGTTTCATTGTACTCCATCTCGACTGTGGGTATATCTATAATGGGTGCAGATAGTATGACTTGGGCAACAGATGTTAGTGGGCCAACTTCTCAGGTCTGACTCAACTGCACCCAGGTCATAAAGTTGGTTCCCTTAATTGCCCAGTGTGTGGCATGTATACTGGCCAGACTCAGATTAAGGACTGAGGAAGCCCCAGAGCAACTAAATTGAGGGAACCCTAGTCAATAAAATTGTCCCCCCAATATGGCAAAGTGATGTTCCCATCCCCCCTGTGCCCCTGCATACTGACCTCCTATGGCATGCTTTTGTGCAGGGGTGTAACTACCACAGGCAATGGAGGCTCCAGCCTCTGTGCTAAAATCCATGAAGGGTCACCTGCGTGTAAAGCAGCACTTACATATAAAAATGACCCCTGTATTGCCACTTAAACACATACTGCACCTTTAGTGCCGCTTACAGACAATGCCCCCACTAGTGCTGCACACATAATGCCCCTACAGCGCCACTCACACATAATGCCCCACTAGTGCCACTTACAGCATCCCCCTGGTCGGAGTGTGGCTGAGGCTAGGACCACCTTCAACTTCATTAGTGATTCAGGAAGCCCCCACATTGCGACGTGATGTGAGGATGAGGAGCTGGCGCTGCTGTCACAAAGGAGGGGGTGAGGAGTGATGCAGCCTCAGCCTGTCTGGGATCCATCATCTGGATCAGCGTATTGCCGCCCCGTCCCACCCATGGAATTGGAAGAGGTAAATAAAACAATAATTTTATGTAATACATCAGAGAGAGGGAGGGAGCGGGGTGGGAGGGAGGGAGTCTCTCTGAGCAGGCTGCAGCATGTGATGATATTTTATAATCCTCCAGATAAGATTATACTTATTAATAATAAGTAATAATAAATAATTAGATAATTAAAAATAAATAGATTAGTAAATAGTTAATAATAATAATAATAATAATAATAATAATAATAATAATAATAATAATAATTGTTATTGCCTATTTTGTCAGTCCTGGGCCACACAATTGATGGCAGCCCTGTCTAGGGGTAATGTAATTGGAACTTACAGTATGATCAAAAACACCAAGAGACCAGAATGCATCAGCTTCACAAATTATAGGGGTCAATAACCAAACCACTGTGACTGGATGGGTTTTGTCAATTGAACTGGTAAGTTGGCTTTGCTTAAAAAAATATTGGAAGAATGTGAATAATTTGTAGATTTTCATGGTCTTATTAGGCATATATATATATACTGTAGCAATCTATTCTCCTGCACGTCTGATCAGGAACCTGGGCTGATTACAGTGTTATGCTAATTATTCCGTTTCTGCTGATATATCATGAGTTGATTCTAGATCTGGATGTGATCTCTGCAGCAGTCAAATACAAGCACAGCAGTTTATCACTGTTCATCAGACTAGTGCCCAGTGGATTTGGTTGTGTTGCTCTCTTCGCTTTGACATTGTACAAACTATTGTTTATGGATTAAATAAATGCATCAGCTTTCTATGCACTATTTGTAAACGTATTATTCTTCAAAGCTTAATTCTCAGATAGCAGCCATAACGGCCTAACAAACTACAAAGCCAGTGGATGTTTCCGGTGACAATACAGCTTACAGTATATTTATGTCTCGTGCACACAAGGCCACATATATCTTCTATCGGCAGATGTTGGCTTGCATGACATCACCCAAATAATCTTATACTAAATAATAACTAACTGAACTTATCTAGAAATAACGACACAGACCACTGGAATGCCATTAAAATGAGTCAACTGCTCTCACCATGTTATGGATGCCTGATTGAAAATAAGTTCCCGGAGCTCCCTAAATATATTAGAGATTGGGGACGGGACTTGCAGCTTGACTTAATAGAGAAGGATTGGGAAAAAAGTTTCCAGGCCATTTTTCTTCGGCGGGTCAGACCCGGGTCAGCGGCGGTGTAAATGGGTCACTCTGTGTCCCTTTACCTGACCTGGGTAGAACACGGCTAGGACCTGGGTAGAGGGCAGTGTAAATGGGTAAGCCGGTTCACCCGACCCAGCTTCCATTTACATCAATGGGGGACGTGCAAGGTTGGATGGGGAGGCACAGACAGCCTGCACTGCTGTCTGCTATACTCTGCAGACAGCGGTGGAGGCAGCGTAGGAGGTGAATGGATGCCTGTGTATGACAGCTGAGGGGATGCACGGGTGCTGGGGGCAGCCCAGCAGCTTACCTTGATGCTGGGCTGCCCCCAGCACGGCGATCAGCTGTCCCGGCGGGGATGACCGCGGTCCCGGCACTTGGAGATGATGTCATCTCTAAGCGCCGCCTCAGTCTATACTGCGGGGGGGGGGGGGGGGGAGGGCACCACAGTGTAAACAATGTAAATCCCGGATCCAACCCGGCTTGGATCCTTCTTCCAATGCCGGGTCGGATTCAGGATTTTTGGTGTAAAAGGGGTATAAGTAATTGAGACGCAGTTCAAGGTTCTATCATGCTGGTACAGATGCCTCTTGCTAAAATGTTCCTGGGTGTGCCGGACACTTGGTGATGTACAGTAGCAATGAAACGGGTTCCCCATTACATATATGGTGGGGGTGTCGCTCACTTTGCCCCTTTTGAGATAAAGTTATTTCCATCTCTGGGTTGATTGTGGGCCCTGAAGTTCCTTCCGAGCACATTTTCTGGCTTCTTCATTTGGTGGCCGGCTCCCTGACACCTACAAAAAATCCCTACTAAAGTCCCTCAATAGTGCTGTTTGTTGGCGGTACACTGCCCCACCTATTGTGAAGGAGTGCTTTAGCAGACTAGACGTATACATGGCTATGGAAGAGATACGGGCGACACCAGAAAGCCAGCAGAGATTTACGGCTACTTGGTGTCCCTGGCTCGAATTCAAGTCATCTCAAACATACTTAGAGAATATGGCTTAAGAACGAGTCTTATATTTTTGATCCGTTATCTGGACTTTTTATGTTGAATGAAGGGTTGAGAAAATCTTGGTGGGTTTTGAATAAACAATAGGAAGGCCATTCAACCCCAACACTTCCTCCCCTCTCTTGTCTTTTTATCTCTTTTGTACTTTCTCTCTTGCTTTATTTTTCTGTTATTTGCTTCTATGCTAAGATTTTATTGTTTAAGCAGGATATGATATTTGTTCAGATTGACTGGATTTTCGGAGGTCATTACTTCAGGTCTTAAAAACATATTTACTAACGGTGTATTTCTGTACTATAGCTGAGACCTACTTCACTAGATCTGTAACCCTTTGTATTACCTGCTTGTTTGTTTATAATGTTTTTTATGTTGAAATTTGAATAAACATTTATTGGAAAAAAAAAATTAGTCAGCTGTTTGGTCTTTATTTATTATACTTAAACTAAGTATGGTGGCAATAAGAAAGAATGGCCAGATCATCAGTGACATTATGGCTTACCGCTGCTACGCATGTCCACAACATGACTTTTTCACCTACATGCAGCAGTGGCCACTGCAGTCATCACATATGGGGATAGAGTAGGTGTACTGTATGAGTGGCACTTTAAGAAAACTTTACTGTTGCAGGCTCCTCCCTCCTCTATCCCCACCCAGACCCCAGTCTTAGAAAAAGTGCCCGGAGGAGTAGGTTCTCTGGGCCTTCAGGGAGATCATGTTCTCTTTAATTTTTTACTTTTATTTTTGTTTTGATTTTTTCATTTTTACATAAAGAAGATAGGCAGACCTCTCAGCAGGGTCTTCCTACTCCATGGGACCCTGGAGGGGGGCTGGTCGCCACTGCCCGCAGTGCACCTTCCATGCACCCGGCGCCACCTGCAGTTAGCGGTTAAAGAGATAAATAGGTAGTCAACTGCGGTAATACTGATAGCTCAGGACTGGCCTCAATGACCGTGGTACTCGGTTGAGGCGATCTGCTAAGGAGGAGAGGTATTCCTCTGGCAGTTATTCCTACGATGATCAAGGCTAGAAAAGATGTTACGCCTCCCATTACCATCAAATTTGGAAGACATACATACGCTGGTGTGAAACCAGGAAGGTGCCTAAGGCGAACTTTTCTCTTTCCAGACTTTTAGAATTTTTACAGTCCGGGTTGTCAGCAGGCTTGAAGCTTGCCTCCCTGAAGGTTCAAATTTTGGCCCTATCTGTATTTTTTCACCGTAGGTTAGCCTTGATTCCAGAAGTTCAGACCTTCTTAAAAGGGATGCTGCATTTACAACCCCCTTTCACAGCCCCAACAGAACCTTAGGACTTGTCTGTGGTACTGTCTTTCCTAAAATCTGAGGTTTTCGAGCCCCTTGATTCTTCGGACCTCAAGTGGTTGACTTGGAAGATGCTTATGCTGTTAGCCTTGGCGTCAGCACGCAGAGTATCGGAGCTAGAGGCGCTCTCTTGTAAGTCTCCGTTTTGACCTATAGGGATTGGGCAGAACTTCGCACAAATAGAGGCTTTCTCCCAAATGTAGTATCGTCTTTCCACTTAAACCAACCCATCTTGGTTCCGGTGTTACAGGGGGATGATTCCTCTGGATGTGGTTCGGGCTCTACAGATGTATGTGTGGAGAACAAAGCCTTTGAGGAAGTCGGATTGCCTTTTTCGTGTTGTATGATGTACTCAAAAAGGGCTGTCCAGCATCAAAACAGACCCTGGCTTGCTGGATTTGTTGTACAATTCGGGAGGCTTATTCTTACACACAGAAACGGGTCCCCACTGGCTTATCGGCTCACTCTACGAGGTCGGTAAGTACCTCTTGGGCAATGGCCAAAGGAGTTTCTTTATCCCAGGTGTGCAAAGCAGCCTCTTGGTCTGGCAAGAACACTTTTGCACGGTTGTATAGGTTTAATACCTTTGCCAGCACATCTACAGCTTTTAGCAGGGCAGTGTTGCAGGAGCCCCAGGGCTCTCCCGCCCGGAAGTAAAAGCTTGGGAATATATCCCCATATAGGTGAAATGAGGAATTTGGTACTTACCGTTAATTCCCTTTCACCGAATCAGCAGGGGAAATTGCACGCCAGCCCAGCGCTGGTTCTCCTGCCATTTTGTAAGTTTTTGTACGTGGTTGATTGATATATTTAATACTAGCTGACCCGTCTGCCGTTGCCCGGGAAAACCATGTTTTTTTTTTTGTTTTTTTTTAATTTCCAGAATTGCTGTAAAATGTCATCTTATGCTATGCCAGAGGCCCAAGATTGTAATTTGTGAAAACCTTCACCATAATGTTAGAATGTGTTTGCATTGATACTCAATGCCAGCAATGAATTCAGGTGTGGTATTGTTGTTGTATGAAACGCATCACTCCTGACTTGATAGCTTGTGTGTGTGTTGATGAATTCCACATCCACTCCTGAGATTTAGCACCTATGATGCATTTTTTGTATGTGTTGCACTGTTTTTGTGTGTGTTGTAGTGTATGTGTTGTGTTGTTTGTATCTGTCCAATGTGTAAGTGTGTGAGGTGTGCAATGTATATATATATATATATATATATATATATATATATATATATATATATATATATATATATATATGTGTGTGTGTGTGTGTACAGTGGTTGAGGTGGAAATTTTGAAGTGGGGGTATGGGAAATTGAAAGCTGAAGTTATGTGCACACTCCAGAAAAAGAGGGTGCTGCCACTCAAAAGAGGGCATGTCCTTGAGTGCAGTGTACCATGCCATATGCCCCTTATACACATTATGCAAAACAGTAGTAGACCCCCTTACACTTGCCCCTTAAACATTATGCCACGAGAAAAGAGCTAAAATTCCCCTTATGCGACAGAATGAGCAAAAAATATGCACATGGAATGAGCCAAAGTTTACATTATACCACCCGGATTGAGCTAAAATTCAGGTTATATAAAACTGAAAGAGCCAAAATTCACGTTATGCTACATAAATTAAGCCAAAATTCACATTATGCAACATGGATTGAAGTAAAATTCACATCATGCCACCTGGATTGAGCCTAAATTCACATCATGCCTCCCGGATTGAGCCAAAATTTACATGCCACCTGGAATAGGCCCAAATTTGCATCATGCCTCCCGGATTGATCCAAAATTCACATTGTTCCACACTAAAAGAGCCAAAATTCACTTTATGCCACATGGATTGAGCAAAAATTCACATTATGCCACCCGGATTGATCCAAAATTCACATTATGCCACATGGCGGGGTGATGCATTGACAGAGATAGTGGGGTGACACAGGGACAGAGATGGTGGGACATGACGCAGGGACATGCACCTCTATGTCACACTACATGTCACATTCCTGCTACCTGTCATATTCATCTGACCCGGCTCCTGTTTACATCAATGGGGGAAGCCCAACCTGCGGACCTCAGCGTCCTGCGATGATCGGCAGTCCCGGCAGGGGTGATCGCGATCCCATTGCTTGGAGATGTCATCTTCAAGAGCCACCTCCCTCTACACTGCAGGTAGACACCACAGTGTAAATGGTGCAAATCCCGGATCCGACCTGGCTTGGATACGTATTCCAAATACTGGGTCGGATTCCGGGATTTTTGGTGTAAAAGGGGTATAAGTGTGTTGTAGTGTATATGGGTGTGTGTTGTACTGCTTGTGGTGTGTTATGTATGTGTGTGTGTGTTGTGTGTATCTATCCAATGTGTTAGTGAGTGAGGTGTGCTACGTACATATATGTGTGTGTAGTGTGCGGTGTGTGTGTATATGGTGTGATGTGTGTGTGTACAATGTGTAAGTTTGTGTGTGATGTGTGGTCTTTGTATTTCCCATACAATTATTCCCAATTGGTGAAAGCCTCCACCATAATGTTAGAATGTGTTTGCATTCATATTCGATGACAGCAATTAAATCAGGGGTGAGATTTAATAGGATGAGAGATTTCATAAGAAATCTCCAGTTTTTTTAAGCGGCAATCATTTACACTGCAAAATCGAACTGGTTTAGCAGTGTAAATGATTGCCGCTTTATAAAAAACTGGAGATTTCTTACCAAATCTCTCACTTTTTGAATCTCTCATCCTATTAAATCTCACCCCAGTTGTGGTGTTGTTCCTTTGTCTTCGGTTTCCCAGATTGTCAATCTTTTTTCCAGATCATCAATTAAGGCAAATTAAACCTTGGTTTTTTTACTTCTAAGTGAAAATTCCCAAAAACGGCTTTGGGGTGCACACCACCAAGTCCAGGGGTACCTTGTTGCCGAATTTGGCGGCTCTGAGTGCCACAGTGTGCCCGCAATGCAACAGACACGCACACACACAAACACACACACACACACACACTGTTCAACTTATTATATAGATATGTCTCTTGTCAGAAATATGCTCGTTGCATAAGTTCCTTCTCTATGTTCTTTGTTCTCATAATATGGACAAATGTAGACCTCCGCACAGATAACAGAAGTGTTAAAAGCGTTTTTATTCCAAATTATACTCCGCACCTTTAATAGATCAGAATAATAAGAAAAAATTCTGGTCAGGGGTACAACTACCTCAGATGACAGAAAATCAAGGGACCTCTCTCTTATCCCCAATTGCATCCGATGAAATTTCCAAAGCTATAACAGGACTGAGATCAGGGAAGGCACCAGGCCCGGATGGCTTTTCTAATGCTTACTACAAGATACTTTCCCCTATAATCAGCAAACCCCTTGCTAATCTATTTAATTATTTCTTAAAAGGAGACCCTCTTCCCGAATACTTCAATTCGGCAGTAATCAAAGTAATCCCTAAAAAAGGTAGAAATCCTGAACTTCCCGGTTCATATCGCCCTATTTCACTCCTAAACATCGATTACAAAATTTTCACAAAGATCATCTTAAATAGATTGTCACTTATAGTTCCTGGAATTGTCTGTGATGACCAAACATGATTTATTAAAGGCCGCCAAGCTGTTAGTAATATTCGGAAGGTGTTGGCCATAATCCAGAGTCTGCGGTCCTCCGGCGTCTCTGAGACAAATGTACTATTGTCACTTTATGCCGAAAAGGCCTTCGATCTTATTACCTGGGACCATTTATTGGAGACGTTGCGGAGATTCGGAGCACCGAAAGACTTTGTAGATCTGATAAGCCGATTATATCAATCACCTTTAACTCAAGTATTGGGGAACGATTTTCTTTGATCACCATTCACTATAGGTCCAGGTACACGACAGGGATGCCCATTATCTCCCCTACTCTTTGCCCTTGCATTGGAACCTTTAGCGGTCTCTCTGCGTAATTCAAAATTTTCACAGGTATCGTGGTAAATAGAATCTGGATTAATCTTTTTCTCTATGTGGATGACATGCTTCTGTTCATCTCAAATCCACTAACTTTTATACCCGAAAAAAATTCCCAAATTGAATCTTTTGGTTCTTTTGCAGGATACAAACTCAATGTGACAAAGTCCGAAATTCTCCTTCTGACTGGGGAGACCTCTGGTTTTCCCAATCATCCCATTTTAGCCCACTTTCCCATAGCCCAAAACAGCATAAAATACTTAGGAATACAAATTCCCTCTTCCTTTTTGAATTTATATACTTTAAACTTTGATCCAATAATCAAAAAAATAGATGGGTTACTTGGGGAATGGGTCTCCCTCCCTCTCTCTCTTCTGGGTAGAGCTATGGTTATCAAGGGGGTGGCTCTCCCTAAAATTTCATACTTATTATTGACCTTGCCTATCCCATTTCTCAGAAAAGATGCCTCTTTATCAACAGATGCTTCACAAAATTTTTATGGGCAGGTAAGAGACCCAGAATCCCTTGTGCAAGACTCCGGCTGCCCAGGGTGGAGGGAGGCTTGGGAATCCCAGACCCAGTCCTTTTCAGTAGAGCGGCTATGTTTAGATACATTACAGACTGGCTGTGGGGTAGATCCATATTTATTAATTATGCTTTAGAGCTTGACACACTTTATCCCTACTCACCAGCCGCAATCCTTCATACCCCCCGAAATAAAATTCCCCAAGGAATAAAAAAGAACATACTGTTCTGGCATGCGTACTTAGCCTGGCGTCTATCCCACGAAAAGAAAGGCAAGAGACCTGAAACATCACTACATAATACACTATGGGGTAACCCTTGCTTTACCCCTGGATTAGAAAATACACGTTTTCTCGACTGGAGAGACAGAGGCATCTCCGCAATTAGAGATGTCTTTGACCCAGGTGGGAAAAATATGCGGTCTTTTGCTGAATTACAATTAAAATACAATATCTAATAATTGAAACTTTTTCATGTTTTTACAAGCCAGACACTTCATAAAATCAATTGCTTCACCCTTTCCGGAGACAGCCGCTGCAGACCCTCTTCGCACTTTGTTGGCTTTGACCAAAAACTGCCCATTTCGGCTCAGATATTATTATTCTACTTTTAAGGTCTCTGAGAGAGATAAACTTTGGTTAAAGGCCATCTCGACATGGCAAAGAGATATCCCTCAATTAGAATCATCTGATAACTTCCTAAATAACATCATAGTTACTCTTAAATACTTACACTCCGCCTCCTTGATGGAATCTCATCTCAAATTTCTACAAAGGGAATATGTTGCCCCCAATCAGAGGGCACACATGGTCCCTGAGGACACTGGCTGCTGTATTAAATGCAACATGCATAATGCAGACATATAACATAATTTTTGGTCATGCAGTAAAATCTCTAGATTCTGGCACAAGGTGGTGAAGTTTATGAACCAAACATTTAACATCAAAATTACAAAACACCCTATTGCGTGCCTATTTCTAGATCTCAAAGCTTGGAACCTCGGCCCAGAGAAAAAAATAATTCAATCGGTGATTTCCATTATATTAGCTATTGCAAAAAACAAATCCTCATCCACTGGATTAAAAAATCGTCTTCCACACTTTCTGCTGTCAAAAAACATGCTTTTAAAAATGTTATTCTTTGAAAGGAGAGCCACACTCCCTGATATAGAACTTGATATAGAACACCCAAACATTTATATATAAACTCTTCAAAACTACTTCCTGGTACCTATATAGGCAATTAACAACTCCTCCATAGAGCGAGTTTTCATAAATGAGTTGGTTTGAACCTTGGTCCCTCTAGCCTAGAGACATATATGCTGATTCCCCCTCGCATTTGTGATATCCCTTGTCTTGTTTGCCCTTCCCTCCCTCTCCTCCCTCCCCCCCCCTTCACCTTCACTTCTTTTCTTTTTCTTCATAATCCATTATTTCATATGGGTACTTGTTTAGTTTCACGGCGGCAGCGTCTCAGTTGCTGCAACGTCTGTGTCCCCTTGCGGGGCTCGCTTCGGTCGCCCACGCTACGGCCTCGGTGGCACGCTACGCTCGCCACGCTATCTAAAATCACCTCCATGCCAACGTGGATAGTGGGGGTATGAACCAATTCACGTTGGCATGGACTTTATTTTAGATAGTTTTCCGAGCGCCGAACCCGGAAGTAGCGGGCGGCCATGCTGCCGCCGTGAAACTAAACAAGAACCTTCATATGTACTTTGATTGGTAAATTTACTAAGGAGGACCTACGATCACTATCATACCAATCCCTTAGTCAATCTGTCTTTGCAAAATGTACTTTGTCATGATGGAAACTTAGTAGTCTGCAGTTCTGTAATCAATAGACATCAATACTCCTCCTATTATGTATGATTATGTATGATCTGTATTATTTTGTTTAACATGCAAAAATCCAATAAAAACCGTAAAAAAAAAAATGGACAAATGTTCTTATATATAAGTATATGTTTACAGACGTATTATAGCATATGTTGTGCTATGTTTACTAACCTAATTTGTGTTTAGCTCTCTTCCCTACCGGGTAGGTCCAGTCTCTCTTCTCCTCTCGGACACAGTTTTTCTAAGATTGGTGGGGACAGAGGAGGGAGGAGCCTGCAACAGTAAAGTTTTCTTAAAGTGCCACTCCTCCAGTATACCTACTCTATCCCCATATGTGATGACTGCAGTGTCCCCTGCTGATTTGGTGAAAGGGAATTAACGGTAAGTACCAAATTCCTTATATTTCACTCACTGGCTGTGCCAATAAATGCTGGGTCTCCAACTCTCTTTCCAATACACCATAATAGGGCTGGCAAGACAGCCAAGCTCAATGACTCCAGGTAAGCAAGGCCAGAGTATAGAATGTATGGGGCAATGAGTGCACCTCTAAAACAGCAGCACATTAGTCACTGTACTGCCGTTCTTTCCCGCCGCAGTAAGGTTGACAACTGGCAAAGAAAAAGACAAAAACAGGTGGAGAAAAAAGTAACCCGGTTATGGATGGTGTGAAATCCAAAGAGAAAGAGGAAGATGATTCTCCGTCTTCCAACAAAATGTCTGCTAACTCCTACCTAGGCACTCTCCCTATTCTAAGTGCCTCCTGCCCCCAAACCTATTACCTATTTAACTACCTAACCAAATTGTGTGAGGCTCATGCAATCCCACTGCCAAAAAGTTTAAGATCACTTGATCTTATGTAGCACTCTCTCTTAATTTCTGGAATGTCTGGGGGAGTCCTGCAGTGCAGGATTAGTTAACAATTCTGCATCCTTTGGAAGATCCTAAGAATCTACTTTGAGTGATCTCACTTCATATGGTACAGAAATAGTAGGTAAATACCTTAGAACATTTAATTGATAGCCTAACACTTGACAAAAGACAAGCACTTGTCTGCTGGACACACAGGAGGACACATGCACTGCTAGTTGGGAAGGGATTTCCATTTAATCTTATAACAAATATCCAAAGAGATTGGATAATTGATCATCCGGAATTATGCTGGAGGTTGATCCACTTAAAGTTGATCCTCTTATCTCATCTATAGAAGCGCATTTATCCAGTGTTAAGCTATCAATTAAATGTTCAGCGGTATTTAGGATTGAGGATAGGGAGTACGCCCTGGGTGCCCCTGTAGGTTTTTTTTTTACACAATCACCATATCGATGGTATGCCCGTTCCTGCAGAGCTGTTAAGGCAAGAAAAATTTCCGGGCATACCACTGAAGTGGTTAAAGACATTCTAATTTGAGGACACAGGCACAATTTGCGGGAGAAAGGAAGACCACAATCTTACTGCGCTTCGCCCCAATCACTATATAGTGATTGCTAAGCTCAAACAAAAAAATATAAAATACTGAAAAAATGTAAAGACACAAACCCTAAATGAAGAAGATATATTAGCATATAATGAAGTATTATTATTAAAAGTCAAAGCATATTTGAAACTTAAATGCCCCAAGTTTCTTATATATAGAATATTGCAACAATGTATAAAGAGTATCTGCAGTGGCAGCTAAACATAATCTTTTGGAATGTTATCACCATTAAAGACATTCTAATTTGAGGACACAAGCACAATTTACGGGAGAAAGGAAAACCACAATCCAGTTAATGACTTCGCTTAGCGCCGATCACTAAATCATGATTGCTAAGCTCAAACAAAAAAATATAAAATACTGAAAAAATTTAAAGACACAAAGGCTAAATGAGGAAGATATAATAGCATATATTATAATATTAATGCTATAAGGGTACTCTTTACCTAGCACGGCGCCCACCATTTTGATCGTGGGCATCGCAGGTAAAAAAATCGCGGGCATCGCGGCCATTGAATGCACTAAAAATCGGGTGCGACGCGACCGACGCGATGCCCGCGATTTCCCATAGGGATCAATGCTAAATTTCTCAATTGACCCGATTTTACTGTTCAATGCCTCAATTGACCCGATTTTTCCATAGGAATCAATGTTAAATGGCCCACAGAGGCCAAATAGGCACCCTAAAGTGTGAAATGGCCCCCACAATTGTTAACGCCACCCCACGATCAACGTGAACCCGAAGCGTGGCGAGCGCAGCGAGCCCGCGAGGGGCGGCGGTACGCGTCCTACGACCTTTTCATACCCCCACTATCCACGTCGGCGTGGAGTTGAGAATAGAATAGTGTGGTGAGCGCAGCGAGCCACCGAGCCCGAAGCGTGGCGAGCGCAGCGAGCCCCGCGAGGGGACGCGGATACCTTCACAGGTAAACGCGTCCCTTCGCGGGCTTCACAGGTATCCGCGTCCCCTCACGGGGCTCGCTGCGCTCGCCACGCTTCGGGCTTGGTGGCTCGCTGCGCTCGCCACACTATTCTATTCTCAACTCCACGCCGACGTGGATAGTGGGGGTATGAAAAGGTCGTAGGACGCGTACCGCCGCCCCTCGCGGGCTCGCTGCGCTCGCCACGCTTCGGGTTCACGTTGATCGTGGGGTGGCGTTAACAATTTGGGGGGCCATTTCACACTTTAGAGTGCCTATTTTGCCTCTGTGGACCATTTAACATTGTTTCCTATGGAAAAATCGGGTCAATTGAGGCATTGAACAGAAAAATCGGGTCAATTGAGACATTTAACATTGTTCCCTATGGGAAATCG
The DNA here is from genome assembly GCF_055691185.1 of Crinia signifera. NCBI lineage: Eukaryota > Metazoa > Chordata > Amphibia > Anura > Myobatrachidae > Crinia > Crinia signifera. The sequence goes on from NC_139226.1 coordinate 58,591,830, forward strand.
CGGGCATCGCGTCGGTCGCGTCGCACCCAATTTTTTAGTGCATTCAATGCCCGCGATGGCCGCGATGGGCGCCGTGCTAGGTAAAGAGTACCGCTATAAGTCAAAGCGTATTTGAAAGTTAAATGCCCCAAGTTTCTAGTACTATCATAGTAGGTATAGAGAGCATCAGCTAGATGTAAATTTCCATTGAATATTTGAAAAACACCAACAGGGGCTATCCCAACAATTGATTTAACAAAATGTTGTTGATCTCACAAGAAAATATTTAGTCTTGCTGACTCATTAAGCCCCATCAGGCAGGCATGTCCAAACTGTGGCCCTCCAGCTGTTGTGAAACTACACATCCCAGCATGCCTTGCCATAGTTTTAGCATTCCCTAATAGCAAAACTGTAGCAAGGCATGATGGGACTTGTAGTTTTACAACAGCTGGAGGGCTGCAGTTTGGACATGCATGCCTTAGGGGATAGTGTTCTATATGTAGACTCCATGTAGATTCGCTCTCTAACAGTCTGTGACCATGATCACCACCTTTAATCGAGATAGGGATGTGGTCTATCATCCGATAATTGAGACTCAAGATATTTTGAGAAGCTTGTACAAAATGGTGAGCCAGGGGTTGTTCACTGGTACCTGATGCCAAGGCTTTTTTAATGGCAGATCGATGCGAAGCCATGCTCTTTTTAAAACTGCGCTCGGTCTTGCTAATGTAGCTGAGGCCACAAGGGCATATTATTTGATACACAACGTATCTGGAATTACACATTAGTGTGTGTCTGATATTCAATGTGCGGCCTGTCAGTAGATGTTGGAATATATATATGAAAGAGTTGAGAAAGAGACAACGGGCGCCTGATAGTGTATTATTTCTAAACACCATTGGGTCATATATATATAAAGTGCATTGTGTGTACCAAACAATGTAGTTAATTATAGTGTTAGATCTGTGTGATTGGTTCTTCCTTAGTATGCTAATTATCAGGTCCAACATATAAGGATTCTTACATATGGTTATAAAATCATAGGCATTAATTAGTATAATAGCTCAAAAAACATAAAAAGTAGTGATAGGTAAAGGGGTACTCAGAACAAAATAATAAAAATATAAACTAAAATAAAAAATAAATTTAAAAAGTCCATATCTAATAGGATAAAATATATTCAAGTCCTTGTAAAGTGTTGTATAGCCATGTGGAGGGGTCCCAATGTATTTTGTCCCACATGGACTTCTTCAATAGGAGCAGGATATGCCTAAAGAAATACATAGCATGACATTTATGTATGACTATTCCAATTAATGTTATCATTCATACCATTAGGTTTGATAGTACCTAGCCTGATAATCCATTGAGTATCTTTAACAAGCAATTTTTCGACCCTATCACCTTGCCGGAGATTAATAGGAATCCGATCAATTATAAAATATTTCAGAGAATACATGGAGTGCCCTGCCTCTTTAAAATGCAGAGGCACCGGTGTCCACCTCTTTTCCTCTGAGAATCAGATTGATAATTGATCGATTGGCAGCCATCCTCTCCTTGAACTTACATGTTGTTTGGCCCACGTACAGAAGGCCATAAGGGTAAGTATTAATATAAACTACATGGGTTGATGAACATGTTAGTACTTACCTAATGTCATATATATATTTTTTTAACAATGAAGGTGTTTAAAAGATTTACACACCACCATGTATTTTCATGTAACACAGTTACTGTACCTGTAACAGGCCAGGGGCTTAACATACACATTAGGGGGAACGCTCATATCTCTTCCTGTAATGTCATCACAAACTAAACGATCTCGTAAATTTCTACCTCTAGTGTATGCTAACAGAGGTCTGTGATTTTTAAAACATGGCAAATCCTTGTCAGTGCTGACAATAGGCCAAAGAACTTGAGAAGCATGTTGTATAATAGTACTGGATAATGAAAATGCATTAACGCATGGAACCCTGTTATATATCCGCTTGCTTTAGGAGTACAGCAAATCACTAGGCTCCATCTCAAGGACCTGCCTTTTCTGTGACAGTAGGGTCTGATGATCATAGCCCTATCAACAAATGTATCCACCATTATATCTAGCTCATCGGGGATATGATCCCTGTTGCTGGTGATGCATGATATAGCCCTCATTTGCGAGAGTGGTAGGCCTTGTTTAAAGATGGAGGGTGGTGGCTAGAAGCCTGGAGTAATGTGTTCCTATTGGTACTTTTGTTGTAGACACCATCTAAATTTTGCCCTCTTGAATTTCCTTGGCCACATCCAGAAAACTAGCCTTAGTCTCACTGTGACCAGTTGTAAACTTAATTAATGGACTATGGGCATTAACATGTGTCATCAATGTGAGGACACGTAATACCCTCCCTGTCCAAATCAGGAACACATCATCAATGTATCGAAGATACATCATGATGTGACTCTGAATTATTAAATGTAAATAGTAATAGTCAGTGGCGGCTCCTACCATTATGGAGGAGGGGGCTGCCGCAATGCAAGCCCCACCTGCCGATGCCTCTGTTGTCCCCGACCACTGCCGTCGTCCCTGGACTCCGCGCACCCCTGTAAGGGGCCAGCGCATGCGCAGTAACTTAATACATACTGTACTGCGCATGCGCTGGCCCAAGCCTCTGGGGGGCTGCCTTTCCAGCAGCCCCTGGAGGCTTGATCGGGTTTTCGGCGCATGCACAGTATGGTCTGCGGTACTGCACATGCGCAGAACCCGTTTTGGGGGCTGCCGCGCATTTGCGCAGAGAGAGGCATCTGGGAGGGAAGGAAAACACCTCCCAATAGGATGCCTTGAGTGACTGGCAGGTCAGACTTCCAATAGGAAGTCACTGTCAGTCACAGTGAAGCCAGTGCAGTCTGGCTGTACTTTAGGCAGAGACAGTGGCAGATTTTACCTAGGGGGGGGGGGCATTGCCACAAATTTGAAGATAAAAATTATCTAGGAATCACTTCACAAAGAAACATTCTATGCTTCTCTGATATAGACCTGCGTTAAAGTGTCGATGTTCCTGTCTCCCAGACGCAGGTACACCAAAAGATAGGGGGCGCAAAGGATGCTCTGGTTGACTCTAAGTGGCTGTTGCAAAAGCAACAGGTTTAGTCAAACCTAAAAAAAAGGATACAATATACAGATGCAGCGCCTAAAGTAATAAAAAGCAATGAGTGATTGGATTGACTTTACAATAGTTTATATATGTAGAGCATAAATAATAATACAATTTTAATCAATTAAAATATTCACGCATTTTTTTTTCATATATATGAAAATGAATAACCACACTGAATCAAGAAAATGATTAATTGGTATTGTGAGGTTATCAGACTCACTGTAAGACTGTAATTATTATATTTTATTAGGTGTAGTGATTAATGTACTTTTTAGTCCGTCTGTACCCTCTTGTTCTCTGCAGATGTTTCTATTCCCCATATCTGTGTGTACCATAGTATTAGACTGTATATTGCCCAATATGATCAGACAGGAAATCTCCACAAGGGGGTGATCAAGACATAATGCAATCAGACTGTGTTTGTGTCTCTATCTTAATTTCCTTTGTGTAACGCTGGCCAAGACCAGACTTAGTGGAACCGGGCACCGCAGGGTGTGATCCAACTCCCCTGCTATTTACAGGAAGGTTATGCCCACAGGGGGTAATCAGGACATAAACCAAATTACCTTGTGGGTGTTCCTCCTTATTGACACTCCTTTGCATATCTCTGGACTCTAGTAGACTGTTTGGAGCCTGACCCAGCAGGGGGGCAGCAGCAGCTTGAGGGGGGATAAACCTGACTCTTGAATCCACCAATCCGGACCCAGTGCAAGTCCACTGATAGTTCAGGTACCGTGGGAATTTAGAAGGTTTTAAAAATGACTTGCACACAAGCCAGGGGGGAGGATTTTTGGACTGTCCTAGACTAAGAGGTTGTACTCTGTCTAGGTATCGTGTGGACTTATCTGCTATCACTGCTGTGTGGAGGAGTGATAGTTTTGTGCTTTGGAACTGCTGCTACAAGGACTGCCATTTTGGACTGCTACCCGATAACGTTTATATGCTACATTTGCCTCTTGTTCCTGTGTTTGTCTACCTGTGTGTGCTGTGATAAAAATAAACCATATTTTGGTTTCATCTGCTCGGTGTCTGAGTGATTGAAGAACTCGTATCTTCACATTTGGCGGCAGCGACAGTGGGATAATTCAGACACCAACCATCGAGCACAGAAAGCACAGAGAACAGAGGATCAGACCATATGTAAGGAAACGGAAAATGCACTAAGGTGAAGTTCAGCAAGTGAGCAGGTGTCATTCCTGTGAAGGGAAAATGTTTCCAAGGAAAGAAAATCGATGCCTCAAGACCCCTGGAGCAGAGGAGCTCAGGGATGGAGGTTCTTCAGTGTATCGGCAGGCTGGGAAGCCGGATCTAATATTTATTGTCAGAAAAATGCAGTATATCTTGGAGTACTGTGAAGAAGCTCAGCAGATGATCAGCGGGTGGAGAGTATCCAGCATACAGGACAAGTTGTGTTACCTGGTGGATGCATTCCTGCACTGTAAAGGTGAGGCCACCTCGTGGAATCTGCTGGGGGAGCCAGAGTTTGTAGAATTTACAGAGGAAGTGATTGCTACAGTTACCCAGATGCTACAAAGAGGACAATATTCTGAGGCTGAAGGACAAGTCCAGAATAAATTGATGCCCCAGATAGAACCAGAGGAGAGGTCCAGAATGGGGCTACTGCAATCTGGGCATACAACCGAGGGGTCTGACACAGAATTATTTGTTACCACAAGAGAAGGGTTGTTGTCAGGGGGGCCCCTAACTGCCCTTGAAGAAATGAGTATGGAGGAGTTGATAGCAGAATGTCAGCTGCGAGGTATACCCGTCCAATCCTGCACGCGCAGGGAAATTATCCAGCAGATCCTTCAAGATCAGGGGGATCCTACAAAAGCATTTACCGATTATCGGGCATGGATCCTCCATTTCGGTGCACAGCTGAGTGTGTGGGAACAATTGGAGTGTCTGGAGGAGTGCTTTATTGTGGCAGAGGAAGAGGCGACTGATCACGGAATCCTGGACACCCCAGCATGGTGAGACCAGTGTCGCAGGGTGGCTGATGAAAGGCACCGCCTGCAACAGCTTCTCCCACAGCCTAGGGAAGAAGCTGGTCAGTGTTCTATACTGGGGGAGGTTATCCCCAAAGTGAAGGAAGTGGGGCCCGTTAGCCAGGCACCCCAGGAGGAGCTGCACTACAGCTTCCCTTTTGCTGAGATGGAAGATGAAGAGCTATTATCCTGCTGCCAGGGGATCTATGAGGACTGTGTCCAAGAAGAGATCACCGTGGGTAGAGGAGTATTCGCCAACATCCAGGCCACAAGAATACCAGTCACAGATGACGTCTTGTTTCAGGCTGTCCAGCATATTCAGCTGGGGAAGGAGGTTATCCAGGAGAAGGAGGTGTGCGCAGAAGTGGCTGCAGGTGAGCAACTGGCTTTTAAGGGGACAGAGCTGATGCGGCCTGTCCTGCAGCCACCAGCGGAATTGTTCCTGATGGAGGGTCCCTCCTCAGCCCTGGGCATTGAGACCAAATGCTGTACTGAAATTTGCCATGCCCCTAGTTTGGGTTTGAGGGAGGAAGGACTTGACAGAGGGGCGGAAGTGCCAGGGCCAGAGCCCCGATATTGGCCTGCTGTTTGTCAGCTGTTCCTTGTGCAAGAGGGGGAGGTGGAAAGTGCTCCCTGCCCCATTAGGCCAGAGGCAAAGGTATTAGTACACCCTATAGGTGTGCCCAGTGTAAAAGGTTACAATGTTGCAGAGGGGGGGTACCCAACATTTGAAGACGGGGAATTGCTAACTCACTTGTTAGTTAACATGCATAACTTATATTGTGATATTGCCCTTGCTGATTCTGCAAACCAGCCGCCTTTTACAAGATGGGTTTGGTATGATGTCACTCTGTGGGACTCAGGTGGTACATCCAAACCTCAGATTCTCTGCTCTGCATCCCACTACAGGTTGTTATTGGTTCCTGAACAACTTGGTACAGGGTCTAAAATAGTAGGGGAAGGAATGTGAGGTTATCAGACTCACTGTAAGACTGTAATTATTATATTTTATTAGGTGTAGTGATTAATGTACTTTTTAGTCCGCCTGTACCCTCTTGTTCTCTGCAGATGTTTCTATTCCCCATATCTGTGTGTACCATAGTATTAGACTGTAAATTGCCCAATATGATCAGACAGGAAATCTCCACAGGGGGGTGATCAAGACATAATACAATCAGACTGTGTTTGTGTCTCTATCTTCATTTCCTTTGTGTAACGCTGGCCAAGACCAGACTTAGTGGAACCGGGCACCGCAGGGTGTGATCCAACTCCCCTGCTATTTACAGGAAGGTTATGCCCACAGGGGGTAATCAGGACATAAACCAAATTACCTTGTGGGTGTTCCTCCTTATTGACACTCCTTTGCATATCTCTGGACTCTAGTAGACTGTTTGGAGCCTGACCCAGCAGGGGGGCAGCAGCAGCTTGAGGGGGGGGGGGGGGGGGGGATAAACCTGACTCTTGAATCCACCAATCCGGACCCAGTGCAAGTCCACTGATAGTTCAGGTACTGTGGGAATTTAGAAGGTTTTAAAAATGACTTGCACACAAGCCAGGGGGGAGGATTTTTGGACTGTCCTAGACTAAGAGGTTGTACTCTGTCTAGGTATCGTGTGGACTTATCTGCTATCACTGCTGTGTGGAGGAGTGATAGTTTTGTGCTTTGGAACTGCTGCTACAAGGACTGCCATTTTGGACTGCTACCCGATAACGTTTATATGCTACATTTGCCTCTTGTTCCTGTGTTTGTCTACCTGTGTGTGCTGTGATAAAAATAAACCATATTTTGGTTTCATCTGCTCGGTGTCTGAGTGATTGAAGAACTCGTATCTTCACAGGTATGAGCAGCACAATTATGTCACATCTGTTCCTATGGATACCTGGAACAATATTTTGGACTAGCTGAAAACATGTATAGTTATCATCCGCCTTCTTGGATTAGGGGCTTGAAATGTCCTGATTCTGGTAGACTATCTGATATAGACCTGCCTTCTTTTAAAAACTCATCACATGCTCTGATTTCACTCTCATGCTTAATACACATATAGAGTGATTGAACATCTGTCGTCACCCCGAGGTAGCTTGCTTTCCATGTGCAATCCTCCATGACATTCAAAACTGATGTGTTATCTTTCAGGTATGAAGGGAGATTCATGACATGGGGATGTAACATTTCAACATATTCTGAGAGATGTGACATCAATGATTCGAGACTAGCCACTATCAGCCTTTCTGGTGGGTTATCCAATGACTTATGTACTTTTAGAAGAAAGTAAAAAATGGGTGGAGGTCCGAGTGCGGCCTTGGATTTCCAAACTTGGCTCTTTATAACACAACTCTATTAACCAGATATGCCATGGATTGGCTCTTAGAATCAAATCATTTCACCATATATAAACTGGACTGTGCTCTACTTTACCCTTTTTCCCCAGGCGCTCTACTCCATACTCCTAAATCAAAAATCCCCAAACATATTTTTCTCCACCTTTTCTTCAAAGAAGCGTGGTAGTCCACCTGCAAGGCCTTTAAGGGCTCTCCACTACGCACCGACTGGTTACCCATTTGGGTGAACCCCCTGTTCCCACCAGGTATAGATAACCCAGGTTTCAGGCACATCTACAATAAAGGCCTCAGAATCATGTCACAAGTTTTTGATCCGGGGGTGCCAAGGGTTGTCTTTTTACCAATTACAAGTTAAATATGGACTGACGGCTCAAAGCCTTTTCCCAGTGTGTTTCCCCTATGTCTCTTCCCTACCACCAAAATCCCCAAAGCTTCTCAAATAACCCGTTTTCACTGTGTCATAGGAAAATTTGAAGAACGAACATTTAAAACAAAAAGGCTATATAATGACTTAGTGTTGGATAAAATACGGAAACAAACCCCGGATCAGTCGCTTAGTGATGTACCAACATTGACAGTGACATACAGTATTATTCAAATATGATAAAACACTTCATATTTTAAGATCCTCTTTATTGCAGGAGTTACATCTAAAAACACAATATCGGGCCTATCTATCGCAGGCCCAGAGAAGGCATTTCGTTCCAGAGGAATCTGGGAGATGTTTGAAGTGTGTTATATTCTCTGCAACCTTTATCCATAACATGTGGACCTGCGGGCAAATAAAGAAATATTGGAACAAGATTAGAACCATTCTAATCCTAAGAGTCTCACTTCACCCTTTTCCACTTCTATTTGCCATCTTCGATACTTGGTGTTTGAATAGTCACCAACTAGATTATATTCCATTTCTGATCTTGCTAGTTACGGCGGCAAGAAAACAAATACTGAAATGTTGGTTGTCCAAGAGAGCTCCTTCTCCTATAATGTTACTATGCTTCTTACATCGCACTGTGAACTACGATAGGTTCAATGTACCAATACACTCCCTTTGAAAGACGCTGGGGTCCTCTTGCAATTGAAGCGGATGTTATTTAGCCTCTCCCCCTAATTAAGACAGCCGTGCTACGGTAGTTATGCTTTGGTATATGCTACAGGAATACTAGACCATTTGAAAGCTGTCTTACTGTACATGGAAACAGGGGGGGGGGGGGAGATTGCGCAGAATTGATGACAGAACAAGAATTGATAAAAAAAAAGTAACAATACTAGTTTAATAAAACATACACTTGTAATATAAGGTTATGCAATTGCGTGGGGAAGGGGGTAACAAATGTAAAAAATGGGATAATGAAAAAGCTGCGTCCAGTACTGGATGATATCACCTTATTCTCTGGCAAGCGAAGAGGAAGAATGTGGACATTTGATTGGTCCTCCTTGACACTGGGACATAGAATCCTTTTTGCAGAGTGTCCTCCAAATAGGAACTGAGATGGTAAAGTCCTTATTTTGGATTCTCTGTAGTGTGAGGTTCTGCTTTGAACCATGAATGAGTACCTTAGATAGGTGGCGTTCCTTCAAACGTGGGTACTCCAATGTAAAAGTGGATGGATAGGTGTCCCGGTCTTTGTTCTCCTCTGGAAAAGAAATGGTGCAATTTTTCTTTTTTCTTTCGCCAAGGTGATGTCTGGATATGCAGCAGGTGGAGGGGGTAGGTGGCTGGGTAGCCTGGCCAACGCGTTTCACTGCTTGGGAGCAGCTTTTATAAAGGTAGCTTTAACAGGCTGGGGGTAGGGGTATATATACCCATATTGATTAGTAAAACATGTCCACGTGTGCAAACAATATTAATTTATTCAGAAATACAAAACAATTATATATCAACCTTCATGGGAGCAGGAGACAGATTGCTTCTAGAAGAAATATATTACATTAAAAAACGAGCGGTGCTTTGCCGCAAAACAACACATTTACTTTTCTCATTCATGTTTACACAACCGGCGTCTTCTGACTTCCGGCTGTGTACTTCCGGATTTTGCAGTGGAACGCAGGTGAGACGCATAGCGCTGTCTCATACTGCGTTATGGAGCACAGAGATGGATTTATGCACGGACTTGTTAGTTTAGGTGAAACTTAAGGAAATTACAGAGCGAATATTATAAACAACAGAGGGCAAGACTGGATGTTTTGGTTAAGTGTATAATAAAGGGGTCTGGCCGTGTGCACCTAAAAAACACTTCCCCGGCATTGGGAAAAAGGGGCAGATAGTATTGGGTGCCTAGGTGAGCGTAATTTGACACGCACAAGTATGCGGTCCACTGAGAAAGCCGGAAGTAAGGCAAAAATGTTCATATAAAATTCACATCGCTTTATTGTTAATGGCTAGCGTTCATACATTATATAAAACATTAGAATTACTGCTTTATTGTTAATAGCTAGCGTTCATGCATTATATAAAACATTGAAATTATTGTTAATAGCTAGCGTTCATACATTATATAGAACATTGGAATCACTCTGTGGAAACACGAATACAGATACAAGTGTGGTATATCATGAAAGTACATATTGTAACAGAAAAGAAGGGCTTGTTATAGCCTTAGACACTTATCATAACGGTCATATATAGAACAATATAAGATTGATCATACATATATCTCTATATGAGTAAAACAAGACATTTTTTCCCTCAGCACACTGAGCAATGCTAGTAACCAATCTAGAACACTACATGATAATAGAATTCAGAGATATTGGTTACATATACCTGCGCAGGTGTATGCTATGCCCCCAAGCCGCGTCAAGGCTTCTCTGTATATTGGGGGTCCCTAGCGCTATATCTAGGTGCAGGGTGCGGCACCCCAAAAACCATCATAAGCTGGGAAGCCCAGTGCGGCATGCCAGTGATATACTAAGTGTTAATAATTAGTGATAGGAAGCCAAAGCTATATAAAAGGGAGAGATAAATGAATGTAATTAAAATAGGATAGAGATAGTGTTAGTGAGGGAAAAGTGTTAATAGAATGTACTAAGGGCATGCCGCACTAAAGCCACCCAGCCCATCCAGTCCAGGAGCACCGCACCCCACACCACCGTTACCCTAAATTGGGTCTACGATTAACCAGCAAGGAGCCACATGATAATGGCTCCTTACTTGATATATCCAAACTAAGAGCTACCTACCTTGGAGCAACCCCGGACTACTCCATGTGGCATATCAGGACCCACATCTCCTCCTAATATGGGCTCCCTTCTGCCTCTAACAACATACATACAGATAGTGGTAGATGCTCAATTAGTTCAGTAGCATTTCCCAGGTGCATGAGGGAGGGGTTAATTACTGGGTAAGTAAAACAAGACATTTTTTCCCTCAGCACACTGAGCAATGCTAGTAACCAATCTAGAACACTACATGATAATAGAATTCAGAGATATTGGTTACATATACCTGCGCAGGTTTGACGCGTTTGACGCGGCTTGGGGGCATAGCATACACCTGCGCAGGTATATGTAACCAATATCTCTGAATTCTATTATCATGTAGTGTTCTAGATTGGTTACTAGCATTGCTCAGTGTGCTGAGGGAAAAAATGTCTTGTTTTACTTACCCAGTAATTAACCCCTCCCTCATGCACCTGGGAAATGCTACTGAACTAATTGAGCATCTACCACTATCTGTATATATATCTCTATATGTCATAATGATTCATTTGGAATATCAATTGATAGATAGCAGACAAACAATATGTTAGACTTCGATAGAGGAGTTTTTTTTTTTTATTATTATTATTTTTTACATTATATACTGTGTTGTTATAATATTAAATATACTATAAATAAATATATTTATTTATTTCATGATGTGTTGATTTCATTTATTGTGCTTGATACATTACTACATATAGTAACATGCATTGTATAATGAAAGGACGAATCCAAATAAAGAAGGTGATCGACAATTGGGTCTCATAATTATTGTCTAATAAAAAGATTTCTTCTTGCCCTTCCATCTTTTTATTAGACAATAATTATGAGACCCAATTGTCGATCACCTTCTTTATTTGGATTCGTCCTTTCATTATACAATGCATGTTACTATATGTAGTAATGTATCAAGCACAATAAATGAAATCAACACATCATGAAATAAATAAATATATTTATTTATAGTATATTTAATATTATAACAACACAGTATATAATATAAAAAATAATAAAAAAAAAACTCCTCTATCGAAGTCTAACATATTGTTTGTCTGCTATCTATCAATTGATATTCCAAATGAATCATTATGACATATAGAGATATATGTATGATCACTCTTATATTGTTCTATATATGACCGTTATGATAAGTGTCTAAGGCTATAACAAGCCCTTCTTTTCTGTTACAATATGTACTTTCATGATATACCACACTTGTATCTGTATTCGTGCTTCCACACAGTGATTCCAATGTTCTATATAATGTATGAACGCTAGCTATTAACAATAATTTCAATGTTTTATATAATGCATGAACGCTAGCTATTAACAATAATTTCACTGTTTTATATAATGCATGAACGCTAGCTATTAACAATAAAGCAGTAATTCTAATGTTTTATATAATGTATGAACGCTAGCCATTAACAATAAAGCGATGTGAATTTTATATGAACATTTTTGCCTTACTTCCGGCTTTCTCAGTGGACCGCATACTTGTGTGTGTCAAATTACGCTCACCTAGGCACCCAATACTATCTGCCCCTTTTTCCCAATGCCGGGGAAGTGTTTTTTAGGTGCACACGGCCAGACCCCTTTATTATACACTTAACCAAAACATCCAGTCTTGCCCTCTGTTGTTTATAATATTCGCTCTGTAATTTCCTTATGTTTCACCTAAACTAACAAGTCCGTGCATAAATCCATCTCTGTGCTCCATAACGCAGTATGAGACAGCGCTATGCGTCTCACCTGCGTTCCACTGCAAAATCCGGAAGTACACAGCCGGAAGTCAGAAACATGAATGAGAAAAGTAAATGTGTTATTTTGCGGCAAAGCACCGCTCGTTTTTTAATGTAATATATTTCTTCTAGAAGCAATCTGTCTCCTGCTCCCATGAAGGTTGATATATAATTGTTTTGTATTTCTGAATAAATTAATATTGTTTGCACACGTGCACATGTTTTACTAATCAATATGGGTATATATACCCCTACCCCCAGCCTGTTAAAGCTACCTTGAAAAAGCTGCTCCCAAGCAGTAAAACGCGTTGGCCAGGCTACCCAGCCACCTACCCCCTCCACCTGCTGCATATCCAGACATCACCTTGGCGAAAGAAAAAAGAAAAATTGCACAATTTCTTTTCCAGAGGATAACAAAGACCGGGACACCTATCCATCCACTTTTACATTGGAGTACCCACGTTTGAAGGAACGCCACCTTTCTAAGGTACTCATTCATGGTTCAAAGCAGAACCTCACACTACAGAGAATCCAAAATAAGGACTTTACCATCTCAGTTCCTATTTGGAGGACACTCTGCAAAAAGGATTCTATGTCCCAGTGTCAAGGAGGACCAATCAAATGTCCACATTCTTCCTCTTCGCTTGCCAGAGAATAAGGTGATATCATCCAGTACTGGACGCAGCTTTTTCATTATCCCATTTTTTACATTTTTAACCCCTTCCCCACGCAATTGCATAACCTTATATTACAAGTGTATGTTTTATTAAACTAGTATTGTTACTTTTTTATCAATTCTTGTTCTGTCATCAATTCTGCGCAATCTCCCCCCCCCCCTGTTTCCTTGTTATTTGTAGGGACTGACAATCCCTTTATTTGATTGCTGCAGGCCTAACCGCCCATACAGGCGCCCCAAACAGACACTCAGGTGTCTGTCCATTTCTTTGTCTTACTGTACATACCTACCTAATCTATATGTGACACAATGAATGACTATCCCTCGACTGTGCACCAACTGAAAAATCTTGTGCATATTTATGCCCAAAGAAATACGAGCCATTTCTAGCCTCATAGCCATTTTCGCCAGTGACTTTTAATTGTTACATGTTGTTAGTCTTGTCTGTCTGTGTGATATTACAAAGTGCACTTTGAGAATCCATTCATGAAATTCTTGTCCTTTTATTAAATTATTTTTATATATTCATACATCCCACTTGGTTGTTTGTGTGATTGAGCACAGCTGCGCCTCTGAATAGTTTCTGTTACTTTTGCCACATAAACTTTTAAATCTCCATTGGTCTCACAAGGGGTCTGAGGATCTCATTTCGGTGCCTAATGGCAGTCAGGCTACCTCTGGCGATCACATGGAGGGCTGTGCGGCCCCCCAAAAATTTGCCTCCCCACACCATTACTGACCCACTGCCAAACCGGTCATGCTGGAGGATGTTGCAGGCAGCAGAACATCCGGCTTGGCATCTCCAGACTCTGTCACGTGCTCAGTGTGAACATGCTTTCATTTGTGAAGAGCACAGGACGCCAGTGGCGAATTTGCCAATCTTGGTGTTCTCTAGCAAATGCCAAATGTCCTGCACGGTGTTGGGCTGTAAGCACAACCCCCACCTGTGGATGTCGGGCCCTCATACCACCCTCATGGAGTCTGTTTCTGACCGTTTGAGTAGACACATGTATATTTGTGGCCTGCTGGAGGTTATTTTGCAGGGCTCTGGCAGTGCTCCTCCTGTTCCTCCTTTCAAAAAGGTGGAAGTAGCAGCCCTGCTGCTGTCTCCTGGTAGCACCTCCATGCTCTGGACACTACACTGACAGACACAGCAAACTTTCTTGCTACAGCTAGCATTGATGTGCCATCCTGGATGAGCTGCACTACCTGAGCCAATTGTGTGTGTAACCCTACTTTAGGTTATACATGTATAGAAATGAAATTGTAGTGTTAATATATTTATTGAAGTGATGTATATGTATGTACGTATATAGAATATATTTAATGGTGTACATGTATTATATGTATGGTATACTGCCATGCTGGCTTAAAGACTTGTAGAGCAATGAGCACAGCACTGGAAATTTCCAGAGCCCCATGAGACTCCTTAGGCTGTCAATCAGTGAGAGCAAGGACTGTCCTTGAGCCAGTCAGTTGATCAGGCAGTTGACCAGTCAGCTGACTCTGTGAAGGGCTGCAGAAACGCTGCTGGTTTTTAGACTGACAGTCTCCCTTATCCAGCGCTTACCTTCTCTGATGCTGCATAGCTGTAAACATTGACAGCTGTAGATATTTAGGCGCTATACTATGTGGCTGGGGAAGTGAGCCAGGAAGGAGTTACTACTTAGCAGAGCACCCCGCTCCCCGTCCAACTAAAACGCAAGCTGCACCATCTATCATCCGGTGCAGGCAGGAGGACTGCGGCCTAGTGCTACGAGTTGGGGAAGACAGAGGAGGCGGAGCGGTGACTGACAGTATTGCTCTGCCAAAGCCCGGAGGGAGTATCAGGTCACCAAGCCTCTGCTGAGCCACTAATGCAGGAGGTACTCACATCATCACAGCAGCAGCACCGCCTAGCCAGCAAAGGAGGAGCCGCTGAGCCGCAAATATAAAACATCATCATATCCCACTTAAGTGCAGCAGAGAAAGAGTTAAGGAGCCAGCAGACATAGGGTGAGATAAGACTAATTCTCACTTCACAATAAAGACAGCTTGTCTTACCCTCACATTTCACTCAAAGTCTGGACAGACAGCCAGATTTAAGTAACTGGAAACATTGTATATGAAAGAACTCTCAGAGACAGAGAAAAGGTTTGATTAGATTGGATACATCCATTAGTATCCAATACTAATACTTTTCAACTACTACATTCAGATAAATACACTTTTATTAGTTCAAAGGAAGACTGAACTGTATGCTTACATTTGGGCCCCAACATGCGCATATATTATTCCTTTAATGCTGGCCAGCTAAGGTGTTTTTTTTGTAATGCATGCAAGTATTTCTGTATAGGATTTGGGAGGATTAGAGGGTACTGTATTGTATTGTATTAAGAGCATGAAAATGTATTGTATGTTATTATTGATATGTTCCTGTATGCTTATGTATTGATAAATATAAATTGTATTAAACTTACTTATTACTTATTCTATTGACGGGTTAGCCAAGTTCATTAGGGAGTAACATTATAGGATAGGCAGATACTTAATTAGATGAGTGTTTCCCAGACGACACTAACTAAATAAAGTTTGGGTGGAGGCACTTAGGGGCAGATGTATTAAGCCTGGAGAAGAGATAAACTGGAGATAAACTGGAGATAACATGGAAGACATAACGCACCAGCCAATCAGCTATGTTTGAAATATGACAGTTGGGATCTGTTTGGCTGGTGCGTTATCTCCTTCCACTTTATCTCCAGTTTATCTCTTCACCACGCTTAATACATCTGCCCCTCTGTTACTTAATTGTACCCTTTACATAGTAAAAGATTAAAGGGGTTACAAAGTGGAGGCACTGCTGAGATGGAAGGACACATGGAAGAAGCCTTATCTGGGAAAGATATCTATGAGTGGTGTTTAAAGAAAGGGAGGAATACCAAGCGATGTTTGGCCGTAGGAGGAAATTTTGCAGAATTTATAGATAAAGATGTAGTAGAGCAGGTAAACAAGTTGTATGGGATACTTAGACCAAAGATAATAGATAGATGGAGAGGAGACTTGGGAAGGATTGTCGCTTATTTATTAGAAACTGAGGAAGATTTGGACAATAATTTGATTCCTGTAATGATTGTTGCTGATAAAGAGACTGGGAGACGATGGCACATCATGTGGCCAATAGCCCCTGATGAGGAAGCTGCCAGTGCTTCTATGCCAGCATTAGAAGATACTGGGGATGATGAGAGAGGAGACACTGCTCGAAGTACTAACATAGGGGGAAGTCAATTTGAGACCATAATAGATAGAGTAGTGTCACAACTGGAACGTATGAGGCCTGGAGGGAAGCAGCTGTGCAACAAGCAGAAGAGTGGCAGTGTCCAGATAGAATTAAAAGGCCGAGAGTGGTAGAAAGCCTACGAGGGCCAGCAATGGGGGTCATTCAGGCTGCTAGGAGGAGTAATCCTCAAGCTACCCTAGAGACATATCTTGAAGCATTAGATTATGCTTACGGCACATTAGAAGACGTAGGGGAGTTATTATCCCGACTCCATCACACTTTTCAAGACACAGGTGAAAAGCTGAGCACCTACATAATAAGGCTAGACAAACTATTGTACAAAATAGTTGAGAAAGGAGGTATCCCGAAAGGAGATGTGGATAAGAGCAGGATAAAGCAATTATTGCGAGGAGCTTTGACGACTGATTATGTAGCACAGAAGTTAAGGTGCTCTGGGTTAAAAGAACCCTCCCCTACTTTTAATGAGCTATTAAAAGAAATTAAACAAGAGGAAGTACTAATAGAGATGAGAGAAAAAACAGTGAAAAATGTAAAAGTGATACTGCCAACAGTTGAGACAAATGCATTTGAAGATAAAATATTAAAAATGATGGAGGAGCAAAATAAAAAAATAGAACAAGTCATAGCTGCTCAAAATAGTACTGTGCGACCTGTTAACAGCACACATAGGTTCAATTCCAACATGACCATTAGAGGCATGGGAAGAGGATTCAATAATGCCAATAGAGGATGCTTTAAATGTGGCAAATTGGGACACAGGGCTTTTGAGTGCACTAGCAATCGACCTGTGAACAGGAGTAATAATACTAGTACCGATCCCAATGGGGACAGCAACCCTGAACAAGGACAGGGAAACGAGTAAGGGAGGACTGTGAGCCCCTCTCAGTCCCCCTAGAAGTGGAAAATACAGCAATGGGGAGATCATGGTGGAATGGTAGGATGATCCCAGAGGGACTCATGGGACCAGTTCCCCTTGTATCGGCTAACATAAATGGGCGAGAGTGTAATGTATTGTTGGACAGTGGCTCACAGGTATCCATTATTTTTGAACCCTGGTACCATAAAAATATACCTGACATACCCATACAGCCTATTAGTGGATTGGTTATATGGGGATTGAGTGTGGATAAGTACCCTTATTTGGGCTATGTGGAGGTGGTCTTAGAGTTCAATAAGGGCTATAGAGACTCATTGCAGATCCCCTTTGTTGCATTGATCTGTCCTGAGATAAAAGGGGAAAAGAATGAATTGCCTATAATCGTAGGGACTAACACCCAATTATACCAGAGTTTATCTGAATGGTGTCTGGAAGAAAAAGAGAAAATTTCAAATCTAAGCTATTCTTTTAATGTAGAGGCGGCGGGAAAAGGAGCAGTCGAGTCAGAGAACAAATTTGAATTGTGTTTTCGAGGAAGTGATATTTCAAATGAGGAAAAAGAAACATTGATAGAGGCTTTAGAATCTAAGGGGCTGGCATTTTCCAAGGGAGAATGGGACTTAGGAGTTGCAAAAGGAGTGGAACATCAGATAAATCTTACGGATAATAGTCCTTTTTGAGAGCGTTCTCGCAGAATTGCTCCTGCAGATTTCGAAGATGTCAGATTACATTTAAAGGGGTTATTAGAAAATCAGATGATCATAGAATCCCGAAGTCAGTATGCGTCACCTATAGTGATTGCTAGAAAGAAAACCAGGAAAATTAGAATGTGCGTCGACTACAGAACCCTGAATGCCCGAACAATACCCGACCAATACACTGTGCCCCGAATAGATGAAGCTCTGGATTGTTTACAGGGGAGTAATTGGTTTTCAGTCCTTGATCTATGCAATGGCTTCTATCAGATCCCCATGAGACGTGAAGATCAAGAAAAGACCGCTTTCATTTGTCCCCTGGGGTTCTTCGAGTTTTTGAAGATGCCACAGGGAATCAAGGGAGCCCCAGCCACATTCCGGCGGACCATGGAAAAAACCATTGGGGATATGAATTATAGGGAAGTATTAGTATACCTCGACGACATAATTGTCTTTGGCACCACACTTTCTGAGCATAATAGCCGTCTCCTGAAAGTCATAGACAGGCTCATTGAAGGAGGTTTGAAATTATCCTTAGACAAATGTATCCTTTGCAGATCCTCAGTGAAATATCTTGGACACATTGTAAGCAGAAAAGGGATAGCTACTGATCCGGCCAAAGTAGAGGCTGTCAAAACCTGGCCTAGGCCCACAAAACTCAAAGAGCTAAGATCTTTTTTAGGGTTTTGTGGGTATTATAGAAGATTTGTCTCCAACTATTCTCAGGTTGCAAAACCCTTGACAGACCTAACAAAGGGGTACCCTCCCCCAAACCAGAAGAAAGCTAAGACTCGGACCATTGTTGCTTATAAAAAATGGTACAAGCCAGATGAGTTATTTGGTGAAAGGTGGGATCATAAATGTGAGACTGCCTTCCTAATGTTAAAAGAAAATTTGACTAACGCTCCAGTGTTAGCCTATGCTGACCCAACTATCCCATATATACTTCATATAGATGCCTCTCAAGAAGGGATAGGGGGAGTGCTATATCAGCGTCACTCAGCTACCAAGGAATTAAAACCGGTATCCTTTTCGAGTAGAGGTCTGACTGGTAGTGAGAGAAATTACCCTACTCACAAATTAGAATTTCTGGCTTTGAAGTGGTGCGTTGTAGAGAAATTTCAAGACTACTTATATGGGGTGAATTTTGAAATACACACGGATAACAACCCCTTAACCCAGTGGTTCCCAAACTGTGTGCCGTGGCACCCTAGGGTGCCTTGGGAGACTTGCAGGGGTGCCCTGGATTGGTGGTCCAGGACCAATTCAAGTTTTTTTATGTCCATTATAATAGTCAAATTGTGGAATAACACAAGGGAATCCTGGCCATTACCACATAACTGATCCTAAGGATGAGATATTAACACAATTTATTTAACTTAATATTTGTTTCTGACTTTCTAAATTAGAAACTTTTAGCCTAAGGGTGCCGCGAAAACATTTCTGATGCATTGGGGTGCCGTCATTCAAAAACTTTGGGAACCCCTGCCTTAACCTATATTCTCACTACTGCTAAACTGGATGCGACAGGACATCGATGGCTAGCTGCATTAGCTTTATACAATTTCTCTTTGAAGTACCGCCCAGGGGTAAGCAACATAGATGCCGACGCATTATCTAGGATACCTGGTCAAAAGGCTCAGGAGAATGAGAAAGAAGAAGAGTGGATTGAAGTTCCTATGGGAGATGTGAAAGGGATGTGTCATCAAATGCAAATAAAAGAATCTTTAACAGGGGAACGCATAAGTGCTTTGGGAGTTACTTCTGATGCATTACCCTTGTCTTATTGCTGGTTGGGCAGTATAGAGCTAGAAGGACTGCCTAAAATTAAATATACACAAATGAAGAAAGACCAATTATCTGATAAAGACATTAAAGATGTATACTACCTGGTACAACGAGGGAAGTGGAATCCGCAGGTGCCATTGGTTACTGAAAAAGCAAAGATCTTAAAAAAGCAAAGGAAGCTGTTACAAATTAGAAATGGAATATTGTACCGAATTACAAAACAGAAGGATGGAAAGCCTATATACCAAATTGTCTTGCCTGAAATCCATAGAAAAACAACATTAAAAGCTTTACATGATGATCATGGACATTTGGGCTTTGAGAAAACAATGGGTTTAATAGCTCATAGGTTTTACTGGCCCAGAATGAGATGAGAGGTAGAAAACTATTGCCAAACTTGTGGGAATTGTGTAGTGAGGAAGACGGTAGCCACTCAATACTCACCTTTAGTATCCTTCAAAAGTCATGGTCCTATGGATGTAGTTTGTATGGATTTTTTAACGCTGGATGTAGGAGATGGGAAAAAAGTGTCACATATTGGTAGTAACAGATCACTTTACCAGATATGCGCAAGCATATGTGACTCCCAATCAAAAGGCACTGACGGTGGCAAACACTTTGTGGAGTAAATTTTTCATTCATTATGGGTTACCTAATAGATTACACTCTGATCAAGGCAGAGAGTTCGAAAGTCGTTTAATTAAGGAGCTCTGTTCCCTATGTGGAATAGTAAAATCTAAAACCACTCCCTACCACCCTCAAGGGGACCCTCAGCCTGAACGATTTAACCGTACATTGCTAAATATGTTAGGAACCTTGAGTCCTTTGGATAAGCGGAGCTGGAAAAGACACCTTGACAGATTGGTCCATGCTTATAATTGTACCCTAAACGAATCCACTGGATATTCTCCCTATTTCTTAATGTTCGGGAGAGAGGCTAGGCTCCCAATAGACATTTGTATGGGGGTGCCAAATAGTCATATCTCCTCGGTATCCCACAGCAAATATGTAGAAAGATTAAGAGAAGAACTACAGGGAGCCTACGACATTGCGACTAAAGCAGCAGAAAAGCTAGGGCAGAAAAACAAGAGAATATACGATAGGAAAGTTCGGGAACAAGAACTTGCCCCTGGTGACCGAGTGCTGTTGAGGAAATTTGGGATACCTAAACGGGTTAAAATCTCTAACAGGTGGAGGGAGGATCCTTTTGTAATAATTGAAAAGTTTCGTGATCTGCCTGTGTATAAGATCAAGCCAGAGTCAGGGGAGGGAGTTGTGTTAACATACCATAGGCAGCATTACTGAAAGTCCTAGCACTGGTATAGTGGAGGGAAATAAAGACAGGGTCACTGAAGTTAATAAGCTGCCCGATTTAAATGAATTAGAAGGAGACGACATTGAGAGTCCAGGGGGATATTATAAAGATGCCGATATGAGTACTCCTAAACTTGAGTGTGGTAGAAGTAACCAGGATAAACAGAGGGAAGATGAAGGGAGTTATGAACCTCTAAATAGGGCAGAAATTGAGATGTATGACGATTCCAACATAAATAGCACTAATAGCTCTCAAGAGGGTAGTGAAGTGTGTAATGAGGAAGGTGATGTAAAGTATGCTGGAAGGCCAAAAAGGACATGTGGGCCCCCTTCTATTCTCACTTATGATAGAATGGGAGAAACTAGTATAGTACCCCAAATAATTTATCCTGCCATGTGTACTTGGCCATATTTTCAATCTGCTATATGTATGTAGATTGGAGAATATGGCGATCTAAGCTGATGAATTAGTTAGACCGCCAGGGGAAGAGAATGTAACCCTACTTTAGGTTATACATGTATAGAAATGAAATTGTAGTGTTAATATATTTATTGAAGTGATGTATATGTATGTACGTATATAGAATATATTTAATGGTGTACATGTATTATATGTATGGTATACTGCCATGCTGGCTTAAAGACTTGTAGAGCAATGAGCACAGCACTGGAAATTTCCAGAGCCCCATGAGACTCCTTAGGCTGCCAATCAGTGAGAGCAAGGACTGTCCTTGAGCCAGTCAGTTGATCAGGCAGTTGACCAGTCAGCTGACTCTGTGAAGGGCTGCAGAAACGCTGCTGGTTTTTAGACTGACAGTCTCCCTTATCCAGCGCTTACCTTCTCTGATGCTGCATAGCTGTAAACATTGACAGCTGTAGATATTTAGGCGCTATACTATGTGGCTGGGGAAGTGAGCCAGGAAGGAGTTACTACTTAGCAGAGCACCCCACTCCCCGTCCAACTAAAACGCAAGCTGCACCATCTATCATCCGGTGCAGGCAGGAGGACTGCGGCCTAGTGCTACGAGTTGGGGAAGACAGAGGAGGCGGAGCGGTGACTGACAGTATTGCTCTGCCAAAGCCCGGAGGGAGTATCAGGTCACCAAGCCTCTGCTGAGCCACTAATGCAGGAGGTACTCACATCATCACAGCAGCAGCACCGCCCAGCCAGCAAAGGAGGAGCCGCTGAGCCGCAAATATAAAACATCATCATATCCCACTTAAGTGCAGCAGAGAAAGAGTTAAGGAGCCAGCAGACATAGGGTGAGATAAGACTAATTCTCACTTCACAATAAAGACAGCTTGTCTTACCCTCACATTTCACTCAAAGTCTGGACAGACAGCCAGATTTAAGTAACTGGAAACATTGTATATGAAAGAACTCTCAGAGACAGAGAAAAGGTTTGATTAGATTGGATACATCCATTAGTATGCAATACTAATACTTTTCAACTACTACATTCAGATAAATACACTTTCATTAGTTCAAAGCAAGACTGAACTGTATGCTTACATTTGGGCCCCAACATGCGCATATATTATTCCTTTAATGCTGCCCAGCTAAGGTGTTTTTTTTGTAATGCATGCAAGTATTTCTGTATAGGATTTGGGAGGATTAGAGGGTACTGCATTGTATTGTATTAAGAGCATGAAAATGTATTGTATGTTATTATTGATATGTTCCTGTATGCTTATGTATTGATAAATATAAATTGTATTAAACTTACTTATTCTATTGACGGGTTAGCCAAGTTCATTAGGGAGTAACATTATAGGATAGGCAGATACTTAATTAGATGAGTGTTTCCCAGACGACACTAACTAAATAAAGTTTGGGTGGAGGCACTTAGGGCCTTATTCTGGTTGGTGCGGCCGGGCCGTACGCGTACGTTCCGGGGTTTTTTATGATCTGCGCATGCGTACATTCGCTAATGCGCAGGCGCGAACACTCCACAACGCTTACGGACGGGTCTCTCCGTGCGAAAAAACCTGTACGCGAGTGTACGGGCATTGGGGGCGGCATAGGGGCGTGATGAGGGGAGCGGCCGAAATAATGAGGGAAAATGGGCGTAAATATGGGCGTACACGGGGGTGTGCACCAAAAATGAGCGGTGCTACTACCGCACGATCGCCTAAAGCACCGTTCATTTCGGAAACAAAACAGGCGGCCGCCAACCGCCAGCTCAGACCACCCCTACAGATACCGCATGCCAGCGTGCGCCTGGGTTTGCTAATTAACGCTGATTACTGCTCAAACACATACACCTGAATGTAATAAGCAATGCTGCAGTCTATTAAGTCCAAACCATGATTTCACTACCTGCAAGCCACACACATCACTCAAACACATTGGAAGCTTATCTTTCTATACTTCTCTACATTTAAAGGTTTGTTTAATTTAAGGTAAGAATCTTTTTAAGACCTGCTTATATATGCTAAGGTAGCTATTTGCTAAACAGTTATACACATTCACTACGTGCTTTCATAGACTTTACACAGTAGCACACTCAATCTACACAAGTCGACATGTGTCAACGTGTTCACTCTAATACAAACATAGGTTTTGTATTTATGATACAATAACATAAACCACATCTAACACCTACAAAGGATGTTTCAGCAATGTTTTAAGCCCATGCCCACTATTTTGCACACAATCTTTGTATAGTACCCAAAATACAGAACTGTACCACTATCTGATCTGCTATGAATTGGATTTTACTACACTCTGGATGTAAGATGCCACCAATCACATTATTGCACTCACATCTCTCTAACAAAGGATTCCTACATCTGCTTATGACACTGTCAAATCATATATATTTAAAAAGTTATACATGTTTGTTCACAAGCAATTTTCTCATGTTTGGCCGATTCACACATCTTTTTTTAGGGAGGACACATATGCATTCCTACACAAATGTACCTTTTGACCCTTGTTTGTCTGCCTCACCCACTCCATGAGGAAAGCATTGTTCTGGACCTGCTTTTACCTACTACTGTAGGAGCTACCTCACCTGCACACAAACTGCTTTCTCACCTATTAAGTTGCTCTGCACATGTGCTGACACAAACTAATTAGCAGGGAAAAGTTGGATAGGAACATGGGAATGGCCATGGAGAGGGTTACACATGGGAAACTTCTACCACACTTCAACAAATGTTCAAAAATACCCTGGTCAGTAAGTACACATAAATGTAGTATTTGTTTCACACAAGAAATTACACATACAACAATTTTGTTTTAATTGGTAAAATAAATTTATTTGCTGTTCAGCATCACAGCTTATTTGACACTTTCATGTCATAAATCAAATAAACAAATAAAATAGACACAAAAATAAAAAAAACAGCCAGAACAAGAGGTTGCATATCTCCAAACATGTGTTACCCTGCAAATGCAATGGTGAAAGAAATGGGGACACCAGAATACGTACTGCAACAACCAGGGTGAATACTAAGCAAGATACACACCACCAAAAATTTATCCTGCATTTGTAGAGGTCAAAATAAGAACTTTAATGCCCATGGCACGAAAATGGATCGATGGCCAACTCAGGAAGTGGATGTCCAGTGCAATTTAAACATTTGGGGTCCAACCACAGAGGAAGTGAACCAGGTCTCATTATTTGGGCCCTTTTTTCCCCCTTTTAGATGGGGCCTTGGGGACAGGGGCCTTTGGCTCAGATGGCTTGCGGCGTCTTCCCCTAGTGGACACAGGAAGGTCAGCAGAGGTGGAAGGTTGGGGAGCAGCTTGGGGTGGGCCAGCAGATGGGGGATTGTCCCTTAGGGACCTGGCGGTGGACAGCAGCTCCGCAAGAATGTCATTCTGGCGGCTGAGGTGTTGGCCAATGCTTTCCATGCCAGCCGCCAGAGTGTCATTCATGCGGTTGAAGGCCTCACACTGCTGCCTGTTTGTGGCCTTCCAATCCTCCAAAAATTCCCCAATCTGCTGCTGACGGAGCGCAGCATCCACCCCTTGCTGCTCGATCCTCTCCAGCATCACCATCACGCTTTCATCCCATGTCTCCTGTGGCTGGGGCTGGGGGTGTCGTCTTGGTGGAGGCTGGACCACTTGCTCCACCTGTGGCTCTGCAGAGGAAGATGCTGCCGGTTCATCCTGGGTTTCTGCTTCTGCTAGGATAATAATTGAAAACAATGTCACCATCACATACGCACTAAAAAATATCTTTCAAAATACAATGCATTACTGTGACTTACCATCAAAAGCAGCATCAAAGACCTCCGCCGGGAGCTCACTGTCATATTGGAGATCCCCCTGACCTCGGCCACATCAATGACGTCCAAGGCGTCCTGCTCCAGGGGGGTATACTCCAAATTATCGGGCATAGGACCTCTCCCGGTGGACATGCTGTGGTTGTACCGGTCAGTCATCTTCCTCTTCAGTGTCGTTTTGAAGTCTGTCCACCTACAAGTTTAAAAATACAAATATCACCATGAGATATGTGCACCACTGTGCTAGTGAACATCATGACTACGTTACATTTCCTAGTGTGGGTGATCTTATGTTTTTTAGCCATATGTGTCCCACACACACATTAATGTCTCCATTAGGAGGCATTTCAGTGTCTCATCTCATTCATTAGGCCACTAAATGCACATACATAGATCACTATGCAGAAATGACATCATCCATGGCCAAATTAGGCACCTCCACCTGTTGTGAAACTACACATTCCACCATAGCTTGACAGTGTGGTTATTATGGAGTCATTTAACTATGGGATGGCATACTGGGATGTGTAGTTTCTCACCAGCTACATGTGCACAGTTTGCTCATTCTTGTTTCAGTTGCATCATATGGAACATGTTACAACAACTCTTTCCAAAACACACTTTCTCTTGTCCCATCACATACTTCACATACTTCACATGAGCAGAACTGTGCCCATAACCTCACATCACACCAATGGTGCATGTTTCATATATCAATGTGGGTTATTAGACATGGTTGTGTTCACATGTGACATTGAAGTGTAGCACTATCTACAAACACACCTTTCTATTATTCTCAAAACATACATGTAACATATGTACACACATATGACATTATCAGGGGGACAAACACACTTGCCTTTTCTTCACCGCTAGCCAATCTCTGACCACTGGTGACACCTGGTTCACTTCCTCTGTGATCTTGTCCCAAAGGTTTCTCCTTGCACTGGCACCCGGCTTCCTGGTTGGCAATTCGATCCATTTGCGTGCTCTGGGCACTAAAATTCTTAATTCTGCCTCTACAAATGCAGGGTTTCTCTTTTTGGTGGTGGTATCCTGCTCAGTCCTCACCCTAGATGTTGCAGCTCGTTTTCTGGTGGCCCCAGTTCTCTCACCATGCACCTGCTGGGTCACACCTGTTTGGAGAGATGCAACCTCTTGTTCTGGCTGGTTGCTTGGCCCTTGTGGAGCTGGTGGAGGTTGAACAGGGCCTGTTAGTGAGGGGCCCGCTTGGTCTTGCAGGCTACTTCTCTCTTGAGCCCTCCTTCTCCGCTCCTGTTCCCTCTTCTGTAAAGCTTCAAGCAGGGATTCTGCTGTAGCTCTCTGTAGAGCGTCCTCAGCTGCGGAATCGTCTGAGTTAGACATGTTTGCAGCAATTCTGGCCTGCATCTGACTGAATATTTATATGTTAATCTCCCGCCATGAACAAGGGGGCGTATATTTTTCCCCGCAATGTAGTTGCTAATTTACGCCGATATTTCCCGCCGATAATTGCCGCTTAAATTACGCAGGTCTCAACGCACCTGATCAATCACCTGTATATGCACATACACAGGTTGTGGAGCATTGTGTGCTACATCGTGAAATGTGTGCACCTGTCATTCTAATGATGAGTGTTGTCAGCTGGTATCTGTTAGAGTTTGTGTATGCTTTGTGAGTCACATTTCAAAACATCACGTTATAATGCTTTCCTTACATATGTCATGAGTCTGCAATTGTCATACACCAACATGTTGCATTGTGACCCTTTTAGCAGCGTATTTATTAGTAGACGGTTGCGTGTATTCTTTTACGCACACTGTATATACAGTTCCTCTTTATACATTGAATGCATGCTGTTGATTATGGTGTGTGTATATCGGAACGGTCCGCGTAAGTTTCTATTCGCATCCAGTTTGTTAATGTAAGAAGGATTAATAAAGTTAATACTAAACAAACAATTTTTTACACCAATCAGCAAGCACCAAAAGTGATATATGTACCTGCAATTAATAACTGCGCCATTGCCACTATGACTTCAACCAGGGCTAGGGCGTTTTCTACCCAGGAGCTGTTGGCCTTGGTTGAGGTCATGGACCGTCGCCTGGGGCCCAGGGGCCCATATGTGTCCAACATGGACAAGCAGCATTATATGCCCGCCGGCTAATTTTCGCCCGGACCGGCGTCCGCAGAAGCCTGGGCCAAGTTGAGTGGCGCTGGTCGGACCTGCACCGGCGGCAGCCAGTGTTGCTTTCTTCACTTCGCCGCCATATTGGCCGATGTAAGTATTTATTTACTAGTATGTCTGCGTTTTTTTGCAATGTTTTCTGTACTTTTTATAAATATGTTCCTGAGTATGTGGGTGTATATGGGGTGTATAGGGGGTGTATAGGGGGTGTATAGGGGGTGTATATGGGTGTATATGGGATGTATAGGGGGTGTATAGGGGGTGTATATGGGGTGTATATGGGGGTGTATAGGGGGTGTATAGGGGGTGTATATGGGGTGTATAAGGGGTGTATATGGGGTGTATAGGGGGTGTATAGGGGGTGTATATGGGGTGTATAGGGGGTGTATAGGGGGTGTATAGGGGGTGTATAGGGGGTGTATATGGGGTGTATAGGGGTTGTATAGGGGGTGTATATGGGGTGTATATGGGTGTATAGGGGGTGTATAGGGGGTGTATAGGGGGGGTTTAAGTAGTTGCTCAGTTTTTGGGTGTAGCATATCAATTAGTTTGCATGATAAATGTCTGAAATATAACAGCAATGATAATTTGGAAGGTTATGAGCATGACTAATGTGAATTTTTCTTTCCCCCTTTTTTATGGACCCCAATCTTCGATTTCTATACCATCAACATGAACATTTCAGCACGGGCAAGGGCACGCATAGAAGCCCGGGAGGAGGCAGCCAGGGAGCAGGCAGCCCGGGAGCAGGCAGCCCAGGAGGAGGAAGAGGAGGAGGAAGAGGAGGAGGAAGAGGAGGAGGAAGAGGAGGCGGAAGAGGAGGAGGAAGAGGAGGAGGAAGAGGAGGAGACAATGGGTCAAGCTGGGGCCCACCAAATTTCGCCATCCCCTTCCACCAGCCACTCCCCAACCCCCACCCCCTCCCCAACCCCCACCCACACCCCTACCCCCACCCCCTCCCCAACCCCCACCCACACCCCTACCCCCACCCCCTCCCCAACCCCCACCCCCTCCCCAACTCCTACCCCCACCCCCACCCCCTCCCCAACCCCCACCCCCTCCCCAACTCCCACCCCCACCCCCTCCCCAACCCCCACCCCCTCCCCTACCCCCACCCCCTCCCCACCCCATTTCCAACCCCCCTACACCTCTCCACCACCCACCCCCAAACCTCTCCAATCCCCACTCCAACCCACTACCAGTATCCCAAGTCCTATCCCATCCCCCTTGCTCCTGACCCCCCCAACCACCGCACACCCAACCAGCGGCGAGCAGGATGGCTCAACTAGCCGTAAGTAAATAATGTGTCTAATGTTTACCTACACATTTCTACACATAAACAATCACAACAACCACATATGTGTATCCAACATCAACATTAGTTGCAACATATCACTGCAGGGCGACCATGAGGTGTGGCCTGTCCTTCTCCAGGAACAAGGGTCCCCTTGGTGTTTTTTTGGAGTGTGGCCATGCCTCACCACTTGAATAATTGACATAACAGTACATCCAATGAGATATCCGACATTAGTGGTGTTGTAGTTATGTGGGTCCAGGTGTTGGGTAACTCCACTTCCCAGCATGATGTGCAACATAAATTTATAGATTGTTTTGTTAATAGTGTGTGAGGCCATGCGGATGCATGCTTTACAAACATAGCTTTAGGCCTATAATTTGTACAGCAATGTCCTAAATTTAAAATAGTAAGGAGTGCCTAAGCCGCAACAATGTCATAACCCTTAAATAGCACAGCCTAATTGTGAGGTTAGAGGTGAGTCCCCCAAAACAAAACTACCAATTGGGATACAGCATACATTTATCCAAGAAGGAGGAATTTATTTAATGTTATGTAATATGTACAGTATGTGTGTGTAAACATATAAGTTTTTAGTACTGTGTTTACAGCAGACCCATCTTCAATGTAGTTGAAAAATGTATGTGGCCTTCACACTTAACTCACAACTTGGTATTATGTTAAAATACAACAAACATTTGTGTATATTATATATTAATTATTTTTTTCTCCTTCACTACAGACACTGAACAGCACCAGGAGGAGGTGGCACACATCATTAGGGAGATCTTCCTGACCCTCCTCTATTTACAGATCCTTTTTGCGCAACTGGAGGCCCGCATTTAATTTAAAAAAAATAAAATTATTATGTTTGTTCAAATAAATAAAAGTTTATGTACAGTTAGAAGTTGCCTGTGTTGTTAATCATAAATATGTTATAGGGTTTGTAAGGGCAGGTACATACAGATGTGTAATGTAAGTTATATTTGTAATTTGAGGTGAGGGGTAACGATTGCTGTGTGAATGTGTTTGTTTTTGAGTTAAATAACACATAGTGAAAATGCATGAATGTTCGATTAAAACATCACACATAACATGAGGGTAGGTATACATGTTAAAAAAATCAGATCAAACTAATTAGGGACATAATTTAGTACATACACACAAACACCAACATAAATTTATTTACAAGTAAAAGCAATGTGGGGACACATAGATAGTGATTAAAATGCCACATTAGAACATAACAAATATACATGTAATGAGGGTTAAAATGTTGTTTTATTAGGGTCTTTATTAAGGTAGACAATTGAGTTAATAGAAAACAATAATTGAATAACAAATAGAATAATTAATTAATTGTCAGAATTCTAGTTGAAAGGCAAGATTTGCAGGTCCATATATGTGAAGGGTATGCCAGCGTACACGGACGTACGCTCACTCTCACGAGCGGTGACATAAGCTGAGTTTTCCATTGAAAACAATAGCGACCCGTCCGTGCAAGCTGGCGTACGCTCAGATTTCCGCAAGTAGTCGGCGGGAAGACGGACGAGAGACGTCCGTAAACGGTGGCGTACGCTCAATTGTACGCCAGTTGTCGGAGTGTAAGGGCTGGCCCGTCCGTGTACGTTGGCGTACGCTCAATTGTACGCCACTCCCCTTTGACGTTGTTTCTGGCCGTACGTATGCGGCTGAGTTGTGGGTGGACTTAACCCCAACGGCCGCGTACGAAGAGCGTACGTTAATAGCGAACGTACGCACGTTTGGCCGCTACGATCAGAATAACCTCCTATGTTACTTAATTGTACCCTTTACATAGTAAAAGATTAAAGGGGTCACATGTGGGTTGTAGACTCCGTCTCATACTACCACTAGAGTGAAAGCACCTCTAGCTTTCAAAAGTGACAAAAACATCAGCCAGAAAGCATAGGAGCTGAGAAGTGGTTTGTGGTCACCACCTGCAGAATAACTCCTTTATGGGGGTTTTCTTGCTAATTGCCTATAATTTTCAACTGTTATCAATTCCATTTGCACAACAGCATGCAAAATTGATTGTCAATCAGTGTTGCTTCCTAAGTGGACAGTTTAATTTCACAGACTTGTGATTGACTTGGAGTTACAATGTGTTGTTTAAGTGTTCCCTTTATTTTTTTGAGCTGTGTATAAAAAAAATGGGTGGGATTGGCATGCAGAAGGTACTGATACTCCTGTCCCATAGACCTTGTAATAAAATGGTCCTTAGTTCCTCTACAAAGCCATCCTTAGGGTCTTTAGGTAATCTAACGTAGGAGTTTGCATCACCCAGAAGTCTCTCTGCTTCGACTACATGGACTTGTCCATGATGGCAAGTCCACTCTCCTTATCAGCTGGTTTGATCAATATTCCCACATTAGCCTAAAGTGTATTTGGCGCTGCCCTTTCTTTATTGGTTCTTTTCTGTTATAGTTGTTTCCATCTTGTCACAGTTCCTTTCTAACCAGTTCAAAGAATGTTCCAATGCACTGACCCTTCAATTCCAATACCTAATATTTCAATGGTGCTTTTAGTTCTGATTTGGATGCTTGTTCAAAGTTTTGTTTGGGTAATTCTTTCTTTTTCTGAAGTGAATTGACCTGCAAATTTGTTCAAATTCATGAATGTCTTGTTCAGTGCTGTTGTAGGTGCAAAAGACAACTCTTTATTTAGTAGAGATGTTTCTGTGTCTGTCAAAACATGCTGTGACAGATTGAAGATCTCCTTCATTTCAATGTGCAATGTGCGGTAGCTTCTGCTTCCCACTTCCACAATATCCTCTTTTTCTAGTCTTGTTTTCATGGGTACAGACTCTTGCTGTACTGTAGGCCTATTGGTGTGCCCTTTGCTGTACTGCATATTTGGCGATAGAATTTATTGACATTCCAGAAATAAATATGTTGAAGAATAAAATCTATTGCATCCATAATGAAGTTAATTTGATTGTTAGGCATAGAAGAGTGGGTGAGAAATTGGCAGGTATGGTCGCAGCCTTCCTGGTGTCTTATACTGCTATACAGTGATGTGACCTCACTTGTGTATTCTAAATTTGAAGTATGGGAATGGTGTCCTTTAGGTAACTGCGTTGTTGGGTCACTAATGGTTGTAAAAATTAAGTGCAACATTTTGAGAGATTGGAAGAAATTTACTGAATATTCAACACAATCGGTGTAAGTAGGTCCTTGTGTATTTATCGGAGGCAATAAAAACTTGGTATTCTAGGATGCTCCTCTTTAATACATTAAACGGGTGCCTAGCGTAGTCAGCGTAGTGACTCCGTGGCAGCCCTGCGTAGTCAGTGTACACAGCGCCCCTGCCAGCTCTCCGTGGGGGGGGGGGGCAGCTTGTGCTGCCTGTGTCCCCGGGAGCCCTCCTACCCCCCACACAGACTCCAGCGCAGACAGGTAGGCTTCCATCTCGCTGCCTGCCGCCGTCCCCCGGCCCCCTGGGGCATGCAAATTTATAATAAATGTCGTGTACTAATTATACCTGGTGTATTTAAGTGTGTTTAAGTACTTAGTACTGAGAAAGGATAAGGAAAAGGCTTGCGGACATTGAAACGCTGACCTGCATGTTACTGTGACGTCATCTATTTTTTTTCATTCATAAAGGACCATTTGAAACCTCTGACACCTCAGGAGAGATGATTGATCATGAATCAGGCCCATAATGCCCCATACTCATGGTGCCCTTTACACATATAATACCCCTGTGGTGGTGGTAATACAAACAATGCCCCCTTGTGTTGGTGCTAATACATATTATGCCCTTTGTGGTGCTGCTAATCCATATAATGCCCCCTGTGGTGCCCCCAATACATATAATGCCCCCCTGTAGGACTCACCACTTGGTACTCTCTGTTTATAGTCTCACTGTCCCCAGCTTTCTCCATAGTGCTGCCTGCTGTCATCCCCTTTTGGCAGATGCTGCCAGTGGGCATGAGGGGAGGTGCAGATACAGACACGGTTGACTGGGGGGTATGATGCAGATGCGAATGGCAGGGGGGGCAGCCAGGAGGGGTTGTGGACGTTGCTGGTGGGTGTGTGGTATGGCTCTTTGGTGTTACCCCACTGAATGCAGTGACACCACTGCATTCAAGATTGCAGGCAGTGCGGGAGATGGAGGTGGTGCAGGAACGGAAGACGGAAGCGGGCGGGAGCCGAGTACGTACTGCGCATGCACCAGGTCACTGCTTATGTGTCCCTGCGGTGCTGTGTATGCCGGAGCCGCCGAGACCGCAGATCAAAGGGAGGAGAGCCGCATGCGGCTCGCGAGCCGCGGGTTGGCCACCTCTGGCCTATAGTGATGGCAAATGCTTATACCTTTAAAGAGGATATCTGACAATGGAGTATTCTCAAATTAAGACAATCTTTTATTCTACTCTATTCTATTTTGTACATTCTGAGACCACTCATCGGTTGTAGGAACAGAATGATCCGAAAGTAGTACCTCACTATTACTTCTTTTGGTTCTTGTTTAGTTTAACGGCGGCAGCATGGCCGCCTGCTACTTCCGGGTTCGGCGCTTGGCAAACTTTCTAAAATAAAGTCCATGCCAACGTGAATAGTTCATATCCCCACTATCCACGTTGGCATGGAGTTGATTTTAGATAGTGTAGCGAGCCCGTAGTGTTGGGTGAGCGAAGCGAGTCCCACAAGGGGACACAGACGCTGCTGCGACTGAGACTCTGCCTCCGTGAAACTAAACAAGTACCCTTCTTTTCACACCAAAATCCCTGGTCGGACCCTGGTCTTCGAACACGGGAGTTTCCAGGGTCAGACCCAACTTCTTACCCCATTTACACAGCATGCGCCCTCTGACACAGCATGCACGGGTCTGATAACCTGGGTCAAACCCGTATCTGTGCTGTTTACACTGAACCTGGTCAGCCCTGCTTTTCCCAGTGGATGACATTAAAAATTGCCGCTTTAGGGCTGATAAACTGCCAGCCAACCTTCCCTCAATGATTTAAAATAAAAATTTAATTAACAGACATGACAAGTTATTGTAGCATTGAAAATTTTTTTTTTTCCCAAAACGTTTTGTTCAGTGCTCAAGCACACATTACAGTATCAAAGTGAAGCTTCTCCCATGTGCCCCCCCCCCCCCCCCCCCCCCCGAATAAAAAAACATAAAAGATAAAGATTCGGCATCCACTTATGATTTCCGTAGGTAGGGTATATATCCTCATACAAAATTGTAGTCACTGGAGTGTGAGGCACATCATGCACCCTCCACCTTTAAGCTCTTGGTCCCACTACTTCCTGTCAGCGCTGCATCCTAGTGTGGGATAGGGCTGTGGCAGGTCCACCTGTACAATGCCAGGCAACAATGGTGCCCAGAACCTGTGTATGCTGTCCGCTCGTTGCTGCATCCTTAACTGCTGTCTTTTTCCGCTGCAACACACTGTGGAACACATGGCGCTGACTTCCACAAATGCGCAACCAATGCTTCTGGTATCTTTTCAGCACTACCCGGATGTTCCAACCCGTGTTGGGACCATTTACACCGCCCACTACCCAGGTCTTACCAGTATTTCACCCTGTCAAGACCTGGGTAAGATTCCTGTGTAAATGGAAGTAGAAGAAATTACCAGTAGGCGCCGTATGTACACAACATAAGTAATATTACTCAATAAATAGTAGTAAGCATGCAATTAATAAAAACACTAAAACAACAAAAACAAACATACAGACACATTGCTCTGTGCGAGTTCTTAATTAGAATGGGGACAGCTGTGAGTCACTAAGTATATCTCTATTGGAGTGGCGCGTCTCCCAACTTCATATATACTGTATGCGCACTTCCCAGATGGTAATTGGGGCAAGAGCAGAGGTAACACTTAATTGAAGAAATCCTTGTGGAGTAAAAGGCTCTTTAATGGAGCAATCTTACACGTGACCGGTGGTAGTCTAACAGTCTGTAAATGCCGGTGCTCGGCATCACAATGCTGGCAATTAGACGGATGCCGCTCTTCTCTCTATTTGTAGACTTATTCCCTCCAGCGGCTTAGTCGGAAGGAGAGGATGCTCTGTGCGTCTGGCGCCTGTAGTGTAGGCGCACCGTGCAAATAGTCGTTAGCGGTATGAATTTTCTCAGCTGCCGGTTATCTAATGGCGTGTAGAAGGTGATGGTACTGCAATGTCCGCTTCATCTGCGCCGAATCCAGCTGTCAATATGTCCACTTGTAGAGAGCAATAAATGTGCACCAGCAGGGATCACCTGGTCACTTGTGGGTATATGTCCTCAAAAACGCGTTTCGCCGCGCTCAGGGTGGCTTTTTCAATTCCAAATTGAACCATGCTGGTGCACATTTATTTTCTCTCTACAAGTGGAAATATTGACGGCTGGATTCGGCGCAGGTGAAGCGGACATTGCAGTACTATCACCCCAGCACAAAACCATGTGCACTGCCAGGGGGCAGATGTAAAATGTGCAGATAGAATTAGATTTGGTGAGTTATTTTGTTTCTGCTCAGGGAAACTACTGACTGCTTTATGTTAACACTGCACTATAGATCTCACTTTGAAGAAAAACCCCACCTATATCTAATTCTCTCTGCAACATGTTACATCTGCCCCACCTGCAGTGCACATGGTTTTGTCCAGCTAAACGGAATTTGCCTCTAAGAGTGAACTAGAATAAGGCCCTATATGTCTTAGTGTTAGGCGCCGGCAGAAGCCGCGCCGCTCCCTGACTCACCTGTCAGCTGCTGCGATGCAGGCGTCAGGACGGCGGCCATATTCCGGCGAAGCTCCGGCTTGTTTGGGCGGAAGCATCGGGTCGTTGCCTAGCAACGCCCCGAACTTCCGCCGCGCACACAGCAGCTGGGGGGGCGCGGCACCAGGCGTCACTTCCGCCTAAAGAGTAAGCGTTTTCAAATGAAAGCCGGCTCAGAGCTCTATCTGACGCCGGTTATAGCGTCTTGCCTTGTTAGAGCTTGTCGTGTTCCTGGTCCTGGAGTCTGCTGGAAGGCTCCCTTGTCCTGTCGGTTCCTTGCTGCAGTTGTTCCTGGCGTCCGTGGGCATCCTCTGCTACTGGATCCCGGAGTCCTTGGAAGTTTAGAGGTCCTTGTCTGTGGCGCTGTCATCTCCCAGATAAGTCAGGGGTCACCCAGCAAATACCTCCCGCTTGATCTTTATTATATATCATCTTCTGAGCATTGCTGCCATTTGTCTTTATTATATATCATCTTCTGAGCATTGTTGCCATTTGTCTTTATTATATATCATCTTCTGAGCATTGTTGCCATTTGTCTTTATCATATATCATCATTGTTGCCATAGGGTGTAATTTCTGTTATATAACATCTTTTGAGCATTGTTGCCATTGTTTTATATATATATATATATATATATATATATATATATATATATATAGTCCAGAGAGCAGTCGCACCCGCTGACTTGAATGAATGGACCGTGCCAGGTCACACTTGAATAAAGAATAGTCCTGCTAGAATGCTCCAGAGCACACAGAACAACCGGCACCAGTCACTTGGATGAAATTCAGTATAAATTCATTTAATGAAAAATATATCCAGGCTCAGTACAATGAGATAGTCATGGACACCCATCAAGCAGATACATCAAGGCAATACTTTACACGTGTAAAGTATTGCCTTGATGTATCTGCTTGATGGGTGTCCATGACTATCTCATTGTACTGAGCCTGGATATATTTTTCATTATGAATTTCATCCAAGTGACTGGTGCCGGTTGTTCTGTGTGCTCTGGAGCATTCTAGCAGGACTATTCTTTATATATATATATATATAATATATATATATATATATATATATATATATATATATATATATACAAACACAGGGGGCCCAGCACTCACTACAACAAACTAACTCACCTTAACATTCAAATAATCAATTAAATAAATAATGGGGTTTTAGTTCATGAATTGATAAATGCATTTAAGCTTGCAGCCCATCGCCAAGGGACCCCATTTCACTGCAAGTCCTACACTAACAACTGATTTTCATGGGAACCTGGCAACTGTTTGCACATCATAGCTAAAATGAACATGTGTTATTTTCCTGGGTTAATGCTCAACTGCCATGTCCTTAATGGCTTTTAAAGGTGAGACAATCCCAAACACAGCACCTGAATTAGTATTAAAGGGGCAGCTGTCACAGGTTTCAGGTAAATGAGCTTATCTAGGGTGCATGAGAAAGCTATGATCACAGTTACAGAGGTTAATTAAAAATCAACCCAAATATATAGATACAGAAGTACCAACACACTCGCCATTCCTAGGAATGGGGCACAAAAAGCACCCACATCCCAGGATGGGGTGCAGTGGCCTGTGACCACACACTCTAGTAAATACAAACACAGGGGGCCCAGCACTCACTACAACAAACTAAC
Organism: Crinia signifera; assembly: GCF_055691185.1. Taxonomy (NCBI): domain Eukaryota; kingdom Metazoa; phylum Chordata; class Amphibia; order Anura; family Myobatrachidae; genus Crinia; species Crinia signifera. Next base: position 58,628,937 of record NC_139226.1, read on the forward strand.
TCACCTTAACATTCAAATAATCAATAAATAAATAATGGGGTTTTAGTTCATGAATTGATCAATGCATTTAAGCTTGCAGCCCATCGCCAAGGGACCCCATTTCACTGCAAGTCCTACACTAACAACTGATTTTCATGGGAACCTGGCAACTGTTTGCACATCATAGCTAAAATGAACATGTGTTATTTTCCTGGGTTAAAGCTCAACTGCCATGTCCTTATGGCTTAGAATAAAATAGTGTACCGAGGCACCGTGCCCGAAGCATAGCGAGGGATGCGGTACACTTCAAACTGTGTCCATGCCGACTGTTTCGACATTCGGGTCAAAAAACAGTGAAAAATCAGATGTGGACCTTTTGACTGTCAACCTTGCACATGTCGACCTTATGTTTGTGTCGACCTAATGTCCTGTCGACATTGACCCATGTCGACCTAGTGGTGTCGACCCAATGCTTGTCGACCTAGTTGTTGTAGACCTAACAACCCACACCCATATGTATATCTTTTCCAACTAAGACACTTTTTCTCTACTTTGTATCTACTTTAATGATGGTACATAGTAATAACCTGTAGAATTATTATTATTATTATTTATTTATTAACAGTTTCTTACATAGCGCATACATATTACGCAGCACTTTACAGAGTATAGTTGAACATTCACATCATTATCAGTCCAAGATTGTGAATGCATACTCTTTAATATGACTGATAGGATACATTGGGTGAGATTTAATAGGATGAGAGAATCAGAAAGAGAGATTTGGTAAGAAATCTCCAGTTTTTTTAAAGCGGCAATCATTTACACTGCAAATCCAGTTTTATTTTGCAGTGTAAATGATTGCCACTTTAAAAAAACTGGAGATTTCTCTCTCACTTTCTGAATCTCTCATCCTATTAAATCTCACCCATTGTTTCAAGGTGATTACTTAAATGTTCCAGATACTCACATAAAGGGTCCTCATGTAATGATTATTTGAAATCCATAGTATATAGGAAATATGATGATTTACAAAATATATTTCGCCTGATATCACGGTCACGGAAACACCAGCTCATTGAAGCTAATTTTAAATTGAGCTATATAGAACATCTGGGTGGGAAGTGAAAACACCAGATGTACAGTATGTTTATGTGGGTTATATGTTTTATTTGTCTGTATTATTAAGCCAAATTAAAGGATTTTAACCCCTTCAGTGATGGATTTTTTTTAAGGAGCGCTCCCCACTAGGCAAGTTTTTTCTGGGGAGCGCTCCATAAAAAAAACCACCACTGTGTCCCAGGGTCCGGACGCCGCCACTGAACTGTGTGATAGCCGTTGCCTGGCCCTGTGCAGCATGACGTTACAAGATCAGGAAGAGAGAAGGGAGGCAGGGCCGGGCAGACGCTGAAGCTGAATGTGGCACTGATCTCAGCGCTCAGCTCAGCGCCGCTGCCCGGCAATAGGGAGCGCAGGCAGGTTTACCAGTCTGTGAACTGGAGCAAACTCTGGAAAATTTCCGTGAGTACCAATGAAGGGGTTAATAGAAAGTATGTAAAAAGTACCCAACAAAAAGAGTTTTTTTCCCATAATTTTTTCTGTCTTCAGTTTAAACTGGGTATAGATCAAAAGATAAATAGCATTAGGCCTACAAGCATTAGGTCGACCACTGAAAGTCTACATGCATGAAGGTCGACATGGGGTTAGGTTGACAGGGTCATTAGGTCGACACACGCATTATGGCGACATAGGGGAAGGTCAACAATCAAAAGGTCGACATTGGATTTGTTCACTTTTTTTTACCCGAATGTGGACATGGACACCGAAAAAAAGTATAGATGAGTTTTTCATGTTTTTATTGTATATTCTCCCCCTATGCCCACTGACAACCATGAAAAACTTGTGTCAACCTTTTTAGACACAGACCATTTTGACCTTATACACATGTTGACCTATTGCCTGTCGACCAATAGTGGTCGGCCTAGACACTGTTGACCATTAGACTGGATACCTTTTCAATAAGGTTGGAGAAAACAATGTGCATGAGCTGATTGTAGGGATTCTATTGGACCAAAGGTTTGGTGAGATGTAATTTTATTGGGCAGAAAGCTCCATACTTTCATGTCATTATAATATAATGATTACAGTATATGTTTGCTTTTTGTATGATAATCTCACCAATAGCAATGGTACTCTATATAATATGATTACTGGAGTTGTCGCCACATCATGCAGTGTAAGGGACAAAGTACAATTGCTGCACGTGCCCAGTGGTAGTAACACTTCTTCTGCCAAGTTTGCTGTGGGTGCCGGACGGGGTCCCCACAGTCGGGATCCCGACTGTCAAAATACCGATAGCCGGGTTCCCGACCCCCATAGAGGGAGAATAGAATAGGTGGCGAGCACAGCGAGCCCGCAAGGGGCCTTGTTGCGCTCGCCATGCTGTCTGGGTCCGGCCAGTCGGGATCCCGACATCGGGCTAATGACTCGGGATCCCGACTGTCGGACCCCTGTACCACACCCGTCTGCTGTGTCCTCAGTCAGTGCACTGGACTAGAGAGCAGCTGCCAGGAAGAAAAGACAGGAGCCTTACTATGAGGTGGGAGAATGTGAGCTTTGAAAGTGTAGTACTGATTCTTTTATGTTTGTGTATTTGTTCATTATGGTATGTTTAACCTTTTCCTGACAACTTATTTATATTATTTAAACGTATCTAGAAATCCTGCGTTTGCCACTGTACTGCAGTACTGATCTGCTGCAGTACTGTATGTACTGTACTGCATATGAGGTTTTCCATCTACACAAATCAAGGCAGCTTGTTTTGTCTACTTAATGCTGTGAGTCACTAATCAATGTGAAGTGATTAGAAGCAACTAAAGGACATCTGGACCTAATCAACTGTAGCTGTTTTGATACAGAAATATAGAAATGCTATTCATTTTTATTCCAGTGTCAACCTTTTTCTTTTGATTTTGTCACGTATCGACCTTTTGTCGACTCACGCACCTATTGATTTACACCCATCCATCGGACACACACAGCTGATCACACTTGCCAATGTGAGGCCAATGACATATAGGCATGTAGAACCCAAACACTATGGGCGGTATGCATTCTAGGATCAGGGCTGTCGATGCCGTCAGACAGCCGTGATCCTGGCATGTTTGTGGTCAGATTGACTGCATAACGACATTGGATTGTCGATCTGCGGCTCGGATAACGACAATCCACGGCCGTTATCGGCAGATCGTGCCCGACAGCTTCTGAAGTCGGGCCCATTCTGCCGTCATCCCGCATCAATGCTGTCATTAATGACAGCATTGAATAGGAGCCGCCGCTATTTCCCACGTCAGAAATAGCGGCGGCACATTGCATATCCCCTATAAGAGATATATAAGAAATGTATCAAAGTAAAAACATTGTATAAATGAGTAAAATAAAAATGTGTGAAAATTGATGCATTATACAAATGTTCACATCACAATATATACTTACCAGCGAAAAGGATGTATAATTAACCAATACCTATATTAAATCAGTGATGGAATTATTGTATTTTCTAAGAGATTGGGGGTGGGGGGATTTACTAAGATTGGCGATTATAGGTGATCCACGGTACAACCAGATACAACCGGAATTGACCATGAAAATATGAACGGAGAATACAGCAGATTTACTAAGCTGCCGTATTCTTCTGATTCACAATTTATGATGAGCCAAATTTACGGCAGCCAAATACGAACCGCCAGCCATGAGATGCTCATCAGAGTAAAAAAAATAGTAAGATAAAAATGACATTTCACACGGCAATAACCGGTAGCGGACTCATTGAGCCAGTGCTGGTTGTAGAAATACTTCTGCGCATGTGCAAACCCCAATTGCGAGCGTCCACAGCGTGTTACACAGTCGCCGGGCTGTTCGCCACAGGGGTGGTGGCAGCACTGGGCTATGGGAGCGCCCAGCGTTTTATAGGCGTCCCCATGAAAATACTGGGCGCTCCAATGGGTACGTGGACGGGGTGGGTGGCTGACGTCACATTATGTCAGCCGTCCGCCCTGTCTTAGTCCCATCGCCCGCAAATAAAAGTAATTTAAGCCCTTTATTTGCGATGGCAGGAGAAATCATTCCTTGGTTGGCGACCATCAAATGATCTCTCCGCCAGATTCAACCCCATCTGACCCGACAGCATAAGGAGTTCCATTGTTGACATTGACACGGGGACCAGTGATGTCAGGGGGAGGAGTTAGATTCTCTATTGCTTCTAACACTCCTGGTGCTACTGCACCCTTGTGCAGTGCATAATTTAGGTCAGACCCATGGGGGAAAGGGGTCAGTCCCGTGTGAAAACCAAGTTTAGAACTGTGAAACCTATTGATGCTGCTTTTGCGGTCAGAAAAGCAGCTGTAGTCCCCATATATCTGTTACCATTCCCTGTATTTACACCAGGGGGTCATTAGTATTTGCAGATTGACCCAGAAAATGGGTATTTTGGGGAAATCACGCAACTATGTTTTGATAAATATGCCCCTATGAATGACATACTGTAACATAAACTTTTTTTCTCTAGTCTCATACTGTATGTCTAGACTGAAGGCTTCAATGTGTAATATGTTAAAAGTGCCCATTACATACAGTCAAAGAACAAGGAGATTTTGAAGCTCTTGTTTGGCTGTGAAACCTCACAAGGACACTTAGAACCTCAGAGTCATTTCTTCACAGCTATTTACTGTTCATTAGGCATCTGAAGAATAGTGCCAGCATCACATAACCTCTCCATTACTGCTGTGTTCCACTTTACTCTGGGCAGGGCTGGGCAGTGCTGCGTAACAATCACTGCAAGAACCACACATACAGGCTGCTGTCTGCACTACCCGGTGTGTGTGTGTTGTTTTGTGTCCAGTTGACAAGCTCAGTATCCGCTATGAGAGAGGCTTTAACTCCTGCAGTGCAGTTTTGCTTGCTCCAATCAAAGGTATGTGAATGGATAATTGTCAATTTATATGGAGAATAACAGGCTGGCTCATTGGAAGGGGGTTGAGAAATTGTAATACTTGTTTGAGCTATCATGCATTTTGAAAATCTGTTTATTTCCTATTGGTTACCTTAATCTGTTGTGAGCACATCAAATATTGGGTGCTCACTCATTAACCCTGCTATGTTATGTTGGCAATTTGCATTCACAGGGGTATAACATTTCCAGATGTATCTATTTAACATGTGAGGTTTTCTAGATCTGGCACTGTTGTTAAATTGCATACTTTGGCCCTAGTGATATCACATGGGATTAGTGGAATAACATATAGGTCATGTGACATGTCCTTTACTTTTTTTTCTTGAACTTTGTCTACAAGTGCCTTTTTTTTTAACAACTTTTTTTATTGGTTTTTCAAATAAAGTAAAGTAACATGTGGCATCACATTCAGGTATCTTATAAGTCTGTAACAGTCAGATCTATTGGACATAGATACAGAGAATACAATCATAGAATTATGTTTAAATATACACATTTCACTAGGTATGATCGAACGCTCAATCGAGTGAAGCAATGACCTTATATTACTCTTAAAGGGTCTATTGATCTCTAAAAAAAAAAAAAATACCTTAAAGGAGCTATGTGTTATAAAGCCTAACATGGCCTATCGTAAATGGTCTGGCAGGTCGCAAGCTCGGGTATCATTCCATAGGGGGAGGTCAAGCTTGCCTTCTGTCTGGTGTGCTTATGACCTATATCCAGTTACAACAACATGTAATGCAACAATAGCCAGTACATATATAAGAAACTTATAAAGAACATATAAAGAACGTAGGGAAGAGGGGGGGTGGAAAGCAGAAACGGGGAGGGTGGGGGGGGGGGGGGGGGAGGGAGAGGACCAGTAGAGTCCTAGCATAGTTTATCAAACATCATAATTTCTACGAGTAGTAGTCAACCTTGCAGTAAATGACGCTATTAGAGAAAGATCATCTCTGAGGTTGATTCAGGGAGTACCAATGGGTCTGCTCAAAAAAATTTTGGATTCGGATTTGAACATCAGGGTCAAGACTGTTCATATGGATTCCCCACTTTTTGTGAAAACGCACAGCGCCTTCTTCAATACGGATAGTTGCGGTTTTTCTATCAAAGTATAGAAGTTGTAACATTTTAGCCTGAACCTCTTCCACAGTGGGGGAGGATTTTGTTAGCCAGTGTGTGAGGATGGCCTTTTTCGCAACTGTCACAATCGTTGTTAACACTGGGGTGAGTAGTGACGTTCTTCGGTTTAGATCCCAAACAGTAAAATTGGCAAACAAACATGCAACTGGGTGAAGAGTCACATTTAACTGGAGTGTGCGGTTAATGTAATATACCAGTTTGTGCCAAAAAATTTTGACGATACCACATTCCCACATGCAGTGTATATAGGAGGCTGAATCCATCTTACATTTGGGGCAATGACCTTCGTTCCCCGCAGCAAAGTGAGCGTATCTGGCTGGGGAGATGTATGCCATGTGTATAGAGAAGTAATGGGTTTCTTGCAGATAGGCAGATCCTAGAATTTTCATCGTCGATTCATATCTCTCACTAATAGAGTGGGAGGATGGGATGTTTGGTAGTATTCAAACCCATCTATTGTGGAGCTTATCCCATCTTTTAGATGTGTCTAAATCAGTTAGAATAGAGTAAAGTGAGTTTATTCTATATTTTTGGGTTTCAAGTGAGGAAATAAGGATTTGCAGTCGGTCAGGCCCCGGGGATAGTTGAGGGTTATGTGGTGTGGATGAGAGAGAGCAAAGGTAGTGGCGTAGTTGTAGATACATGAAAAATTGCCCTCGAGGCAAATTGTATTTGGATTGTAGATCTGCAAAGGAGAGTATAGTGCCCCCCGGATCAAACACCTTGGAAGAAGCTGTTATTCCTAAATCATGCCAGCGACGAAAGTTACAATTGGATAGGGATGGTGGGAAAGCTGGGTTGCCCCACAGTGGTATGTGCTTAGATAAATGTGGGTTTCTATTTAAGGTTTTGTTGACCGCTATCCACGAGTGGTAGATATCTCTGAATAGTGGGTTGTTAAGCACTGTTGGTGGTATGTCTGTCTTCTTAGAGTGTAAGAGTGCGCCTGGTGAGAAAGGGTAAAGCATAGCTTCATCTAATTTAATGTCCGTAAAGGAACTAGTTCCAAGCAGCCAGTCAGCAACACAACGGAATAGGACTGATTTGTTATACAGTATAAAATCAGGTAAGCCCACTCCCCCTGCTCTCTTTGGAGCTGTTAATTTAGTGAGTGCAATCCTGGGTTTTTTGCCCCGCCATAGAAAGCATGGAATTAATTTATTAAGTTTCTTCAAGTCTGATTTAGAAATGTGTAAGGGAATCTTCTGCATCAGATAAAAAAGTTTGGGGAAAATTATGCTTTGTATGACCGCCACTCTACCTAATAGAGATATTGGGAGCATCTTCCAGCTGTCTAGTGATGTAGAAATTTTAGCAATAACAGGTGCATAGTTTTTGGCGTATAAGTCATTAAGATTAGCTGTGATTCTGAAGCCCAAGTATTTAATGTCAGAGGAAGTGTTGTTAAAAGGTAAAGAGGTCAGGTATTCTCTGGTTCTCCTATCTGTATTGGGGAAAAGTAGGATTTCTGACTTAGAGAGGTTTATACGGTATCCGGCAACGGCTCCAAATGAAAAGATGAGACGTAGTATCTCGGGGATAGTGGAGGTAGGTTCAGAGATGAAGAGCAGCATGTCATCTGCAAATAATGACAGGCGTAGCTAGATGTTGCCGATCTTCATCCCTTTGTATATATCAGAGGTTCTTATGGCGATGGCCAGAGGTTCTAGGGCTATGGCAAATAGGAGAGGGGATAGTGGGCATCCCTGACGGGTTCCTTTTTGGATAGTGAACGGGGTTGAAAGAAGGCCATTACTAGCAATTTGGGTGGTTGGAGAAGTATACAGACATCGTAGAATTGATATAAATCCAGCGGGAAGTCCAAATTTGGTTAAGGTGTTAAAGAGATGGGGCCATTCGATAAGATCGAATGCCTTCTCCGCGTCCAACGATAAAATCAAATTGGACGCGGGAAGGGGGGATTTTGTTGTAGAGGAATAAACTGCCGTGAGAACCCTGCGGACATTAGTCTCAGAGTGTCTCCCTGCAATGAAGCCCGTCTGGTCCGGGTGTATAATAGAGGGAAGAATAGTTTTTAGTCTATCGGCCAGGATCTTTGTTAAGAGTTTATAGTCAAGGTTTAATAATGAGATAGGCCTATATGACCCAGGAAGAGAGGGATCTCTGCCTGGTTTTGGGAGTACTCTGAGGGTCGCATTATTGAAATGCATGGGGGGGGGGGTTTGTGGCAGAAAGGATAGAGTTGAGAACAGTGACTAGGGTGGAGCCTATGTGCTGGAGAAGTATTTTGTAAAAGTCACCGCTGAGGCCGTCAGGGCCGGGGGCTTTGTCGCTTTTCAAATGCTTAATTGCCTCAGTGACCTTGTCTAGTTGTATGGGAGCAGTCAGTTTCTGTGCATCTAGTTCGGTGATTTTTGGGCATACGAGGGTATCCCAGAAGTCATGAGGGAGATCAGGTAGTGGTGGAGAGGAAGATAGCATGGGGGGGGGGGGGGGCAGAATATAAAGAAGTATAAAAGTCTCGTAGTACGTCAGCTATTTCTGAATTAGAGGAGGTAAGTGTACCATCTAGTTTCTTTAAAGGATGAACCGTTGCCGGAGATCGGGTGCCTTGAAGAAAATTTGTCAAAAGTTTACCTGTCTTGTTGCCAAATTTATGGTAACGGTAGTTTACAGAAAATAAATGCCTGTCGCCTAGGGTTTGAATGTAATGGTCAAAGTTTGTTTTTGCGAGCATGTAGATGTGTTTATTTCCAGGGGTGGGTGTTGATTTGTATTGCTGAAAGGCTGCGGTCAGGTCGGACTGTATTGTCATATATTTGGAGACATATTGGCGCTTCATGTCTGAAACGTAGGATATGATCGCGCCTCTCATCACCGCTTTAGAACCCATCCAAAAGAGGGTAGGGTCAGAAGACATATGGTCTGCGTTGTTTGACGTATAGTCTTTCCATGTTGTCTCTATATGTTTTTGGAAATCTTTATTTTTTGAGAGATAGGCTGGGAATTTCCACTGCCGTTTCTCAGGTGATGTTAGGGGAGATTCTAGTGAAGTAATGACCAATGCATGGTCTGATAATACGATGGGAGCAATGTGAGAGGATGTAACTGTGGGGAATATGGACTGCGATATCAGAATGTAATCAATCCTAGACATAGTAGCATGGGCTGACGACAAACAAGTAAATTCAGTGTCAATAGGGTGGAGGGCTCTCCAAACGTCAATAAGTTGGAGTTTGTTTGCGAATGTTGGTACACCAAGTTTTGGGAGGGTGGGGGCAGAGGGGTTAGGTTTTGATTTGTCCAGGGTCGGGATGATATTAAATTAAAGTCCCCACCGACTATAAGGGAGTCTGATAGTTTGGGGCTCAGCTTCGCTATGAGATGTTGTAGGAATTTTCTGGAGTATTTGTTTGGGGCATATATGTTACATAGGGTGAATGAGCGGGAGCCGATCTTAAGTGTAAGGATTAAGTATCTGCCTCTCGGGTCTATAATCACGTCTGAGACTTCATGTGTGATGTGTTTTTGTATCAGTATTACTACACCACGGGCCTTGGAGGTGTAAGTGCTGGAACCAAGTTTGCCATCCCAGTGTGTTTAGCTTCAGTACCTCGGCTGCAAGTAAATGTGTCTCTTGTAGCATGGCGATGTGAATGTCTTGTTTCTTCAAGTATGTTAGGATCTTTCGTCTCTTAATCGGGGAGTTGATGCCCCCGATGTTCCATGTGCCTACGTTCAAGGAGGATATAACAGACATCTGAGTGTGGATACATCTTGGACAACCTGGTCAACAAGGAAGTGAGAGAGAGGGTGGGGGAAGGAAAAGAGGGGAAGGAAAGTGACAAACAGGGTACATACATACTCAAATATACATAAAGCTATGCTATGAGTGAACAACATTTCTGCTAAATCATTAAATAGGGAGTTCCCTACAGAAGTGTATACCGTGGCGAAATGGAGTTCTTGACTTCCGTGTGTAGCAGCAGCTAAATCAACAGTTCAACTTAATACAATTCCGGTGGCAGTAGTGGGAGAAAGGAGTGCGGGGAAGTGGGGGAGAGAGAAGGGAGTCCGCAAAACACCCAAACTGCAGTAAAAAACAGGGAGAGGTAGACCAAGTGGTCTTAGGAATATAGTTTGCCGCTATTGTTCGTGGAGAGTTATACAGTCATGCAGTAAAAAAAAAAAAAATCATACGTGGGGCGGAGAAGACATCTAGCAGCTGTACCACGAACATGCGTTATCCAAGTCAAACACTATCTTTGCAGAGGACAATACGGGGAGATTCGTGGTTGAGTGGAGCTTGCTGGGTATTAACCAGGTGAGTTATGGAAAAGGTGACAAATATGTGTCCAGGGGGAAGAAACTCCAGGAGCGCAGTCCCATGGGTAGCCGTAGCAATTATGTAGAGGTGACACTAGCGATTGGGTCACTTATATCTTCTGGGTGCTCTCGGGAAAGGCCACGCAAGTAAGCTTGGGCGTCATCCGGGGACATAAAGTCTTTGTGGGAGGTGCCGTCATAAATGCGTAGACGTGCTGGGTAAAGGAGGCCGAACTTGCGGCCCTCAGCTATCATTCGGGAGCAAATGGGCGAAAAAGCTTTACGGGCCCTGGTCAATTCCACAGAATAATCCTGAAATAGAAATAGTTTATGGCCCTCCCACATTAGGTCTTTGACCTTGCGTGAGGCCGACCAGAGAGCTTGTTTATGGAGAAAGTTAAGAGTTTTAAACAGAGTGACCCGAGGTCTGGGTTTAGTAGGGGAAGGGGTCGGGCCAACTCTATGCACCCTTTCAATCACCATGTCACTGCATTCCTGTGAGACCCCTAGCAGTGTGGGCAAGGTGTTTTTCACAAAAAATGCCAAGGCAGGACCTTTGAGGGATTCCGGCAGGCCCACTATACAGAGGTTACTCCTCCTAGACCTATTTTCCATATCGTCCAGTTTATTCCAGACTTGGTAATTCTCAGTAGTCAGGGATTTCACTGATTGCTTGAGACCCTCTATATCGTGCGTTGCCGCACCTAAGACATTTTCGTTATGAGTAACTCTTTTAGTGAGAGTGCTCAGTTGCGCCGTTATGTCTGCTACCGCCTGTTTAAGTAACGGGGTCATGGTTGATCTAATGGCGTCCACTATCTCGCCATAAGTCACTGGGGAGTCCGGGGCTTTATATACCTGGGATCCGGCAGCATGGTCCCCCTCGACAGTGCTCTTCTTTGAGGCCGGAGAGGAAGCGTCTCGGTCAGCGTCGGACGCCATGTTGCCGGTGCGGCGTTTCTCTTGTCTGGCGACGGGAGTTCCCGAGGGAGTCGCCTGTGGCACGGAACGGTCCATTCCTTCAGCTGTCGGCTGCGGGTGCGATGTGGGTCTCTGTGGAGGCTAGATGTAGCCTTTAAAAGGTGTTTTGCAGCGGGTGGTTGCGGAGCTCCGGCGGCTGTGTCCTCACACCATGAGACCGAAACCGGAAGTCCACAAGTGCCTTTGATACTGTTCAGAAATATAATGAGGATTGTCATTGATCCCACCTTGTTTCTACACAATTTCAGTTACTGGTTTTGTAATTCCTGTATAATAAAAGTTACATTCAGAAAATATAATAATAATAATCATGATGATAATAATAACAGGTTGCCTACCAGGAGGTTCACGAAAACCAGGTCCCCCTCCCCCGGAAATATTGGCAACCCTCCCGGATACCAGCAACACCCCCCAAATCTCCCTGGCCACAGCAGTAAATTACTACTATTCGTGGCTTTTCGGGGGTGGGGGGGGAACTAAATATGCAAATTACATTTAGCCCCGCCCTCCTCAAAGACCCGGGAATTGCTGGATTCGCAGTACTAGAGCCGGGGCTTGATAATGTCCCCCCCCCCCAAAGGCAACCATGGAAAATAATAATAATGATAATTTTATTTATATAGCGCTCTTTCCCTAAGAGGACTCAAATCGCTAGCTGGTCCCTCTTTACTTTGCCACAGTCTATGTAGTTGCGGCTAGAAACATTTCTGTCTTTTGACTTTTCCCATCATACACTTGGGCCTAGGTATACCTGAAAGGGGAATATAAAAGTGCCTGTGCCCAAAGCGTGGCAAACGAAGTGAGCCCGCAAGGGTACAATCCAGCTGCAATAAAATAACCTACACGTACAGAAATTTTAGATAAAATAAGAAAAGCTGTGACGGCATCTAAGTACTTCTGCCCGCACCTAACGTCACATCCTCATCAAAAAACAGAAGTGGATCTAGACACAACCCAGTCTATATGTTAAAATGTGGAGTGTGTTCTATGAAAACAATAGTTTTTTACATAATTTATGTGTAGACATTCCGATTAGCGGTACAGTAATTTGCAATTCAGCATTGTCTGTTATACAGGTTGGATATACCTTATCCAGATATCCCAAAACCGAAATATTCCAAAAACTGTAGGTTTTCAGAATTTTATTTTGCCCCTGAACCTTTATTTATAATCACCTTGTCCCCTGGTGTCCACTACGGCCATTGGATTCCTCTTCAGTGGCATCCCTGATGCATTGCGCGGGTGTGCTGGTGACCTCACTGCCGTGGATGCCAGTAAACACCGAGGACATTGGGGGACGGTTAGAGGACTGCCTGAGGACCAGGTGAGTATGTTACAAAAAAAATATTCAGAAATCTGGAATAATCCCTTATCCAAAATGCTTGTGGTCCTGAGCATCACGGATAAGGGATACTCAACCTGTACTATACAGAAGCATGGCCATAACAATAACCTGAAACATGTTCTGCACTTACAGTAACTGTGTTTGTCCAATGGTGGCTAAGTGCAAACTTCCCACATCTTTGTTTGAACTTTCTTTCATATATTCAGAACTACCTGTACATCAGGCATTCCCAACCACGGTCCTCAAGGCACAACAACAGTGCAGGTTTTAGTGATATCCAGACTTCAGCACAGATGGTTTAATCAGAATCACTCAGGTACTAATTAAGTCATCTGTGCTCAAGCCTGGATATCACTAAAACCTGCACTATTGGTGTGCCTTGAGGACCGGGGTTGGGAATGCCTGCTGTACATGGTCACACCGTCAGTGATGTCATACCCATGCAAATTATAATGTCACATAAATCACTTGACATCACTTCACACCCATAAACCACCCTACCATAGGTGCATAGATTGCAGCTGCTATGGGGCCCAGAGCTGAGAGGGGTTCACCTTCCCTGTCACAGTTATTTTTTGTTATAAACATTTTTATTATGATTGGGTGGTAGATCAGGGTGTTTAAAATTATTTGCCTTAATGTCTACAAAATATATTGGTAAGTCTCAGGAACTTCTAATTGTAAAGTGGTAACAAATAAACTGGAGCGAATTATAAATATTTCAGAATATGATCTGTGGCCCTTAATGCAGTTAAGGCACTATAGTGTGTCATAATATGAACTGGGGTCACTGTTACAGTATGTGGCACAATAGGAAGTGGAGGCACTATACTGGGGCATAATATAAACTGTGGGCACTGTAGAGTGTCACAATTTGAAGTGGAATCAATATAGTGTTGAATAATATGAACAGGGGGCACTGTTATGTGGCACAATAGGAAGTGGAGGCACTATACTGGGGCATGATATAAACTGGGGGCACTGTATTGAGGTATAATATAAAATGGGGATGCTATTTATCATAATGTGATTTGAGGTTACTGTGTGGCATATGTACAACAGAAATATTGGGTGGGTCCCTGCGCTGAGTGCTGCCGGTGGGTTCTCGTCAGTTGTATGTTTCACCAACACCATACAGAAATACAATAATAACAAAGAAGATACTGACAAACCCTTTGGCGCAGAAATAGTAACTCTCTTTAGTGCTCTCGTCGGTTTTACCCAAAAGAAGAGAGAGAGAACAACAATAGTGTAATACAGTCAGAATCAATATTATAGACATAAAATAATTCCATAGGTTGTGACTCGTACCATTCCAGAAAGTCTACTTTTTTAAGGCAGACTAGTAATCGCATATAGGGGAGCGGTCACGTCACCACCAATCGTTTCTTCTCCAATGAATCCAATATTCATGCATAGATAAGAACAAAAGCTGGTATAGTGAAAGTACCGCTTTTATTACAATATAAACATTACATTAAAAACAAAGGCATGTGCTGACTCTCACCGAGTGGTGTGGTCTACCCAGAATTCAGTAGACAAACAAGTCCTTTGCGGATATTCCTGATATGTTCAGTTATCCTGACTTTAAAAGGCCTGCTTGTTCTGCCAATGTAAAATTGGTTGCATTGGCACTCTACTGCATAAATTACATTGACAGAGTGACATGTTAAAAAGTCTTTAATTACATGTTTTTTCTCATTGATGTTAATCTCTGTGATTTTTGGTCCAAAATTATTTTTGACTGTCCTGCAGCCCATGCACGATCCACATCTATAAAAACCAGTAGATGTTACCGTGGATTTTTTAGGAGAGGTGGGGCAAAGACTTTTTACCAGTCTGTTCTTCAGATTAGGTGCTCTTCTAAAGATGCAAACAGGGTTCTCAGGAATCTCAGCACCTATTGTTTGATCTTTTTTTCAAAAATCCCCAATGTCTTTTTATGATTTTCCTGATTTCATGATGCTGTGAGGAAAAATCTGTTGTAAATGACCATTTGAATTTTTTTTTTTATATATTCTTTATTTTAATTTTTCAAAGGATTTAAAGATAGTACATTACATTTTGACATAGTACAATGTACAGGTAACAAAGAGTAACAACAGCAATTCAAATATTGTAACAGACTATGAAAACCGGTGTATTATTTGTTTTAACAAACAGTCAATTAATTTGGCAATATGAAAGAAAGACGAGTTTTCCATATTCTGTTGTCAGAAATGAAAAAAAAATTTTGGGTTGGAAAACAAAGAAAAATCCTTGTGTTGTATCTTTTGAAGTGTTGGTACATGGAAGACCGAGGGGGGGGGGGGGGTGCTGGGGGGAGGGAAGGTGAGACTGGGGTGGGGGGGACACAGGCAGGGGCGTAGTCTTGCAGGAAAGCAGGAGATTCATTTATATCTGGGGTATTCAGCTACCTAGCACAATGCGGCTGGGAGATGTATGCTATTAGGGCGTTACTGGGTCACAGGGTACATAGCTTCTATACGTGTCTGAGGATTTAAAGTTAATCCAGTTTAGCCATGTGGCTTGGTAGTCGGACTGTTTTTCCAGTGCTGAATAGTATATATCTTTCATGGTCCTATAGAATTCTATCCTCTGAAACCATTCCCAAATCCCTGGGGGGTCTACTGACCTCCAGTGGACTGGCACTACTGCTCTTGCTGCATTGTTAAGATGTTTAAGCAAGGATTGTTTGTATTTTGTTATGGGGATGGGGGTATGGGAAAGCAACCAGAAGTCAATATTGTCGGGAGCCGAAAACCCCAGAATTTCCAAGGAAATTTGAATGACCTTATCCCAGAAGACCGTGATCCGAGGGCAATCCCACCATATGTGCACTAGTGTGCCCCTGTCTTTTTCGCAGCGCCAGCAAAGAGGGGAGACTGAAGGGAAGATCTTGTGTATTAAAGGCGGGCAGCGGTACCACCTGGAGAATAATTTGTATTGCGTTTCCACAACCTCTAAACTTGTTGAGCAGCGGGCCATGGTCTCGCAGTGTTTAGACCAGTTTATTTTTATACCCCGGGAGGGGAGAGATCAGAGTCCCATGCCGCGTAAAATGAGGGAGCTTCACTGGTATGACTGTGAAGTACAATCTTATAGATTGCTGATATAACATGTACGGGTTCCAAGGTGTGGGAACATAGTGTCTCAAATGGTGTGAGTTCCTTTGTTAGCTGGGCGGGAGTCCTTTTTGAGTTGGTAAAGTGCTGAATCTGTAAATAGAACCAGTGGTCTGATGTGGGCAATTTGTTGGCTGTTCTAAGGTCGCTGAAGGATGTGAAATGACCCTCTGATACTAAGTTCGCTATTCTGGTCAGTCCGGCCGCTCGCCATCTAGTGGCAATACCCCCGGCCCTTTCCGGTTTAAATTCTGGATTATTGATAAAGGGGAGTAATAGGGAATCTTTCGAGGAGAGACCAAGTTTGTATCTCATGGCTCTCCACATCGACAGTGTGGGTCCCACCGTTAAATGTATGACCATTTGAATTGACCCTTTTATTTGTGGGTACCAGGAAAGCTTCCTGTTCTATGTCTTGTACCTGAATTAAGGCATTTTCAACTTTCTCTGGATTATAACCCCTTTTCAGGAATCTGTTCTTCATTTCATTTGCCTGTTCCTGAAAAACTGTTTGGTCAGTACAGTTTCTCCTTAGTCGTTTGAATTGACCAATGGGGATGCAGTCCAGCCATCTGTCCTGATGACAGCTGTTGCGGTCAATGTAAGCCTGAGAGTCCATGGGTTTAATATAATTTTTCGTTTTAAGTACATTATTCTCCACGAAGATCAGAATGTCCAGGAAGCTGACTTGTTCCTGACTGATATTGAAGGTTAGCTTAATACCTCTCTCATTTTCATTCAGATATTTACAGAAGGATTCTAAGGTCTCTCTGTTTCCCCTCCAGAGGAAGAGGATGTCATCAATATACCTCCGCCAGGACACCAGGTTTGCCTCATATGGGTGGTGGGACCAGATGACTTCAGTTTCCCACTCACCCATAAAGATGTTTGCATAACTAGGGGCAAATCTTGTGCCCATGGCGGTACCCCTCCTCTGGATGAAGAACTCCTCCTTAAAAACAAAATAGTTGTTTTGTAAGATGAGTTCTATGCCCTCAACCAGGAAATTTTGTAGTTTTTGGTTCATTTCTGAACCTGAGAGGGTTTGTTTTACTGCCTGTACACCTTGGATGTGACTGATAAAGTCACATCCAAGGTGTACAGGCAGTAAAACAAACCCTCTTCAGAAATGAACCAAAAATGACAAAATTTTCTGGTTGAGGGCATAGAACTCATCTTACAAAACAACTATTTTGTTTTTATGGAGGAGTTCTTCATCCAGAGGAGGGGCACCGCCATGGGCACCAGGTTTGCCCCTAGTTATGCAAACATCTTTATGGGTGAGTGGGAAACTGAAGTCATCTGGTCCCACCACCCATATGAGGCAAACTTGGTGTCCTGGCGGAGGTATATTGATGACATCCTCTTCCTCTGGAGGGGAAACAGAGAGACCTTAGAATCCTTCTGTAAATATCTGAATGAAAATGAGAGAGGTATTAAGCTAACCTTCAATATCAGTCAGGAACAAGTCAGCTTCCTGGACATCCTGATCTACGTGGAGAATAATGTACTTAAAACGAAAAATTATATTAAACCCACGGACTCTCAGGCTTACATTGACCGCAACAGCTGTCATCAGGACAGATGGCTGGACTGCATCCCCATTGGTCAATTCAAACGACTAAGGAGAAACTGTACTGACCAAACAGTTTTTCAGGAACAGGCAAATGAAATGAAGAACAGATTCCTGAAAAGTGGTTATAACCCAGAGAAAGTTGAAAATGCCTTAATTCAGGTACAAGACATAGAACAGGAAGCTTTCCTGGTACCCACAAATAAAAGGGTCAATCAAACAGATAAATTCAAATGGTCATTTACAACAGATTTTTCCTCACAGCATCATGAAATCAGGAAAATCATAAAAAGACATTGGGGACTTTTAAAAAAAGATCCCACAATAGGTGCTGAGATTCCTGAGAACCCCGTTTGCATCTTTAGAAGAGCACCTAATCTGAAGAACAGACTGGTAAAAAGTCTTTGCCCCACCTCTCCTAAAAAATCCACGGTAACATCTACTGGTTTTTATAGATGTGGATCGTGCATGGGCTGCAGGACAGTCAAAAATAATTTTGGACCAAAAATCACAGAGATTAACATCAATGAGAAAAAAACATGTAATTAAAGACTTTTTAACATGTCACTCTGTCAATGTAATTTATGCAGTAGAATGCCAATGCAACCAATTTTACATTGGCAGAACAAGCAGGCCTTTTAAAGTCAGGATAATTGAACATATCAGGAATATCCGCAAAGGACTTGAAACGCATGCGTTGTCCATGCACTTTAAAACGAAGCACCAAAGTAATCCTGAGTGTCTAAAGAATTTTTATGTCCTCAAAAAAATCAAATGTGGCAGTAGAGGTGGTGACATAGCTACGTCCTTAGCTAAAAATGAAATGAAGATGATTTTTAACCATCAAGCTCTAGCTCCGAAGGGATTAAATAAAGACTTCGAGCTTAAATGGTTTATGTGATTCCCATTTTATCTAATTTTAAGAATTTTTAAAGGATTTTATTCTGCTATTTTATTGTTAACTGTACAGCCATTATATTTAATATGTATTTTAATGTGTTAAACTAACACGCATTTTTTACAACTTTCCTATATTTATTATAATGACGGACGGATCAATAAGCACAAGTCACTTTATGAACATAATTGAGAAGGAAAAGGACTTATTGATAAAGGTATCATCGGCAGTAGAAGTGGAACGTAAATACCACCTTACTATGACACGCAAAATGTACTTCCGCTCCCATACCAAATTGGTAACGTGATATGGAGGATAGGAGTGTCACTGACACACGGAAGTGAGAAGCCGGTGAACCGCATCAGTCACTTCTGGTTCCGGACATGACAGGAAGCCGGAAGCAACTTGCGCCCGGTTTCTTTTCCGCGATGAAGATCATATGACTACTAAGGACTGCCGAAAAACCTGGTAACAGGGGGGCATAACTAAGATAGGGGAATCCCGGAATAGTCTATTAGGATGAGTCTATGTCTGGAATTAGGACGCCCCAGATAGAAGTATAAATATAGGTATGGACACCATTCCTCCATAGCCTTGACAAAGAAACCAGAGGAGTTTCGAAACGCGTTGGCGGAGGACAAGGTGGACTGCTGTACTTACCCGGGTGACCAGCTGCCAGGGACGCCTGTTGGTTGATAACATCTGCTTGTTTGTCTACTGAATTCTGGGTAGACCACATCACTCGGTGAGAGTCAGCATATGCCTTTGTTTTTAATGTAATGTTTATATTGTAATAAAAGCGGTACTTTCACTATACCAGCTTTTTTTCTTATCTATGCATGAATATAGGATTCATTGGAGAAGTAACGATTGGTGGTGACGTGACCGCTCCCCTATATGCGATTACTAGTCTGCCTTAAAAAGTAGACTTTCTGGAATGGTACGAGTCACAACCTATGGAATTATTTTATGTCTATAATATTGGTTCTGACTGTATTACACTATTGTTGTTCTCTCTCTCTTCTTTTGGGTAAAACCGACGAGAGCACTTAAGAGAGTTACTACTTCTGCGCCAAAGGGGTTGTCAGTATCTTCTTTGTGTGGCATATGTGACAGGATCACATTCACCAGTTAAAAGTTCCACACCGCAGGTTTATTTTTCACATATAGGCAATTCACAACAGAACGTTAGCAGTTACCAGGAAGACACTGGTTACAAGGGGCCAGATTCAGATGGGCTGCAAATTTGCAACCCGTCCGATATTTGAAAGACCGTACAGTGTATATGCGCAAGCCATCTGTCCGAAGGCAGCAAGGTTGATTGACAGTCTGCGGTAATGCAGCATTTTCTGGGAGTGCCAAGTGAGCCTAGACTTACGTGGCGCTGCAAGCAGGGGGAAATCATTCAGTGGGGTGTCATTTGGGACTTTCATCTGATCACTCTTCATTCTGCAGTATACAAAGCTCCCAACTGTTCTGATTTTCATGTGGACAGTCCCATGTTTTTTCAATTGCCCCGTATCCCACCTGGGACTGGCAATGTACCAGAGGAGGGGAACAGTTGGGAGTCCCCCCTGCTGGCTACCACTCATGTGCACAGCGTCTATTAAGTGTGATGGGGGGGGTTTCTTGGGCATGACCAGCAGCTCTTGGAGCGCTTGCAATGCCCCCACAGTGGTGAAAATAGGGCATTACCTCGCGGATGGGCTGCAATCACAGGCACCAGTCCCTAACCAAGAGGCCACAACCCCTATTTTCAGGTGAACGCTTATGGCACGCACAACTGTCACTGCTCTGCTGCCACCAATGTTGGGAGGTATGATTATATGTCATCTTTTAAAATGTCATCTTTAAAACTGAGGCAGCAGACTTTGTAATGCATATTTGTGTCTTTTGGCTATGGCTGTAGAGTCAGTCCACTGGGAGAGGCTGAGAGATGAGGGCAGTGAAAGTTAGTGTGGAGGCAATAGGAGATTGTTCACTATTAATAGGGATGTGGATATCGCACATGATAATGAAGGGATTGAGGATTAGAAATGAGGGAACCAGGCAGAAACATTTTCAAGAAATTGTTACAGAAACTGTAACATACTGTAAGTAACGAGTGGGTTTGTGTATTTACAGTTATATACATCCAGTGATGTTATTCTCTAGTTATAGTAGCCCATGTGCTGTATCAGGGTATATTTATGAAACCTTAGAGAGGTGAATTAAGAATCAGGGTTTAGCAGGTCATCCATACTGCTCATGCTATCCAGGAGCGGTTTGGGGAAGGCAGCTGTCACTATCCTTCAGTAGTATATGGGTGGCACATCCCCGCACCTACTGGTGTGCAGTCAGTGAATACTGGGGTAGATGTATGAACCAGCGTTAAGTGCAGAAATACACTTAACGCTGGTTAACTGGGGGGGGTGACGTTTAGCCTAATTTATCACTAGCACACCTAACGTGCGCTAGTGACAGCCCACCGAGCGTAACTGTCCCCTGTAATCCCCCCAGTGTTTAGCGGCCGGGGCAATGTATTAACAGCCGCCCAGGCGTTAAATCGCCATGGCCGCTTCACCAGCCCAGGGCTAGCGTTGTCCTATCCCCCACTGCGGGGACAACACTAGCCCTGCTTCTGGCTCGGGCTGCACTGGAGATCTTGCAGTTTTAGCGTGATCTCGTGCATGCCCATTAGAGCCGGCTGGGGGGGAAAGCGCACACTGCGCATGCTCAGAACGCCAGGGGGATCTGATAAGGAGAGCCATTAACGCTGGGCATAACGGCTCTCCTTATCGGCTTGGGGGGGGGGGGGGGTGTTAATACATCTCCCCATAACGGGTGCCCACTTCTCAATATGCAGGAGAAGCGGGACCCGTTATTTAAAAAAAAAAAAAAACATTATAGGGTTATTGATACATCTGCCTTTGTATCAGCTCTGTGTGCTGTGGGATGTGCAATGGCTCTTGTCACCCAACTCTGGCTTAGGGAATGAATAGCAAGATGCAAAACTTCTAGCATCAGATTACATTATTACACAAACTTGTAGAAGTAGCAATATAGAGATCTTCTCTCTGCAGATCATGGCTCCCATTCTGACAAGCTAGCTCTCAAACTTTAGTAGAGATGTATCAAACGTCAAAAAGTGATAAAGTGGAGATTGATAAACAGCCAGCCAATCAGCTCCTACCTGTTATTTTTCAAACCCAGCCTGTGACATGACAGGTAGGAGCTGATTGGCGGGCTGTTTATCACTCTCCATTTTATCACTTTTGAAGCTGGATATATCTGGCCCAAAAAGTCATACAATGCTCAGCTGTGGCAATGATAGATGAAGTGCCTGAATATGATGTATGAAAACTGGCCTGTTTCCTTACATGACAATGCGGTCACCATGTGAAATAACCACAATATTGGTTTGGCCTATCTATTCAGCAAACAGACAGGGCATGTTCTTATTAAGCTATGATGACTTTAATCAAAGGAAATAATTGATTGACTTCTGTTTCACCTCAAACTTGAAAGAATATACTAGGCTTTCAAATATTCTCTTTGGTCTTCATGTATTAGAGCATCCATTACATTTTGCTTTCATTTATTTATTTTTTGTGTTTGTGCTTTATCAACTTTGTATGTGCAACTTCTAGGCTATTATTAGATTTCTACTGTTATGTGACACTTTACTTTGTACAAAAGTTATCAGTGATGCCAAGGTGTGCGTATTTCCTGCTGGGCTAGCAGCCCATCTTCCACAGCCTCTAAGTAGTGCCATGAGACCATTGACAACCCAGCTTCCAGAGCTTACTGGAGTTCTAAGGGATTGGTTAAGAGTCTGGGGATGAAAGTAGGTTTCGTTCCTCTAGCACAGGCATGTCCAAACTATGTCCCTCCAGCTGTTGTGAAACTACAAGTCCCATCATGCCTTGTCACATTTTTGCTATTAGGGAATGCTAAAACTAAGGCAGGGCATGCTGGGATGTGTAGTTTCACAAAAGTTGTAGGGCCACTGTTTACCCATTCCTGCACTAGCATCACCTTTGATTCACTGTCATTTGCCAACAGATAATGGGCCCGATGCCATAAGCTTCAAAAAGGTAATAAAATGAAGAGTGATTAAAAAGCAAGCAAAGCAGCACCTAAATGTAATTTTTTAAACATATTATGTAGAATGGCAGTTGGGAGCTAAACGCCTGGTGGTTTATCAGTCTCTATTTTATCAAAAAAAATTTAGGCTTAGTGCATCAGTATCACTGACAGCCCAAACTGCAAGGATAGCCATTGCGGAATTAACGTCTAACATTTTTCAATCCATCATATAATAGCTGCTGACTTTAACCCCTTCCCGACATTGCCTTTTTTGTTAATTTTTTTTTTTTTCCTCCTTGCGTTCAAATAAGCGTAACTTTTTTAATTTTCCGGCTATATAGACACATGAGGGCTTTTTTTTTTGCGGGACAAGTTGTACTTTGTAATGGTACCATTTACTATACCGTATAATATTCTGGGGAATCAGGAAATAATTAAATGTGGGGTAAAAAAAAAAAAAAACGCCATTCCACAATTTTGCGCTGGTTACGTTTTTTTTGGAGTTCATAGTTCGTTTAAAATGATGGGTTATCTTTATTCTATGGGTCGTTACGATTCTGGTGATACCAAACTTATATAGTTTTCGTTATGTTTTACCACTAAAAAAAAAAATAGCAACTTTTACGGTTTTTCTAATTTGCGTCGCGTCGCCATGTTCTGCGGCTTATAACTTTTTTATTTTTCCACCTACGGACCTGGGTGAGGGCTCATTTTTTGCGGGCTGAAGTGTACTTTTTAATTAATACCATTATGGGATATGGGCGACTTTCTGATCTCTTTTAGTTATTTTTTTTTGGGTACGCGATGCGACCAAAAAACGTAGTTTTGGCGTTTGGAATTATTTTCCGTTTACGCCTTTAACCGTGCGGGATAACTAATGTTATATTTTAATAGATCGGACTTTTAGGAATGCGGCGATACCAAATATGTTTATTTTTTTTATTTTTTATTTATTTTTATTTGTGAAATGGGGAAAGGGGGGTGATTTGAACTTTTAATATTTTTTTTATTTTTTTTATTTTTTAAACTTATATTTTTTTTTTTTTTTTACTTTTACTACAAGGCCCCCTAGTGTACTTGACCACTAGGGGGCGCGATCGCCTGTACTAGGTTCAGCCATAGAGCTCTATGGCTGAACATAGTGATTTTCAGCACTTTCTATTACATCCTGCCTCAGGCAGGATGTAATAGGAATACTGACACGGCCAGCACAGGGGTCTACATTAGACCCCTGGCTACCATGGCAACCGATCGGCACCCTCCGATCTCACCGCGGGGGGCCCCGATCGGCGCCGGAGGGGGGCGCCCCCCCTCCGATTAGCTATTTAAGCACTGCGGGCGCTTTGCCTGCTGTGCTTAAAGGGTTAAACGGCCACGATCGGCGAACTCGCCGCTCGTGGCCGTGAGAGCAGGTGCCTGGCTGTAATATACAGCCATTACCTGCTCTCTTTCAAGCCAGCTCACTCCGTGAGCTGGCTTGATTCCCCCGCAACCGACATATGACGTAAATGTACGTCATATGTCGGGAAGGGGTTAAGTGTGAATGACATCATCACCTGCCACATCCTCCCACTAGCCCAGTGTTTTTCAACCACTGTGCCGTGGCACACTAGTGTGCCTTGAGCTGTTCTCAAGTGTGCCCCCAGATGTAGAGATGCCCAAACCAGTTTACAGCCACCACCAGTTCAACTGTTGTTTACTGGTCTCTTCTTTTCATGTAAAGGGCCAATGTATTTTATTTTTGTTACCTGTGGGGACCGGTATGATTGTTTTTTTATATGGGGCCAATAGGTTTGCTTTTTTTCCCATGGGGGCCAATGTGTTTTGCCCTGTGGGGATCTCATGGTGTGCCTTGGCAATTTTTAAATCTTATTTAGTGTGCCACAAGGTAAAAAGGTTGAAAATCACTGCACTAGCCCTTTATCGTAGCGAAGCAGAATGCATTCAGCACGCCATTTACTAATACCCCTTGTGCTGAAGAGGGTGACCGAAAACTCCTATCCAGGAAGTAGAGATGCATAATGTGTCATTAGAAAACACTGGACAAATGTGTCCTGGAAGTTCCTGCTTTTCTCTAGCTTATGTGAGATGAAGCAGATATTGCCAGCTAAAGATGAAGTAGTCCTCTCTAGAATAGATAGCTAACAGATAGGGATCCATAATTCTTTATTTTTCAGCTCGCTCCTCCAAGAGAAGCCCAGAGGAAAGATGACGCTGGAGGTGGGGAAGAAGCCCAGCACTAAATGTCATTAGCCCCCGCCCCCTCACGGAGATTGACACAATTCACGGATATATTATGTGGGTTAGAATTTACATAGAAACGTTAGAAATTTACATAGAAACATGTTATATTGGACGTGTCCCCTCACTGGCATTATGTTTACGCTAGTGCTTCCTTCCTAGTAAAAATGGTTAGAATGCGGGACTTTAGCTATAGGTGAGGGGCGGCGGTACGCGTCCTCTGACCTTTTCATACCCCCACTCGTGGAATAAATGTGAAGTAATACGCGTCCCCTCGCTTCGGGCTCGGTGGCTTGCTGCACTTGTCACAATATCTAAAGTCAACTCCACGCCGACGTGGATAGTGGGGGTATGAAAAGGTCAGAGGACACGTACCGCCGCCCCTCGCGGGCTCGCAGCACTCGCCACACTTCAGGTTGGCGTTGATACTGGGGTGGTGTTAACAATGGGGGGGCATTTCACATAGTCATTACCTCTCAGGGTGGGTGTACAATGAAAAATCGGGTCTGTGGTGCATTTAACATAGGAATCAGGCATCAGGGTGCCTGATAGGAATCAGGCATCAGGTTGCCTGTACAATTAAAAATCGTGTCGCATCGCATGCGATATTTTTGATTGTACAATGCCCTACGATGGAAATCTTGGGTACCCAGATAATACACAAGTACCCTGTCTTTTTCTTTGTACTCCCTTATCTCCCATTAGTACATGGAGCCTTAAATGTCCTAGATTTAATGTAAACAATTCTAACACCAAGTAGATTCTTCCAAATACATTCACCACTTTTACACACAAAGTATTTGAAAGAAACACAGAATGCTGATTAAGCAATGAGGTGAGCATAAACCACTGATGGGTTCCTGCAGGCTGCACTTTAGTAGCTAGGCAGGTGTTATGCAGGGCCGGTGCAAGGCATCTAGGCGCCCTAGGCAAACCTACAGGATACCGCCCCCCCCTCTCATCCCCACCCCCCCACATACACAATTGACTTAACATTTTTACTATATTTTTAGATTAACAACATAAACGCCGCACAGTAGGAGTCAAACATCACATTATGCTGCACAGTAGGGGCCACAAATCACATTATGCCGCACAGTAGGGGCCACAAATCACATTATGCCACACAGTAGGGGCCACAAATCACATTATGATACACAGTAGGAACCAGGCCGGAGATTCAAGGAAGCATTGCTCTCTGAGTGTGCCTACAGTAGGTGTCTTTCTGAGCACAGAACGGTCCTTTGTCCCCCACATCCAGTTTCTCTCGAAATACTCTTACTTGCATCTGAGAATAAATATGTGTTTATCTCACACTACATAATGCAAAAATATGAATTCATGCCCTCATTATCTCCAGAATTGACTATTCTCTTGTTCTTCTACTGCTGTGCCACTGTATCAGTCCCTACATCATAGGGAAATGAGATGCTGTCAAGCACTTCGGGGTAGGGGACAGACTCTAATCTCATCAAGCCTGGCCAGTTCCAACCATCAGATATTGAGGCAAAAAGGAAATAGGAGCAGATAGTGGACAACGAAAAGGGCGGGAAGATACTGAGCAGGCAGAGGGGGGACAGATGCTGGACAGGGAGGATGTGAGAAAGAGAGAGAGAGATGGTTAAGCTGCAGGGATAGGCATTAGGCATACTCACAGACACAGTCTCAGATTAGAGCTCCTCCAGTCAGGGGCACTTCAATTCAGCATGTGCCGAGCTCCTCTAATCACAGCTTGGCACATGCAGTCCTAGCCCTGATGGCTAATGCTGAGATGAGGGGGGAGGGGTTGGCACCGCAGTGAGGGGGTGCAGGGACTTCTCCTGCTGCTGCTCGCTTTCATCATCATGTACATACTGTAGCCTCCAAACTGCAGCCTGGCATATCTTCCCACACCCAGCAGCAACTATACTAACTTTAAAAATTCACATTATGCCACACGGAATAAGTAAAAATTCACATAATGCCACCCGGATTGAGCCAATATCCATGTAAAGCGGGAATGCAGGGACAGAGATGTCGGGAGAGGAGAT
This sequence comes from Crinia signifera, assembly GCF_055691185.1. NCBI lineage: Eukaryota > Metazoa > Chordata > Amphibia > Anura > Myobatrachidae > Crinia > Crinia signifera. The sequence continues at coordinate 58,655,615 of NC_139226.1, forward strand.
GAGAGGAGATGCAGGGAGAGAGAGGATGTGGGTACAGAGGCGGAGGGGATGCAGGGACAGAGGCGGAGGGGATGCAGGGACAGAGCCAGCGGTGACAGATATACAGTGGATGTGGGGACAAAGGCAGAGAGGATGCAGGGACAGAGATGCCAGGGATGCATAGACAGAGATGGAGGGGATGTGGGGACATAGGTGGAGAGGATGCGGAGACTGAGATAGCGAGACACAGGGACTGATGCGAGGACAGTGAAGGAAGGGACAGAGATGGAGTTGGGGCTCTGCGCAAGACTACCTTTCCAGCACGGAGCTCCATCACACTGTGAAGGGAGCAGAGGAGTAGCTACTGTAGGTACGATGGTGCCTGGTGCAAGGGTATGTTGGGGACTGAATGTGGGTGTGGCCAACATGTTGGGGCATGGTACAAAAAGTAAAAAAAAAAGTGAGGTGCTGCACTCTAAATGGAACTGAAATGTTGTATGATTGACATACATTGACAGTGCCCCCCTCACTGACTGTAGCAGGTCAAATGGGCTCAGAAAGAATAAGTAAAGCATGGCTGGTATGCGCATGCTCTGTGAGGCAATGGGATTTTCTGGGGCATTTTTATTATACACTCTCCCCCCCCCCGCCCCCCCATATCTCATTTTTTGTTTTTAATACACAGCTGCCCCAACCCCCAACCCCCCCCCCCCCCCCCCCCTGGAAGCTGCGTCCTCCATTTTTCTTGTAATGCTGCCTGTACATACGGTTACTGTATCGATTGCATATGCATGCATACATATACAGTACTCACCCTGCCTGGGACTCCTTAAGCCTGCCATGTCCTCAGAGGGAACTCATTAATGGCAGGCCATGAGGGGAAGGCAGCAAGCGGCTGGGAGGAGCGGTGTGGTGACTGGGGCCTCGTGGAGCAGCACTGGAGGTGTCAGACAGGCGGGTTAATGTGGGGAGGTCCCAGCTGGCTGCAGGCACTGCGGCTTGTTTGGCTCCTCATGTTCCGGCGCTAGGTCACCCAGCAGCTGACGCCCGCGGCAATGAAAGGGCGCACAGCCGTGGACATTACTAGCACTAATGAATTATCTGTACTAGCAGTGTCCACGGCTGTGCGCCCTTTCATTGCACCGTAGTTCTGCCTCTGGCTGAGAGCTCAACTATACATTTGTGGTGCTGCGGCGCTGAGCTGACAGTGCAGCGGCGGGAAGAGGCGGGGCTACACGGATACTGACTGTATCTGACAGCGCAACAAGGTAGTACACGGGCGGCTCCGGCGGGGGGGACAGGACGGGCTGGGGACCAAATAATTACTTACATAATAGCTGCACTTGTTGCTGTAGTCGTCTGACTGAGTCTGCAGGCAGCTTCTTCTTGATCCTCTCCTCTGCGGACTGTGGCAGCGTGCGTGGTAGCTTCCTGCTGCTGCTGCTGGCCGGCTCACTACCGCCCTCCAGTGGCCGGCGCCCTAGGCAAATGCCTAACCTTGCCTAGTGGTGGCGCCGGCCCTGGTGTTATGTTAATAAAGGTGGGCATAAGGCCTATCAGTGCAGGGGGGAGGGATTAGGCAGGGTAGGAAGGATCACGTGCTAGAGTGATCTCCCTCTGTCCTGCGAAGCCCCACCCTCCCTTTCCCTATTTCTCTTCTTCGGCGGTGGTAAAGAACGGTCATTCCTTAAGAACTCTGTGTGTGTAGATAGTGGGGTGCACTCTCCCTCGACATCGATTGTCATGGACCATGCTTCTGCACGGGGGATGGCCACACCACCTGCCTGGGTGGCTGACCAGGGAGAGTGATCACCAGCGATGTGTGTATGCATAGTGATCTTTAACCCCACTTTTCCTCTAGTGACCGTTCTTTAGTGCAGTTTATAGTCATATAGTTTTATTGTCAAAATAAATTTGACATTATTTTGAAACAAAACAGAAAGATGTGGATAGGAAATAATAGCGCTCAGTGGTAACTATGTAACAAGGTTTTTTGTAGCCTTGCGTGGAGTGTATACAAAACCAAATACAGCTTTAACAGGGTTCACAGGTTTGGTGTAAATCCAAATGGTCCAAGGATTGTATCCAATGCTCCCCTATTACATACACAGGGGAGACATAATAGAAAGCAACATGGTGCAGGTCAATACAATAAAACAAGCTTATAATCTGTAAAATGCACTTACAATGTAAAAAAGCGTGAACAATATGAACCAGGCAAAACAGCATGCAGATGATGGTGGTAGCGTCCTCCTTCAGTCTGGGTCCCTTGTTCCGGAAACAAGGGGGGCTCAGTCCAAGGTTCGCCGATTTGCAGCTGTCCCAGCATGTCCACACGTCAGGCTTAGTAGTAGCACGCTTAAACGCGTTTTCAGATTTTCTCCTTCATCAGAAACGTGTCTTTATTTTTAGGTTAAGTCATTAAGTTATGGTTTAGTGTGTTTAATTTGTAAAGTGTGGGCCTGGGTATACCCGATGGTGAGTTTATAAAAAATATTTGTGACTGTTTCTATTTGTCTTGTAAACTTTAGTCTGAAGCTGTTGCTTACAGAGAACACTTCCAGTCACTGACGTAGCAAAGAACACTGCCAAATATTTAGGCTAAAAATAGATCTTCCAGCGCCCACAAGCAAGATGTTCTGCATGCTGCTAAGTGAAACATATTCAATGCTATGTTTAGATATACAGTACTGTAGCTTAAAGCTTTCCAGTCTTGGGCTGGTATTTTAAAAAACGTTTACTGTATTTCCACTTTCCAACCACTTGAGTGGGCAGCGCCAAACAGTGGTTGAATCTCACATCTGTGTGCTTGCATCTAGAAACACATGCTATTAACCCACAAGACACATTAAGGCGGTGATTCTGGTTGGCTCGCTAAGCAGCAAAAATTTGCTGCTTAGCAAGCCTTTTAATGCCGCCCGCCACGGTCCGCACATCCCCACCGCTTTTCTTGCATAAACATCCATTTGCAGGGTAGCGTACGGGGGCAAAAATCATTTGAAAATTGGCGACCATAGAATTATTTTTTTTCCCTGCTCGCAAATCTAAGTCTGTGCTGACTTAGACTGTGGCAGTCCGAGAACGGGGTGGGTGACTGACGTCCTGTGATGTCAGCCACCCACCCCGGTAGGCAGCTGCCTGCATTCGCATGGGGAAACCCAACATTTTTGGCACACCCAGCAATTTCTCCAAGCGGACGCCCCCTGCCCGCATCCATCCTGCCCTCCCCCCGTGCGAGCACCATGGTGAAGCCAAAAGCACCCGCACAGAAGTCCTACATATGCGCAGAGGAAAAACATCGGTGGTCACTCCGGGGACTGAAGGAATTAGAATCAGGGCCTAAATGCTGACACGCACATTATAGCTCCAAATTGTCATTGTTCAAACACAGCCTTTAACAAAACTTAGCAGGTGATTGTCTGCTACGTGCCTGCCACATTTATTATACCACAGTTTTTAGACAATTTGGCTCCCAGTGTGAACAGTTAAAAATGTGCCCCCCTTAAAGGGGGGTAGGGAGAGGGGAGTGGTTGTCTCTCCCCCTCTCACCAGAAAATGCAGGGACTAGGCTGGTGTATAAGGGGTCAGCCTGGGAATGTCCCTGCATGATCCTGGGACCATATTCCCGGGTAAATCCCTGCATTTTCTTTTGTGAAAGGGGTATTATTTCAAACAGCCGTGACCTGCAGTGCTCTGAATACAGCTGGGCAGCCCCCTGCTCTCTGCCCAGCTGTCAATGACTGTCACCCCTGCAGCTTCTGCTCCAATTCTTCTCCCTGCTTTCACCTCAGCCCCCCCCCCCCCCCTTTAATCATGTGGTGCTGGCGCCCGGCGTGCTCCCCCGACGTCACACACAACAACAACAGCGCGCACAATATTTCAAATGTCCACTCGGCTCCGGGGGACACCAGGAGGGGAGTGGGAGCGTGGTCTGTGCTGTGCTCTGCTCCTCTCCCCATAAAAGCAGCTGCACTGCTCTCCATCTCTCCCTGCAGCAGCAGCGAAGGCTCATATAAAAGTTTACAGTAAGTGGTACTTTTGGGGGCATTGCTTAAGGGACACTTTGCGGCGCCTTATAAATAAACGTACTACTATGGTGCCATCAAGCAAGAACCCCCTAGCAATGAGCACGTAGATAAGCAGCACTTATGTGGCAAATAAGTAATGGGCATTAAGGTTTGTTATATAGTATGTAATGGGCATCATGATGTATGGCACAATGTGTAATGGGCATTATGGTGTGTGGCCTTATGTGTAATTGGCATTACGGCGTGTGGCTTTATGTGTAATGGGTATTAGTGTAATACCAAACCATTTTTGTGATGCCACGCCTCCTTCCCATGAGGCCACGCCCCTTTTTGTCACGGCTACACCGCGCAAAGGTCCCCCTGCTGTTATGTCTAGATCTAGGACCACCCATTACCATAATTCTAGATTCGCCTATGTCACCTACTAAAGCTGAAGCAAAGAGAATTGAAGGATTTCAGCTGATGTTCTCCCAGCCACCTGTGATTATTACTCACTTTGCCAGCATTTAGCACATACAGGCAGTAGTCCCCGTGTCTGGCTCCCCTTGATCTATGTCCCCACTGGGTAACTAACAACCTATTAAGAGCCAGATGTATCAAGCTTGAAAAAGTGATAAAGTGGAGAGTGATGAACAGCCAGCCAACCAGTTCCCACCTGTAATTTTTCATGCTCAGCCGGTGACATGCAAGTAGGAGCTGATTGGCTCGCTGTTTACCCCTCTCCATTTTATCACTTTTTGAAGCTTGATAGATCTAGCCCTAACAGAGAAGCTGTCAGGAGTAACTCAAGTGCAGTCCGCTGTAAAGGGGCAACGATATCTCTGGGGGCCACCCACCCCCTCAAACGCTATAAATTCCCTTTGTTGGAACATAAACAGGACGCACTGCGGCCTACGTTCCTTACCACTGATGCCCTCCCTCACCCCATGGCTTGGGCTCTATCACATTACCCCGCGGCCTGCGCTCTATACTGTAACAACAATGCTCTCCCTTACCCTATTCTCTCACACCGACACAGTCCCTCACCCGCGGGCCTGCATTCTATCACACTGACACACTCCTCCACCCCATGGCTTGCACTCTCTATTACACTAATGCACTCCCTCACCATGCAGCCTGTGCTCCCTCACACTGCGCTTGTGCTCTATCACACTGATGAACTCACCCCAACATGTGGCCTGTGCACTGATGCGCTCTCTTAGCCCATGGCCTGCACTCTATCACACTGATGTGGTCCGTGTTAATGGCGATAAAATATGACCAAAGAAACAATAAGTGAAAAGCGCAGGTTACGTATTATGTCCGTAACCAGCGTACCCTTTATACCTAGCTGCGTGCGAACAAAGCGTAGCGCAGCGTAGCGTACCCTTATAGTGTATTGTACACCAAAGAACCAATACCTTAATAAAAGATCCTTTCGCAGTACCCTGACTCTAATCTGCGAATATACCTTTAAGGACAGTGTCCGTAATATACCTTATCGCTATATGCGAATAAACAGACACGACCACTGTATAGAAGTAAGGAGATAGGAACTCCGTAAAAAGATGTATTTAAGTCCCTAACGGACAACAGGGGGTTACAGGAATAGAAAATACAGGTATAACAGGTAATACAATAGACTAACAATACAATATAATAATCAGGCTCTACTAGGGGAAGAAAACAGATACAGGATACAATCAGCCAACAATACAATGGAAATAAATACCGTGAATGCAACCGTTTACCGTCTCCTCATCAAATATGCGCAGCGCAGTCCGGTCAGAGCTCGCTATCGTTCAGGGTTGAACTATAGCCCGGTCGAAGGTCAGGGAAAGGAAGATGTGCCGAAGTGACCAAGGCCGCCCTGGGTCACCTATCTTATAGGGTTAGAAGGGGGAGGTCAAAGGCCATTCCTATTGGTCGGGGGTCGTATGTCAGGCTCTCTGTGATTGGGGGTAAAGTGATGCACCTGGTTTGAATAGGGGCAGGGGAGTGAACTTTTGGAGTTCTTTGTTTGTTGGTTTCGTCGTCAGGGGTTGTAGATAGCATTAGAAACCGGTTACATCTGGATTCCTTTGTTATACCTTTTTCAACAGAAACTGTCCTGGGAATATGGATTATGTCCATAACTATCGGGCTGTGTATATTGCGAAATATTCGCAATGACCGGAATACTGCGCATAAGAATCGGAACGGAACGGTACTAAACACTATACAGACAGATGTATGCAATGCTAACTAAGCTATGTGTGGCGTTCTAAACCTTTAACTATATTTTATTTAGTGTCAGTATGTTCTTAAGAATTTATGTGTAATAGTATGGCTACGCTTCTGGTCCACTTTGTCACACAGACTCGGGTATGGAAACTTTATTAGCGCAACTCTGCGAACCAAAATGGCGGCCATACTATCCTAAAATGGCGTGTATGCAACTCGACTTTCACAGTCCACCCTTTAACAGTAAATATAAAACTGTTACAATACAAAACATTTTAAACAACAATACAGAAATTCATAATCCTAACAGAGAAATTGGGATCCGTGAATTAAACATATAAGGGGAGTAAACCATCTGCTCTTGGCCGATCCGGGATCATGGATAAACGATGGGCCGCATTTATCGAACAATCTACTCAGGGTCACGAAGGATAATATACAATTTTTGGGATAAAAATAAAAACAGGGGTGGTTACAACATATACACGTTCACAAATATGGTTTCTTTAAAGAGGGGTGGTTTCGATTCTAGGGTCATATACCAAACCCTGGTCTTCCTCTGCATCTCTCGTTCTTACACTCATGATTTCTGTACTTTTTGTCTTTCCCCGGGTCACCACCTTTAAACATTTGAACAGTAGCACAAAGACTACGATGGCACCACCGATACAGAGAAGGAGTTTTCCTATGTTAGCTATGATTCCCTGCGCCCATTCTCCTAAACCGGAGAACCAGTGCATGGGATTCAACCAGGAGGTCCATTCGCTGACTTTGTTACCTATTTCTGCCAGGCTGATATTGTGTTCCCTTCTAAATTCCCATTTAAGCTGAAGAATCTCATCCATCCGATGATCTATGATTTCTTCTGGGTCTTCAGTATTGTTGGTGATGTATGTACAACATTTCACCCCAAACTGTGTAGAGAGGGTGACACAATATCCTCCTGTCATAGCAGTCAGATAGTTCAACACCATCCGATGTTGGACTAGCTCTCTTTTATACGCTTGTAACTCCTTCCCAGTGTATCTAAAGGTGTCATCATAAATCTCAGTGATGTTATCTACCAAGCTGGCCAATGCTTGGATATACTTAAAATTTATAACTCCTCTGGCGGTATGGGTGATATCTAATGCGATGAGGAGTTGGATACCGAACGACTCGTGTATCATTTCAGAAGCTAGGGGTTCTTTCTTAATTGTTAAATCCCTTTTGTGGATTTGATCATAGTGGGTATGAGTGTAAGGAGGAGGTATACCTCTGTGTATGCTCACCATCTCATCATGTGTGAGGGTCATCACTTCAGGTAACACTCTACCTAGATAACAAATTCCAACGTAGTTCATGGAGAGCCATTTGTACGCCCTTCTACCACAAATATAATAAACGTCGTCAGGGAGGAAATAAGGGACAGAGTATTTCATAATTTTATCACACATTATCCATAAGAACATTCCTGTCCCCTGCTCCCTGACTTGTTCCTCACAGGTTTCCGGCTGTAGGGTCATATTACAGTAGCCGGCTGATACTCTGCCGGCCATCATTTTACTTTTCTTCACCGTGTAGACATATTTATAATGTCTCCCACTAGTGCGGATCTTTAACAGTAATTCTTTATCAATAGGCTCTCCATCTGGACGCTGGGAGTAAGTTATTGTCTGGTTGTGCCATGTCACTTCCCAAGTACCAATCGTTCTGGAACTCGAGAAGTTCATACATACCAGGGACTTATCCACTTGGTATGGGTGTAATCTAAGACTAGGGGACCTGGTATACAGGTATCTCTTATCCAGTGGCCTCCCTTTATTTAATACGCTTATCTCTGAAATATTAAGCGGGTATGGGACTAGGCCTACACTACTCCTTTTATGTAGTACTTGTGAACACACCCAGCATTCTGTTTGGTTTAAGACCTTACCCACTAGTGAGTGGTAATCACTCAAAGGATGTCGGCCTGTAGTTGCTTTACTTGTCGACTGACATCGCTGGATGCATTCTTCTTCCATTTTCGGTTGACAATATCTACAGATACAGTACTCACCAGACAATAACCCATCACATAGCCCTTGAACTACATTTTCCTCATACCTTTTACCTTCTCCTGTTATGGGTAAAGTATCAAGCTGATTTTGGGATTCTACTCCACCCATATCTGGGTCCATTATTACACTGTCAGGACTCCGCTCCGATCGCTCTAGAATGTGGCAGCCACCGAGTATCCTTGAATGAGGAAGAGGAAACAGGAAGAAAACAAAGAAATAGATGTACAACTGTGAACCTGTTGCTTGGAGTCCTTCCATCATCTCTACCAGGGGACTTTTATTTGCTCTGCTCTTGGACCTTTGTTCGCTCAGGTTGCTCGACCTTGGCTGCCTTTCAGTCTTCCCGGAACAATGCTTCTAGCGACACTTCTTCTCTTTCGCTCTCTGCACACTGGAACTCTGGGTTACTGGCTTTCTTGCAGTGGGACGAATGTATCCAAGTCTCTCTCTCTGCGACTTTAATTGATGTAGTGCTGGTCAACAAAACTTGGTACGGTCCTTCCCAATGGTCTATCAAACAACCTGAGCGTAAAAAATTTCGGATCATAACAAAGTCTCCTGGTTTAAGATTATGACAATTCTCGGTAGGCATATCAGGGTTCAGTAAATTCAGCTGCTTTTGTTGTTTCCTTAGCTGTTTGTTTAGCTTTAGGATATACTGTACAGTTAGCTCATTGTTACATTTGAGATCATCCTGTGGGTCTATCATGACGTGTGGCTGCCGACCAAACAATATCTCGAAGGGGGACAAGTTGAGCGGAGCCCTGGGAGTGGTCCTAATGCTATACAGCACAATAGGCAATGCCTCTGGCCATAACAACCCTGTTTCAGCCATAACTTTACCCAATTTGTTCTTAATAGTACCATTCATTCTCTCAACTTTGGCGCTCGCCTGGGGACGATATGGAGTATGAAGTTTACTATTAATCCCCAGGAGTTTACACATGATTTGGAAGACCTCTCCTGTGAAATGAGTGCCTCTGTCACTCTCAATGACCTTTGGGATACCATATCTACAGACAAACTCCTGACATATTTTCTTTGCTGTAAAGGTAGCAGTGTTGGAGGCAGCGGGGAAAGCCTCCACCCAGCTGGAAAACATGTCAACACATACTAATACATATTTCAAATTTCTACAGGGTGGTAACTGTATGAAGTCGATTTGTATTACCTGGAAAGGGCCTTCTGTAGGAGGGATGTGGGATGGCTCTGTTGGGATGGCTTTTCCAATGTTCTTCCTCAAACAGGTGAGGCATGACATTGCCACTCTACCTGCTTGAGAAGCGAACCCTGGTGCACACCAGTAGGCCTTTACCAGCTTGCACATACCTTCCTTCCCAAGATGTGTCAGCCCATGGGCCGCCTCGGCTAGACTAGGAAGGTATGCTCTGGGGGCCACTGGTTTCCCGTGTCCATCTCTCCAAAGTCCGGTGGACTCTTGGCCACATCCCTTCGACTTCCATACTGCTCTTTCCTGTGGGGAACACAAATTCTGCATGTCTATCAGTTTGGATGTGGATACCATGTTCAGTGTACAAAGGTTTGTAGGATGGGTGAAAATATTTACAGGGCATGCGGCCCTTTTCGCTGCCTCATCAGCGCGGCTGTTACCAAGTGACACCGGGTCCTTCTCTGATGTATGAGCTTTGCACTTGATAACAGCCACTCTGTCTGGAAGCTGGATAGCTCCCAGAAGTCTCCTAATGTATGTCGCATGCGCCACTGGTGTGCCAGCCGCCGTCATGAAATTTCGGAGGCGCCATAGGGCTCCAAAATCATGCACTACTCCGAAAGCATATCTGGAGTCGGTATACAGATGGAGCTGGCCTTATTATTGCTGGCGGAGCGCCAGGACCGTGTCCCTGGCGATCCGCCAGCAATCTGGCGCTCTGGCTGAATGAGACGCTCGTGCGTCTCCCACGCACGAGCGTCTCAATAGCCGGGCGGCGAGGCGGCGCGGCGGGTGCAGTCCTGCCCGTCTCCAGCTTCAGGGAGATGGGCAGGGCTGCGGGGGGCTGCGGGGGGGCGGTGTGGACCGGCGGGGACCCGGGGAAGCCGGCGGGGACCCGGGGAAAGGCACCGTCGGAACGGGACGCGCGTGCACCTCGTGCACGCGCGTCCCCTTCCGACATACAGATGGCGAGGGGCGGGGGATGGCGGGTGGCGAGTCCTCCGCCATCCCCAGCAACGACAAGCCCTGCGCTATCTGTATATGTTAACTGATTTTCCCTTGGCCAGTTCACATGCTCTGGTCAGTGCCACCAGTTCTGCTACTTGTGCTGATTGAGGTGGTCCCAAGGGTTCAGCTTCCACAATACCTTCTCCATCTACTACCGCGTAGCCTGTGCACAGCTCTCCCGTGTCCGTTTGTCTATGACAGCTACCATCAGTGAATAAGGTTATGTCTACCTCACTTAATGGGCTGTCGCTTATGTCAGGACGTGCTGTAAAGGTCTGATTCAGGTAGGTCATGCAATCATGCTTGTCCTCACCCTCACTAAACTCTGCTTTACCATATTCAGCAACATTCCCATCACCCTCCACCCTTTGTGCCTTGGAGGGCACATGAGGAAGGAATGTGGCTGGGTTTAGTGTGTTGCATCTTTTGATGGTAATATTTACTGGGGCCATCAGCGCCAGTTCCCACTTGGTGAACCGTGCTGAGGACACATGACGTGTTTGGGCAGAATTTAGGAGGGCAGAGACAGCATGGGGAGCATGAACAGTTAAATCGTGTCCCAACACCACGTCCTCACTCTTGTTTACTAGTTGTGCTATTGCGGCCACACTTCGTAAGCAAGTTGGGAGTGAGCGTGCTACTGTGTCCAGCTGGCCACTGTAGTACGCTACTGGTCGGTTGGCATCACCATGTTTTTGGACAAGTACTCCTGCCGCACACCCAGCTGATTCCGTTCCGTACAGTTCAAAGGGTTTCCCATAATCTGGCATTCCCAGTGCTGGGGCCTTTGTTAGGCTCACCTTTAGTTCCTCGAAAGCCAGCTCAGATTCCTCAGTGTGAGAGACCCGGTCTGGCTTAGTTGAGGAAACCATCTCTTGTAGTGGTAATGCCAGAATAGAGAATCCTGGGATCCAATTGCGACAGTATCCACACATGCCTAGGAACGTACGGATCTGGTGCTGGGTCTGTGGCAGTGCCATGTTTCGAATCGCTTGGATTCGGTCGTCGGTGAGGTGTCTCAGCCCTTGGGTAAGGCAGTGGCCCAGATACTTAACCCTGGTCTGGCATAATTGTAGCTTATCCTTTGATACTTTATGTCCTGTCTCTGAGAGATGCATCAGCAGCTGTCTAGTGTCATCCACTGATGACTCCAGTGACTCAGAACACAACAATAAGTCATCAACATATTGTATAAGTATCGAACCGCTCATGGGTTGAAAGGATTGTAAACAATCATGCAAGGCCTGGGAGAAGATGCTGGGGCTGTCTATGAATCCCTGGGGGAGTCGTGTCCAGGTATACTGTACTCCTCTGTAGGTAAAGGCGAACAGATACTGGCTGTCGGGGTGTAAAGGGACAGAGAAGAACGCAGAACACAAATCAATGACAGTGAAATGAGTACAATGAGGTGGGATTTGCATCAGGATGACAGCTGGGTTTGGCACTACGGGGAATTGGCTCTCAACTACTTTGTTTACCCCTCTTAAATCCTGCACTAGTCTGTAGCCCCTCCCCCCGCTCTTTTTCACAGGAAAGATGGGACTATTGGCCGTGCTGGAAGTCCTAACTAGGATTTCCTGTTGGAGCAATCGCTGGATCACAGGGTATACTCCTAGCTTAACTTCAGGTTTTAAAGGGTATTGCGGTATTTTTGGGGCTATCCTGCCTTCTTTTAAACGGATCTCTACTGGAGCTACATTTGCCATCAGCCCAGCATCCTGTCCATCTTTAGTCCAAAGGGAACTCGGTATTTGTGCTGTAATTTCAGCTACCCTAGATGGATTTGACTCTACAACAGTGGAATACAACATTAGCCTCTGAGGACTATCCAGCATATCTTGCACTTCTTGTGTAAGATTTCTAGGAGTGTCCAGAAATACCCCATCGGGGGTGCAATAGATGACACATCCCATTTTACATAGTAAATCTCTACCCAGGAGGTTAGTCGGGGCCGCTGCAGCCAACAGAAAAGAGTGTTTGGTATGCAGAGGCCCGATTGTAACCTCTGCTGGTTTCGTCAGTGGGTAATGTTGTATTTTTCCTGTTACCCCAATTGCTGCTACTGATTGGTCGGTGAAACCCAAGTGAAGAGGAGTGTTGAGAACAGATCTGGCCGCCCCTGTATCAACCAAGAAGGTTTGCCTTACTCCAGCTATATCAACCTTCACCTGAGGTTCCTCTCTAAGGTGTTGTGTTAGTCTAACTGGCTGTAGGATACAGGTATGACCTGTTTCCTATTGTCTTACCTGGGTTGCCCTTAGTACAGTGTCAGCCATCAAATGGGGAGGAGGCATGTTGCGTGACCTGTCTGTCTCCTCCCATTGTCTAGGGGCTGGGTATCTCCGTGTCTCACCTTGGTGAGATTCCCATTCTCGCCTATGTGTTTTGTAACTCCTGGGGTTTCCTGACTTACATTGTGCTGCAATGTGTCCTTCCTTATTGCAGTTGTAGCAAATAATGGGCTTTCTACCTGTGTCCCTGGTGTTTCGTTGGTATGCAGCTTTATTTGGGGCATTTGTAAGAGCTTGGATGCTAACCATCATCAGTTTATCAGTTTGCAGTTCTCTGTGCTTCTTGATGTTACGGTCGTGGTCTACAGCAGATTCCCGTAGGGCATCTACTGTCATTCCACGCCAATTTGGAAAAGAAGTTTGGACTCTGGCTCTCAGGTTTTCTCTAAGCCCTTCCACCAGCACAGAGACAATCATCTCCCTCAGGTGGGGGTCGTCCTTAGGCTCGGAGACACCAGTGTATTTTGATACCGCCAGCAATGCCTTAGTGAAATAATCAGCAGCAGATTCGCCATCCTTTTGTTTGATGGTAAAAATCCTGCTATATTCCACTGCCGCAGGAAAATATACTCCCAATTGTAAATTGATCAGGCGTATATTTTCCTGGTTGATCTCATCATTTATCTCCTTGTCCACTTTCAGTCCACTATCCTGAATGAATTTCGGGATGTCTATGTGAGTGGGGAGACAGGCCCTCAACATGATTCTCCAATCCTTGTTGGTGGGCTCATCAGAGTTTCCCAGATCCCTTACAAATTTCCGGCTCAATGCCAGATCTTTCCTAGGATCCGGGAAATCTGTAATGATGGACCGCAGCTCTAACCGTGTCCATGGGTTTAGCATGGTCATCTTCCTGGTAGGTATCACACCCTCTCTGTCTGCCTTACCATAGGGAACCTCCAGTGTGCGTACAGGGTATGTTTGTACCACATCTGCATTACTGGGACCTGCTTGGGAGTCGTCTGTGTCTGCGCTGTGTGGTGCTATCTTACCTGAGTCCATGACTATGCTGTTGGCATTAGCCGTCTCCTCTCCCTGTGCAGGGGCCCCAGCAGCAGGTTTTGCTGGTTCAGCCTTTCCTTCAATCATGTTAATTGCATGGGAGACGGCCAGTGCCAACAGCTGCTCGTTTTCCTCTCGGGTTTCCTTATAAGGGGATAAGACAGGGTACAAGTTAGCAACGGTTACATTATTACTCATGTCTTGCTTATTAGTCATTAACCCCTTCGGCACATATGGGGGTGGGGGAGCTGATTCTATTGCGGCAGCGGTTGCATTTTTATTGTGGCTGATTGTATCTGACACTGCCAGACATCTGATTCCCCATTGTTCCTGTCCTTCCTTCTGCCACAATTTAAGAATTTCTATGTGCTTCACTCTCTTCTTACGACTGGAGAGTAGACATATTTCATCTTTTACTGCCGATAAGATTTCTGGATCAAAGCTACCAACACTGGGAAATTCTAACTTGCTGCCTTGTGTCATCTTTTTCCATTTCTTTTGGTAAACAACTGCTCGTTCACCGTGCTTACAGAACATAATGAAAGCCGCCGATCCTTTTGGTCGACTCGCTTCCTCCCTAACTGGCACGTTATCACAGCGTGACCCGTTATTACCCATAATTACAGGAATAGACGTTCACAGCTAGTAGATACCGGTGGGTTATTACTTGTCTGAGAGCTCCCCAAACACTCACTTCTCAGCGTCCTAGAACAGTCCCACAATCAAGCGGGTGCGAAGGCTACGAGGTATGATACTCAATCGCCAAGCTCTCAACTAGCAGCGAACTTCTAGTTGACCTACAAGGCGCGGCCAATCTTTCCAGGGCACAACAAACTTGTTTTCCTGTACCCCCAAAGACCGGATTTTCTAAAGTAGCTGATTGGATCACTGGGTTCCGATTTAGCTTCTTGTACCCTCCTAGTGGATCAAAATAGGTAGTTCCACGGAAGGGGCAGTTCCTATGGGCACGTCATCACGTGCACCCTGGTCCTACACTGGACTGTCCTACACTGGACTACACTGCGCTTGAGTCGTGCCGTCACACACCCGTTCGCCTCAGTTTTGTTTCACACTGGGCGCTAGTTACACCTAGGTCTTATGCTTATACTTGAAATATTTCTGTACAGAAAATCTTCCCAGGCTGGTAGCTTCTCACTAGATACTTATGCAGGTATAAATCCCTTTTAAATAGCTATAGGAATCTATTAAAATAATGCTTGAGTTGCTTGTTTTTGGAAAATGAACAAAAAGAAAAAAAACTTATTTTCTTTTATTAATCACCGCCCTATCCACAGTATATTACTATACTGTTTTAAATAAAGCTAGTGATTCACTACTGTTCACCTTTGCGTTCCTATGTGTGCTGCATGTGCAGTGCCAGTGAACAGCCACGTGTGTACGTGTGTTTTGTTAAACCTGTTCACAGGCCGCCTATGAATCGGCCACCCACGTGTTCTATAGTGTATTTGCAAGGTTGCGCTCGAGTTTCGCTATACGCAGTAATTGCGCCTAAATGTGGAATAAATCCCTTAACTTCGTCCGAAAGTTACGTATCAAGATGCGAAATAAATCCCGCACTTAATCCGTAAATCACGTACAAAGATGCGAAAATTTCCCGATATGGGCACCTGCGCGCGCACCTTGCGTAATACACAATAGACGCTTTACGTTACTGTAAAAGGCCCAGAACTTATCGCCACGTGGCGGAGTCTCTGGTCCTGCAGTAACTAACAATAAAAGTTATAGTTTTGCACAGAAGGGATCCTCTATGTACTATAATAAAACACAGGCCTTTGTCTCCACGTGTGCGAACTTTATCGCACGTGGCACATATACTGTAATAAACAAGCAACTCAAGACACTATACCCCGTTAAACTACTTGTGGCAGGCAGAAGTACAGTTTACTAAACACTTAATATATGCTTTAAAACACGTGGCTTTCACTTCTTGTACTTCGGGTTCAACGCTAGCACTTCTCGACCCCCGCACCGCCGCGGACCTGGCCTATCCAGCAATGGATAATAAATACTTCCACCCTTTTGCTGGTATAGGTCAAGCCGCGCGTCCGGTACTGAGTTCCAGAATGTGAAACGGACGGACGATGCCCCCAATTGTTAATGGCGATAAAATATGACCAAAGAAACAATAAGTGAAAAGCGCAGGTTACGTATTATGTCCGTAACCAGCGTACCCTTTATACCTAGCTGCGTGCGAACAAAGCGTAGCGCAGCGTAGCGTACCCTTATAGTGTATTGTACACCAAAGAACCAATACCTTAATAAGAGATCCTTTCGCAGTACCCTGACTCTAATCTGCGAATATACCTTTAAGGACAGTGTCCGTAATATACCTTATCGCTATATGCGAATAAACAGACACGACCACTGTATAGAAGTAAGGAGATAGGAACTCCGTAAAAAGATGTATTTAAGTCCCTAACGGACAACAGGGGGTTACAGGAATAGAAAATACAGGTATAACAGGTAATACAATAGACTAACAATACAATATAATAATCAGGCTCTACTAGAGGAAGAAAACAGATACAGGATACAATCAGCCAACAATACAATGGAAATAAATACCGTGAATGCAACCGTTTACCGTCTCCTCATCAAATATGCGCAGCGCAGTCCGGTCAGAGCTCGCTATCGTTCAGGGTTGAACTATAGCCCGGTCGAAGGTCAGGGAAAGGAAGATGTGCCGAAGTGACCAAGGCCGCCCTGGGTCACCTATCTTATAGGGTCAGAAGGGGGAGGTCAAAGGCCATTCCTATTGGTCGGGGGTCGTATGTCAGGCTCTCTGTGATTGGGGGTAAAGTGATGCACCTGGTTTGAATAGGGGCAGGGGAGTGAACTTTTGGAGTTCTTTGTTTGTTGGTTTCGTCGTCAGGGGTTGTAGATAGCATTAGAAACCGGTTACATCTGGATTCCTTTGTTATACCTTTTTCAACAGAAACTGTCCTGGGAATATGGATTATGTCCATAACTATCGGGCCGTGTATATTGCAAAATATTTGCAATGACCGGAATACTGCGCATAAGAATCGGAACGGAACGGTACTAAACACTATACAGACAGATGTATGCAATGCTAACTAAGCTATGTGTGGCGTTCTAAACCTTTAACTATATTTTATTTAGTGTCAGTATGTTCTTATGAATTTATGTGTAATAGTATGGCTACGCTTCTGGTCCACTTTGTCACACAGACTCGGGTATGGAAACTTTATTAGCGCAACTCTGCGAACCAAAATGGCGGCCATACTATCCTAAAATGGAGTGTATGCAACTCGACTTTCACATCCGTAACCCTCCCTACACCTGCAGCCTAATCCTTAAGGCCCATACACGCACAACGATGTGTCACTAACGACCCATCTTTAACTACCATCGTTCATTTTAACCCTTCAAGTGAAAATGAATGACTTCAGCATTGCAGGTGATCGCTGGTGCACGACGGATGACAAACGACCACAAACGATGCAGGACCTTTTTCTAGTGAAAAAACAAACAATGTTAACGACCATAGCCAAATTGACCTGCATGCATGGACGATGGCTATGGTCTTTAGCGACCCACGGTACGCGCATTGTTGGTAGTCATCCATCATTCACAGCATAAACACGACGATGTTAAAAGATTCCCCTCCTAAACGACCCGGAACGAAGTCGTTCTGAGTTGTTCAGGAGGTGATTTATAATGGGGTCGTTCATCATCATAATAAGACATCTGAAGGTCCATACACACACACTAAGATGTCTTATTATAATGATGAACGACTTCAAGGGTGAAAATGAACGATGATAGTTAAAGATGGGTCGTTAGTGACACATCGTTGTGTGTGTATTGGCCTTTAGTGTGTGTATGGACCTTTACCCTTGTATCCTGCACCCTAACCCACCCTACATACACACACACACACTAAGCACTTGCCCTTACCTTAGAAACACCAACAGAGCGAATTGCATTCTCACTCTCTGGGTGGCCCTGGAATGCAGTGGCGTAACTACTGTAAGGCAGCCCCAGCAGACGCTTGGGGGAGCAAGCAGCAGCAGGGTCTGTGTGGGCGCCGGCACCTGCTCGATGCACTGACATGCTGCTTCCTGCCGCTGCCCACTGACGGAGCACTGGAGGCATCAGCCACAGCACGGGTGCGGCCATGGCAGAGATGACAATTCCCCCCCTGAATTGACTGTGCACAAAGCCGGCTATTGGGTACTGTGTACAGGATGGGTGTGCTAGGGCGGCCTGGGATGCGTCAGAGCCAAGGGAAGCAGTAGTGTCTGCTGGTCTCTCTTCCTCTCTCCTGCTTCAGGTTCTCCGTTATGCTTGTGACGTCATCACGTCACACGCTGGGGAAACATGCTGGAGCCTGCGGGGGCACAAACTTTTTGGCAGGGGGGAGCAAAATTTATAGTTACGCCACTGCTGGAATGGCAACATCTTCACTTCTCCCTCTTGCTCAGGCTCAGCACAGCAGGCGCCTGAGTCCAATGTAGCCCTGCCCCCCTGCCGAGACCTGTGTAGCTCCGCCTTTCAAGTCCATCTAGCCCTGCCCCCTTTTCTTTCCAAAGTGTATGGGTGGGGGAGTGGCTGAGTGGTCAGGTCAGGTCCAGGCTTCTGTTCCGAGGCTGGCTGCTGGACATCTGAGCGACTCTAAGGGAAGGGACCTGAGTGACTGAGCAGCATGGATGGCTGAGAGGGGGGCTGGCAGTCCTTGGGGACCCTGAGGGGGTCGGGGCCTGGGACAGTTGTCCACCTTGACCCCTCCTGTCGCCGGGCCTGCAGGTGTCTCCTGTATAAAAAAGGGTTTTGAGGTCAGCGCAAAGAACACTGAATATATGGTTGCTGCTGAGTATGAAGGTATACGACAGAATACCTTGTTAAGATCTAGTAGGTGAAAGGGGAGGTATACCGGTACTAGTATTTTTTACACTTTTTTTTATAATTTTGCTATGTACATTTTTGTATGAATATTTTTACCTTATAACATTTCACATAGAAAATCAAATCAATTTTTATTGAAAAATTCCACTGTTTTTGGGCGTGCAGTATTTGGTTTTGTGCAGAGTATACCTCCCCTTTCTTTCACCTACTAGGTGTCTCCTGTATGCCTGAATGTATGTGACCAACATGGCTGGTGCCCGCAGTTCAGCGT
Organism: Crinia signifera; assembly: GCF_055691185.1. NCBI lineage: Eukaryota > Metazoa > Chordata > Amphibia > Anura > Myobatrachidae > Crinia > Crinia signifera. The sequence goes on from NC_139226.1 coordinate 58,674,496, forward strand.
GGCCTTTGCACAGGAGCCAGATTTAGCCTAAGCCAATAGTCAGACTTTACTCAACTAAATAAAAGTGCCCTCTATATTTTAGTCCTATAAGAAAACCTGATGGGAACATCAGCAGTTAAAATGTAAGTTGAGTGTGTACTGTACAATTTTTAGCTATCAAGCATGATAAACATCTGTCTAACAATAATTGTGCATAATCGCAGATGGAGGCAAAGCATTTATGACATAAGAACAATTCTTTTATAAATATGCCTGAGGAGTCATATCCTGTCTTGGAGTGATTGAAGATTGATAGAAACGGAATCATTGTACAGCCTTGGAAGATATTATGCTGTTGTTATTTTTTAAAATTGCTAAACTATCCCCTGCAGCTACGATTATTTAGCTACAGTGCATTGTTTAAAATGTATCCCGGAATATATTTTATACTGCTAGGCTTATCCATCATCTGTGGTTTCTTGGTTGTAATGTTGCTTGTTACCTGGGTGATGAACTGGCTGCGGAATAGGAAACAAAGAGTAATGGTGAACGCTTAATTTTCAAAATGGGTTCCGGTATTAAGTGGCGTACCACATTGTTTGGTGCTGGGACCACTTATCTTCAATATATTTATTAATGATATAGAAGATGACCTGCTAAGTAAAGTGTCCTTTTTCACGGATGACACAAATTATGCAGGATTATCAAATCAGGATGTCTTACAGAGGGATTTAAACAAACTTGAGGATTGGGCAGACAAATGAAAAAATGCGTTTCAACATAGATAAGTGCAAGGTAATGCACCTCAGGAATTGTAATCAGCATGAAACTTATAAAGCAAATGGAGTAGAACTAGCGGAATCGCTAATGGAAAAGGACCTAGAGGAACATATTGGCAATAAACTTGGCTGTAGTGCTCCGTGTCAAGGAGCAACAGACAATGCAAATAGGATACTAGCGTACATAAAAAGGGGTAAAGAGGCAAGGGGTGTGGTATAGTGCACAACAGTAGGGATTCTGACAGTCATTAGTCTGAAGTTGGCATCCTGACTGCCAGGACTCATACAGTGGGGCATCTAAACCGGTCCTGATTTCCCAAATACTGGGGAAAACTCAAATAGGGTCCTCCTGTATTCAAGTAGCCAGCCACCAGCTCTTGAAAAAAAATCTATGGGACAAAACAAAAATAAGGGACAAAAAAATTGGTTTCCCCAGTATTTTTATAACCAGCACCGGGCTCCAACAGACATGTCTCATGTCACAGCCAGAGGAATTTTTTTATTTAAGTTCCCCCGGCCAACACATGACATCCTGACTGGTCAGCCCTAGCCGGGTCCCTGGGGGATTGGGGACCCACCAATAAAGGGTACCCCACCTACAGGGCAACCCTGGCCCATCCTAAAGCCCAGTGCTGTCCCCGTCGTCCCTGGGCAGTGAACACTGGGCTGAAATGGAAAAATAAGATATTGGGTTTTGTAGTTGAACTACAAGGCACAGCAACCCTCCCCCCACATGCTGGGACTTGGAGAACGACAAGTTCCAGCTGTGGAGCATTAATGAGCCCGCTGGGACTTGCTGTCCCAATACAGAACCAATCCCGAAAGAAGTGACCCAAACAAAAATAAAGTACAACTTTATTACACACTCCATCCATACTTACCTATCTTGATCGCATAGCTTCGGTCCACTTCTCCGGTAGAAAATCCAAATGTGTCTCTGTGAAAAAAAATATGCTTACCATCCCTCAGGTGTGAATCGGTCTACTTTGGTCCAAGTAGGCATCCAGGGGGTTAAAAATAACACACCGGCAAAACCGAGAATGAGGGAATCCCTTGTGATGTCACTGATGACAGGGCTGCATGTGAGAGGGACAGTGACATGATGTGAGGAGGGGAATGGAGATGGCACGATCCCACACACTTAAAGTTATGCCCCTTTCCCACTGCAGGCTTTACACGGTAAAATGCCATTTTTTTTAGCCTTTTTAAAAGGGTACAGCTGCAGTGGGAAAGCTCCAAGTTGCTGTACCTGTTTAAAAATACCGTGTTTTTTTTAAACGGGTAAAAAGCAGTGTTTTACCCGCTTAAAAGCCGTTTTTTCGGCAGTGGGAAAGGGGTAGCCCTTTACCCGTTAAAAAAAAAAACGGCATGGGTCCCCCCCCCCCCCCTTCACTGCCGTAACCAGCACCAGGCTGAAGGAGCCGGGGCTGGTATTAAAAAAATCAGGAAACCCGACAAATAGGGGTTCCCTGATTTTTTACAACCAGCCCCAGGCTCCAGGTCCGGGGCTGGTTCCCAAAATACAGGGGACAAAATGACTAGGGGTCCCCCGTATTTTAAGAACCAGCCCCAGGCCAAACCAGCCAGCAGGGTAATGCCACAGCCGGGGGACACTTATTATATAAGTTCCCGCGGCCAAAGCATTAACCCTACCGACCAGTCAGCCTGGCCAGGGGCCCTGGGGGAGTGGGGACCCCCCCAATGAAGGGGTCCCCCCCCTCCAGGACTTACCTGACCAGGCTGAAGCCTGGTGCTGTCCCCGATGCCCCTGGGCGGTGGGCATTGGGCTGATGGAATAGTGTAAAAAAATAGAATAAAAACTATTGTCTTTTACTGTGGAACTATGAGTCCCAGCAAGCCTCCCCCGCAAGCTGGGACTTGGAGAACCACAAGTCCCAGCCTGCGGGGCATTAAAGGGCCCGCTGGGTCTTGTAGTTCCACAGTAAAAAAAAATAGATAAATAAATACACTGACACACGTGAAAAATAAAAGTTTAATACATACATTACACAAACACACTGATACTTCCCTATCTTGAGCCCGTAGGTAGCCCTGGTCCTGATGTCCTGGTCTGTGTCGGCGTCTGTATCCATGTCGGCATCCCTGTCGGCGATGGCGTCGGCGGTCCGGAGTCCGACGAAATCCATGTGGGAACCTATGGAAGGAAACTATACTCACCTGTCCTAGGGCGACGTAGTCCAGGGAAGGGGTCTTTGCAAAATAACAAACCGACACGCGAAACCAAGCGAACAGGTGTTTGTTTACATCGTGCGGCTCCGCCTCCCGAATGCCGCTATTGGCCGCCTTGCGGCCTAGCGGCTCCGGAATTGGCCGCTAGGCCGCAAGGCGGCCAATAGCGGCATTCGGGGGCGGAGCCGCACATGTGCACAGTAAAGTGCGGCTCTCTGCTGTTCGCTTGGTTTCGCGTGTCGGTTTGTTATTTTGCAAAGACCCCTTCCCTGGACTACGTCGCCCTGGGACAGGTGAGTATAGTTTCCTTCCATAGGTTCACACGTGTTACATGTTTTTTATATGTCTGTGTGTAGACTAACATGCTACAGCTAGGGCCAGTGCAAGGCATCTAGGCAAACCTACAGGGTACCGCCCCTGTTTCCCCGACCCCCCCACACACAGCTTCTCACATACACAACTGAGAGATATACATACATACACCTTTTAGAGCAGATTTAGCGCCACTATTTGTAAGCTTCATTAACCTGTTCAGTACGCAGGACTTTTCCCTTATTCTTCCCAAGTGGACATTTTTTCATCCCGCTACTGTTAGCACAGTGACAGCTCAGACAGGCCTTACAGCACCATGTGGGAGATGGTTTGTCACATACAGTTAGCATCAGCAGGGGAAATGCATACAGATGTTACTGAAATTATATAAATAACAGCAAACAGTATGTACTGGCTTCCTTTACTTACTTCTAGTGACTGCAGAACTACAAACTCTAAGGGGGGGGTGGGGGGCAGCGGGCACATGCCGCGGATTGCTGCTGTGTCCAGCCCGGGGGGGGGGGGGGCAGTGGATTGCTGCCGACTAGCGCACGCGCGGGGGGGGGGGGGGGCACCCAGCCTGTAACATGGCATTTAGGGGCTGATTGGCTTGTTGGGTCCCCACAAAGGACAGTGTACTCTACACCCCCATACACCCACCCCTCTTGCTGGCACGATTCACGGTATTGCAGAGCAGGGGCAGGTCCACAATGATGAAATTTTTTTTTGCATGCACAGGTCAAAAAACATTAGAGAGTTACATAAATATGAAATTTACATGAATCTCTGAAATCAAGCCCTTAAGAGCAGCTCAGCACAGCAAGCAATGTGTAAGAAATCTCCAGTCTGCCTGACAGGGGGAGCTGCTCACACATGCAATTCTATAATTAACAAGGATCTGTTTAAAACCACTGCCCATGGGACTAGACAAGCAGACAGCATTGTCTACTGCAAGTGTTTCTGACTTCAGTGTGTGGTTCCTCTGTGGAGAGAACAGGTATGTTCCTAGCCAAAGCATTGTTTTATAAAGCTGCTGACTTTTGGGTTGTTTTCCCATGCTGGGTTGTTATGTGACTACTTTCTGTTTCCTGTTCCTGGACTGTCCCTAAACTTTGCCTTCTCCTTGAGATGCTAAAATGTTGCTGTGCGTATAAATCACTTTCAGCTGTGACTTCTGTGTCTGCTTAAGCAATGGTTGATTGTATTAATAAACAAAGGTTGACAGAAATAATATTAGTGTAGATGCTGGTTGGTATAAGGGGGTCTGGAGCTCTTACTGAACTACTTCTCCAGGGAAACTTAATATATAAAATCCACTAATTGACATTTATAAATATTATTATATTAATGAGATACATAATATATGGCCATCACGATTTCACTCCTCTGGGCGATACATTAGTTCACAGCAAATTCAGGGTGGCCACAATAATTACTGAGTCCTACAGCAGCTGCTACATGTACTGTACTTAGGCCATGAATTTAGGGCCTAATTCGGTCTCATCGCAGGACAAATTTGTACTCAAAATGGGCAAAACAAGGCTGCACTGCAGGTGGGGCAGATGCAATATGTGCAGAGAGAGAGTAATGCTGAGTACACACGGTGCAATATGATTGCTAGCGATATATTGCTAGCTAGACTCCCAACAGCCCCCCGCCCCCCCCCCCCTCGCCGCAGGACACTGCCGGTCTCGGGAGGGACACGGGAATGTCCCCGAAACCTGGGACATTCCCGCGGACTATTGGGAGGTATGTATCAGGTGCAGGCAGAGCCAGATTAAGGGGCACTGATCGTTCCACTCTTTTGGATCTGATCTGCGGCACTGCGCACACGTCTCCGCGCTTTGCTGAGTTACAGCTGAGCCGCTGGCGCCACACACATGGATTGCCAGCACCCTAAGACACCACGACAGCTGCCCCTCCACTTATGGGCTGCTGTTGCCCCTGACAATTTGCTGCATAGACATGTTGATCCTGGGATTCTTAAGTAATGTGCGCAGCTGTTGGACATACTGTACCTGCCTACTTTTAAAAATTACTTTCAGGGAGATTCCAGTTGATAAATTAGTAGAATGTTGCTGTGCCATCGATGGGGCATTTCGATAACTGCCCAAATAGTTTGAGCAACCAGTGGCAGAGTGAAATCAGTAGAAGAAAGTGAGCACCAAGTGGCAGGAGTGGGGGGTGGGAGGGTAATGAGGAGAGCATGTAGTAGTGGGTAGGGGGGTGGGAATGAGCACCCAGTGACAATTGGTATCTTTTGCAGGTGTCTATAGGTGAAGATGGGGGCAGGTGAGTAGCAGGGAGGATGGGAGAAAGGTTAGCACCCAGTAGCTGGGAGGGAGATGAGTACCCAACAGCTGACAGGAGGAAGGAGGTGGAAATAAACACCCAGTGGCAGGGTGGGATGGAGGTAGGTGAGTACAGGAAAAGGTTGGGGGAAGGTGGCACGTAACAGATGAAAAATAAAAGCCAACATGTACATGCCCATTTAAAATTTTTTTACACACATCAGTATTGTCATCTCTCCTCTCCCCCCTTCCCCATTCTCTTCTGCCCCCATCTCCAATATGCTCACACTCGGCCTTATTCTAGTTGACTCTTTCTGACAAAATCCTTCTTAGATGGACAAAACCATGTGCACTGCAGGTGGGGCAGATGTAACTTGTGCAGAGAGAATTCGATTTGGGTGGGGTTTTACTTCAAACTGATCTATATTGCAGTGTAAAAATAAAGCAGTCAGTATTTTCCCTGCACAGAAACAAAATAACTATTACTTGTGTACTAGCACGGCGCCCATCGCATTGCAGACCATAAGGCATGCGATGGTATGCGATGGCAGCCGATGTTATACAATTTTAAATTGTATACCATCGAATTGTATGCCATTGTATCGCATATACAATGGTATGCGATTTAAAATTGTATAAGCACCCTAATGGGGGCTTACAATGTTAAATGCACCCCCACTATGAACGTGAACCCGAAGCGTGGCGAGCGGCGGCGGTACGCGTCCTACGACCTTTTCATACCCCCACTATCCACGTCGGCATCGAGTTGATTTCATATAGTGTGGCGAGCGCAGTGAGCCACCGAGCCCGAAGCGTGGCGAGCGGCCGCGGAATACATGTAAAGTAATACACGTCCCCTCGCGGGGCGCGCTGGGCTCGTCACGCTTCGGGCTCGGTGGCTCGCTGCGCTTGCCACACTATATAAAGTCAACTCCACGCTGACGTGGATAGTGGGGGTATGAAAAGGTCGTAGGACGTGTACCGCCGCCACTCGCGGGCTCACTGCGCTCGCCACGCTTCGGGTTCACGTTCATAGTGTAGGTGGCGTGGGGGTGCATTTAACATTGTAAGCCCCCATTAGGGTGCTTATACAATTAAACATCATATAGGGGGCTTATACAATTTTAAATCGCATCGCAGTGCATCGGGTGTATGGCATGCGATGCGATTATATGTAGTGCGACCAAATATCGTGGGCGCCGTGCTAGTACACAAGTACCAAATAACTCACCCAAATTTAATTCTCTCTGCACATTTTACATCTGCCCCACCTACAGTGCACATGGTTTTGTCCATCTAAGAAGGATTTTGTCAGAAAGAGTGAACTAGAATAAGGCCCACTGTGCCTTGAGCTGTCTCTTACCTCTTCCTCCGAGGAGTTGGGATCATTTGGTCTACAGCATGATGGTCGACAGTCATTAGGTCGACACCATAAGTGCAACATTGGAAAAGGTTGACATGGGAAATGGTCGACATGTTTCTAGGTCGATTAGTTCGACATGTCGTTAGTTCGACAGGTCATTAGTTCGACAATGTTTAGGTCGACAGTCAAATGGTCGACATTGGGTTTTTCACAATTTTCTGACCTGAATGTCAACACAGTCGACATGGACACATGCGCTCGCAATGCGTCGGGCACGGTACCTCGCTGCGCTTGGCACACTATTTTATTCTCCCACCATGCCCTAGTGGATGGAAGGACATGAAATACCACCTGTCGGCACATGTCGGCTCAAAAAAACTGAAAAACCCCATGTCAACCTTTTGACTGTCGACCTAGACAATGTTGAACTAATGACCTGTCGAACTAATGACCTTTCGACCTAGAAGCATGTCGACCTAGACCCATGTCGACCTAATGACTCCACCATCATGCTGTAGACCAAGTGACCGCACCCTCCTCCGAGACAGGGGCTGGGTGTGCTGCGCAGCTAGCTGGAGTCTGAATGCTGCTGCTCCAGTCGGACGGGTGTGCGCAGCAGCTCCCACGTGGCTATTTATAGTATGGCTGCATGCAGTGCTTCTGCACATGTACAGAAGCTATTGTTTGATCTTGAGAAAGAAACAGCAGTAACATTGCTGCTGCTTCCGCGATCAGACCTCGGAAGAAATTAAAAGCAAAGGCTTATTTAATCTATATAAAGTGCCATGGAGATAGTCAGACATGTATTCCTTCCAACGTTTCGGTCCGTAATCAAGGACCTTTATCAAGGATATGGCATCAAAAAATCTATATATATAGCACTGACCCAGCCTAGCAGGAAGGAACAGACCAGCACTCGATGTAGGTGAAAAAAAGGATGTGTATTTAAAGTTACAACATGGTGAACAGTGAGAACATCAAGACTGACCCGACAGACATTTCTACTGGACGCCTTCCAGTTTTCATCAGGGGTACAGCATGGCAAACAAATTGCAGTTTAAATCAAAGAAGAAAAGTTGCCAATCCCGCCCTGTGCCTCTGTTCCGGGAGCTGTCACTCAGCACCACAGGCGATGCTGTCTGAGTCCTGTTGCTAGATACCTGGGACGGGAGGGGGGGGCGCATCATTAGGAACTCCCTGTGATGTGTGCTTAATGTTATGCCATGTGGCTTGATGACCGACTAGCTGATGGCAGCAGCCGGCTTGCTGGGGGGTGAGAGACACAGGGGGAACCGTGTCAGGAATGCGCAGCCAAGTCCATTGTACGGAGATGTGTCTGTAGATTAGTGTGGTGCTGCGATCAGTGGTTGCATGACAGTCTGTGCGTTACTGATGAAGTACTGAGGGTTGCTATGGGTAAAAACACCCTAGTTGATATATAGTCCTATGTGCGCTGCAACACTGGTATGGAGTGAGGGCAAAGACAAAATATGATAGTAGTTTACAAATGCCACAAGTTCAATGTGAAAAGGTACACGGCGCTACCACAGACATATTATTAGATGACATGGCTTCATGTGATTGTAAGAGTCCAGCAGCAGAGCTGAACATACAGCAATGTGCACACTGCGGTGCCATACAATCTGCAGTCTGCCGGCTGCATCTGAGTGACAATCTGCAATCCTCATAGTATGCAAATAACACACGGCGGTGTCATACTACAGGTTGGCAGATGTTAAGTAACAAATAAGTTACCGTAATATATATCGGTCAAAGCAATGTAGTTGTCACATAATAGCAGGCAAAGATGCACACACAGCGGTGCTCCAGACAATAAAGTGCATAGGTGTGTCAATAATGTAGTCTCAGGCTATTTATAATCATGATGACACACAGCGGTGTCTTCTGTTTGCCGAGAGTAGAAAGAAAGGAATTGTCATGTCTGTGGTGCCTTTAAAAAGAGGGGATTTCAGATCAGGACACTAATCAGTGTGCCTCTACTATGTTGGGTGAAGTTTTTATCATATGTGTTGGCCATGGTTTAGCCTGCTAGTCCCATCATAGTAGTATAGCCTGGGGAAGGCCATATGTAGTGGGAAAAAAAACAGCAGAGGATATTCTTCGTAGTACATAAGGCACTGTTCGTGTTAGGGGCTTAAATCTTAAATGTAGCAGCCCATTTTGAAGTCTTCGTTCAGGCCATGGGGGGGGGGGGGGGAGCGGCAAACGAAAAATCCATTGTAGCTCTTGTTGGAGCAATCATTTTTCTCGATCCCCACCTCTCTTCAACGGAGGTATGTGGTCAATCATCTGGCATTTTATTTGTCCAATGTTGTGGCGTTTCTCCAAGTAATGTCTAGCCACCGGTAGATATTTGATATCCAAGTTTTGATTAGTGGAAGTGAAGCACTTTTGATGGATGATCTATGTTGGCTGAGTCGCTCCTTTATCATCCTTGTTGTTTTGTCCACCTATATGAGGTTACATGGGCATGTGAGAATATAGATTACATATTTACTGTTACAGTCTAGTCTATGACAGATGGTATACTTCTTGCCATCTGTTGGATTTCTGAATTTACTGCCTGTTACAAGGAACTTGCAGTTGGTGCACCCGGAGCATTTGTACACTCCATGCTTACGTGTCAGCCAGTTTGTAGTGGTCGAGGTGTTTGAGGAAATGTCAGTCACCACCAATGTGTCCTTAAGATTGGGTCCTCTTCTGTAGGTGAATCTAGGAGGTGTTTTAAGTATTGGTTCAAGAGTTGGATCACTTGCAACCAGGTGCCAGTGTTCAAGAATTTTGGACCTGATGTGTCTAGAGCAGGCATTCCCAACCACGGTCCTCAAGGCACACCAACAGTGCAGGTTTTAGTGATATCCAGGCCTCAGTACAGATGTTTTAATCAGAATCCCTCAGATACTAATTAATTCACCTGTGCTCAAGCCTGGATATCTACAAAACCTGCACTGTTGGTGTGACTTGAGGACCGTGGTTGGGAATGCCTGGTCTAGAAGCTACTGTGTACTGTATGTACTGCAGAAGTTTAGTCATTCAGCACCAGCTTGGGTACTGTTTGGTTTTCTTTTAAGCAGGTCCTCCCTGTTTAGGTTTAGAACCCTTCACAATGCTTCATCGACATCTTGTTTGGTATATCCTCTTTCAAGAAAGAGCTGGCCCATTTCAGAGAGGGCTTCTGGTAATATATCTGGATCTGAGTTGATCCTGCATACTCTCATCATCTGAGAGCATGGGAGGTCTTTCTTTAGTGCGTGTGGATGAAAGCTGTTGGCGTGTAGAAATGTGTTCTTATCTGTGCTTTTCGTGAAGACTTTTCGTAGTAATGATACAGTCATGCAGGGGGATGGTGACATCTAGAAAACTGATCGTGTGGTGACTGAAATTGGTGGTGAATCTGATGGTTCCCGGAATAGTATTGAGATAATTCACAAAAGACAAAAGCTTCTCCTCACCGCCCATCAATAGAAAGAACAAATCATCTATGAATCTCACATAGAGTTTAATGAATTTGCAGTATTCATGATTTCCACTGATGTGCAAGTTTTCATAAGACACCATAAAAAGGTTCGCATAGGATGGGGCCATGTTAGCCCCCATCGCCATGCCCTGGCATTGTAGAACCCGTTAAGGAATAGGAAATAGTTTTTGTTTAAGATTATCTCCATTAGCAATGTAAGATACTCTACAGGTGGCCCAATGTAGTGTTTGCTTGTAGCGATGAGTTCTCGACTGGCTGCAATCCCTAATGTAGGCGGGATGTTGGTGTACAGACTGGAGACATCGAGAGTCACCATGAGGGTATTGGGTTCTACGTCTGTGATATCATTGAGTTTACGTTAAATGTCTGATGTGTCCTCTATAAAGCTTCCAGTATGTTTCACCATTGGTTGTAAGTAGAAGTCAACCAGTTGGGAAATTGGTTGGCAAAGTGAACCTCTTGCTGATATGATAGGTCGCAGTGGCGGAACTCCCGGAGGCAATGGAGTCATTTGCCGCCGGGCGCCTGCCTTAAAGGGGGCACTGGCTCCATTGCCCCCCAAAGCTCCGCTCATTCATAGAGGTACCCAGTGCACCCGCGCACCCACCCGGCGCAGCACACCACACCAGCAAGACCGCCCCCCTTACCCAGACTGTAGGCAGCGGTGTGTCCGCGAGACTCCTCCCCCCCATACCCTGATTGTAGGCAGCGTGACCGCGAGATCCCAGCCCGGGCGGGAGACTCGCAGTCAGTGCAGGACGGGTGCACATCCAGGGAGAAACATCCCCACCGCCCGTTCCTCCAACAGGCATTGAATGTGCGGTGCAGCCTGCCCCTGGACCCCTCCGCTCACCCACCAGCAGCGCTTCTGCCACTGCCCACGTGGAAGGCCCAGGCCCTGCCGAGGCCACTTAAGTTCCAGCTCAGCTGGGCCTGAAGCCAAATCGAAGCCTGCACAACCTAGATAAGCAATCAAGCACAGGAGAAGCCCAGGAAACAGCAGCTCAGCGAGCCCCCGAGGACATGGATATAGAAGGAGAAGGTACCTATCACCCCCTCATTGCTCTTCCATCACCTCACACCCAGGCTTTGTGTGGACGGTCCAAAATGGATCAGCACCATGGGGCCCTGTGTGGGTCGGTGCAGCCACCCAGTTCCCACTCTAGCCCTGAGTGACTGCATCCTCCATCTGCCTGACACCCCTGTCACCCCATCCCTCTCTCTCTGCCTGACACCCCTGTCACCCCATCCCTCTCTATCTGCCTGACACCCCTGTCACCCCATCCTCCTCTCTGCCTGACACCCCTGTCACCACATCCCTCTCTCTCTGCCTGACACCCCATCCCACTCTCTGCCTGACACCCCTGTCGCCCCATCCCTCTCTCTGCCTGACACCCCTGTCACCCCATCCCTCTCTCTGTCTGATGCACCTGTCACCCCATCCCTCTCTCTCTGCCTGACGCACTTGTCACCCCATCCCTCTCTCTCTGCCTGACGCACCTGTCACCCCATCCCTCTCTCTCTGCCTGACGCACCTGTCACCCCATCCCTCTCTCTCTGCCTGATGCACCTGTCACCCCATCCATCTCTCTCTACCTGACACACCTGTCACCCCATCCCTCTCTCTCTACCTGACACACCTGTCACCCCATCCCTCTCTCTCAGCCCATCCCTCTCTCTGCCTGACACACCAGTCACCCCATCCCTCTCTCTGTCTGATGCACCTGTCACCCCATCCCCCTCTCTCTCTCTCTGCCCATCCCTCTCTCTGCCTGACACACCAGTCACCCCATCCCTCTCTCTGCCTGACACACCAGTCACCCCATCCCTCTCTCTGTCTGTTGCACCTGTCACCCCATCCCTCTCTCTCTCTGCCCATCCCTCTCTATGCCTGACTTCCCCTCTCACCCCCTCTCACTTTGTACCTGAACTCTCTCTTTCTCCATGATTCCCTATATCTCTCTTATTCTCCCTCGCTCTCCCTATCTCTCATTCTCCCTCTCTCTAGCTATCTGTCAATGGGGGGGCACCAACTTTTTTCTTGCCTCCAGCGACATGGACGAACTTACGCCACTTATAGGTCGTCAGGGTGTTCCACTAGGGATTTATGAACCTTGGGTAAAGTATACAAGATGGGAATTATTGCATTGTTTTGAGTCAAAAAGGCTGCAGTGTCCTTGTTGATATAGCTGTTGGAGACTCCCAGTTGTATAATGCTGTCTATATCCTTTTTGTATCGCCATGTGGGGTCATGGTCTAAGTATGTGTAGCATGCTGGGTTCGCCAGCTGATTCAAGGGTTCCTTGACACAATACGAGTGGTCCAGTAACACAATTCCACCCCCTTTATCAGCTGCCCTGATAAGATTCTTGTCCTTTCTGAGAGTAATAATTGCTTTCTTCTTCTCTTTGCTGATATTGTGGTACGGAATTCTTTGTTTGTTCACATAGGAGCAGGTATCTCTTTCGAGTAGAGAGAGGTGTTGACAGAGGCATTCTGTGAAGGTGGGTCAAATTTGCTGGAAATTTTTAGAGTGCTGGTATCTGTCTCTATTGTAACCCTAAGTTGGGGTGCCGGATTTCTCTGAATGTAGTTCTTTAGTCTGAGCTGTCGTCCAAATTTGTACATATCGACCTGCCAGTTGAAATATATAATATATGGCGCGCAGGCACTCCCTCATCTGAATGCGCTGTCAAAAGAGCAGGTCTCCCTGTGCGGCTCCTGTGTACAGGTAGGGGGAAAACGACAGCGGCACATCAGAATGAGCTCTACTGTCGCCCTTAGCCAAGATCAGTTGGGCCATAGAGGATATGCTTGTATCTGAACGGAGATGGAATTACATTATCTGCAGTGTTTTTTGCAGTGGATCCCAGTCTATCTCTGATATCTTGTAATGATGTGACTCTCTTCCTGGTTAGTTGTCCTTAATATACAGTATATGCTTAGCATTGCAGTCCTCATAGTCAATCATTAGACTCAGACCCAGTGGCGGAAATTCACCCAAGTTGCCCGGAGGCAAAACAAAATTTGGTGCCCACCCACACACCACTATCCTATCTAACTATCTATCTGCGTTGCTCACCCCCTGGGAACGCAATGCCAGGCCCCCTGGCTTTTACTTTTCTCCCTGAAATGATTTTTCAAAAGTAGGCAACCCTGAAATAACTTTGTATTATTTTCCTATAAGGCCACTGTCAAGGATAGATATGTAAATTTCAAATATCTGTCAATGATATTGGTATTCTATAACCATAAAGTTAATTTCGTAAGGATAAGGTGGTGGCGATGGGGGCTTTGCCTATTGTTTGCAAATCTTTGTCTGCGATCTAGCAGGAAAGACCGTGCAAGTACTGTCTGTATGGGGACATGCGGGACTGTGCATCGCTGTCGCCCGGAACTATACACACAGAGTGATCAGTGCTCCATTTCCAACCAATTTAGTCAGATTGCTTAGAAATGGGGTAAAAGTCACCCCATGTGTATGCCCCTTAAGTCTGTACGTGTAGCACAACAGAACTTGGAATGGAAAACAGCCACAGCTGCTACATTGTAGCACTTTGTATACAGATTCATAGACCTAATGTGTGCATATATAATGAACGACATTGCTCATTTTGACTCCTGAGGAATATCGTTCAAAAAATCTGCAGCGTGTCCCCCGCTCCGCGCCCTGACGCTCATTACTGCTGGCATCGGCAAGTATGTATGCACTTGCCAATGCCGGCGCCCTGAAGGTTTCAAATATTGTTTTTTGCTTTAATTGCTGAGTATGTACAGGGCATTAGTTGTGCACATAAAGGCAAATGGTGACAGGGAAAACCAGGGGGTGACAGCTAGCAGTGGGCCCCTTAGTTCTCAGTGGCCCCTGTGCACTTCACCTGCTGCACCTATGGTAGTTCCGCCTCTAACTGCTCTAGATCCACACTGTATACAGGATATTGCCTTGATGACCTTGCTGCTGACTATTGTATAGAACACTAGTTAGAAACATAGAATTTGACGGCAGATAAGAACGACTTGGCCCATCTAGTCTGACCCTTTTTTAAACATGTTACTTCAAACCATATTTGATCCTTATTGCTTTGTAAGGATATCAATATGCCTATCCCAAGCATGTTTAAATTGTTCTACTGTATTTGCCTCTAGCACCTCTGAAGGGAGGCTATTCCACTTATCCACTACTCTTGTGGATAAGTCTTGTGAAGAAATTTCCCCTGAATCTTCCTCCCTCTAGTTTCAGTGCATGTCCTCGTGTTCTGCTGCTCCTCTTCCTGTGAAGAATGTCTCCCACCTGTACCTTGTTGAAGCCCTTGAAACTATACATATTAAGATCTTTAGTCTTTCCGGGAAAGTTTTGTATTGTATTGCGAGTTGAGTCATGTACCATGTCTATACGTTCATGGCACACAAGTGCTGGGTCCTTGAGCATGCATGAACCTGCCCTTTCAGCAGGCTGCAGCATCAAGCCCAGGCATGCAGTATACATTATATAAGTAAACTGCTTCTTATGCTCTTTGTTGATAGGCTTTGTTGATGTTCACCCATCTTATAGCAATTCATAAGTCAACGCAGTTCAGTTTGTTCAAGCACTTGAAGACTTTTTTACTCTGCAGACAGGTGGTCAGGATTCGCTACCTCTTCACTCTCCTGGAGGGAAGATGGCATCTGGCCGCCCACCTGCCCCTTTGAAAGGGTCTGGATGTCACGAGGTCCCAAGACCCATGTCCTAAACAGGCTTGGAAAGTGGTTTGGATTAGGGGTGTCTGTGGGTATCCGCATTCCCCTAATCCGCACCCGCTCATCCCTACTAGAGATACTGTTTGTTGGGAGCAAATTAACCTACCAGTAAATTTTTCAATTGTGGGACAAAACTGGAGTACCCGCAGTAAACCCATACAAGCATAGGGAGAATATTCCATTTACTTATTTGAATGTCCATCTGCATGAGTCCCAACATTCAACAAAAAAAAGCCACCATGGTTGGACAAAGAAGTAAGGTCAGCTATCAACAATAAAACCAGAGCCTTTAAATTCTATAAAAATAACTTGAATGAGGAGGCGTTCGCAAAATACAAAGAATCAAACAAAACTTGTAAAGGGGTAATCAAAGCAGCTAAAATATTATATGAAGAGTGCATAGCCACTGAAAGCAAAACCAACCCAAAGAAGTTTTTTAAATACATAAATAGTAAACGTTTAATTAAGGAAAACATAGGCCCACTAACTGATACTAGTGGAAAAGTGTTACTGAGGACAGGGGAAAAGCAGAACTGTTAAATGAGTTCTTCTAATCAGTATTTACTAAGGGAGAGCAGACTGTGGAACGAACATTTACCACAAACGGGACAATTAAGCCAGATCTCATTGTGGATTTCACGCCGAAGGAAATAATACTGAGGCTAAGCAAACTCAAAACAAATAAATCACCAGGGCCAGATGGGATTCATCCGAGGGTATTAATGGAATTAAGGGATGAACTAGCTACCCCCCTACATTATATCTTTAGCAAGTCACTATCATCAGGTATAGTACAGGTCGGGTATCCCGTATCCGAATTATTCCAAAAACTGTGTTTTTTTGGAATAATTCAAATTTTTTTTTGTTCCCCCCCCCCTATCCCTCTTTTAATACTTACCATGTCCTCCGGCATCCATAGCAGGCCTTCAGCATCCTCTCCGGCGTCTCCAGCGGTCCCAGGAGTGCTTTGCGCGAGTGCGCGCGCGCGCCGGTGACGTCACGCTGGTGGCGCAAAGCAACTTGTGCAAAGCACTCCTGGGACCGCTGGAGACGCCGGAGGCGGTGCTGGTGGCCTGCCGTCTACGCCGGAGGACTCCATGGACGCCGAGGGACCATCGGGGACCCACCAGGGACAGGTAAGTATGGCTAAAAAAAAAATATTCCAAAAACTGGAATATTCCCTTATCCGGAATGCTCGTGGTCCCGAGCATTTCAGATAAGGGATACTCAACCTGTACCAAAAGATTGGAGAATAGCAGAGGTAGTGCCAATATTCAAAAAAAGGAAAAAAGGAAGATCCCGCTAATTACAGACCCGTTAGTTTAACATCAATTGTGGGTAAACTATTTGAAGGATTTTTAAGGGATGGTATCCAGGAATATTTAGACCATCACTGTATACTCAGTACTAACCAACATGGGTTCGTAAAAAATCGTTCATGCCAAACTAATCTACTAGTGTTCTATGAAGAGGTTAGCAAAAACCTCGATAATGGAAATGCTGTAGATGTGATTTTCCTAGATTTCGCTAAAGCATTTGATACTGTCCCACACAAGAGATTGATTAATAAAATGGAGAACCTCGGATTGGGTGAAAATATCTGCAGATGGGTATGTAATAGAGAACAAAGAGTGGTTGTGAATGGTGCCGTATCAGATATGATACCGGTACTAAGTTGAGTGCCCCAGGGTTTGGTTTTGGGGCCCATTTTGTTTAACATTTTTATTAACGATATTGGGATAGGGTTACTCAGCAATGTATCCATCTTTGCGAAGTCATCAAATCATCAGAAGATGTCACCATGCTTCAAAATGATCTTGCAATTCTAGATGAGTGGGCAAAAAAATGGAAGATGAGGTTCAATGTAGATAAATGTAAGGTTGCGCACCTTGGGAGACACAACCAGTGTGCAAGTTACAACCTTAGCGGAGAGGAACTGGGTAATTCCAAACTTGAAAAGGATCTAGGAGTCCAAACAGACAAGGAGCTGATTGGCTGGGGAGGCGTGGCCACGGCGGTGTGTGCGTGAGGAAGCGTGTTCGTGCCTTCACATGCAGGCTGCAGGGAAAATGCGCTCTCCTACCCCAAGTGCAAACTGATAACGCCAGTGAAGTGATCCGGGTAACCGAGTCAATACCCAGCAGGAGTCCTACCGGTGGTGCTCAGTTCAGGGGCCTCAGCGGGTGAAGCGGGCGGCTCTTAGCAGCGGCACAGCCACGAGAGATGGTGCGGCATCAGAGTGACGAGCGGCTGACGTCATCAGCCGGGGACGCCGCTAGTAATCGGGCAGCCGGGAAGGAGACGTCTTCGGGCGGCAGAGCCAGCGAGACGCCGGGCCAGTCTCCTAAACTCCCCAGCAGGGTCTACGCCAGCCAACCTGCCCCCCAACCAGCGGATAGCCAGAAATGAGGTCCCGGGAGCCAGAGGCACCAGCGTGACGCCACTAGCTGGACACACCGCCGGGAGTCGGGCAGCCGAGAAAAAGAGACAACAGAATGCAGCACAGCTAGCCAGAGAACGGACCAGCCTGTAAAACCCTCCAGAAAGGGCAGCACCAGCCAGTTTTCCAGTCAGCCTGTTCCCCCGCCAGTGACCACCCAGAAAGCAAGATCTCGGTGAGTGATAAGACCTGTTTATCAGGCAAGAAGGAACAATGTTTAAACCTCACTGTTTTCAAATTGGGGGTTAAGTCTTTCTTGGTGCCAAATCAGCAAGTGCAAATTAGAGGCAGCGGCGCTCCCTTAGTAGAGCCGCCAAGCGAGAGACAGTAGCTGGGTGACCATAGGAGCATTGGCACGGTGAAGGGAAAAGAAAAACCCTTCTGTAGTAATTCTGGACTGTGTAAGCTAGTAACTGCTTGAAATTATAACACTGATACAGTGAAGTGCTGCTGTGTATCACCAGGACCACATAGGCGCAACAGGGGTCTGATAAATAAAGGAACTATTGTGTTGGGAAAAACCCTCGCTGCTGGTGTCACTGTGGGCCTTATTCTACTTCACTCTTTCTGACAAAATCCTTCTTAGATGGACAAAACCATGTGCACTGCAGGGGGGCAGATGTAAAATGTGCAGAGGGAATTAGATTTGGGTGAGTTATTTTTTTTCTGTGCAGGGTAAATACTGGCTGCTTTATGTTTACACTGCAATTTAGATCTCACTTTGAAGTAAAACCCCACCCAAATCTAATTCTCTCTGCACATTTTATATCTGTTCCACCTGCAGTGCACATGGTTTTGTCCATCTAAGAAGGATTTTATCAGAAAGAGTGAACTAGAATAACCCCCTGTGTGAGAGACAGTGACTCGACAAGGGGAGGAACTGTTGTGTTGTGAAAACTCTCTGCTAATAGAGTCACTGGGTGTGAAAAAAAAGGGGGCCACTGTGAGACAGAGGCCTGGTAACCAACGGAACTCTGGCGCTGTGAAAAACATTTGTCACCAGTACCGCTGTGTGGGAGACAGGGGCCTGGTAAAGAAACTGGTTGTATTGCAAAAAAGACATTCTAGGCTGGTGCCTCTGTGTGAGAGACATGGACTCGACAAGTGGAGGAACTGTTGTGTTGTGAAAAATCTCTGCTATAGAGTCACTGGGCGCGAGAAAGGGGCTGAAGTAAAACAAAGGAAACCGTGTGCTGTGAAGGTAAAACTTGGCAAGGGCCACTGTGTGAGAGACAGAGGCCAGGTAACTAACGGAACCCTGGTCTATGAAAAAACATCTGTCACCAGTACCACTGTGTGGGAGACAGGGGACTGGTAAAGAAAACTGGTTGTACTGTAAAAAGGCATCTTAGGCTGGTGTCACTGTGTGAGAGACAAGGACCTGGCAAACAAAGGAACACTGGTATAATAAAAGTTCTAACTCCAGAGCCGCTGAGAGAGAAATAAAAATGCCTAAAGCAGGGCCCAAAGCAGGGCAAAACACTGCGGCAGCAAGACTGGAGAAATTTGCTCATAGACAGTCCCAGCCGGGGGATAGCTCACAAGCAAATACCCCATTAACAACCCCAGTAAAAGGGAGCAGTCCTCTGTCGGTACCAGAGGTGACTTTGCAGCAGGTTCTAGATGCTGTCAATAATTGCGAGACACGGGTCTCGGAACAGCTTCACAGAGTACAGGTGGATATATCACTGCTGCGGAATGATGCGCAAAAAACACGCGAAAGGATGACAGAGGTTGAGAACCGGGTATCGGGGCTGGAAGACATTGTTACTCCGTTGCATACCCAGGTCAACACTATGTCAGGACAGATCTCAGAACTGAGGCAGAAATTTGCTGACATGGAGGGAAGACTCAGACGGAACAATGTCCGGTTTATTGGGTTTGAGGAAAGGGCTGAAGGAAGTCAGCCGGAGAAATTTCTTGAAGGGTGGTTAATCCAGATGTTTGGAAGAGAAGCATTCTCTGCCCAGTTCGTGATCGAACGAGCTCATTGCATACCGGGCCGTCATCCGATACCTGGGGCTCCAGCCCATACTCTAATTGCAAAAGTGCTAAATTTCAAAGACAGGGACAGTATCTTGCGGCTGGCTAGAGACAAGCCCGATTTATTATATAACGGACAGAAAATAGCCACATTCCCAGATCTCCCATTTGAGGTCCGGAAAGACCGGGCAAAATTTAAGGACATTAAAATAAGACTGAGAGAACTGGGTCTGAGCTACTCGATGATGTACCCATCAAAATTTAGGATTGTAGTGGATGGCAGCACTACTGTAGGTTCTTTTCCTCCCCGGTGGAGGCAGCCAGATGGCTGGATTCAACCCACCCGGCAGGGAAACAAATGATGGGTACATAGATGAGAAAGTAATTATGGAATTAACGAAAGATCCGTTAAAATAATGTTGGATGGCTTCTGCACTTGGGGGGGGGGGGGGAAGTAATCAGCATCAATATCTGGAAATGCAGCAGGAGCATGTGGGGGGGCGGGTAGCTCTCTTTTGTGGTCATTAGTGAATTGCCTCTGTAGAAAAGTGACTTAGGGAAGTAGATATTGGGGGTTAATTTTCGGGGGGAAAAGGTATGCCTAGATGGGTAGGCTATACAGGGCGGGGGTATGGGGGGTATGTTATGTGTAAAAAGGTGTTTGTTTGTCTGTTGCAATTTGACCACGTATAGAAAGGATTCTCTAGGCATTTTTCGGTGTTTCATAGATGATTCAGAGTAAATGACCTAAAGGAACAATGGTGAAAGTTTTGACATGGAACGTGAGGGGGATGAACGACCGTATAAAAAGAGCTTTGATACTAAAACAATGTAAAAATTTTGAGGCCGACATAATGGGGCAGATGTATTAAGCCTGGCGAAGAGATAAACTGGAGATAAAGTTGAGATAAAGTGTAAGGAGATAAAGCACCAGCCAATCAACTCCTAACTGTCATATTTCAAACACAGCTGATTGGCTGGTGCATTATCTCCTTCAACTTTATCTCCAGTTTATCTCTTCGTCAGGCTTAATACATCTGCCCCAATATGCCTTCAAGAAACGCATTTAAGTGGTGATAGATTACCCTCTCTTAGACGCGCTTGGATAAGTCAGGCCTATCACTCTGTTTTTACAACTATGTCAAGAGGTGTGTCCCTGTTGATTAAAAAATCTCTGGTGTTTGAACCAGGAGAGGTAAAGATAGATCCCAGGGGCAGATATATATTTTTGGATTGTAGTATCAATCATATAAAAACATGTATACTCACGGTGTATATCCCCCCCCCCCCCCCATTCTCCTATGAGATTATTCAGGCGGCAGTGGAATTTACAGTCATAGTTTACAGATAGTCAAGTCATATGTTTAGGTGACTTTAATAAAATACTGGATCCTCTCCTGGATAGATGGAGGAGCTCGCAAGGAGTAATGCCCAATGAGGATAAAAGGTTTGCGGAATTTATAAAAGAAATTGGGTGGTGCGACCCGTGGAGGCTAAAATTCCCAGAGCGTAGACAATATTCATGTTATTCCCCTTCACACAGGGTGTTCTCTAGAATAGATATAATATTTGTGTCGGTGGGCCTTCTTAATAAGGTTACCCAGATCGAGTACAAAGCTCGTGGAATATCAGACCACTCGCCTGTAGTTATGCAATTGGAGCTGGAGAGAGACAGCGGATTCAAATATTGGAAACTGCAGCCATTTTGGCTGGCACAACTAGGCGACACGCAGGAATTAGAGCATATAATGGCAGAATTCCTTGAATTTAATATCAGGTCCTCAAAAAATACTATCGTATGGGATGCGTTCAAGGCATTCATTAGAGGGGTTCTGATTAAGAAAATTGCGATGTTGAAAAAAACTCACAGGGCTCGGGCACAAGAGTTAGAGACAAGAACAGGGGAGTTAGAAAACAAGTTCCTGAAGAGCTAAATTTAGAGGTTGATAGAGAAAGGTGGCAATCGGCCCAAAAATATTGGGTAGATTATATGCAGGATATTACCAGTCGTAGGTTAACGATGGGGTCTCATCGATGGTATGCCAGTACGGACAGGACCGGGAAATGGCTGGCATATTTAGCGAAGCAGGACCGCCCCTCTAATATAGTATCAAAAATTAAGTTGGAAAATGGGGAAATAGTAAATGAGACACCTAGGATAGTCCAGACATTTGTCAACCACTTTAGTACAACATATCAATCTCAATTAGTTAAGGGAAGTGGAGAGATCAGGGAATATCTGGGATCAATAGTCCTACCACAATTAAGTGAGGAACAGGCGAAACTCCTGGATGCCCCAATAGAATTGTCTGAAGTTAAAGAGGCTATTAAATCTTTGCCCG